>NC_140579.1:163403841-164044341 GCF_964204655.1 Triturus cristatus
ATGTCAGCAGCCCTACATGCCAAGAACAGATGCATACTGGTAAGTAGCATATTCAGTTCGAGGCATGTGGGCTGCTGAATTCATATCTGTGCATAGAATACATAGCAGTGCCCTCTATTGGCGGCGGCTACCCGTGCCAGCTGCAGCGGTCTGAAAAAGTGTTTTGAGAACAGCCTGTCCTACAGCTGCCTGCTGTTTTGACTGCACATCTACGCAATAGTGTTTTGTAAATGTGTGTGTAGTGGACCATGTGGCTGCTCTGCATATATCATGCAGGGGAATGTTTCCTAGGAAGGCCATGGAAGCCCCCAACTTGCGTGTTGAGTGGGCTCGTGGTGGAATAGTTAATGTGCGTTTTGCCTTTTGATAACAGATTTGAATACACTTAACTATCCATCTGGCTATCCCTGCTTTGGAGATGGCGTTACCTTTGTGGTGTGGGGCAAAGGCAACGAACAGTTGTTTTGTCTTCCTGAAGGGTTTAGTCCTGTCGATGTAGTACATGAGGGCCCTCCGTACATCTAGTGTATGTAATGCCCTCTCTGCAACAGTTTGTGGGTTTTGGAAGAAAACGGGCAGTTCAATAGTCTGGTTCATGTGGAACTGCGATATTACCTTGGGCATGAATTTGGGGTTGGTACGTAGTACGACCCTGTTGGCGTGAACCTGAATAAATGGCTCTTGAACGGTTAGTGCCTGGAGTTCACTAACTCTTCTTAGGGAAGTGATCGCTACCAGGAAGGCTACTTTCCAGGTAAGGAATTGAATCTCGCATGAGTGTAGAGGTTCAAAGGGTGGACCCATCAGGCGTGTGAGGACCAAGTTGAGGTTCCACATTGGAGCCGGTGGGTGACTAGGTGGAATGACTCGTTTGAGTCCTTCCAAGAATGCTTTGATGGCAGGCACTCTGAAGAGAGAGAGGTGCTGCCTGGTTTGCAGATAGGCTGATATTGCGGTCAAATGGACCCGTATAGAGGTGTACGCCAGATTGCATCGGTATAGGTGTAAGAGGTAACATATGATGTTGTGGATGGATGCGTCCAGCGGGTTAATGTCATTATTACCGCAATAAATGACGAACCGTTTCCATTTGGCTGCATAGCAAGCTCTTGTAGTGGGTCTCCTGGCCTCCTTGATGATGTCCATACAGTCAGGTGGCAGATTGAGATAGCCAAACTCTAGGACTTCAGGAGCCAGATCGCCAGGTTCAGCTGTTGCGGATCTGGGTGCTGAACCTCTCCATGGTTCTGCGTCAAATGCGCGGGTTTGATCCGCAGCCTTTGATGCGGTACCACGGAAAGTTCGAGGAAGGTGGTGTACCACGGCTGGCGTGCCCACGTGGGAGCAACTAGGACGAGTGTCAGGGAGTGTTGTCGGAGTTTGCGAGCCACCAGCGGTATCAACGGTGCTGGAGGAAAAGCGTACGCAAATTTGCCGGACCAGTTCATCCATATCGCATTGCCCTGCGACTGCGGGTGTGGGAATCTGGCGGCGAAGCTTTGGCATTTTGCGTTTTCGCTTGTCGCGAATAGGTCTATTTCTGGGTGACCCCACTGCTGGAAGTACGGTTGGAGTACCGATGGGTGTAACTCCCACTCGTGCATCTGGTGGCTGTGTCTGCTGAGCAGATCCGCCATCTGGTTGTCCTTGCCGGGGAGGTGTTCCGCCATGAGGAACATGTTCCTCTGAATGGCCCACTTCCACATGCTCTGAGCCAGATGAGACAACTGTGGAGAGTGTGTCCCTCCCTGCTTCTGTATGTAGTACATTGCGGTCATGTTGTCCGTCCGGATCAACACGACCTTGTTGCACAGATGTACTTTGAAAGCCTTCATGGCCAGGAAGATTGCCATCAGTTCCAGAAGGTTGATGTGCATCTTCTTCTGTTGTGTCGTCCATAGTCCCTGCACTGTGTAGTGGAGTACATGAGCTCCCCATCCCTGGAGAGACGCGTCCGCTGTCAGTACTATTTGTGGAACAGGCTCTTGGAACGGTCGGCCCTTGCAAAGGTTTTGTGGATTCCACCAATGCAGAGAGTTGTATGCCCGACCGCTCACCAACACTAGGTCTTTCAACTGTCCTTGAGCCTGATTCCACTGACGTGCTAGGCACTCCTGAAGTGGGCGCATATGTAATCTCGCGTGCGGGACTATGAAGATGCAGGAGGCCATCATGCCTATCAACTGCATAAACACTCGCGCTGGAAGCGAGTGGTTGGGTCTGAACTTGGAGATCAGCGCTTGTATGCCGTTGATCCTCACTAAATTTGGCTGAGCTGTGGCCGCCAGAGTGTCGATAGTCGCACCTAGGTACTGTTGTACGTGTGCGGGCTGGAGATGAGACTTTGGGTAATTTAGTGAGAATCCCAGACTGTGAAGAAGGTGAATGGTACGGGACACGTGGCTTGCACATTGCTGGGCCGATCTCGCTTGAACGAGCCAGTCGTCTAGGTAGGGGTAGACGTGTATGTGCTGTCTCCGTAAATGTGCCGCCACCGTAGCTAGGCACTTTGTGAAAACCCTGGGCGCTGTTGTCACGCCGAAGGGAAGGACTTTGAACTGATAGTGCTGCCCCTGAACAGTGAACCTGAGGTATTTTTTGTGTGAGGGGTGGATGGGTATGTGAAAATACGCATCCTTGAGGTCCAGTGATGCTAGGAAGTCTCCCTGCTGGAGAAGCGGAAGGACTTGCTGTAGAGTGAGCATGTGAAAGTGCTCCGAAAGAATGTACTGGTTCAGGGGTCTCAGGTCTAATATAGGCCTGAGCGACCCGTCCTTTTTTGGAATTAAGAAGTAGAGGGAGTAAACCCCCGTGCCCCGCTCGTGGACGGGTACGACCTCGATAGCGCCTTTTAGAAGCATACTTTCTACCTCTTGCTGTAAGAGCGTCAAGTGCTCTGAAGACATAGGACGGTTTCTTGGTGGTATTGTGGGTGGAGTGGAAGTTAACTCCAGACAGTAACCGTATTTTATAATATCTTTGACCCACCTGTCCGTGGTGATGGAGTTCCACGTGGACAGGAACCGTTGTAGCCTTCCCCCGACAGGTGTTATGTGGTCGGGAGGAAGGGAGAGGGCGTCACTGCTTGTTCTTGGGGGAGGACCTGGTGTTGCCGTAGCCACGTCCTCTGCCCTTGGTACTGGAGCCACGATAGCCACCTCGGGTGTTCTTATCGTAGGTGGTCTGCGTATTACCCTTGTTATATGTTTGTTGTGACCCCTGTCCTCTGCCTGCTCCCTTGTTTCCGGGGCGACGAAAGGAGCCGCTCCGAAAGGACTGAGTTTGTAGGGCGCCCATGGACTTTGCAGTGTCCGTGTCCTTTTTTATCTTCTCGAGGGTGGCGTCAACCTCAGGCCCGAACAAAAAGTCGGGGTTGACAGGCTGATTAAGGATATTGTTTTGTACCTCAGGCTTGAATCCTGAGATACGTAGCCAGGCGTGACGTCGTAGGATGACGCTAGTGTTGATGGCCCTGGCAGCCGTGTCAGCAGCGTCTAGTGCACATTTGATGGCAGCATTTGTGAGTAGCTGTCCCTCTCTGATAAGGATTTCTGCACCTTCTTTGTAGGGGTCAGGGAGGTGTTGAAGGAGTTGCTCCATTGTGTCATAGTGCGCCCTATCGTAGCGAGCGAGGAGCGCCTGAGTGTTAGCTATGCGCCATATGCTTGCAGCTTGTGCGGCAACTCGCTTGCCGGAGGTCTCCAGCACCTTGGACTCCTTGTCCGGGGGAGGAGCGTCACCCGTTGTCTGCGAGTGTGCCCTCTTGCGGGCATTCGCCACAACGATGGAGTCGAGTGGTAATTGTCCTCTGATGTAAGTAGGATCCCCAGGTGCTGATCTGTATTTCTTATCGATCCTGGGGTTTATCACTCGTGCCCTGGTGGGTTCCCTGAAAATGTCAGTGGCTGGCTTAAGGACCCCCTTCAACATTGGCAGAGTCTTTACATGTCTTTCTGAGGATGCAAAGGTGTCCATTAGAAAGTCATCTTCGATGATATCAGAGTGAAGCTGTACATCATGGTTGTTCGCCGCCCGTTCAATCAGAGCGTTGAACGCCGCAGTATCCTCTGTGGGTGACGTTTTTGCCCCATATAGTTGTGGGTCCTGTGCATCAAGAGGTGCACTGGGGTCTGCAGGGTCGCCCCAAGTTTGGTCAGGGTCCTGCTGGTCATCAGGGTCCGTGTCCACATGGTAGGGGACTTGTTCACCCATGTAGTCCTCCAATGCATCCGTGTCGGAGCGTGTGGGGGAGGCCCGGTGTGGATCCTGGTAGGGTGAATGAAAGGGTTCATACAGGAGAGGTTCTGTGTCCACAGGCAGCTTCCTCTTTAGCGGGATCCTGAAAGGTTCCAATGGCGGTTCCGAAGTTATCCTTCGGTCGTGGAGAATCATCCTGCCAGTGTCGGCGTCGATGACGCGTGACGGTGACGGCTCGACAGGCGTAACCGCAGTTTTGGTGGCCTGTGTCCTGAGTTGAAACGCCTTCGGGATTGTGGATGGAGGCAAGCCGAAGGTAATGCTGGTCGGCACCGACGAAACCGCTGGATCGATCGAACCCGACTGGTCCTGGAGGGCAGCCTTGGTTTTGCAGCCTGGCATTGCGCCAGGCCGTACTCGGGGCGCCTTAGAGGTCGTGGCCCCCGCCAGGGTCGTCGAGGCGGCTGCAGATATCTTCTGCGCCCGTGGTGCATCGAGCCGAGGTGCGGAGATCACCGTCGACGTCTTCGACACGTGAGGTTTCGGTGTCGTCGAGGGGGTGCTGCGAGGCGTAGCAGGCGGGACGGCCCTCGGTGTCGGTGGCGTCGACGCCGGTAACCGAGCAGGTTTTTCGGCGCCGATGGCCTTCTTCCGTTTGTCGACTCCCATGTCGCCCGTCTCGAGTTCGGCACCGAAGTCCCCCTTGGTGCGGTCGGTGCCGACACGGTGCGCCGGCGTCGAAGGTGTTGAAGGCCTCGATCCGACTAGCGCCACTTTCAGTTTCGGTTTCGTAGGAACCTGAGCAGCTTTCGGTTTCGGTTTCGTGGAAGGGAAACCAGCTGGCTTAAGCGGTAATGGCTGCCGCTGAACGTCCGAGGCCGGGCCCGAGGGCGGGGCCGAAGGACTGCGTGATAGGTCTCGGGTAAGGCCCGAAGGCGATCCCTCGACCGGAGCCATAGTCTGTGGCACTGGTGAATTCTCGGTTTGAACAGGTAGGCCTTGTTCATCATCGGAGCTACTCTCTTCGGCCCCTAAGGCCTCCTCGTCGTCTCCTACCTCGGTGTCGTCTTCACCTCTGTGGAAGAGTGACTCGTCGGCCTCGTCCGATCCGGGTTCTTGGTCGGAAACGGGACTGGAGGGTAAGACTTCTACTTCTTCGACGTCGTCCGCGTCGTCGAAGATGTCAGCTGGGGCCGGTGCCGCGTGCTGCGCTTCGAGCCTCGCCGCTCGACGATTCCGCAGAGTCTTCTTTGAACGGAACCGGGCACAGGCCATACATGTCGACTCGTCGTGGTCCGGCGAAAGGCATTTGTTGCACACCGGATGGACGTCGATGTGTGGGTACTTCGCATTACATACCGGACACCTTTTGAATGGCGTCCTCGATTCCATCGTCGAAGTAGTTGATGGACAGGTAAATGCGAACAAAGTCGGTGCTGGAAGTTAGTAAACTAACAGAGAGTATCGAAAACCGATCGATAAACAGTACCGACGCGAACTAAAGGCCTCGACAAAATTTTTTCCTAACTTGAGCTAAGATAGCACATCCGAACCCAATGGCGGAAAAAAACAATCTGAGGATGGAGAGGATGCCCATGCGCACTGTAGTCCAGGGGAGGAGTCACCTATCCAAGGATACTTCGAAGACTCTTCCAGGACAACAACGTGCAAACATCCGGACCCAACACTAGGCGGCGATCTATGCACAGATATGAATTCAGCAGCCCACATGCCTCGAACTTTCCATATTCACGGTTCACTGTGATATGTTTTTGAAACCACACATTGTATGTTGTGCACTCAGTAAAATCACCAACACACGTGAGAGTGAGAGATACATACATATATATATACACACATATACACATATATACATATATATATATATATATATATATATATATATATATATACACACATATATATATATACATATATATATATATATATATATATACACACATATATATATATACACACACACACACATATATACACACACACACACATATATACACACACACACACATATATACACACACACACACATATATATATATATATATATATATATATATATATACACACACACACATATATACACACAAGCATACCCCTAATGGGTACCTGTGTAATATAGTCCAAATATTTCTATCAAAGGGTTCATAAACCAAGGGGTTACTATATTCACCAGAACTCCCAGAGGGTAATACTGGACCAAATAACGTTACCAGCTATATAAATATTTTTTATATCTTTTTCTTACTGTTTGGTAGTAATCTTGGAAAAGGGCATTTTCTTTAAAGTGCAGCCGAAAATAGTCCCTAATAGGTCTTAGAATGTTAAGGGCTTATATTACATTATGGACAATAGGGAGATCCGGTGGATTTGAGAGTCTGTGGCGGCAGTAGTCACTGAATTATTGAGGATAAGTGCATTTGCCTGCCAATTTGTAGATTCAACAACAATTTAGCTTTTAGCTCAAATGGATGAAAATACTTCCAAAAGATTTTTGAAAGATTTTCAATTTTGCTGCATTAGATAGATTTGTAGCATAATTTGGTCGAAATGAGAACATTATCATTGTGCTACTGGGTAAGTGGTGACATTTTTCTACATCCTCCTTTGTCAAACTATATACGCTCTAAAAGGATTGCAAATAGATCAATTACACTTTTTGCCATATACCTTATTATGCATTTTACTCCTGAGCCCCAAAAATGAGCAGAAGGAGTTGACACATAACCCAACTTAAATTACAACTTTGTTAACTGTACCATTGGGTGAGGGGTGACAGCTTTACAAGCCCCCTTTCATTAAATTACACACATCCACTTTGTACCATAACGAACCAACTAAAAATTGGTGTAGGACATAACCTGGTCATGGGCTGCGAGGCACAACCATCAATTGGTCGGCGAGGTGCTACACGTGATACACTGATACACAGAAGGCATGTGACGCAATTGTGCAACATTCGCCAGGGTACCGCTGTGAGAAGGTGGCCTGGCATATGCTGGTCACTAGTTATAGTGGCCACCTTGCACCAGTCCAATTCGACTCTTATGGTAGATCGGTTTAAGACAACCTTTTAAAGAAAGCTATCCTAGAGAGCAGCCTTCAGGCGAAGTCTCAGAGGAATGTAAAGCAGCTTGTTTTACCTTATAATCTCTTGAATTACCAAATGAAAGGACACCACACAAGTATATAAAATATTTATTTATTTCTAGACACACTCAACTAATCTCTTTATGAGATTAGAAGCCAGGAACACATTCAAATATCAACGTTTCACAATAAGTTAAGCACAAATATGGCTGGGGCCCTAGGGGCGTACCAGACCATATACTAAAAAAGAGGTTTAGGAAAGTCGACGTGCAGAATGACAAGGCCTAGGGCCTGTAGAATCGCTTGGGCTTCACGACTGCAGTGATAGCAGGTAAGTAACAGACCCACGAGAGACGCGTGCAGTGTGAACACAGACGCGGGTTCCCTATTGATTACAATGGAGCAAGTCACGGTTTGATTTTTAAAGTTTTAGGGTACTTCGAGGAAGTCTACAAGCAAGCCACTTACAAGGTAAGTAATTCGAGGGCCAACACACACTAAGGCACCGGAGTGCACGAGTTACCTCACCCAGGGAAGCAGGGTGCATAGGTGTCGGGTCGCGTCGCTGTTTTCTATGGAGACCAAAGAAGACTTGCTGCTTGCGGCGACTGAAGAAGTGTCCGGTGGAATCCAAGGCTGGATGCAAGATGTAGGAGACCTGAAAATTGAAGGGACAGTGTTCACAGTCACTTGCCAGTGACCCGGGGCCAGGAAGATGGATGCCCACGGATGTCGGGTGATTTCAGGTCGTCAATGGTGTTTTGACTCTTCGCTCACGAGGTCCAGGAGAGATCGACGATGACCAGCAGCTGGATTCGGAGTGTCCCACGACGTCTGCATCTGATGGCGGTGTCCGCAACCGGATTGGAGCCAACAAGCCTTAGCAAAAGCAAGTCTCGTGTAGAGTGAAGAAAGTCGATGGTGCAGACCAGCAAGGTCTGAGGGACTCACCCAGCGAGGGTGAGTGAGGGCAGGCCTGGAGCAACCAGGGGAGCCCTTTTAGTCGATAAGAGTCTTCGGGGGACCCACAAGTCAACGGGCAAGGGATCGCGAAGACGCCTCTTGAGGAAATGCTTCACAGGAGCCCACGGTCACTCGGGACGCGATTATTGCTGCAAAACCTGCTGGAGGCTTGGGCCACAAATGGTCCAAAGCACAAGTTCGTTGAACGTCGTGAAGGGGTTGCACTCGACAATAGTGCACGGTTCCCAGGAATTGCAGTTCCTCGTCACTCGTGGGGTCCAGACGCCACAGCTTCGCTGGGGACTCAAAATGGCCAACGAGGAGTCAGGAAATCCGCTTCTGGGGTTGCAGGGACTTCGGACTCTGGCAGGAAAGTTTGCGACCGTTGTTTCAAGTTTTGGTGCCTGCCAAGCAGGGGAGTCGCTCCTCGACTCCAAGGGAGATTCTTCTGTCTTCCAAAGGTAGTGGAACGTCGAAGGACCAGGATTCTTATTGTAAAGCGTCGTCCAGGGGCTATCTAACTTGCAATGGCAAGGCGTACCTATCTTATAGTGAAAGAAAGGGAGGGACTAGCTCTATGACCACCCCTCTAGGAGGGTCAGGAGGGTGGATGGTTACACCCACTTCCCTTTGTCCAGTTTCGCGCCAGAGCAGGGGCTGGTAGCCCCTGAACCGGTTTGAGCTGGCATATGCACAGAGGAGCCTACTGCTCCCCCAGTGCAGGACTTCAAAGCACTCTAAGAGTGCACCCACCCAGCTCCAATACACTAAATCCTGTCTGGAAGGTGGTGACACCTCCCTGTGACAGGATGCCTATTGTTGGGCTTCCTCCACTGTGAGTTTCGGTCAGCAGCAGGAGGGCAGCCCAGTGTCTGTGCTGGTGGCATCCATTTTGTGATGCCAGGGCTCTTTCAGATTTCTACCGTGTTACCATAGTAGGTACATGTCATCCCCTCTAGAAGGGTTGGATCATACTCCCACACCAGTTACTGGTGTGGGGCTATGATTCCAAGATGTTTGACACCAAACATGACATGTTTTGATGCAGTCATTCCAAATTTAGCATTAACCGGGAGGTTATAATGCACTTAAGAGTATATGGTTTAACCGCATCCACAAACAGCCACAGGGAATAGACCCTGCCAGCTACAGAGGGGCCCTGCTCAGGCAGAGGCACCCCCTCACATTGTAAACCAAGCACCCTGCCCTCAGGATTGATAGGGCCTGCCATAGGGGTGGCTGATAGGTTTAAATGTGTATGTATGGTGAGATATAGGAACCTATACCTCAGTGAGGAGTGCTAATACTACCTCACCCAGGCTGCAGTAGCAGGCCTGTGGTGTCAGATTTAGTCTGCTTCCCAGGGGTGGCATAATACATGCTTCAGCCCCTGGTAGGCTGGTAAAGTACCTATGCCCTTGGTACCTAAGGTACCATATACTAGGGGCTCATAAGGCACCACAGTAACCAATCACTAGTGCATCTAATATGCACTCCAAGTCGTTTAGAGAGAACAGAGAGACTGGAACCCCGATTAGCAGGGACCCAGCCTGACTATAGCCAGAAACCAGTGTATACATAAGAAAAAAAGTGGGCCAACATAAGTGCAGATCCTACTCTCCTACAACCGCGGAATGTGACCAAACAATATTGCATGACGGCGGCATTCAAATATAATGCACCGTCTCGCTCTCAATATTCAGGCACCAGAAATTGGATAAGTGTAATTAACAGTCTCTCTCTTTGATGAATTAATGATATTTCTGACCGAGGCTAGGGCTGAGAACCTCCTTTTACTCTTTTTCCTCCAATCCCACCTCAGAAAGTACTGCACCAAACTAATGGTAAATATCTGCTTTCTTGGTACCGATGGTGCCATTACAACAACAGCTCTTTCTCGTCATTCATGGGTCAAGAATCCCTACCAGAGGTGAGTTGTCATACAAAAGAGTTCATCAGCTATAAATGTTTTTATGTTCAGTTTTGGATTGTGTGTCATTCACTTAACAGCACAGAGTGTGGTTTCCTGTGAAATCACTAAGTGTGGTTTAAAAAAAACTTCATCACTTGCTTGGTGTGCACTAAAGGCTGCTCATTAACGTTAAATTCTCTTAATGGTTCTCATTTCTTTACCCCTACATTAATTTAGAGCTTACGTATGCATTAATGCGTGCATGTCTCCTTCACAAATGAACTATAGTTGAGTTCACAAAAACAAAAGAATTGCTGGGGAGCTTTAGTCCTCACGAAGGCAGTCTGAGCGTCTGGACAAATAAAATCACCGTAAAATGTAGATCTTTAGATGCTGGTGTAATAATGACCTTCCTGGATCAACCTGTGCGCTTTTTAGGATTTCAATCTTACCATTGGACCGTACTAATAAGCGTAAATGGGATATCCCACGAAGTAATTTTGAGAAAAAAAACTCAAAAGAAATCTAATTTGGCTTAGGTTGAATGTCGACTAGTACCACTCATATTCTGCTTATTTTTTGGCATCATGGGGTAAAGTACCTGGTACAGTATTTGGCAAGTGATGTCCCTTTATAGAGTTTCCTCAAGCCTTTTTTCAGTCCCACACTAAAGTACCTTTCTGTAGGATGACAGCATAATATGAATAGCAACAAATAGTAGTAGTCTATGTCCAAGGCAAAATGGTAATCATAAGTCTGGTTCCTTCAAGTGTACAGAATGTGTGTTCCCATTAATATTAATAGTCCTTTTAAAGCCCCTCATGGCTGTCATCAGAGATTCTACAACAAGAACTGATCCCAAGGATCCAATAAATATTTGTTCCTCAAATAGGCATTATATCTGTAGATACAAATTCACATAAGCATTATAGACATAAAAACACCTGTTCTCCATGGCCAGAGCAAACAAGCATTAAAAATGCAATAGGTCTCGCCTTTTATGAAGTTAAAGCCATTTGATTTGCTATACAATACCATTAGCAAAGCAAATGGATTTAACTTATGAAACCCTAGGCCAGGTCTTTGACCCTCTGCATACAATGCCGAGCCTAAAAGAAAAGCCTGTTTCCATCAAGAGGACAGGTTACTGCGCTTCCAAAAACAGAGAAATGCAGAATATTAAATCAAAACTCAAGTCGCGTACAAGTGCCTGCCATATCACCCACAAAATAAATAAAGTGTCAAGTGCTCTAAGTAGGCCCAATATCATTATGCACCTACTAAGTTTTATGCATCCCGATTTTGAAAACATCTATTTTCCCATAACCGAAAATATACGATTACTCCATTAATTCCACTACCTCTTACTACTGCATTCATTATTTAATCCATGTGCCGTTAGGCCAGCTGACTTCACTACGGTAATTATTTTCCGGTTATATTATTCGCATTCTGTTTTCTGCACGTTTTGGACTTTGTTTTCCTCTGTCCCAGGGTTCAATACTCAGGGCGTGAGGATGCGCTGCCACGTCGGGCACAAAATGGTTCGGCACCCCTCAAGGCTAAAGAAGTGGGGCCACTTTACTACTACACAGGGTCGAGTTTAAGTGTAACCGGTGGGGAGCAAACCCCTTTTCGACCCAACCACATGTTGAACAGCATTACAGCTCTCAAGTCACCAAGCCTCCGGTAGCTCTCAGGTACTCATAGCCATGGACTGAATAGGGCCCCCTGGTACCCCTACTGCTCTCCCTCTGCTTCGAAGAAGGTGCAAGACATATGTATTGTAATCTGCCGTCCAAACATTGCTACATTCCACAAAATTTTCGCAAAATTTTCAAAACCTTTGGCCAGCTCCGGTCCGCTCCTATCATGAAAGTCTCGGGGTGATTCATCAAGCGGGGCTGAGAAAAAAGGGGGGTCCCAAAACGTGTTTTCTCCATGCAATTTCCCATAGGACCTATAGCCGCAGCTACAGCACTAACTGCTGAACAGAATTACACCAAATTTGGCAAAGAGGTAGTCCTCAGTTCAGACTCGTGCCTTTTGCTTCAATGGTGTAAATCCGTTCAGTAGTTCCAGAGAAAATGCCATTTAAATGTACATATATATCTATGGCCTCGGAGGATCCGCGTACCCTACGCGCACCCAGCGCGCACCCTGCTGAGCACGAGCTGCGTTCTAATTGCCTGTCAACACTTCAAATCAGGAAGTGTTGGCAGCCATCTTGTGCCTCGGTAGAACTGAGGCACAAGAAAGCCCAAAAAAACTCGCAAAACGTGAAAAGGGGGCAGGGTAGAAACACCCTGACCCCGTAGGCCTGCTCAGGGCGTCCCACACAGGGCGTCCCACAAGGCCCAAATTTTATTATTATTTCATTTATTTATTTTTAAACGGGAGGATGCGCGCATCCTGCCCACGCTGGTTTGGTTTTTAGCCCCCAGGGGGAAGTGGGGGGGGGCAAATCCCAGGGACAATGGTGAATTATGTAAAGGGGGGGTCCAGAGGGGCCCCCCAGTCCCAGGGACAGCCACCCCCCCGGGGCTTTTTTAAATTACGTACGGGGGGCTCTCAGGCCTCCCCCGCCCCGGGGAACACCACCCCCGGGGCTTGTTAAAATTGGGTGGAGAGCCCCCCAGCCCCGGGGACCCCCCGGGGCTACTGAAAATTGGGTGTGGTGGGCTCTGAGGCCCCCCAGCCCCGGGGCCCCCACCCCCCAGGGCTTGTTACAAATGTGGGAGGGGACCGCGTGGCCCCCCCTCCTGGAGCCTTGCACAGGCCCTGGGGACCACCACCCCCCCAGGGCCGGCTCCTGCACTGTCCCGTGGTGCCCACCCCCGGGACCCTGCCGTTTGCAATGACAGGGCGGAAGCCTCAGGGCTCCCACCCTGTCATTGCAAACTGCTTTGCTATTTGGAAGAGAGCAGAAAACCTGCTCTCTCTTCCAAATAGCAAAGCAGATTGCTTTTCCACATGGGGAGCGGCATCTTAGCTGCTCCCCATGTGGAAAAGCAATGCCGGCTCCCGCAGGATGGACTGTGGGGGGATAGGGGACGCCCCCACGGTCCCCAACGGAGTGGGCCAGCCCCGGGGGATGGGGTCCCCGGGGCCATAATTGGCCGGGGAGGGGGGGGGGGGTCATGCGGCCCCCCCCCCCCTCCCCAAAATGATTTTTTTTTTAAAATAAATAAAAAAGGGGCAGGCCCTAGGGGATGGGGTCCCCGGGGCCATAAGTGGCCACAGGAGGGGGGCAAGGCAGCCTCAGGGCAGATTATGGCCTCGGGAGGGGGGCCACATGGCCCACTTACAGATTTTGTGGTTTAAAAAAAATAATTAGGGGGCAGGCCCTGGGGGATGGGGTGATGTCATTTGAGATATCAGTGATATCAGTGATATCAGTGATGTCACTAACCATGTCATGAGTGATGTAATATGTGACGTCATCAGCAGTGCATTGCGGGCGCGAGTTAATGATTGATTGATGTACTTATAGAGCGCAGCTATCACCCTACGGGCATCTTGGCGCTTGCATTGGGAACCCGTCCTGGTTTTTCCCTGTAAGATAACCCGTACTGGGCATCCCCAAGGTGAAAGCCAGGCATCCCGCCGCGGGGGGCCGTTGTGGAGATTAAGCAGGCTTGTTGCCCAGAGCTGCATAGTGTGAACTCGTGCTTAGAGTGGGCACCGAAGCGAGAATTATCGAGTCCGTGGACGATTGGGCTCTGGACCTAGTTATAGTTAGCTGAACTAACTATAACGGGGGAATTTCTATGGTTCTGTACGAGAGAAATGTCCAACTATAACGTGCCTAAAACCTATGGTTTTTTCAGTGAATTTCTAAGGTTTTTTTTAAATGCTAATCCCCAACTATAACGTGCCCCAGGGCCCTGACAAGGCTCTAGGAGGGGGGCCGCAGGCCCGGGGGTGGCGGTCCCCGGGGCTGCGGGGGGCCATGAGCCCCCAGCAAATGTTTTAGATAAGCCCCGGGGGTTGCGGTCCCCAGGGATTTGAGCCCCCCACACATTTCATTCGGAAGCCCCGGGGGGGTGGCGGTCCCCGGGGCTGGGAGGGGCTGTGACCCCCCACCCCCCGCAATTATGTTTGAAAAGCCCCGGGAGTGGCGGTCCCCGGGGCTGAGGTGCCCCTTTGGGCCCACCCCAATACAAATATTGCCCCTGGGATTTGGCCCACCCGGGGGCTAATATATTAAAGCGCGGGAGCCTGCGGTTCTTTTTTTTTAATTTTATTTCGCCCGAAATTCGCGCTTGGTGTACGAATCTCGCCGATTTTGTTTTTTAAAAAAAAATGCTTTTTTGGGCCCTGGGGGTCCTTGTGGGACCCCCTGAGCAGGCCTAGGGGGTCAGGGTGTTTCTACCCGGCCCCCTTTTTGCGTTTTGTGCATTACTTTTTCTGTTTTCTTGTGCCTCAGTTCTACTGAGGCACAAGATGGCTGCCAACACTTCCTGGTTTGGAGTGTTGACAGCCAATTAGCATAAAGCTCATGTTCGGCAGGATGCGCGGATCCTGTGCGGCCATAGATATGTGTTTATACTTTTGATTTTCTCAGCAACTACTGAACGGATTTGCACCATTTACCAAAAGGGTTCTTTCTGAACCAAGAACTACCTCTTTGCCAAATTTGGTTTAATTCCGTTCAGCTGTTCGGGCTGTAGTCGTGTCTAAAGTTTCCTATGGAAAATTGCATGGGAGAAACAAGTTTAGGAACACCCCCGCTTGCCGAATCACCCCGAAACTTTCAGGATAGGAGCAGACCGGAGCGCCCCACGAGTTTAGACAATTGCGCTAAGATTCCTCAAGCTGCGCCAAAGTTATTGGAAATAGAATGTTGTGAATTTCCTATGGAAAATAGGTCCCAACTATAACTACCTACTGGCGACCATCAGTAGGTAATACGCACATATACACACATATATACACACATACATATACACACACACGCATACACACACACATACACACACGCATATATACACACATATACATACACATATATACACACATACGCACATACATATATACACGCACATACATATATACACGCACATACATATATACACGCACATACATATACATAATACCTACTGGCTGTTGCCAGTAGGTAGTTCTAGTTAGGACCAAGTTTCCATAGGAAGAGCATTTTTTGTTTTGCTTATAACTTTGGCATCATCTGACGAATCTTCATGAAATTTTCCAAACTAAGTCTTTGTTCATATCAGCTCCTATGTGGGAAGTTTGGGGGTGATTCGTCAAGGAGGGGCCGAGAAAAAAATGTTTGCTCCATGTTAATTTCCATAGGAAACTTTAGACAAGGCTACAGGTCGAACGGGTGAACGGAATTACCCCAAATTTGGCAGGGAGAAGGGTCTTGGTATAGAAAGCACGCTTTTGTTTATTTAGTGTAAATCCTTTCAGTAGTTTGAGAAATATCGAAATTTACAGATAGATATTTGGGAATTCTGCCATCTGATTGGCTGAGGCGTTACAAGCACGAGCTTGCTGCTTATTGGCTGCGAGCGGTTGATACTAGGGAGTGTTGGCCGCCATTTTGTGATCCCGTCGAAGCAAGTAAGGGGAAAAAAAGGGCGGGAAAAGAGGAAGGTAGGAGCACTGTAACCTCTGTGGGGTGTTTAGGGTGTGCTATAGACTGGGTGTTAAGCAAAGTATTCACCCCCAGCGGTGTGAAAGTGCTGGGCTACGGAAATTAAGTGAGGTATTGCCTAGAGTCTGATGTGGCTAAGGTGAGCTGGTGCGGGAGTCGGGGATTAAAGCGTGAGCCCAAATTGTGTCTCTTATGCTGTGAAGTCATGTGCCGTGGCCGCTGCACTACACCTGTGGAAGTAGTGTCAGCATGTGTTTATACCTATTAGGACGAACTACTGACCCGTACTGGTCTGAAAGTCCTGGGGTACGGAAAACATGTGAGGTATTGTGTACAGTCTCATGGTGCTAGGCTGAGCTGCTGCAGGACTTTGGGATGAAAGATGGAGTCCAAACAGTGCGTCATATGCTGTGAAGTCATGTGCTCTGGCCACTGTGCCACATCTGTCCAAGAAGTGTCAGTATGTAGTTATACCTACTCGGAGGAACTTTTGTTTCGAACATTGTAACTTGTGTATGGTGCTTAGGGGGTGTTATACAGGGAGTGCGAAGGTAAATTTGCGCGTATCAAATCAATTCGGGGGGGGGGGGGGGGGAGGAGCCTAGCGCTTGACCAAGATGGCCGCGTGAGCTTAGAGCTCCCGAGACCCTCGCGCCCTCCGTCGACTATCCTGTCTCTAATCCTGATTGTATGCATGGCATCGTGTCGCTGAGTTGCCAGGGAGGCAATTGATGCTGCCTGCGGTCGGATCGTCCATCGGGAACCGGACTTATGACTGGCGAAAGATTGCGGCCTAACTCCCGGAGATGCCAGGGGCTAGAGTTGGCAGGATGCCCGACTCCTAGTTGATCAACAACGGCCTGGTGAGGTGTGAACTGTCGGACGGAGGCCCTCGCTCTTTCACTTTCGGTTTCGTTCCCTTTGTCTGCCCGGACACTGTAGTGCTCTGGGTGGCTTTATAACCCCGGGGACGCTCGGCGAGCTACTTTGGAAGAACAAGGCGGACCTGCTCACTCTTTATACCTCTCTCTGAGAGGGGACGGTCTTCACTGCATTGGACTGCCTGGAGTCCATCATGTCGGGCAAGGCAGAAGGAGATCGGCTGAAGACTAAGTCCACCAGGCGGGGAACGTATTCCCAAGTCAACAGTATGGACCGATACGCCCTCCTGAAGACATCGCCGAGTGGATCGAGCCAGGCGCCGGATGCCCAGAAGGAGGACTCGCCTGGGACACCGGAGCTCTCCCTGCAGGATGTCATGGGCGCGCTTGATGGGATGCAGACCTCGATGGGGCGGCAATTCGAGGCCCTGGCACATAAGGTGGATGCCATCCTGGTGGATGTCAACTTGATCCGCTCGGACCTGGGCAAGACAAACGAACGCGTTAAGGACCTGGACCACAAGACCACGGGCCTCACTGATGAGGTTGCGGATCTGCAGAACGAGGTCCGGAAGCTGAGGGCCGAGAGTGACCTCGCCGCCCGCCGGCTGGAGGACTTCGAGAGCCGGTCCAGGCGCAACAACGTGCGCGTCATCGGGGTCCCGGAGTCCTCAGATGAGGCTTCGGTGGACCTGCTTGTGGAAGATTTGGTCCTCAATCATCTGAAGCCTAAGGGCCTTGGAAAGTTTTTTGCGGTGGAAAGGGCCCATAGAGTGCCGGGCGGACGGCCCAAGGCGGGTGCCCCGCCGCGGCCGATTGTCGCCCGGCTCTTTCATTTCCGAGATCGGGACGCTATCCTGCAAGCTTCGAGGGTGACGGGCCCAGTCCCCTTCCAGAATGCGTCGGTGAATTTTTATCCGGACTTCACCCAGCAGGTGCAGAGACAGAGACAGAGCTTCCTGGGGGTGAAGCGAAGACTTCGGGAACGGGACCTAAAATATGCCATGCTTTTCCCCGCCAGACTACGGGTGGTGCATGAAGATCGGACATTCTTTTTTGACTCTCCTGTTATGGCCGACGAATGGTTGGACGCTTTGCCCCGGCGACGGACCGGGGACGACACAGCTGAGCATGGAGATAGTGGCCGGGATGGACAGGGCTGATACCTCAAAGCCGGCCTGACTTGATTTGACCATATTTGAAGATTTGAACAGAGTGCAGTAACTGTGGAGGGTTGCGGGAGGACGAGGGGTGCTCTTTTCCTCCCTTGGGGTACTTTTTGTAGATTTTTGTTTTTGTAGGGCGACAGGCACACTGCAAGTTGGGGGGGCTTTTTAAGCTGCAGCAGGGGTGCAGGGTGGGGGGAGTTATGGGGAGTTTGAATTTGTTGTTGGGGGGTTTATTTCTGCAAGGCATGATGATTATCCTCAGGGTTGTTCCATGGTGGCGCCTCGGGTGTGGGGTGGGCCTCTTTCCGTTTGAGGATGGGGGGTAGAGGCCTAAGTGTTATAAGCTGGAATGTTAATGGTTTGGGGGATCGCATTAAGAGGGGGATTGTTTTGCAATTTCTGAAACGCTCAATGCCAGACGTTGTACTGCTGCAGGAGACGCATCTCATAGGCAATACGTGCTATGCCCTGAATAGGAAGGGGTATAAATTCATTGCACACTCGGGATTTTCTTCTGGGTCCAGGGGTGTGGGCATCCTTGTTAGAGCATCGCTGCCCTTTGAGGTGGACTCCACCATTGTTGACGATAGGGGGAGGTTTGTGGCGGTGGCGGGGCGGTGGGAAGGAAGGACTTTGGTTTTGGTTTCGGTTTATGTCCCGCCGGCCCTGCAGGCCGCCACATTTGCTGAATTGGGCAGGGCTTTGCTGACTCTCCCGGGGGGCATGCTGGTAGTGGGAGGGGATTTCAACGCTGTGGGCTCCGGACTGCTGGATAGATACCCGCCCAGGGACACAGGGGGGGCTCAGAAATGGCTTCCAGACCTCCTGGACACATTTGGCCTGATAGACTGCTGGAGGCTCCGGCACCCCACACAGAGTCAATACACGTTTCACTCCGGGGCGCATGGTAGCCTCTCCAGGATTGACTACCTGCTCACTCTGGCCGCACATGCCTCGTTGATATCCGAGGCGAGGCACATGGCACGTGGTATCTCTGATCACTCGCCAGTGTGGATCCGGCTGGATCTCGGTCGGGAGGGAGGAGGGAGGGTGGCCCCCATTAACCCATGGTATTTCCGAGACCCCAAGATGCGCAGCGCCCTGGTAAAGAAGGTAGATAATTACTTTAAGGACAATCTGGGAACCGTGGACTCGGCGATCTCGCTGTGGGAAGCTTTTAAGACCGTGCTTCGGGGGGAGGCCCTCTCCCTGGTGGTGACTGCCAAGAATCGGAGGGATTGCGAAGTGCGGCAAGTGGAGGAGGAGATTGCGGCCCTTGAGGGGGATATGGAGGAGGAGGTCACAGAGTCCTCATTGCATGAGCTTTGCTTGAAGCAGGCGGAGTATAGGGACCTGGTGACAGAAGCCGCCAAGACCCTTAGCAGGGAACAACAGGGCCGTCTGTATGATGTTGGAGATAAGGCAGGGAAACTCCTGGCGTGGCTGGACAGGAAGGAACGGGTCAATAGAGTGGTGCCAGAGTTGATTGGAGAGGGGGGAGAGGCGATTGTGGAACCTGAGGGGATTGTGGAGTGTTTTGCGGAGTATTTTCATAGGGTTTATTCCTCTGTGTCGGACAGGCCGCCCGAAGACTCGACTGATCTCCTCCGTGATATCGAGTTGCCCTGCCTCTCTGACATAGATAGGGACGATTTGGATGGCGACATCACGGTTGATGAGGTGGCGGGGGCGATTCGCGCGTTGAATTCGGGTAAGGCCTCTGGACCGAACGGACTGCCGATCGATCTGTACAAACTGTTCCTGGATAGGGTCGCCCCTCACCTGCGCGCCATGTACTTGGAGGCGCGGGGGGATGGGATCCTTCCGTTGGATCAGCGGCTGGCGTCGATCGTGGTCATACATAAAGAGGGTAAACCCCGAGATAGATGCGCCTCCTATCGGCCCATTTCACTCCTCAACGCTGAGCCGAAAATTCTGGCCAAACTCCTGGCTACCCGTCTGATTAGGGTACTTGGCGATCTGGTCCACCCGGATCAATCTGGCTTTATCCCGCACCGAAACACAGCATTGAACCTTAGGCGTCTTCATGGCGTCATCGCCAGGGCGGGCACGCTGCGTGAACCAGCTGTTGTGGCATCTCTTGATGCCACGATGGCCTTTGACACGGTGGAGTGGGCATACTTATGGGCCGTGCTGGCCAAGTTTGGTTTCGGTCGCGGGTTTGTGAGTTGGGTCCGGTTGCTGTACGAGGGGCCACTAGCGAATGTGGTGGTGAATGGTCGGGCATCTACTCCGTTTCAGCTTGGTAGGGGTACTCGGCAGGGCTGCCCCCTGTCGCCTCTGTTGTTCGCCCTCGCCCTTGAACCGTTGGCTGCGTGGATACGTTGGCACCCGGATATACGGGGCCTTCGGTGGTCGCCTGATCACGAGGACCGTATTTCGCTCTATGCCGATGATATCCTGTTGTATCTTGCCTCACCGAAGAAGTCACTTATAGTGGTCTGTGACGTACTCGCATCGTTCGGTAGGAACTCGGGGCTTGTGATTAATTGGGGCAAATCGTATTTGTACGTTCTTAGTGGCGAGGTCCCACCGATCCCTAGAACATGTTCGATACAGGTTGCCCAGCAAGGTTTTGTGTATTTGGGGATTTTTATATCCATGGATCCTGTTGTGCGCTATGAGAGGAACCTGCTCCCCCCCTTGGCACGCTTGAGGCGAGATGTTGAAGGTTGGCGGAGGCTGCCGCTCTCCCTTGTTGGGCGTGCGGCCCTGTTCAAAATGATGTCCCTTCCCCGCTTCCTCTACGCCCTCCAGAACACCTTGGACTGGGTACCGGCCAAATACTTTCGGGAGGTCGAAGGCCTCCAAAGGACGTTGCTGTGGGATGGGCGGCCGCGAATAGCTATTTCAAAGTTGACGCTCCCATGGTACGATGGGGGCATTGCGCTCCCAGACATCCGACGGTACTATTGGGCCACGCAGCTGAGCGCGATCAACCATGGGTTTTACGGCCCTGCCCTTAGCCCTGGGTATGCCATGGATAGGTGGCTGCTGCGCGGAGGCAACTACTACAGGGCGTTGTATTCGCGGTCCCTAGACTCGTCCCTCACGGGGCCCACAGGTGTGGCGGTGCGCGTATGGAAGATGGCGACCGACTCGCTGGGCTGGAAGGATAGGCTCACCCTCGCTACCCCATTGTTTGAATCGGAACGGTTGGGAAGACTCTGGCACACGAAGGGCTTTGATAAGTGGGACCTGATAGGTATATCCAAGGTGGGAGATGTGCTGCATAAGGGGAGGGTAAAGTCCTTCGAGGAGTTGCAGACTGAGTTTGAGCTAGGGCCTTCAGAGTATTTTAGGTATATCCAGCTGCGTCACGCCCTCCGATCAGTCCTTGTGGAGGGTGAGAAGGTGCCGGAGTCCTCTCCCCTTGAGGACCGAGTCCTTGATGGTCATATGCCCGAGAGCACGATTTCGCTCATATATAAGAAGTTGATAAACGTCCGGGCAGACTTGCTATTGGGGCTGAGAGAACAGTGGACCAGGGATGGCCTCGAGTTGGATAATGAGGACTGGCAGTCAGCGGTCTCTTCGCCTAAGGAGGTTGCAATCCCGTCGCGTCTGAGGCTGGTGCAGCTTAAAATACTGCACCGGGTGTATGTTACGGGGCCAAGGCTGGTCCACATGGGATTCTCGGAGGACGGCCTGTGCAGAAGGGGATGTGGTATGGTGGGTACTTTCCTGCACATCATCTGGGAATGTGGTGTCATTGTGGAGTTCTGGAGGAGAGTCCATGCAGTTATGGGGGAGGTGACGGGCATTGTGGTACAGCCGGAGGCGCGGTGCTGCCTCCTGAACGTCTGGGGCCCCACTGATCTCGATGAGGCGCAGACCCAATGGGTGACTCTGGATAACATGGTAGCTAAAAGGGATATCGCGCGATTATGGGGCTCCTCAGGAACCCCTACACTGACCGCGTGGAAGGAGAACATGGATTGGAGCATGTTTAGGGAGAAGACGGTCTACTGCTCTAGAGGTCGCCCCCGGAAGTGGCATGCCATCTGGGGGCGGTGGAACCAATACAGGGGGGGGGAATATGTCTTGCCCCGGACCTGGAACCTCCCGAGGAACAGCTTTCCCCCTGACCTGCCTTCCAGCACAGTTTGGTTTTGGTAACCGTTCTGGGCCTCTGCTGTTCCCCTTCTTCCTCCGCACACAGTCTTATACTTAGTAGATGAGTGGGGTCCTGCCTCCCCTGGGGGCTTTCGCCATGGGATTTCAATGTTTCTGCCTTGCTGGGGTTTGTTGTGTGTTTTTTCTGTGTTTATTTAAAATTGGACCTTTGCATTACTCATCGTACTGTATCTGGGACACATTACTGTATCTAACTTGCAATGCTGCCGAACCCTCGGGCTGTCGGCTGAATAGCTGTGTCCTGAATTTCGAAATAAAGGTTTTCAAAAAAAAAAAAAAAAAAAAAAATCAATTCGGTATTTGTAAAGTGCAAACTACTCACTCTTACGGGTCTGATGGCGCTGGGGGCGTAAGCTGAGCTGCTGACGGACTCTGGGTAAAGCTGGTGAACTACTGACCCCTACTGGTCTGAAAGTGCTGGATACGGAAATTAAATGAGGTATTTCCTAGAGTGTCATGCTGCTAAATTGAGCTGCTGCTGGACTCTGGTATGAAACCGTGAGCCTGTGTTTGCTATGCTGTGAAGTTATGTGCTCTGGGCGCTGTGCCACACTTGTCCAACTTGTATATGGTGCTTAGATGGTGTTGTACAGGGAGGGCGAAGGTAAATCAATACGGTATTTGTAAAGCACAAACTACTTACCCCTATGGGGGAGTAGAGGTGCTGATCAAAGCGAAAGCGCTGTGCTGCAAAGTCAGATGGTCTGGCTGCTGCGTCACAGCTGTGTGGAGAATACATTTTGGCGCGGGAGTTGCCGTTACCTGGCCCTAAAATAGCGAGCCTAAGTTGTCAGTTATAGGGTGGCTCTAAAAAGAGCCCTTGTGTTTATTAGTTAGAGCTACATACAAGTGTGGATGCACAGCTTCAAGTTATTCAGGAAATCTCGATTTCTGTGAAGTGTACTCCATCACTCCTGTAGATATCAGTCACATCAAAACGTATGTTGTTGTAGATGGACCCCATTTTGTGGTCTGAGGTATGCAGACACAGCTTTGGAGTTTCTTCCTAGATTTTTTAATCAAAAGGGAAAAGTTACATCAATTGTCCAAAGGTGTCCTTCATAAGCATTTCCAAACCTACCCCAGTCAATGTGCCTAGGTCGTTCCCGCCACAGTGCACAATCATGAGGTCAGGGTGTTGGAGATGCAAACAGGTTTTAACCAAAGGCAACAGTTGGTGGCACTTCCATTCTCTCTGTGCAAACCATTTAATGTCCACATTTTGTAAACCTAGGTCTAAGTCAATACGTCTCTATTCTGCATACCTCTTGCACCAGAAAATATAGCTATGTCCTACAAGCAACACTAGCATTTTGAAGGTATGGCTGGAAGGTATGGAAAGATGTCTGTAGCTCATGCAGTTCCTTGGTAGAATAAGAGATGTTTAAAGATGGGGAACTACTTTTTATTGCCATACAAAACGATACGTGATTGGGAGACGAAAAGCATTCTTTTTTAAAAGTAGGGCGCACATTCGTTTTGTGGAAAAGCATCTTTGTGATTGGTTAAGAAAAAGCAGTTTCAACGTGGAGTACATATCATAGGATAAAAGTTATCAACTCAACCACACCTGCTACTTGCATTTGGAAGGCACTGTTCGAACTTAAAACAATCGTGAACTTTTAACCTGCACGTGCCGTTAAATGTTCGAGAAAATGTGGCAAAAAAATATGGTTAAATTTAAAAAGATTGGTGAACTCTTAACCTGCATGTGTTGTAGAATGTTCTAGAAAGTGTGTTGATAGAATACGTTGCACTTCTGACTTCTATGTGTTTTTGAATATTAAAAAAAATCTGTTTATATGGAAAATTAAAAAGAAACCAGGAGAGAGAAGTTTTGAAACCTAAAAGAATCAAGGAACTATTCTAATTTGTTCTTTACATGTATTTATGTGTGGAGCAACAAAATTATAGACCGAACATCACCAGGAAGAGGAAGAAGCAGGGAGTGGGGGGACGGGGGGAGATGGGCAGAATGGCAGACATGCACAATTAAGTATAGTACAAGTATAGACAAACAATGGGCAAAATTAAATACACCAAACAAGGAGCACAAGTCACACAACTCGCCAACATCACACCAGTGAACGAGCATAGAAGTGAAATCCATGCTGCATTCATAGAGGATGTGTACAAAGGTGGGTCCATTGGTGTTGTGGGATGTCTGCGACCGTGGTCATCATGGATGAGATGCCCAGCACGTGGCACATGGGCGAGTTCACTGTCTGTTACGTTGCAAACAGCTGCTCCTCCCTCCCTCACTTTTTTACGGTGCGCTGTTGTATCTCGTGCACTCGTACGGCACACCATTGTAATGCCTATTTGCGCATGTGCTGCTGCATTCCAACTACACCATCACAGTGCCGTTTGGAGGTGGTGCATGCCACTTTACAACATCGACTGCTGCGGCCCTTGTGGCAGGCCACACCAGAACACAGACACACACTTACCGTACTTCCTGTACACGGAGATATCCGAGACACCCCGTTCACGTTGTCGGATAGGCACACCCCTGCGCTGTATCAAACAAATCGAGGGAGGAGAGGGCTTGAAGAAATAACAATGAATTTTATTGTTATCAAGGTCCAGCATACATGCCCAAGCATTAGTGAAAACAGAAGGTATGCAGTTCCTAACGTAAAAGCAAGGTGTGACAGAATAACAAGAGGGTAACACGGTGATGACAGGGAACTGTGGTGAGAAGCAGGAGTAAAGGTTACTCCTTATTTGGAAAAGAAGACCCTCACACACCCAACAAGCGGGTGTCTTGCTTCATCACCGGGTCTTTGCTCCTTATCGGGCCGGCGGGTGCAATGCCCGATCAGGCACCTAATAGGGCCTTCCTAGCGGAGATCTTTTATTCCAACGCCGGTGAGTGATGTGTGTGTGGGGTTGAAAAAACAATATTAAGACATAGGTGAGTGTAGGTGCAAATGGGGTTGAAGTGAACCGATTAAAACAGGGGTAGGTGATCCACTAAATAATTTTAATACAGTGTGGTCACCATCCTGGTTAAAAAATATACAGTCTGCACATGTGACACCAATAGTTAAGTGAGTATGTGCTGACGTGATCAATGCGCTGACCTGTGTACTCCGGACCAGCACACACCGGTTGTGCATGCAGGAGGATGCGTGCGAAGCTACATGTCCAGGCTCACTGCCAACGCTGAGGTGATAGGCACCAGCCTTGCAACATCAGAGTGTGCTATCATGCTAACACAATGACCAGAGGGACACACTTGCTCAGATGCGGGTTTGGGGGGCGTTGGCGGTCCTGGAGTAGTTCCGAAGAGTCTTGTGGCCCTCATGGGTATCCCTGTATCAAGCTCATTTATTCTATGGCACCTGTGGGTGTTCTTGTGTGGCTCTTGGCTGTGTTCTCTTTCATGGTACAGGTAGTCGTCCTGCTTAACACCATCAGAAAGCAGGTGTAAAATCCCTGGTGCTAACGTGGCTTATCGCCGGAATTTGTTTCGCATTGCAGTTGGTGTGAAAGCTGTGATGTGATTTTTTGCGTGTGCAGGACAATATACGAACTGGGCAGTGTATCTCATCAAGATCCAGCACCTGACGCCCGATTCCCAAACAATATAAATACAATGAGGTTTCGTAAATGATTGTGTGTACACTGTGGGTGCAGCCACTACGTCAGTGCAATTCAATACAGGATTTTAGTATTTAGAATAAATCGCAAAGGTGCACCTCGTGTCTTTTTGTACGGGAACGGCTAGTCTGCATTTCATTATCAGCACTTTAATGGAAGTAAAGTTGAGATAAATCTAACACACTATTCAGAAGTTGGTGGAAACTGCAGACATCACCAGTATTCCCGCGATAAGTCCTCCAAAATTTAAGACCATGATGGACTTCATCAAATAACAGTAATAAGAACAAGAAAGAGTTACACAGCAGTTAAGAAAACAACCAGGAACGTTAATTTTTTTTTTCCAAACTTTATTTTTTTATTAACATATCAATGATAAAGTAATAAACAAAATTTATCAAAAAAAATATAAAATAACAAGGTGTAACACTGCTGTGGGGAACATGAATGTGGACGACAGAGCCTGGAAAATAAAGCACAAAATAAGGACGTGTGTAATGTGCATATCAAAGGACAGAGAGAAAAAGAAGGAAAAAAAAAAGCTATAGAGAAAAAGAGGGAAGGAAAGAAAGGGAGTGAGAAAGGGAGAAAGAAGAGAGTGAGAGAGAGAGAAAGAGACTGCCGCCCCTGCGCATCCATGAGCAAATATTTACCTGGTGCCACCGGAGTGTGCAGCAGTGGGCACTCCACGTGCCCGTCAAAACTCATCCCAGATAAGTCTGAGTCCTGAGTAATGAATGGCTGAGACCACATCATCTTCTCCACGGTGCGGCAGATCTCACACGTCGCTGAGACCTGAGTCAATGGCGGAGACCACATCAGCTTTTGGGGCCGCTAAGCCTGTGGAAGTTAAGTCCGTGCCACGTGGTGGTAGGCCCCTGATGGCCATATGAGCTTCGGGTGGCACTAACCATGTGCATCTCAAGTCCGCGCCAAGGGGGTGGTAGGCTCCTAAAGGCTATACAGATAAGGGCGCGAGTAACCTTCTGCTCACCTTTTGAAAGACTTAATGGTTGAGACACGTGGAGCGTCCGGCACCTAGTCAGCACCAGCAATAAAGGATGTGACGTTGTCGATCTAGTATACTTGCGCAGTCACGTGGCCTGTGACGCATGTGCCGGACGGGTGTGGTGTGTGTGCAAGCCTGCCCTCAGGGAGTGGGCGGGAGATGTGGAGAACTGACCTGCACACCAACAACTTTTCATAACTCACACTACATAAGTATTGAAAAATCATTTTGTGATTCAGTCCGTCAGCTGGCATTTGTCCGAGGTATTTGTGAAAACATATCTGAGTTCTTTCTGTGATAGATACCCCTTTGACGCTGCCTCTCCCCACATCAGTAGGTAACACAACCTCTTCCCACATTACCATCATAACCCCCAACAACCTTCTTGGGCCCGGAAGTGTCCCTGTGCGGTTGGACAAAGAAGAGTCTTAGACATGTATAGATTTACATATAAAAAAAATTATTTAAAGAAAAGAACAACAAATAAGACTGAAGGGAGACTGATGCTGTGGTCGCTGTCACAAAGTTGGGGTGACTGCCATTCAGGATTCAGGACACAGTTACATGTGGAATCGGTTTGTGTTAAAGAGGGATAGTGGCACGACGTGCTGTTGGCCTTGCATATGGAAATATGCCTCACTGATAAGAGGGAGTCTGGTGCTGTGGTCGCTGCCACGGACTTGGGGTGACTGCCATTCAGGACTCAGTTACACATGTGGGATCGGCTTGTGTTAAAGAGGGTTAGTGGGACTAGGTGTCGTTGGCCTTGCATATCGAAATATGCCTCAGTGAGTGTGGTGCTGTGGTCGCTGCCACGGACTTAGGGTGACTGCCATTCAGGACCCAGGACACAGATACACATGTGAGATCGACTTGTGTTGAACAAGGTGAGTGGTAGTGTATCTACATTTCTAGTTTGAATTTTAGAACGAGTACGTCGGCAATAAATATAAACATAGTTGGGATTTTCACCAGAAGCTACTTTAAACTTTGTTATTTCTTTTTCAAACTTCAGAACAGTATTATCTTCCATTTGTTGATCAACACCTAGACATATCCAACTGTTATTTTCTGTACAGTTCACTTGACTAGCAAAGAAACGCAAGTCTATATCATCACAAATGTGTTTTATAACATTTATATTAAAACTCGATTTCGTGCCACAGGAAAACCTAGACTTATCCAGATGGTTCCTGTTGACTTTGAATATAAACTTGCAGATGTCTATCGATCCGAACATTGGTAGGATCCAATTTCTCGATGTGAAAGTATCTTCAAACTGAAGCTGTACATTTTTTTCCTAAGTGTCTTCTCCTGTGAAATTTCTTCCCACATTTCTTTGAATGCTATCTTCTCAGAGTTGGTAATATATGACGTGACATAGTGAGAAACAGCAATTGAGTTATGTGCATCATATTGCATGTTTATATTTGCATTTCACATCTTCAAAATCTCCGTATTGTAATCATTATTGTACTTCGATGCTTCTGTTCTTTTCTAAATTATAAGTATTTTTGGGTGATTTTCGAGTGATGGTATGTCTCATTGCTGACATAAAACTGTTCACTCTTACTTTGGAAATTACTGGACGTGGAAAGGGAAATCGACAGTTTGTGTAAAATGTATCTTTTGCGTTATCTTTTCGTCTGCAATACTTTCCACATTGATGACTTCGATATGCTGATACGCCACACTAATCGAAGGGAGTCTGGTGCTGTGGTCGCTGCCATTGAGGACTCAGGACACAGTTACATATGTGGGATCGGCTTGGGTTGAACAGGGTTAGTTGGCACTACGTGTAGCCGGTCTTCCACAGTCTAGGCCAGAGGCAGCAGTCAGCAAAGGCCCACAGGCAGGTGACGTTGATTGGGAGCATTTGGTCTCCTTAACCCATTATAGTCTTACACAATTTGCGTCGCTACTAATGTTGAATTGTGAACCATGTAACTCCAGTGTAGGGCGAAGGCAGCAGTCAGGATGGGCGCACAGCCACGTGGCGTTGAGTTGCACAGTTAGTGGCACCTGGAGTACTCAACTTGTGCGCACCCTGCGATGAGACGTGCTCCCAGTGCGGCCCGCCAGGACCAATGCGTTTTGTCTAATGAATTCTGCGTGATAAGGCCACGTGGGGATGACTTATGGTGGTGAGTTAGTAGCACCTGAAGCGCACAGCGTGTGCGCAGCCTGCGATCATGCGTGGTCTGTGCGGGCCGCACTGGGAGCAACGTGTCTTGCGAACTGGACTGCGACATCTACAGTCACCACCATCTGAATTGCGAGCCGTGCTGTCCATAGTGTAGATCGAAGGAAGTAGTCGGTATAGACATAAGTCTGCGGTGCTGTGCCGCTGGGTTCGCAGGGGCCCCGTGTCGAGGAGGCGCGTGGTTATGACAGCTGCCACGTGCCAGGGTGAGGGCTGCCGTTCTGACAGACTCGTTGGTTTTCCCACAAGTGAACCACGCCAAGGGCCTGGTCTATTTATTCATACTTCTACGCTGGAGTGGCGTACGTTGGAGAAGCCCACTCCGCTTCCGCTTCCAGGGGGGGGACAACACAGCTACATGACCGAGATTTTCCCCACTGCCTGAGGTAACATGGTTTCGTCCACTGCGCATTACAAGTATCAATAGTATATCTCCACATGGAGAGGTTTGTGCTTTGCATAGTGAGGTCTGTGCAGCACATGAGTTACACTTGGCATTGTGTGCTTTATCAGTGATGGGTGACTTGCCTTCTTCATATATAGTTGGTTGCTCATCTCCCAACATTCAGCTATTGTGTGGCTGAGGGGCATGGCGTTTTGGGAAGGTCCGTTCTGTTTTGTGCTACCTCGGTGGTAGTAGGGGGGGGGGGGGGGGGGGAAGGTTCTGGTGGTGGTGGGGCTGGGTGTTGTGGCGTTGTTGGGTGTTGGAGCTGCATGGTCAGTAGCTGTATCATGTGGTGGTCTTTATCTGTGGCTGTGAGTTGGGTCGTAATAACTGAGTAAATTGTCGGCCTCCTTACACCAGTTAGAGGTTGATGTTAATTTGTTACTGCTAACTAGGCTTATCGCCTGCTTTTTGGATCGCATTGCAGATTTGGCTGGCCGTTGAAAATATGGGGAACTGGTGTTTTCGTGGGTTTTTTTGGCACGGAAACGCCTACTGTGCATTTAATTAGCGTTAGATGTGGCTCTTGTTTGTGGCGATTTTGTTGGTGTAAGGTATTGATGGAAGAGTGGTGAGATTTGCAGTTTTCACCAAGTTGAGAATGGCATGATAATTATAAAACACAGGAAAAAAAGATCGGTTTAATGAACGTTATAGTTAGAAATTAGCATTTAAAAAAACATTGAAATTCACTGAAAAAACCATAGGTTTCAGGCACGTTATAGTTAGAAATTAGCATTTAAAAAAACCTTAGAAATGCACTGAAAAAACCATAGGTTTCAGTGACATTATAGTTAATTGGACATTTGACTTATAAAACCAGAGAAATTCACCTGTTATAGTTAGTTGAGCTAACTATAACTCGCGTCCCCGCAATGCACTGCTGATGACGTCACATAGTACATCACTCATGACATGGTCAGTGACCTCACTGATGACATCTCGAATGACGTCACTGGTGACATCATCCACGTGAAAATCAGATGCACCTGATCAGACCCCAATATAACACTTGATACACCCAGTCTAAAATACAGACTATAATTTTCGGAACCGTGAACACACCAATACCAGTTAGTGCATATCCACTCTCTAATTTGTAGGTCTACACACATACATTCATTCACCTATACACTCACTCATACATACATTCAGCCATCAATACAGCATTATCGTATCCAGTCACATATCTATAGACACTCACACACTGCCTCTCATTCTCAGTTATTCACACACCTAGTCAGCAATGGAAATAATCAAAAACACTTTCATTTACTCACCTGTACAGTTATACACATACCACGTCACTTATTTAAACATATACTAACACATTCTTACACTCTAATACAATAACTAATACAAGGACACACTGATCCGTACTGGCACTCTCACAATCACTCACTCTCAGATAGTCATTTATACAGTCCAACACTCATTATACTGCCTTTCACATATGGAGTTACTCACATGTACCACGGATGCATCCATTCACTCACCAAGACACTCATACACACACACTCACTCAGCCATACAGACCTTCACAGATACAGACTTGAACACATACCTAGTAAATTAGCCACTCACACATCTATGCAGTGTCACACCCACGCAGACACTCCTACAGGTACTCAGACAAGCAATGAATAGCTCCTATAGATCCTCATTTAGTTGCTTACCAAACCATGGAACTGCTTACACACCAACTAACAACCTAATATCAGTAACTAACACATGCATTAAGCAAGACAATTAGTCACTTATACAGTTAGTCACACACCTACTTAATCATCCATCCTGAGTCTTATACACATTCATTCTTCAATACACCTTGGCGCATATATTATATATAAAAAACATATTTGAACTTTACCGAAACACACATTCACTGAATGATGTCATCAGTATGGTTTTTTCAGTGAAAATATACATATATATATATATATATATATATATATATATATATATATATATATATTGCATCAACAAAAAAGTTCCCAACATGGAGAGCCACGTACAGGTGTGTGAATATCATTTATTCAGCCAGGCAGCCCTGCTAGAACAGTCTTTCAAGCACACAGAATGCCAGTAAATCCTTACGCGTTTCGAGCGTCCTTGCACCCTTGGTCACAGGTACTGGCCATTAGGATGTAGGCAGGATACCGCCGCTCGTTAGCACCAGCTGACACGCCCACTGGGTGGAACTTCATAAGCTGGTGCTAACGAGCGGCGGTATCCTGCCTACATCCTAATGGCCAGTACCTGTGACCAAGGGCGCAAGGACGCTCGAAACGCGTAAGGATTTACTGGCATTCTGTGTGCTTGAAAGACTGTTCTAGCAGGGCTGCCTGGCTGAATAAATGATATTCACACACCTGTACGTGGCTCTCCATGTTGGGAACTTTTTTGTTGATGCAAATATATATATACACACACCTCTATATATATATATATATATATACATACACACACACCTATATATATATATATATATACACACACACCTCTATATATATATATATATATATATATATATAGATAGAATAAAAAGATTGTGGGTTACCGGTCAATTGCCCGGCGCTTAAAACAGTCTCAGACACTGGTCCCCACCAGTGTAGTACAGTATATTGAACACAGATTCTTCTGAGATCAATGTAAGTCTAACATTCAAAAACAGAAACAGATGATAGGTCTTCTTATTCATTCGTTTTTATTCTTGTTCCGTCAGAAGTCAAAGTTCACAAAAATAACACACAAAGTGCCAACACGTGTTTCGCGCCAACTGCGCTTCTTCAGGGCTGTCACATAAACAGAAAATAGTATACTTTAGAACTCATAAGGACATACTTTTTCATTTACAAACTACACACATTTTGAAAAAAATCAATATTCAAATAAAGAGGAACTCCATCTTTGTATTATTCATATATACATACTTGTTTGTATACAAATTACACATACATTGTATAGATCAATATATTCAAATTAAATTAAAGAGGAACTCCATCATTATACATTTTAACAGTACCCCGTAACTCAATACAGAAAGGAGTTGGAAAAAGGAGTGAAAAGAGAAAGAAAGAGAAAAGTGATAATTGGGTAATTCAGTAATTCGGGGGATTCATGGAGGACTGGCCTAAGCTCGAAATTTTGTAAATGTGAGTATTTAATAGCTATGTGATCTAATAATCGGTTTAATGTACGAAAAAAAATTGTACCTTTTGATTCCTTATGTAATCTCTGTTAGAGTGGCTCCAATGTTGTTCCAAATTATATCAGGCTTCCTATTTTAAAACCAGTTCCTAAGGGATAAATCTATTATTTAATATAATGTTCAATGACTTGTCTGATTAGACCCACGTTTATTTATACCAAACTAAAATAAAATAATCTCACCTTATTTATGTTCAAATTCCACTAATCAATATTAGTCAATTAGAATCCGGTCAAATTGAAGATTTATATATTTAGCGCTCCATGATAAGATCTAAAAACAATAATTTAGAGCAAACTTTTAGATCACCCTGGACTTGCAAATATAATTCCAAATAAAACAATACCTAGCATCTAAAATTGGGATTCGAACTCCTAACGCTGTAAACACATGAGTATACATCTTCTGACCAGGTGAGCTATCATGTTATTTGTAAACAAGATGTGTAATTAGAAGGATAGGTTATTTGAATTTATTACCAATATTTGTTACTCGATGATTAGAGTAAGAAATGCACATGGTGGCTACCCAATCTATATATTTTAAATGTAAAGAATAAGGATATCTATTCCCAATTTGTACCATTATATCAACACTCGATCCATCTATATGTTTATTTGTAAATAAAAAGTATATCAAAAGTCTATGTTTTTTTGACTCTTCGAGGTGGACTCGAACCCCCGTATTGCTAGATGCGATAGTATGGGGTTTTAGTTAAGTGAGCTATCTCATAGGTTGACTTCATATTAAAATGATACCATATTAAACGTTAGATCATACAACACAATTCTTGGAAAGAAGTAAAAAAGTAAAAAGTAAAAGACCGGGTTATAATTCCAATATAATAAAGTTTTGAGATCACCATCAAAGAGGAATACCTCAATATTGTTCATTCATCTAACACATTAATTATTGATGCACAAGAGGTACGGGATCAATAAACAGTTTATAAATCAAAATCAAAAAAGTTATATGTGAAAAAGATGTAATCACGGGACATTTAAAGTCCATATTATATCAGAAGGGTATAAATCTCTCTATCAATGTTAAGACCAAACTTAACCGCTTGTAGTTTATTAATCCAAAACGTTTCCCTGGATCTCAGTTTAGTTTCTAAATCACCTCCTCTCCGATCAATAGTGACTTGCTCAATTCCCATTAACTCAATATTGTTCAGTTCATTTCGTCTATGCTTTTCTTTAAAATGAACTGCCATCGGATATTTTGGGTCACAATTTTTTATTGCTCTCAAATGTTCCATCCATCTTGTTTTAAGCTTTCTCGTTGACGAACCTACATATATCTTTTTACATACACAAGTCATAACATATACGCAATAGCTTGTATTGCAATTAATAAAGGATTTGATTTTATACGTTTTTTTGTTAGTAAAGTCATTGAAAGTTGTCTTTTTATTTATGACATGTTTACAACAGATACGCTGACTGCATCTGTATGAACCTGGTGTTGGTTGACTAATTCGTGACCATTGATCATGATCAGTGTTTTGTACAGGATATGATCTCGTATCACTTGGACTAAGAATGCTCCTTAGTGTGGGGGCTTTTTTATACACCATATTAGGTTTGACCCCCAAAAAATCAGCGATATCTTTATCGATCGTTAGTACTTCCCAATGTTTACAGAGTGATCTAAATACTCTATTGTTGCCATCACTATAAGTCATGATATACCTGATCACTTCTTTCTTGTCCATTTCTAGTCTAGGTCTGTCATATAGTAATGTGTCTCTTTTTACTTTAACTGCTTTGTTTCTAGCTCGATCTACAATCTTTTTCTCATATCCTCTTTTGAGGAATCTTTCAGTAATATCTTTACTGATGTTCAGATATTCTCTCTCATTGCTACAGTTTCTTTTGGCTCTTAAAAATTCCCCATACGGAATATTATCAATCTGCCTTTTGAGATGTTTAGTTTGGTATAAATAAACGTGGGTCTAATCAGACAAGTCATTGAACATTATATTAAATAATAGATTTATCCCTTAGGAACTGGTTTTAAAATAGGAAGCCTGATATAATTTGGAACAACATTGGAGCCACTCTAACAGAGATTACATAAGGAATCAAAAGGTACAATTTTTTTTCGTACATTAAACCGATTATTAGATCACATAGCTATTAAATACTCACATTTACAAAATTTCGAGCTTAGGCCAGTCCTCCATGAATCCCCCGAATTACTGAATTACCCAATTATCACTTTTCTCTTTCTTTCTCTTTTCACTCCTTTTTCCAACTCCTTTCTGTATTGAGTTACGGGGTACTGTTAAAATGTATAATGATGGAGTTCCTCTTTAATTTAATTTGAATATATTGATCTATACAATGTATGTGTAATTTGTATACAAACAAGTATGTATATATGAATAATACAAAGATGGAGTTCCTCTTTATTTGAATATTGATTTTTTTCAAAATGTGTGTAGTTTGTAAATGAAAAAGTATGTCCTTATGAGTTCTAAAGTATACTATTTTCTGTTTATGTGACAGCCCTGAAGAAGCGCAGTTGGCGCGAAACACGTGTTGGCACTTTGTGTGTTATTTTTGTGAACTTTGACTTCTGACGGAACAAGAATAAAAACGAATGAATAAGACGACCTATCATCTGTTTCTGTTTTTGAATGTTAGACTTACATTGATCTCAGAAGAATCTGTGTTCAATATATATACACACACCCATATATACACACACACATATATATATATATACACACACACACACACCTATATATATATATATATATATATTCACTGAAAAAACCATAGGTTTCACACATGTTATAGTTAGCGGAAATTTTACTGATAAAAAACCAATGAAATTCCCCCGTTATAGTTAGTGCAGGCAACTATAACTCACGCAACCGCAATCCTCTGCTGATGCTAATACTGTATTTAGACACTTATTTACCCATGTCTTCTTCCACTATAACTCACGCGACCGCAATCCTCTGCTGATGACATATGTGTCTTTATGAAAAAAAAAATATTTGTAATATATGTATAGCTAAAATTTAATGGAAGAAGACATGGGCAAATAAGTGTCTAGATACAGTATTAGCATCAGCAGAGGATTGCGGTCGCGTGAGTTATAGTTGCCTACAGTAACTATAACGGGGGAATTTCATTGGTTTTTTATCAGTAAAATTTCCAGCTAACTATAACATGTGTGAAACCTATGGTTTTTTCATTGAATTAGCAAGGTTTTTTAAATGCTAATTCCTAACTATAACGTGTGTGAAACCTATGGTTTTTTCAGTGAATATATATATATACACACACACACACACATATACCTATATATATATATATATATATATATATATATACCCATACATATATACACACACATATACCCATACATATATACACACACATATACCCATACATATATACACACACATATACCCATACATATATACACACACATATACCCATACATATATACACACACATATACCCATACATATATACACACACATATACCCATACATATATACACACACATATACCCATACATATATACACACACATATACCCATACATATATACACACACATATACCCATACACACATATACCCATACACACATATACCCATACACACATATACCCATACACACATATACCCATATATACCCATATATATATATACACACACACACACACACATACCCACATATATACACACACACATATACCCACATATATACACACACACATATACCCATACATATATATACACACACATATACCCATACATATATACACACACACATATACCCATACATATATACACACACACATATACCCATACATATATACACACACACATATACCCATACATATATACACACACATATACCCATACATATATACACACACATATACCCATACATATATACACACACATATACACACACATATACCCATACATATATACACACACATATACCCATACATATATACACACATATACCCACACATATATATACACACATATACCCACCCATACATATACCCATACATACACATACACCCATACATATACCCATACATACACATATACACCCATACATACACCCATACACCCATACATACCGTTACACACACACACACACACACACACACACACACACACACACACACACACACACAACCTACTGGCAGTCGCCAGTAGGTAGTTATAGTTAGAATGTTGCGGATTTCCTATGGAAAATAGGTCCTATTTGGAATAACGTTGGCGTCTATTGACGAATCTTCGTGAAATTTTCCAAACTTTTGGCCAGCTCCGGTCCACTCCTGAATGAATGAATTTTTATTTGTATTGCACAGTTACTTAAAACCATTTGCAATATGAGTTACAAACAACTTAAAAGACAGTTTAAGGAACCATTCATAAAATGCGTTTACATACAACATTATCAAAACATGATAAAAAGATGGATTATATACATTCGTAAAACGGCAAGAGATTGCCAGTGCTATCTTTTGGCAAATTGAATACAAATTCTATAGTGACATCTTCACCGGCTGGAAACTGGAGACTAATTATTTAATGAACCAGATTGTCTTTTGTGTTGCCTGGCCCCTCTTCAACCATAAGTTTAAGTCGAAGCACGGCCATTTATCTCCCAAACCTGGCCAGGTTTGGCGGTAGCATGCAGGAAAAAAGTACCGAGACAGCTTCTTTTACAGTTCGAACCCCGTTACGCAGCCATATTTGTTTTAAAAGGATCTGACGTGGCTGAAGCATACCGGGACAACAACAAATCAAGTGTAGCAGAGATTCATGTTTGAAATTGCAGATTCTACATCTGATTTTGTGTTCAAGGGACTTCCACCCAGGATTTAGTTCTTTTAATTGCGAGGGGCACTAGTCTGGCCCATACAATGTTTGAGTGCTTTCCTTCCCAGAGCTTGCTTGATAGGGCTGGATTTTGTGCCCTGCATATGATGTTGACAGCCCGAGAGAACCTACTCCCGTAACATGTTCCGCCAGGTTGTTTGTATGGGACAGTTGGTAACATTGTTTATTAATTGAGTTTTTACTGGCCAAATAATTTATAGACCCTTTGTCCCAATTTTCAATTGCCAAACTCAGTGTTGCCACTGCTTTCTCCATGTAGCATTGCCACAGGTTAATTGATCCTCCATAAATTGGCTTCAGCATGATTAAGCTTCTGGGTGGGGCTGTCAAAACTTGATAGTAATATTTTGCGTGCATTCCCAAGCATTCTTTGCTTTGTTGGTTCAGTCCGAATTCCAAACGAATTAGGCTATTGCGAGTGTATTTGGGAAGTTTGAAAATGTGTTTGTAGGCCAGGCATTGTGCTTTGTCCAACATTGCTTCAATTTTTCCCGGGAATGCCTGCTGCGCATAACCAGCAGTTGCTCTAATTTTGGCTTGTATTACTTTTCTGATAGGGGCTGTTGTTGGACTATGCATTAACTCATTTAGTTTGCATAGGGTATAAGTTGTTGACTGTGCTCTGGCCTTCATTTTGTGGAGATGTAAAGTTGCTTTACCAGAGGGGGGGGGGCGCTAGGTGGCGCCAGACCAAGATGGCCGCACCGCTGTGAGGCTCTGGCAGCCTGGCCCGACGATCCTGCATTTATTTGCCTTTCGCACGATCTCCGTGCGCCGTGAAGCTTAGCCAGTGTGGGGAGTGATTACCGCCTACCTCGGTGCAAGTGCTGGCCCGTTTGAAGAAGGGGCGGAGGCGCGGTGGCCTCGGACGCTTCGAGAGGAGAGGGACTGTGATCTGCACTGGAGCGGTGAGGCGGGCGCTGTGACTGCGCTAGTCCGGTGAGGGCCCCGTGAGGCCCGCGGCTGAGGAGACTTGCTGGGAGCTGATTTGCTGCGGTGGCTGTTCTTCGCTTGCCCGTGGGGGGGCCTCCTCTGCCTGCTGTGGAGCTGGGGCTCGCTTGACATCCTTGCCGCGAAAGCCTGCCGTCGGGCCTTGGGGCCTCTCGTCCGTGGGGAGGTTGTTGGCGCCCCTGCGCTCAGAGGGGCCGTTTGCTGCTTGGGAGGCGCTCCAGAGCACCGCGACAAAGTCTGCGCGCTCATCTGTCCTGGGGATGTCTTGCTGCCTCGCATATTTTGGAGCCTGGAGGTAAACTTTGCTGCACTGCCACACGCGGGGCGCCTCCACTGCGGCCTCCGTGTACTTTCCTGTTGCCTCCTGATATCTGGACGTGGGGAAGATGTGAGGCGGCTGCCACTGAGTATTCTAGGTGCCTGGAACGTATCGCGTGGCCGGGGTGAGGCTGACTGCTCTGGCTGCCCCGTGATCGCTGGCCTGAGGCGGGGGGCTGACCCTGTTACCCCCTGTTTTGGGTGTGGGCACGCTATCGGGGGTCCTGTGGGGCTCGTGGTGGAGGACCTCCGTGGCGCTGTTCGGCCCCAGGGCGCGGCATCGGATTGGGACGGCCGGCTGGCGGAGCGCTGACACCCCACTGGTAATTGGGCCCTGACTGGCCTGGGCACACCCGTAGCGATGGGAAAGACGGATGGACGGCAGCAGCAGCTTCATTTCGAGACTAAGAAGGTGGGCACTCACTCGATGTCGGAGGAGCCCCCTGGGGGTGAGCGCGAGTCGCCGCCCGGCCCTACGGCGAGCCCGGAAAACGAGGTCAAGGAGATGCTCAAACTGCTGCAGCAGAGTGTGAATGGTCTATCTGGGAAGATGGACACTATGAACACCAGGCTCGATGTCCTTGTGTTAAAGGTGGACAAGCATGATGAACAGTTGAAGGAAGTGGAGCAGCGCATTTCGGACAACGAGGATCGCACGGGTACCATGGACAAGCAGCTAACGCAGATGGACCGCCTCCTTAAGTTGATAGCAGCAAAGAACGAGGATTTGGAGGATTTGGAGGCCCGCAGCCGCCGGAACATACGCCTTACTGGGATTCCGGAGAGTGCCAATACTGGTCGGATGGAGGAATATGTTGAGAGGCTCCTCCTGACGACGATTGGAGCGGAGGCATTCTCGCCCCATTTGATTGTTGAGCGGGCCCATAGATCGCTCGGTCCTCGACCTCCGCCTCGGCCTATCGTGGCTCGTATACGCAACTACAGGGACCGGGACGTGGCCTTGAGGAAGGTGAGGGAACAGCAAAATTTGCAATTTGAAGGTACTGCGTTCTCCATCTTCCCAGACTTCACCATGGCTGTGCAGGAGGCGAGGCGTAAGTTTGTGGCCGTGAAACAAAAACTGCGCACGGCTGGCGTAGAGTACGCCCTTCTGTATCCGGCGAAGCTGCGCCTCAGACACCAGGGCCGCACAACTCTGCGCGACCCTCCAACAGGCAGAGGACTTTCTAAAGACACTGCGGCGTCGCTCGCCTGGCCGGACTGCAGATGAAGAGGGAGCGTGTTCCCCCTCGCCTGCCGGGGGGAGCGGGGGGGGGAGTGAGCATCTCCTGCCCCATATGTTGGCGCTGCCTCCGGGGGTGGTATTGAGGACTCCTAGTTGTATAGCCCAGGACTTCCACTCTTACTGGGATTTGGACGGGGGGGGGGGGGGGGGGGGGGTTTATCAGTGACTGATCCTTCTGCCTACACGCTTTGGTCTTTCCCCTAGCACTCCCCCTATTGTGCATTGGATGAGATGAAGGACACATGCGTACTTTGATGTGTAGCCAGGCCCCCTCCCAACGCTCCCTCTCCAAGCTCCTGCCTTCTTGTAGGGTAGGCGGCCACCATACAGGGAGAGGGGTCAGGGAGGGCTATCTGGGACCACAGGCGCCCCCATCATGGGCAGTCCCCTACAGTGTGGCAAGTTTTTTGTTTCTCAGTTGACCCGTTGGTTGGGGTCACCAGGGGGTTGGGCTGGGGCGGGTGCTATTGATGCCGGCACGGTTGGGGTGCTGATGTGGGTGGGACGGGACGTCATATTTGCGATGGTCGTTTCTTTGGGTGGAGGGTGGTGGGGTGGAGGGATATTGGCACTTGTTCAGGCAACTACGGAGGTTGTAGATCACGGCATTCAAGGTACCCATTCCTATGGAGGGGGGGATGGTAATAGGAGTTTGGCCTCTAGGCAGTAATCCCTTGGGCATTTTTTTCAACATAGTGCGCACGCACACCCTGCACTGACCAAATTGAAGCTATTGACCTGGAATGTTAGAGGGCTGGGGGACCCCCGCAAGCGGCGTCAGATACTCTCATATTTGGATAGGCATCATGTCAGTGTAGCGTTCCTCCAGGAAACCCACATGGACCCTAGGGCTGACCCTACATTCGGGAGCAAATGGGCCTCGGAGCGAGTGTTCTCGTCCTATTCCACATATGCCAGGGGCACAGTTATCCTCATAAAACGTGGCTCTCCGTTTGTGTGTGCGGGACAGTGGCGGAGTAGAGATGGGAGGAGTTGCATGCTGTGGGGCACGCTGGGCACGCAGTCGGTTGTGCTGGTGAATTGCTATGGACCCAACGTGGATGATCCCGATTTTCTGCACTCACTCTGGGGACAGATCTCGGGGGTGGGGGCCACACATGTACTATGGGCTGGGGATTTTAATACTGTCAGTGACCCCCAGTGGGACAGGTCCGGCGCACTGCCGCACCATTACACCCGTAGCCAGGCGGCGCTGGCTTGGCTTCTTACACATGAGGGACTTACCGACCACTGGCGATACACCCACACGGACGGGAGAGAGGGTACGTACTACTCGACTGAGCATGCGGCCTGGTCGCGGCTAGATAACTGGCTGGGGTCCAGGGGGCTTTGTCACTGGGTTTGTGCGGAGGACCACCTTGCACGCACTTTTTCGGACCATTCGCCTGTGTGCCTCACACTGGAGATACCTAACCTTGTTGCCATACCCAGAAGCTGGCGACTGGTCCCTGAGGCGCTCTTGGACGAGGTCTTTAAAACTGAACTGGGGGAAGAGATAGAGGATTTCTTCGACCGCAACAAGGGGTCGGTGGCGCAGGTGGGCACGCTCTGGGAGGCCTTCAAGGTCACAATTCGGGGCACCTGTATGGCCAAGAGCTTTGGAGTATTGAGGGACCTGCGGCGGAGTCTTCACTTGCTTGAGGGACAATTAATAGTACTGGAGCAGGACCTTTGGCGTGAGGACTCGGGTGAGGGGAGGGCTAAATTGCGGGATACCAGTACCGACTACTCCTCCACTGCTAAGCGGGAGGCACGGTTTAGGGGGAAATATGTTATTGCCAGGCGTTATGGCGAAGGTGGCAGGCCGGGGCGTGCTCTGGCGTGTGACATCCGGCTTCCGCGTTACACCAATTATGTGCTTGAGATAGAAGATGAGCAGGGTGATAGGCACAGGGATCGCTTGGAGATTCTGAATACCTTCACAACCTTTTACGAATCCCTGTACTCGTCTAAAGGGGTGAATACACAGGATTTTGCGGCATTCTTCAGGGACATAACCTTGGGGTATCTTAGTGGGAGGCAGAGGGAATTTTTAGCTACCCCATTTACTATGGAGGCGATCTGGGAGGCTATTGCCCAGTTGCCGGCGGGGAAGGCGCCGGGGTCCGACGGCCTGCCGGCGGACTTCTATAAATTATATATGGATCATCTCGCACCGGTGCTGCTTGCGGTCTATTCTGAGGCGCTGGAGGCGCAGGTGTTGCCCGCTACCATGAGGGAGGCCCTAATTATATATCTTTGTTGAAACCCGGGAAACCCCCTGCCAAATGTGATTCATATCGGCCCCCATCGCTAATCAACGTGGACATCAAGAACTTAACTAAAATGGTGGCGAATCGATTGAATCTCCTCATGGATAAGCTGGTGCTGCCTGACCATGCAGGATTTATCCCTGGGAGAGCAACGTCACATAATTTGCGCACTCTTCTCGATTATGCATCAGGTGGCTCCGCACCTCCCTCTGGCCGCTGTGTTTTTGGACGCCACCAAGGCGTTTGACTCGCTTGAATGGGACTATCTTCATGCGGTCCTGCGCAACATGGGGTTCCCGGTAGGATTTTCTGCGTTAAGGCTGCTGTATACCGCGCCAGTGGCTAAGGTCATGGTAAATGGTCACACCTCTCGCGCTATAACGCTCTCCCGGGGTACGAGACCAGGATGCCCGCTGTCGCCTCTGCTGTTCGCGTTAGCGATGGAACCTTTGGAGGCGCGGGTGCGGCAGTATCATCGGGACAAGGCGCTCAGCTGCCCTTTGCGTCCAATCCTCATTTCGCTTTACGCGGACGATGTGACTATGTGAAGGACCCACAAAATAACTTAAATCCGCTGCTGCGGGAGTTGGTGCGATTTGGGGGGCTTTCGGGTATCCACATTAACTGGGCTAAATCCCAGATCTTTCCACTTACGGCGGCTGTCACGCGTTTTCATGCTGACTTTCCGTTGGGAGTAGTGCAACTCCACCGTGCGGTACCTCGGGGTGCAGGTTTCTGCGGACCAGGAGGAACTTATGAGAGACAACTATGGGCGGGCAATTGACGCACTGAAAGACACGGTTACGCGCTGGATTGCCCTGCCTCTGTCCCTGGCGGACAGGATATCCCTTATTAAAATGGTGATCCTTCCGAAAATGCTTTACTATTTCACTAACATTCCTTACCACCCGGTACCCTGCGCACTGAACTGCTGCGGCTGGTGTGGGGAGGGAAGCATGCCCGCATCAGGTGGGAGGTCCTGGCTAGACCGTATGCTGCGGGTGGCTTGTATCTGCCAAATTTTGAGTTATATTATCAGTGCGCCCAGGCCCACTATGCGCACTATTGGACGGGAGGGCCGCGATACACGGCGCACGTGGCCACAGAGCATTGGCTGGCTGATCCCGTGCCGTTGGATGGGGCATTGTGGCGTAGCACCTCCCAACGGGACCGCTATCCTGATACTGTGGAGTGCACGGGCCGGGCTTGGGGGTGGATCATGAAGCGAACGGGTGTGGCTTTCAAGTACTCCCCGCTGCTCCCACTCGTGTATCACCCCCGTATGCCCTTGCTGCAGGAAGGAGTTTTCCACAAACTGAAGCAGCACAGAGGGCTGCACACGTGGGGGGACTTATATAGGGATGGCAGATTCATCACGCTGCAGCAGCTTTGCTCGGACCCTCCCCCAAGCGCCATGGTGATCTTCTTGTACGTCAGGCTCCGAGCTGGAGTTCGGGCCGTTACGCCGGACTATCCCTTAGAGCAGACGCCGTAGCCGCAGTTGCATGCGGTGCTGCGGGCTACTACTGCCTCTCACCTGGTGTCGGCCCTATACCGCTCAATCTACTCGGAGACGGAGTATGCGCGGTGCACTGCAAGTAGCAAATGGGAGGAGGAATTGGGACAGCCGCTGTCTGCCGTGACTGGTTGTTTAGCTGCAAACAGACGTAGCAAATTGCTGCTAACAGTAGGCTCCGTGTCACGCACTATAAGTTCATTCAGCGTTACTACTACACCCCCGTGAAGCTACATCGGTTTGGGGTGCGGGAGGACACTAGATGCGACAGGTGCGGGGTCGAAGGGGCGGACATGCTGCATCTGGCGTGGGCGTGCCCCTCTGTATATTCGTTTTGGGCTCTGGTGTTTGATGCAGTGGGGAAAATGATTGCTGCCCCTCTGCCTCCGACCCCACAAATGGGCATCTTGGGGTGTACGGAGAGCATACCGGCTTCCCATAGGAAATTCGGCTCCTTTTGTTTTCTCCTTGCCAAGCGCAGTGTGGCCTGCAGGTGGGGGAGAGGGCGGGCCCCAAAGTTTAAGAGCTGGCTTGAAGATCGGATACGTCGGCAGGAACAATTAACATTGTATATAGACCTTTTGCCGACCGCCTCCAAACCACGCGATATTTGGGACCCTTTAAGGGGGGACCTGCTTCAGACCCCTCTGACACAATTAGACACCGTGGCCTCTGCGTCCTGAACGGGTGGCTGCGGCACCTTACCTACCTGGCGGAGTCCTCTGTGCGGGCGCACTGGCGGAGGTCATACCTCGGTGTAGATGTACTAGCCGAGCCCCTCCCTCTGGAATTTTCCGATATTCTACTTGGGTGTTATATTGTGATGCCATTGATTGTTTCGGACTGCACTTAGTGTTGCCTGGCGTTATTGCGCTTATCTGTTTTTTGTTCACGCGGCCGGCCCTGGTGGGTTGTAGGCGGCATGCTGTGTTAATATTACAAAATGTGCTGCTTTCTGACTAATGTACATTGCTGCCGGCCCCGGTGGGGTTGTAGGCGGAGAACAGCTGTGTCAGTATGGTTGATTTTTTGTCAATAAAGGTTTTGGAAAAACTAAAAAAAAAAAAAAGTTGCATTACCTGTTTCACTTAACCAGCACCCGAGGTAGTTGTAGGATTTCGCAGTGGCGATAATTTCTTTGCCCACGTGCCATTTTAGTAAGGCTTTTTTAGAAAAATTGCCAAAAAGGACTTTTGTTATTTTGAGCGTTTATAACAAGCTCATTTCTTTCGTTATAATAATTGGGGGCGTCTAGGCCCCTTTGTAGCCCGATTTTTGTGTGGTCCATTACCACCAAGTCATCTGCGTATTGTAATTGTAGTTTGTTGGTTCCAATTTTAGGAGTTATCAAACTGGCATTGTGAAGGTTCTTCCCCAGGTCTGCGGTGTATAGGTTAAACAATTTAAATATTTTAATATGCTTTTTCGATTTAGATTGTCGCGACCTGTCTCAGCCATGCATCTGCGTGTACAGAATTACGCCCGTCTACTTTTCCTTTCTCCAGGCTGGCTATGAATTGCCAGAGCTGACGTTGTTTATGTGGTTTTGAGATCTCGTGTATTGTTACCCAGTCTTTATCTATTTTATTTTGCTTAAGTGACCATAGCAGATGTCTACGCTTTTTAGATAGGTCTTTACACAAATCCCTTGTTTCTTGAGTTCCAACCATTCTTTGTGTTCTTTTAGCCTTCTTTAGTTTACGTGTTATTGTGTTTAGTTTTGTGTTATTGAGACTAAATTGAGAAGTATACATTGTCGTTCCATATGGACTGACTTGATGGCTGTTGACAAGTATAGATTTTAGAGTACCAATCCACCTTGTCCAATTATCCACACTGGGTTGAGTTCCAGGATGCTTGTCTTTACGCTCCTATCCTGAAAATTTCACGGTGATTCGTCTAGCGGGGGGTCTTGAAAAAAGGGGGGTCCCCAAAACGCGTTTTCCCCATGCATTTTCCCATAGGACCTGTTGAAGCAGCTACAGCCCGAACTGCTGAACGGAATTACACCAAATTTGGCAAAGAGGTAGTCCTCAGTTCAGACTCGTGCCTTTTGCTTAAATGGTGTAAATCCGTTCAGTAGTTCCTGAGAAAATTAGAGTTAAAAAGATAGATATATCTGGGCGGAGCCTAACCACACATCTCATCGTGAGATCTGATTGGCTGTCAGTATTTCATCCACGAAGTGTTGGCAGCCATCTTGGGAACAATATACATGATAGCACCTCATTAAAAAGCACTGCAGTTAATAGAAGGTTTTAAGACTTTAGTTACATTATAAATCATTTGTTGATGGTACCATACTCATTTTAGGAATTGGTGTGTTCTAAGGTGATTTTACCATGTGAAAAAGCCTTCTGCTGCGATATCCTGAATCATGTTTGAGAGAAAACTATTTTCTCATGCTTTTCCCACAGAGGTTTGGAAGGTGATCTTTAAGCTAAACTGAGAGCATATGTTCTGTAAATTCACATTATCTTTCTCAGTCATGTGAGAATGAAGTCTGACATTCTCAGTAAAACATGTACATCCAGAAAGGGCAGAGACTGTCAGTTGATTCCTTTGTGTTCTACTGCAGCCTCCCAGAGTGTTCTAAAGAACAACTAGAGCGCCAACAGTCCTACTTATGACAAACTTATTGCACACCTGAAGCCATCTTGATTGGAATAAAGTGGTAACTCTTAAAACATTTAATTTAAAAAGGAACAACATGAGGGGTTCATTTTGCCATAAAAAGTATGATTAGTGCTGCAGAAAGAAAAATTAGGGCACATTTTGACTTCTCAAATCCTCTATTTGGATTAAAACATTCTGACATGTAGACTGAAACATGCACTTTGAATACCAGCAGCAGACTTCCCTGGTGAGCAGTAGCTTTACTACAATGATCTAATGAGCAACTAGAGTGCTAACATTCAGAATTTATGGCAAATGTGTGACACATCTGAATGTGTTCTTAATGGAACCAAAGTAAAAAACTGAAAGTATTTCCTACTGAGGAGACTGCAGTAAATGAGGAAATTAGGAAACTTCAAAACAGATAAATCTCCCAAAATGGCCACCAGAGACAAGAGCCCAAATGCAGCACAAATATCACCCAGATGTAGCCCACATGTAGCCCAATGACAGAAGTGTGCAAAACAATTATTTGTTGTGTATTTGCAGTTTTATATAGTGCAGACTTGTCAGGTATTGGAGTGCTTTACATGAGCATAGGTTACATCACACAAGATCAAATTCATTTTGGTTGTAGACATGGGGAGATTAAGTGATTTGACCAGAATCACAGAATGTTGAGCTGAAGCAGAAACTCCAACCTGGTTCCCCAGTTGCAAAGTCTACAGCTCTGGAAGTAACACCACATCCTCTCCCCTAAGTGCAACATTTAATCAAGTGGTCAACTGGATAAAAAGAACAAAGTTTACAAATAATTTAAAAGTTCGTTGTCGCTATTTTTAAACTCAGAAAAAATGTCCTCATTTTAGTTTTTTAGAGCACTAACCATAATTTTGATGTAAATAAGACCCTCTCATATATGTAATTTCTAAAGGAAATGATCTAGGTATTCAGTTTTGATTACATCAAGATGACGTTGGGCGTTGCACACTTTTGTAATAAATATAGAACGTTAGCAATCTAGTTGTTCATTGGGATACTGTTGAGAGGCAGAGGCCAGGGGCAAGGACTCTGAAAATTGAAGGCAGGTAGGAGAGTGCAGAGGCAACAATTTGACCACACTGGGCAGGCAGGAATGGCAGTGGCAGCACAACAGACTATGGAGGGCAGTGGAAAGGGGGGCAGGGGCAACAAACCAACAACACAGGACTGGCAAGAGAGGCTGTGGCAATATATTAGACCATTGGGAGCAGAAGGAAGAGGCAGTGGTAGTACAACCATACATGCCAACAGACCCGTTTCAGCCAGGAAACGTCCAATGTTTTTAAGCTCAAATGGGCTTTATTTGATCTGTCTCCTGTCTACAATCTCCTCTTTTTCAATGCAACTCAAAGGGGAAAATCAATACCCCAGTTTTTTTTCAAAATCTCCCTCTTACCAAGTTCAAAATGTTCGCAAGTATGGTACATTGGATCATGGTAGGCAGGAGGAATTGGGGTAGGGACATGGACTCGGATAACAGAGGACAGGAGGGACATGGAGAGGTGCACCAAACTGACCCTACAGGGCAGGATTCAGGGTTTGCAGCAGCACAATACACCACACAGGGCATGCGGGACGGGAGTGCAGCACAACAATCCATAGAAAGCAATAGGGAGGGGACAGGACCATGCACATGGACAACAGAGAACAGAGGGGAAAGAGGAAATGGTAGTTAGCTGACCATAATGGACAGACAGGAGAGAAAGCTGCAGCATAACAGACCATAAAGGGCAGGAGGGACGGATCAAGGGCATTACAATGGAATAGAAAAGCCAGGAGGGAGGGAATAGGGGTCTGCACATGGAAAAAGAGGGCTGGGGGCAAGGGGGCAGGGCAGGAGCAGCAAGATGACATGGAGGTCAAGCAGGATGGGCACTAGAAACAAGACAGCATGGAGAGCAACAGTGAGACTATGATGGCATACAAACAGACCGTCGAGGGAAGGTGGTAGGGGGTCAGGGGCAGCTAGCTGACCACACAGGGAAGGTGGGAGGGGCCATGGCAGCACAGAAGACCATGCATGGCAAGCGGGAGGGTAAGTGGCAGCACAATGGCTATGATGGGCAAGAAGGAGGGTGCAGGGGCATGCACAAAGGACCATGGAGGATAGAAGAAAGGGTCAGGACCTGGGCACAGACAAGAGAGTTCAGGGGAAGGGGCCTCACAACAGACCGCACGGGGCAGGCAGGAGGAGCAGTTGCAGCACAACAGACCAGGGAGGGCAGAAGGGTGTGGCAGTAAAATGGACCATGGAAGACAGGAGGAAGGGGATAGGGGCATGGCATGTGGACAGGTAGGGTGGAGGTGGCAGGGACAGGTTACAGTCATCTGACAATGCTAGGCAGGTGGGAGGGGAGTGGCAGCTCAACAGAACAGAGTAGATAGGAGTGGCAGGTCCATGGAACATGGTGGGCAAAAAGGATGGAGCAGGGGCATGCACAAAGACATCGGAGAGCAGGGGGAAGGAGAATAGGGGCAGCAAGCTAAGCACACAGGCTAAGCAGGAGGTCAATGATGGGCCATATAATTGGGCAAGGGAGGGCAGGAGGAGTGGATTGGTACATCATGCTAATTGGAGGGCAGTGGCAGCACATCAGACCATGCATGGCAAGAGGGAGGATGCTAGTCCATGGATTCAGACAACAGAGGATAGCTAGGAGGTGGATGGCGCAGCAAGCTAACTGTTCAGAGAAGGTGGGTATTAGGAACTTTATTGTTTTTAAAATGAGTGTCTGTGTGAACTACTTAAAATATGAACAAGTATGCAGCATAATGTCACTTTTATTCAGGAAGAAGAGGACGCTTGGGACTGTGACTCCAGGCTCACTTGGCAGAAACACCCCCTGACCCTCCACCCACCATCGCAAAATGTAATGCCCGTGAAAAGGGTAGGTGGACGCAGTGTTATATAGAACATAGTCCTGAGAGCATGATTGAAAATGAAAACTTGATATACAATATGATATAAACTATGCACCAAAAAGTGTGATACAAGATGAACCGGGGCGTGAAATATAATATGCAATACATTGTGCACAATGACAGATTCATTGGAGAGCGCGAGATAGCACAGGCACTAGCCCGTGCTATGCGATATGCGCCTTGGAGTGTAATATGCACAGGGTAGTGTTGTGTAACCTAACTAGTCTCTAAAGTTGTAATATAAAATATGTGCTGGGGAGTGTAACGTTGCATATGCACTGTGATAAGATACGGATCCCAGATTGTAATATGTATGGCATAGCACTGTGCGTCATAACATAGGCATTGAGGAAGGCATGTTAGATGGGGCAAAATAACCCGTGCGAAGGCAAGTGTGGCATGACATTCACAGGGTGGTGTTACAGTGCACATGGGCTCGAGAGTGTCATAGCATACGCACTAGCTGGTGGAATACAATACAGAGGTGTGAGGCACTCGGCGGGCACTGGTGGGTCTAACACAGCATTGGGCTCAGCCCGGAGCACGCTGTGACTCAAGTGAGGTTTGTCTCCTTTCCAGAGAGTAAAATAAAAAGTATTACACATCCGGTGGTGGATGTGTGTTTTATTAACCGTGAGGGGGGTTTCTTGCATAGTTTGGTTGAATTTTTGGCGAATACCCTTTGAATGGCTTGGTGTGCGTGTATATTAAATGTGCCCGTCAATAGCTACCCATGTTTGTATAAATAAACGACAAGGGTGTCTACTTGGAGAGTACCCACCGGCGGGGGCACCGGGATTAGGCATGGTAGGGCGTCAGACACGTCAGAGCTTCACTAGCGGTGTAAATACATTCCATGTGGATTCATTCTATGCATAGTCGCCTTTTAATGAATATCACGCAAATCGTCATGGTGATAGGTACATACGGTTTGTCCAGCATGTCCTAGGTGTTTCTATAAATATATATTTTTTAAAAATAATAAAAAACAAAGGCCGTGACCCGGGGGTTGGGGTCCCCGGGACTAGTAAATTAGAAAAAGGGGGGCCACACGGCCCCCCTCCTTAAAAAAGTAAAATAAATAAAAGACCGGCATCGCGCCAGAGGCCACGCCCCCTCCTTGCAGCACTCTGCAAACGTGCCCCCTGGCCAGATGTAAATTGGGGAATTAATTACCCTTTAATACTAAGGGTCCCTGAGGGCCAACTAACCCAACAGGTATCTCCAATATGCGCCAAGGAGCGGTGTTGCAGACAGGTGTTCTGAGGCCACGCCCCTTTTAACACCTCTATGCAACGCAGCTCTGTGGCGCTTACTGGAGTTACCTAGTGGGCTAGTTTGACCCTAGGGACCCTTAGGATTCAAGGGGACTTAATCTCTCAACTTAGAACAGCCACAGGGCGCGTTTACACAGTGGTGAAGGGAGGGGACGGGGCCTGAGCTGATGTGTGCAAACACGCCCTGTGGTGCGTTTTAAGTTGGGGAAATAATTCCCTTTCAATCCTGAGGGACCCTGGGGGCCAACTAGCCCACCAGGTGCTTCCAGTAAGCGCCACTGCTCTGCGTTGCAGAGAGGTGGTCCAGGCCGTGCCACTTTTTACACCTCTCTGCAACGCAGCTCTGTGGCACTTACTGGAGGTACCTAGTGGGCTAGTTGGACCCTAGGGACCCTCAGGATTCAAGGGGACTTAATCTCCCAACTTAAAACGGCCACAGGGCGTGTTTACACAGTGGGGAAGTGAGGGGACGGGGCCTGAGGTGACGTGTGCAAACACGCCCTGTGGCGCGTTTTAAGAGGTAGTTTTAATCCCCTTCCCTATTATATACTAGGGGCTTACAGAGGAGTTCATGCTGATCACAGGGGGACCCCAACGCATAGTGTTCCCTAGTGTATGTAGGTGTTTTCACTGTATTCTGAGTGTCTTTTAACATAGCACTGGCTCGAGGACTGGTTAGTCAGACTCAGTTACCACCAGTATCCGTCTGAAAAAGTTGAGGGTACAGGATGATTTTGCAACAAGGCTTCTTTCTGCAAGTTATCCTTCTTCCTGCACTTTTCTTAGTCTTTGAGGACTTCTGTTGCTTCTTTCTGAATTTCTTTTTTTTCCTTTGTGCGTTTTTTCTTCTTTCTTTACATGTCCTATCTCTATAGGCATAGTTAGATATTAGCATTTAAAAAACCTTTGAAATTCACTGAAAAAAACATAGGTTTCAGGGGCGTTATAGTTAGCTGGACTTTTCACTCGTACAAAACCATTGAAATCCCCGTTATAGTTAGTTCAGCTAACTATAACTCGCGCGCCCGCAATGCACTGCTGATGACGTCACATATTACATCACTCATGACATGGTCAGTGACATCACTGATGACATCTCAAATGACATCACTGATGACATCATCCTTGTGATAGAGTGGCAGACCTCCTCTCCCCCTAATATAACCTTTGATACACACATTCAAAAATAGAAACTAACATTTTCAAAACAATGGACATACCAATATCAGTTACAACATCCTATACAGTAATTCTAAGATCCACATACACATCCACTCATTCACCAACAGTCCTATACAGTCACTCATACATGTACTCAATCATATGTACTCCTACACCTATACATCCTGTTACACAACGTCACTCATCCATAGAGTTACTCACACATAGTCACTCATGCTAATAAAGAATCAAACATACATTTATTTGCATATACAGTTATATACACACCACCATACTTACTTCTACAGAAACTTACACATACTTAGTCTTTTAAACAATCACTTATAGAAACACATACTTATTCATACAGGAAATCTTTCAATCTCTCACTCTCACATATAATCAGTTATATACACCAATAGTCACATATACTAGTTTAAAACATATGTAGTTACTCATAAAGACACTATTGAGACAGTCATTCACTCACTAACACACCCATGCACACTCATCCACCCATACAGTCCTGCACACATGCTGTCTTCTACACATACAAACAGTGAGTCACTCATTCATGCACCTATGCACGAAGTAATACCCCCACCGAACCATACAGACACTCATACTGATACCAACTAATAACCTATATAGACACTCATGTTACGTTAATTTGGATTTGTTAAGCGCTTAATACCAAAAAGGTCTCTAAGCGCTGAATGTAGCTACTCACCAACCCATGCAGCCACTTCTACACAAAGTGAGAGACTGATACAGTTATTTACATATTCAAACATTACTCACTAAGCCATGTATTCACTAAGATACACTTAGTCAGTTATACAATCAATTTTTCAAAAACAAATCCATTTAAACACTTATATACCCATTTATTCTTCCATTGACCTCGAGATATACATATATAAAACATGTAATTTTCAGAAAAATACACATTCACTGGATGATGTCATGAGTGATGTCATTTGAGATGTCATCAGCAGTGCATTGCAGGCGCGCAAGTTATAGTTAGCTGAACTAAGTATAACGGGGGAATTTCAATTGTTTTGTACGAGTGAAAAGTCCAGCTAACTTTAACACCTTCCATGCCCATGACGGAACGGTTCCGTCATGAGCATCGGTTGCGCTGTGCTCATGACGGAACCGTTCCGTCCTGGCCCCGCCCGCGCTCAAACCCTTCAGCACCGCGGGGGAATTCCCGCCGCGCTGAAGGGGTTAATGCCCCTGAAACATATGGTTTTCAGTGAATTTCTAAGGTTTTTTAAATGCTAATTCCTAACTATAACGTGCCTGAAACCTATGGTTTTTTCAGTGAAAAAAATATATATATATATATATATATATATATATATATATATATATATATATAACCAAAAATCCTCAGAAAACAGGAGCCCCCAACCCTTCAGGGCGGCCTATTAAACAGTGGGCACAGAGCAGCCCACCAATTTCATAAGCAGCAAACAGAGGCCCAATACTGGAGAAATTGCGTTTATTTATGGCACAGCAGCACGTAAAGGCTTCGTTCTCCTTACGCGAATATATATACATATACACACACACACACACACACACACACACACACACACACACACACACACACATATATATATATATATAAACATATACATACATATATACACATACATTCCAATGTCTCTCCCAGCGGAAAAGAGAGTACACACGGGTTCCACAGGAACATAAAATTTATTAGCACCATCATGGCATGACGCGTTTCAGCATAGTACTGCCTTTTTCAAATGCCTAACATCACGAGTGCTTTCGAACGTATGCATTAAATATGCAAATTACTGGCTTGTGATTGGTGCGGTCACGTTGGCGGGAGGAGAAGGGAGGTGTTACGAACCCGGCACTCCGAGTCCATTTACACAGGCACTGCTATGTTAATACCCAGCCTCAGTAGGCAGTGCCTGCCGAAATCCTTCTCCCCACCGCAATGTCCAAATAAACAATGTCCCGTACCCTCCACCAGACGCTTCTGCCCTTTAATACTCCAACCTGAGAGCATCCATCAGGTGAACGATGCCCTGCAATACAGTGATTCCCCAACTCACGCTGGCAGGCTGCAATTACAGGCTGCGGCGATTCAGCGGTTCCAAAATCATGAAGAGTCCAAGGTTTTGCTACAACACTCGCCAAATTCCTTTAGGTGGGGTACATATATATATATATATATATATACACACATACATACACACACACACACGCACCCACATACATACACCCCCCCCCCCCCAACATACATACATATATACACAGCTTTCATGCATACTGGGACTTGTATTCTTCCCATGAGCCATATTTACATACCCCTAAGTGGGTTACGCTTGCACTGTGCTGGATAAAAGCTAATTATCAATCCTATAGTAGGAACCATGATGTTACGGCGAGTGCATTGTATCAGGCTCGCTGTGCTGAACGGGTTAGAAGCAGTTTCAGTCCCCAGCCTCTTCATTGATTTTCAGCGAAGACAGGGGCGGCTCTAGGCTCATGGTGGCCCTGTGCAGGGAGCGTAGGTAGGGGGCCCTGGAAGAGGGGGTCCGGGCGGGGCGGAGCTCAGGAAGGTGTTTTAATAAAACGTCCAGAAAAGGCGTTAGATGACCAGTACCTGCGGCTGCTCCTACCCTTCCGAATTCATCTCAGAACAATAACATATAGGAGGAGGAGGGCATTGTGACACACGACGTGAGGGACTGGCACAGACTACTGCAGGGCCATGACAGGGGGGACCCGGACCCACAGCCCCCCCCCAGAGAAAGAATCTGTGGCTCTTTGCCCGGAAACAGTAATATCGATACCATATCGAATATGGTGTCTTACGCATGACCATGTCCATTGCAGACACTGCATAGCCGCCTCGTGACACAAGCGTTTAACTTTTGCCAAAATTTGCCGCTGCGTTTTGCCAGCTTTCGCTGTTTCACCCTTTCGAGTAAACTGGAAACCACGGACCAAGAGCACAGGTTGCAACAGAAGATGGAGCGGGTCTGAAATACCAAGCTGAAACTAGAGGCCATTGAAGGGAGGCAAGAACAAGCTTGGAAAGAGGTCTATGGAAATAGAAAAAGCATGAAAGGCTACAAGAATTCAACTACTGCAATGTTAGTTCCATTATACAGGCTAATGCAAGGAAGGAGACGTTTGAGAATTTAAATAGGGCACCAGATGTATGCATGCTGGATGTGCCTGCATTTTGTACCATAAGAATGACAAGTAAAAGTCAGGAAAGTTATACAACTATCAACACAGAGGAAAAGCATCGGATTGGTGCGAAAGGGAACAACCTTGTGGTGCTCTAAAAGCGGACACTTAAATGGCTCTCATTGACTAATTTGACTACTTAAAATGTAAAATTACAAATGAATCCCTATAATTGAGAAATCTGAAATATATTTTTGGATCAACGGTACAGATATAAGAACAAAAAAATTAGTTTTCGATCACTCGAAAGCCAAGTCTTCTCTTTCCACAAGATCAGTGAAAAGCTAGAAAAAAAAAAAAAGTATATGAAATAGATTACCATTTATAAGGAGCAGAAACTACAGCTGTGCTCGCAGTAATAGTATATATAATAAGGGTTCCTTCCTTTGAGCTCTTTGGAATAATGAATCAACCATGGAAACCTGTTACGGAGTATCAGAGTGTTTGACATCGTTCAGCATTTCGTCCATGGTTTGCTCTTTTCGCATTTGGCGTCCTAAGTGGGACGGGTATGACCAGACATGGGTCCTGTGCTTGCTATGCCACTGGATTTAAGTTACCCTGACTGATGAAGGGTGATACCCCGAAACCAGTCCCAGTATGCTTCTTGCCTGGTCCACAGAGGACCTTGTCTAGCAGTTTGGGCTGGACAGTTCCCATGAAGAGCAGGGTTCCCATGAAGGGTGGGGTCAAGACTGATTTGCACATGGCTGGACCAAACTGGGGTATCATGGTGAGCAAAAAACACAATGGGTGTAACCCACATCTGTGGCTGAGGGGTGAATGTTTGATAATGTTCCTCATTCCGTCCATCATCTTTTTGTGTTGCTATAGTCACCCTAAGAGGGAAAGGTATGCCCAGACGAGGGTCCAATGCTCCCTGTGCCACTGGATTCAAGTTAGCCTGGCTGCGGGGGGGGGGGGGGGGGGGGGGGGGGGAAGATAGCCAGTAACCAGTCGCAGAATGCTTGTTGTCCGTTCTTGGGAGGGCCTGGCCTGGAAGTTCGGGTTGGACTGTTCCCATGGGGAGCAGGGTCAAGACTGATTTGCAAATGGCTGGGCCCAAACTGGGGTGACTTGGTGAGCAAAAAAATGGATTTAACCCAGATCTGTGACTGGGAGTGAATGTTTGACAATCCTCAGCATTCCACCCATCATCTTTTTGTGTTGCTTACAAAGGGGATTACACTGAACTGAGCAGAGACTTTGCTATTTCACATTGAGGCTAGTATAGCCCTGACGCTAGTCACACCATATCAAAATTAGCAAAAAATGCGCAACATTCTGAGAAGTCACATAAATGTCCCTTTTAATCCTCAAGTACAAACAAAAGCATAACCAAAATGGGACACCAAGCGGAACACGTTCACTTTTTTTTTATTCTACTGCAGAGCTCTCACACACAACTTGCTGATAGGGTCAATCAAAAGTGTGGTGGATAATCAGCATCTGAGAAAAGTTTCTCTCACCTATCTCAGCAAAAAAAAAAGACAGTGTGTAGGCATGTGGAATTCCTGTAGCTCGATGCCCATAACATTGTTTTGGGTCAACGACAACAAGTTTTTATCTTTAAGTTTTCCACTGGATAATATGCCTAACCCCTTGCAGCATAAACACTTTAGCTGCAAGTGTATAGTAGCACAGTATGGATTGGTGTAACATGACTGTCTGCCAGCCACTAAAAACGAGATTTTAATCTATATGTGCAAGTTGGTCAACCTTGTAGAAATGATTCATGAATATTAAAACCTTTGCTATAAGCACAAGCACTCTAAGAAAATGCTATGAGCTCAGATTGCCTTAATGACAGTGGTTCCGGTATAAAAATCTGAACACTTGTGTGCACGATGTAAAAATTGAGAAGATTTATAAATTATAATGCTGCTAGAATGATCCCTAACTCTATGCAAAATACATTTGGGAGCATAAAAGCAAGATTGGTTGTTGTCAAACTAAAACGTACTCAAATATGCACCATGATAAAATTATTTTGTGTAAATATTGTACAACTTTAAATATAACTTGTCTGAGACCATTTACTAAAACATGTTTGACGCATGCAAATTAAAAAAAAAAAGATGAATAGACATTCGGTTTAAAACTCATGTAGGTACCTTATGGAAAAAAGAAACTAAACTAGGGGCTTGATTCTTTTTTTTCTTTTTCTTTACTTAAAATAAAAAAAAAATAATCACAAATGTGCACACAAAGGTACACGTCCTTGCATTGGTGCAGCTTTACAACTTTTAGGAAATCACAAGAGTCTACAGAGCCAAGCCTTGAAACAGTACTCTCAACAAACTTTTATGAATTTCATTTTTGAATAAGCGAATATACAAACATTTATTTGCTTAAGTAAAAATCTGCTGAGTGATTGCTCATTCAATTTCCCTACACTCCCTTTTTCCCACCATGGAAAATGTTTTATTCCTGCCCTTGACAGGAGTCATTTCCAACCTTTTCCAGTATGGAGAGAGATTGGAGAGTGTTGGAGAATACCCTTAAATATGTACGTTTGTGGATGTACACACTTATAAAGGTATTCCAACCCTGGAACTACACCATCCTGCTTCAATCCTTGTATGTAAATTTGTGATAGCAAAATCAGAGCTTATCTTTCAAACCCTGATTAAAGCCCTGATAAAATCAGATGACATATTTAAAGTCTACATAATAATAAAGCTGGAGCAATTTGTCACATTACTGGAACCAAAAGGGACAAGTGGATTTTATTTTACAGCCCTCCGGAGTGAACGCACGGAAGGGCTGTTGTCTCGAAAGTGCATTACGAGCCCAATAACCACTGGATTAACCACTGACTGTGGGTTCTGGAGGAGAGTGCAACACACTGCAAACCACTTCAGCGTCTCGTCAGGGGGAGTAGGCACTATATTAATACAATTGCAATCCAATACATATACAAATCATTCTAGCATTTCAATGGCATTAGACAAAAACGTAAATAAATGAAAAGCAAAAAGAGAAGGAGCCCAGTACACTCAGTAATTGTCAATGCTTATGACTTCTCCATGGAAATTTCTGTTACACCATACAAACCACACACACACACACACACACACACACACACACACACACACACACACACCTTCTACCATCTCTCTCCTTTCTTCCCTCTTTTGTGCCCTCTTCTATCTTCCCCTTCTGTTTCCTCACTACCTCATCTCCGACCGCTCTCTTCATGTTTCTCCCTTTCCTCTCTCTCCATTCTCTCTCCCATACCTCTTTCTCTGTCTCCCTCTTTCACTTTCCTCTCTTTCTTATCACCCCCTTTCTCCACTCTCTCCACACTCTCCCCCCTCTCTCGACCACCTCTGTCCTTCATGTCCCCTCTCTATCACCTTCTCACTCTCACCGCTCTCTTTCTCACTGCCCTTTCTCTTGGTTGCTCTCTCTCTCCTGGCTTTCTCCCCATTCACCTCTAACCCCCTTCTCTTTCTCACATCACTCTCTCGCTCTGATTCTTTCCTCTCTCCATCCCTCTTTCTCCTCTCCCCACCCTCCGTATGTCGCACCCAATCGGTTTCTTTTTCCTCCCTCTCTCTTATTCTCTATCCTCTTTCTCTCCCCTCCTCCCTAGTTCTGTATCTCTTACCCTCTCTTTCTTCTCAATGCCCCTTCTTCCACTCACTCCTCCCCGCCCCCTCCCTTCTCTCATTCACACCCCCTCTCCCTCTGCTTCTCTTTCCTCTCTCTCTCCCTCCAAACTCTTTTCCCTCACTACCCCTCTCTCCCGTTTTGTATCTCATCTCCTCTCACTTTCTCCTCTTCCCCTCTCCCCTCCCCACCCGCTCTGTATGTCACCCCCTTTCTCGGTTTCTCATTCTTGTCTCTCTCGCTCCATTCTCTCCTCCCCTCTCCGTTTTGTATCTCATACCCCTCTTCCCCCATTCTCTGCTCTCTCTCCCCCCTCCCTCTGTAATAGCTACCTATCTCTCCCCCGGATGCTACAAACTGCTTTCCAAAGCTTAATGTTTCCGGCCTCATTTACCATCCCCTACAAACGAGCTACCAATCTCACACCTCCCATTGTCTCGCTTCTGAAATGAAAAAAAAAAACACAACCAGCTGCTTTGCCGTTCGAAGCTGTTCTGAGTTTATTTAGGCGCTTCCACTCAATTACAGACGGGACGTGGATGCGCTGCTCGGAGCCGGAAGCTCGCCTGTTGGTGCAACAAAGGCTTTGTCTGCTCCCAGCAGGCGAGACGAGCAGCCACGTTCATTATCACCCGCAGCATTAAGAATGCTCCATCAGGCCCCGGGGACAGGTTGTTTAAGGCTGCAGACTATCGTCGGGCTCATTCCCTTGCGCCTTCGAGGGGCCACCACGAATATGTACATCGTATCCGATTCTTTGTGGCGGCCCCTGGGGTTTGGTGGCCCTGTGCAGGTGCACAGCTTGCACACGCCTAAGGCCGCCCCTGGCGAAGATGGTGCAATCCTGACGCGGCCGGACCGCTGCTGCGCTGTAAATTTTCAACACGAAGATGCCCTGGAGCTTCCAGAACGCACTCAGCAGCAGGCCCACCCTCCGGCTTGCAGTGATTTCACTTGCCTTTGCTTCACGGTAAGTCTGAAAGCCTGACGCGTTTCAGGGCATGACACCCCTTAGTCATAGGCTGCTTGTCACAGGTGCTTGCGATATGCTCAGTTAATTATATATATATATATATATATATATATATTTATTTATTAACTACTGGCGGTCGCCAGTAGGTAGTTATAGTTAGACCTATTATCCATATGAAATCCGCAACATTCTATTTAGAATAACTTTGGCACCGGTTGACAAATCTTTGCGAAACTCGTGGCCCGCTTCGGTCCGCTCCTATCCTGAAAGTCTTGGGGTGATTCGTCAAGCAGGGGTGGAGAAAAAAGGGGGAGCCCAAAACAGGTTCTCCCCATGCAATTTTCCATAGGGACCTTTAGTCGCAGCTGCAGCCCGAACTGCTGAACGGAAATGAACCAAATTTGGCAGAAAGGTAGACCTTGGTTCAGAGTCGTGCCTTTTGCTTAAATGGTGTAAATCCGTTCAGTAGTTCCTGAGAAAGTCAAAAGTAAAATCACATATATCTGGGCGGAGCCTAACCACACATCTCATCGTGAGATCGGATTGGCTGTCAGCACTTCATCCAAGAAGTGTTGGCAGCCATCTTGGGACCAATATACATGAAGCATTGCAGTTAATAGAAGGAGACTTTAGTTACATTATAAATCATTTGTTGATGGTACCATACTCATTTTAGGAATTGTGGTATGTTCTAAGGCAGAGGTATTCAATCTGTGGGGCGCGACCCCCAGGGGGGCCCTGGAGGCATGGAAAGGGGGGTCGCGCTCTGCCTGCACAGAAACAACCCATGGAGGCCTTTTCCTCTTTCTATGTGTGCTACACATAGAAAGAGGAAACAAATGAAGAGAAATAAAGATATTTCTCCTCGTTACGCATCTCCTGGGCCGGCGTACAGTTTTGACCCATCCTCAGGTTTACAGATCCTTGTGAATCTGGGAATGTGTCAAAGCCCATGGGAAAACCCACCGCAACGCCCTTGGAATGCCCTCCCCTGCGCAATGTAAGGCAACGCACCAACTTGCGCTGCGTTGCCTTACACCATATCTAGGAGGCCATGAAAAGCCAAGCAATGGGACTTTGCGTGACCTCGTAGATATGTGTCTGCTCTCTGCACAACCAGAGCGTCATAAAAAATGACTCACCGGCAGCGCAAGGAGCTTATAAATAAGCCCCTATATTTTGGAAGCAGCCCGTATATTTTGGAAGCACCATTTTATCGTAAAACATTTTGCACATTTTTTAGTGGTCTATCTTTTACTGTGTGTAATGCAAGTATAAAATAAAGACTTAAATGTTCACAGTGCTTTCTGTCAAAGGCTGTGACCTCATAGCACTAAAACTACACAAGTCACTATTCTCAACTGCACCAAACACGATTTAATTCTGTGACTCTTCTTTCACACAGACTTTTGCAATACATCAACTAATAGAGGTTTCCTAATTTATTATATTGCATTTCCCACTGAGTAACAACTTTTTAAAATTTATTTATTATTCATTGAAGCTGCCCTTTATTTTTTGTGTAGCTACCGGACAGTGAAAGACCTAAAAAACTTACGTATGTTTTAATTTTTATGAATGATGTTCAGCTACCTCCAGTTACATGAGGCTGTAAATGCCAAGCTGTTAGCATCCCATGAAATATAGTATGGTTTTCCTCTAATGCCGTGCAATAAAGTTGCAGCCCATGCATTACAGCTATTATACCAAGGGCCACTGGAATCATGCGATTGTGCGGTTGCAGCAATTTTAGCATAATTATAGATTTTCTGCATTTGCCACATAACCCATCATCTGCCGCATAATCTGCTGAAATTAACAAAAAAAGGTTACTAAAAAGCAGCAACAGGTATTGCCGCTCTGTAGAAGGCCCTTTGTAGAGCTGCTCTGGTCACCTTTTTGTAGCTTATTGCTATATTTGGGTGTTAAACTGGTACTAATAAGGTGCGACCACAGATTGACCATTTATGGTTGTCAATGATAAGGACCACCAGGTTCTAGAATTTTTTTTGGGGGGAGGGGGTCCTTACGCCTTAAAATTTTTGATGGGGGGGTCTCGGCATCAAAAAGTTTTAAGACCACTGTTCTAAGGTGATTTTACCATGTGAAAAAGCATTCTGCTTGGATATCATGAATCATGTTTGAGAGAAAACTATTTTCTCATGCTTTTCACACAGAGGTTTGGAAGGTGATCTATAAGCTAAACAGAGCATATTTTCTGTAAATTCACATGATCTTTCTAAGTCATATGCGAATGAAGTCTGACATTCTCAGCAAAACATGTACATCCAACAAGGGCAGAGTCTGTCAGTTGATTCCTTTGTGTTCTACTGCAGCTTCCCAGAGTGTTCCAAAGAACAACTAGAGCGCTAACAGTCCTACTTATGACAAACGTATGGCACACCTGAAGCTATCTTGATTGGAATAAAGTGGTAACTCTTAAAACATTTAATTTAAAAAGGAACATGAGGGGGTTCATTTTGCCATAGAAATGATGATTAGTGCTGCAGAAAGAAAAATTAGGGGACATTTTGACTTCTCAAATCCTCTATTTGGATTAAAACATTCTAACATGTAGACTGAAACATGCCCTTTAAATACCAGCAGCAGACTTCCCTGGTAAGCAATAGCTTTACAACAGTGATCTAATGAGCAACTAGAGTGCTACCATTCAGAATTGATGACAAATGTCTGACACATCTGAATGCCTTCTTGATGGAACCAAAGCAAACATGCATTGAAAATGCATTAGGTCTCGCCCTCGCTTAAGGTAAAGCAATTCTGTTTGTAATTAGGTGGCTTTTTAGCTTTGCTTTTATTAGTGTTTTTCAAACTTTCATGTACATAACATGCATATGCAGATGTGTAAATGATGTTGATAATACTGTGATTAACTTATCAGAAATAACACTATCAATCGCTGAACAACAACTTTTAGCTTTAGGTTTGTCATTTTGTCCACCTACTCGTTTTAAATATACTCAAACGAGAGTGGGTGTATTTAAATTCATCCGCAAATTAAAGCTAAAAAAACATTTTCAACTCAAAAATGCGGCGAATATTGCAGTACAGACTAGACCACCACCTGGATTATATCCAAATCTGCAAGCCTCTGATGTGGGCACGGTATTAGCAGTGCATTCTTTGGCTAATGAGACTAACCTCACAGGCAATTCAACACAAGAAGATCTCTGTGAAACAGGTATTTTGTGTAACATTCCAGCTAACAGTCCATTTAAACCTCCCTCAACATTTATCCCAATGATGCCACGTGATGCGATCGATGTATTCAGTGATTGCATGATTGAAGATCAAGAAATTGAATAGCAATGCTCTCAAACAAAAAAGACGCTACAAGTATTCTGAGTTGCAATATACTAAACTCATTCACAAACTTCAGAAACATACAGAAGTGATCATCAATAAAGCAGATAAGGGCGGTAATATCGTCCTATGGCCCAGATCTCTCTATCTGGAAGAAGCTTGGCATCACCTCAATGATGCCAGTTGCGCCAAATCAAAGAAAATGTATTCGCCGAGTTACTGCAGTGGAAACGAGTGGGATTATTGACTAAAAATGAATACAACTTTTTAAAGAATGACCATCCTATGACTCCCATTTTATACTTTATCCCTAAAGTACATAAAAACATAACACCAGTCCCAGGCAGACCTATAATATCTGCACGAAAGAGTCTACTAGAAGCTATGTCAAAATACGTAGACTACTTTTTACATGAATTTGTAGAAAATCTGTCTTCCTACATAAAGGACACTGGACATTTTTTAACCGAATTGAAAAATGTTAAATGGGAGAATGATTGCCACCTTATAGTGATGGACATTTGTTCATTGTATACCAGCATTAACCACTGTTATGGGATAAGTGCAGTCCAATTTTATTTGGACAAAAGAAGTATACATATGTACGAACACAACAAAATGATTGTAAAAATGATTACCACTTGTTTGACAAATAATTATTTTTTATTCAATAAGGAAGTTTTCCAGCAGCTTCGCGGCGTGGCGATGGGAGCATGCTTCTCCCCCAGTTATGCATGTTTACACGTGGGCTGGTGGGAGGAGCATGTTCTAAGGGTCGTCCACAGGGTTATGTTTGACAACATGTCCTCCACTGGTGGAGATTTATAGACGATGTTTGTTTAATTTGGAAAGGTACCATCGAATCAGCCAAAAACTTTGTGGAAAAAATTAACAAAAATACATTGAACCTTAAATTCACTTCAGATATTAGCAACACCAAAGTGCAATTCCTGGACGTTGAAATTTTCATTAGGGAGGGCACAATACATACCAAATTGCACAGAAAAGTAACAGCTGGGAACTCAGTATTACATGCTAGAAGTTCCCACCCTCGCCACCTGATTCGCAGTATCCCCTTTGGGGAATTTTTAAGAATTAAACGAATTTGTAGTCATGAAGATGATCTCATAACTTGCCAAAGAGAAACGTTTGAAAAATTCCTAAATAGGGGTTATGTGGCTGCTGATCTGAATGCAGCTCGAGAAAAAGCGAACAACATAAGTCCAGTTGCCCAGCAGCACATTGATCAGGAGGCCCAAGTTTCACTAAGGCAAAGTACTATTGATATAGATTCCACTATTGTGGAATCGATAAGTAACATCAGGTTAATAACAAACTACAGCACACAAGAGAGACAGATTCGTAGAATTTTATATAAAAATTGGCCCATAATTCGGACAGACATCACTATGTCACAAATTCTGCCGGAACTCCCTCTGCTGACATTTAGAAGGGCTCCCTCAATGAGGGATGCTCTAGTAAAAAATAGTCCTGAGGTATTGATTTCAAACACATGGTTAACAGCTAGACATGGTTTTTTCAAGTGCAACTCTTGTCGCGCGTGCACATTTGGGAAAAATGTTTCTGAATGTCACAGCTTTTAGTTCCAATCCAGTTAAAATAAAAGGACATTTCACTTGCAGAACAGAATATGCAATCTATTTTTTAGAATGCACCTGCCAGTTACTATATGTCGGCAGCACCAAATTGCAAGTTTTTAACAGGATTTTACAACATCTTAGAGCAGTGGTCAATTCTGATCCCACTTACCCTGTAGCGCGACATTTAAAATTGGTGCACAAAAACAACCTCAATGACCTCAGTTATTATGTCATCAGTGCGATACCCAAGAACATCAGAGGGGGTAATAGGGAAAAAAGGCTAAGAAAAGTGGAGTCTGAATTTATCATGTTATTAGACACCAAAATGCCAAATTGGCTGAACAACAATGAAGATTTGCACAACTTTTTATAATGAATTAATTCAACTATCTATTTATGGGGATGTTGATGGTGGGTGAAGTCCTAGTTTGCTTTTAGACTGGCGCTTTTATCCCTACGTTTGCCAGGTTTTTATCTAGGTTCTAGATTTTATCTTGTTTTATGTGGGATTGGGTGTTGGTTTTTGGGCTCCTGGATTTGGCTCATTTTAGACATCATTTTATTATAAATTGTGCAACTGTGTAATTTTGGGGCTGTTATTTATTGGTTTTATTTAGACCTATATGTTATTACTTGTTAGAAGAGTAACATACTCTTTAAGGTCTTGATTTTATTGTAATCCATAACATTGATTTCCTTGTCTCATCAGATGCTTCTTCTGAGAAAGAATCTTGAAGAAGATGACGTGTATAACTGTATAAACATCATATTGTCAACTATTTGAAACATGGGAGAACTGGTGAAAAGTCTATAATAAGCTGCTATGTATTTTATACTCATTGATATGTGTATGTATAAGCTTACGATGAAAATGCACTTTAACATTAGCACTTTATTTGCACTATTTTGCACTTTTCTAAGAGATACCGCAGAACATGATGAATATTTCAAGGGACTTGTGTAATCAACAATAGTTTATAATTATAACTATATAACCGTAATTTTGCAAAGCTACATTATTTCGATATAGTTGCACTATGCTGGAATATATGGTCAATGACACTAGATAGGTAGTTTTCTTATTTATGCGATGTCTTGAAGTTGTGAGTTATCATTAACGAACACTATGTTCTTAGATAATATTCTGATTGTCACAACCCACTACATTTAATAATATATGGCATGACAAACACGTTATGATATGTTCTCAATAAGGAGAAGAAAAAGGAAAAAAAGCGTATAGGAACACTATGTTCTTATTTTTCATTATTTAGACTTTTATACCTGTGTGTAATACAATTTTTTATGAAATGCTTGACAAATGTAAATTTGCTTGTGAGAAATCATGCCTCTATATTTTGTTAAAACCAAGTCCTATGTCTATACTTGTTTGAAAACTGACAATTTTTGTAAGCGGTTCTCTGATTGGGCACCCTATATATAGCCATTGATTGGTCCTGCGCGTCATGTGATCAAGACTGCCGTGGGGCAGTCGAAACGCGTCAGGCTGAGCACTTGCGAATCATTTTGCACTATGCACTTTAATCTGCGCACCAAATAAAGAAAATACAATTTCCACGCTGTGGTCCGTACCTGCTTTTTGGGTTCTATCGGGAACCATTTCAGGATACTTGGTTATCATTCATATATATATATATATAGAGCAGTAGAGAGGTAGAGTAAGGTAGAACATAGAGGAGGAGTAATAGAGAGCAGTAGAGAGTGAGCAGTAGAGAGTGAGCAGTAGAGAGTGAGCAGTAGAGAGTGAGCAGTAGAGAGTGAGCAGTAGAGAGTGAGCAGTAGAGAGTGAGCAGTAGAGAGTGAGCAGTAGAGAGTGAGCAGTAGAGAGTGAGCAGTAGAGAGTGAGCTGTAGAGTGAGCAGTAGAGTGAGCAGTAGAGAGTGAGCTGTAGAGTGAGCAGTAGAGAGTGAGCTGTAGAGTGAGCTGTAGAGTGAGCTGTAGAGTGAGCTGTAGAGTGAGCTGTAGAGTGAGCTGTAGAGTGAGCTGTAGAGTGAGCTGTAGAGTGAGCTGTAGAGTGAGCTGTAGAGTGAGGTGTAGAGTGAGTAGTGTGTAGAGTGAGTAGTGTGTAGAGTGAGTAGTGTGTAGAGTGAGTAGTGTGTAGAGTGAGTAGTGGGTAAGAGTGAGTAGTGGGTAAGAGTGAGTAGTGGGTAAGAGTGAGTAGTGGGTAAGAGTGAGTAGTGGGTAAGAGTGAGTAGTGGGTAAGAGTGAGTAGTGGGTAAGAGTGAGTAGTGGGTAAGAGTGAGTAGTGGGTAAGAGTGAGTAGTGGGTAAGAGTGAGTAGTGGGTAAGAGTGAGTAGTGGGTAAGAGTGAGTAGTGGGTAAGAGTGAGTAGTGGGTAAGAGTGAGTAGTGGGTAAGAGTGAGTAGTGGGTAAGAGTGAGTAGTGGGTAAGAGTGAGTAGTGGGTAAGAGTGAGTAGTGGGTAAGAGTGAGTAGTGGGTAAGAGTGAGTAGTGGGTAAGAGTGAGTAGTGGGTAAGAGTGAGTAGTGGGTAAGAGTGAGTAGTGGGTAAGAGTGAGTAGTGGGTAAGAGTGAGTAGTGGGTAAGAGTGAGTAGTGGGTAAGAGTGAGTAGTGGGTAAGAGTGAGTAGTGGGTAAGAGTGAGTAGTGGGTAAGAGTGAGTAGTGGGTAAGAGAGTGGGTAAGAGTGAGTAGTGGGTAAGAGAGAGTGGGTAAGAGAGAGTGGGTAAGAGAGAGTGGGTAAGAGAGAGTGGGTAAGAGAGAGTGGGTAAGAGAGAGTGGGTAAGAGAGAGTGGGTAAGAGAGAGTGGGTAAGAGAGAGTGGGTAAGAGAGAGTGGGTAAGAGAGAGTGGGTAAGAGAGAGTGGGTAAGAGAGTGGGTAAGAGAGAGTGGGTAAGAGAGAGTGGGTAAGAGAGAGTGGGTAAGAGAGAGTGGGTAAGAGAGAGTGGGTAAGAGAGAGTGGGTAAGAGAGAGTGGGTAAGAGAGAGTGGGTAAGAGAGAGTGGGTAAGAGAGAGTGGGTAAGAGAGTGGGTAAGAGAGTGGGTAAGAGAGTGGGTAAGAGAGTGGGTAAGAGAGTGGGTAAGAGAGTGGGTAAGAGAGTGGGTGAGAGAGTGGGTGAGAGAGTAGTGGAGAGTAGTAGAGAGTGAGCAGTAGAGTGGGTAATAGAGAGTAGTAGTGAGTAGTAAAGAGTGAGTAGTAGAGAGTGAGTAGTAGAGAGTAAGCAGCAGAGAGTGAGCAGCAGAGAGTGGGTGAGTAGTAGAGAGTAGTCGAGTAGTCGAGAGAGTAGTCGAGAGAGTAGTCGAGAGAGTAGTCGAGAGTAAGGAGTGAGTAGTCGAGAGTAGAGAGTGAGTAGTAGAGTGAGTAGTAGAGTGAGTAGTAGAGAGTGAGTAGTAGAGAGCGAGTAGCAGAGAGCGAGTAGCAGAGAGCGAGTAGCAGAGAGCGAGTAGCAGAGAGCGAGTAGCAGAGAGTGAGTAGCAGAGAGTGAGTAGCAGAGAGTGAGTAGCAGAGAGTGAGTAGCAGAGAGTGAGTAGCAGAGAGTGAGTAGCAGAGAGTGAGTAGCAGAGTAGTAGAGAGTAGTCCGACACTGATTGACACTGACTGACTGACACTGACTGTCAGTCCGTGTCAGCTAGAGCAGCTCTGCTGACCTGGGTCTCTGGCTCTAGAGCAGCTCTGCTGACCTGGGTCTCTGGCTCTAGAGCAGCTCTGCTGACCTGGGTCTCTGGCTCTAGAGCAGCTCTGCTGACCTGGGTCTCTGGCTCTAGAGCAGCTCTGCTGACCTGGGTCTCTGGCTCTAGAGCAGCTCTGCTGACCTGGGTCTCTGGCTCTAGAGCAGCTCTGCTGACCTGGGTCTCTGGCTCTAGAGCAGCTCTGCTGACCTGGGTCTCTGGCTCTAGAGCAGCTCTCTGCTGACCTGGGTCTCTGGCTCTAGAGCAGCTCTCTGCTTGTTAAATGGTAGCGGCAGTTTCAATCGATAACCTTTCAAGTATTTGCCCGGCGGTAATCGCCTCTCATACCACTCGATAATTTACCAATGAAAGAGGCAGGCGCCGGAGACTGGAAGGCAGGAAACAAAGTTTTATTCCGTCGGAGCAGAACACATCAGATCAGACAGCAAGGTATCGTCACGAGGTGCTCTAACTGCATCTCTGAGACCTGGTCTCTTATACACAGGTTTATTGCTTTATTACATATGGTACATTCTTGTTGAGGCTTTGATGTACGGGAAGACATTCCTTGGAACCCCCACTTCAAGCTCGTTCCCACACATATCTACAGTAGAAGTCCCCACCCCACCCACAGTAGGAGATGGCTATCACGCAGCTGGATATTCCGCCAATTCCCGGGGGTGTGTGCAACCGGCCGGGTCTCAGGGGGTAGGGGCTTTTGATCCACCGTAATCCCTTTGATGTGGGGTGTTTCCCTTACAGTAGGAGCAATAAACTGCATCCGCAGGGCTAGGTGATGGCCTGGGATCGGTTCGGACAATGGGGCGCAGAGGAAGGGGGGGTTTATCAAAGAGAGGCATGACCATGTATGGGATGTCGGTCAGGTGTGGGATGTGGTTCCATGGCAGGGTCGTGCTGAATGAGAGGGTTTATGGCCCGTGTATGAGAGAGCGGGGGCGGCCGGCGCGCGGGGGATGCTCGCAGCGCCAGGGGAAAGCGCTGGCGATCGAGAATGAGCGGGGAGAGAGTGGGGTGCTTAAAATGGCGTTCGTGCATTCGCTGTGCGTGGCGCTGGGGAGTGGCAAGATGGCGCAGATAATGTTCAGTTTGCAAGCTAAATTTCCACATGCTGACCTGGGTCTCTGGCTCTAGAGCAGCTCTCTGCTGACCTGGGTCTCTGGCTCTAGAGCAGCTCTCTGCTGACCTGGGTCTCTGGCTCTAGAGCAGCTCTCTGCTGACCTGGGTCTCTGGCTCTAGAGCAGCTCTCTGCTGACCTGGGTCTCTGGCTCTAGAGCAGCTCTCTGCTGACCTGGTTTCTCTGGCTCTACAACGGCTCTGCTGACCTGGTTTCTCTGGCTCTACAGCAGCTCTGCTGACCTGGTTCTCTGCACTCACGATGCAAGCACCCGACTTCGCAAAAATATTTAAAAATAATATAAGTATAATACAAGTACAAATATATTATTGTTATGAATATCTTAGATGATCTCTTGCCCTGGTCACTGACCAGGTCATGAATGATGCAATATGTGACATCAGCAGTGCATTGCGGGCGCACGAGTTATAGTTATCAGAACTAACTATAACAGAGGAATTTCTATGGTTTTGTACAGTGAAATTGCCAGCTAACTATAAAACCCCTGAAACATGTTTTTTTCTGTGAATATATATATATATATATATATATATATATATATATATATATATATATATATATATATAAATAATATAGGATTCTGAGTATCTGCCTGCCTTTACGTGTTGGTGCCGGTGGTGGCGGCAGGCTGACATACATTTTCAAAAGACGTTCCACACAGGAATAAAGCAGCACACCAATTCCGTGTCAGGTGATCTATTGGCAAAAACAACGCGTTTCGGCCGGAATGGCCTTTGTCAAGTTAACCAAGCTCTTCCTGTTCACCATCAAATGCTAGTGATGTCACTGTGAACGTAGTATTTTTGTCTATGGCATGTATGAAGTAATTCATTAGATTGCAATCTTGTACAATGTTTTCTATAGTTCATATGAATAGAATCCAACGGAAAATTAATAATACAAAACTGCTTAAACTGCAAAGAATTGAATTAAATTGAGCGATGTAGCCAAATGCATAAACCATAAAAAAATCACATGTATCCTGCAAGGTTTGATACCCAATTTGTCAGAGTAATGAAATTTAGCAGAATATTCGTAATTTCCTCCGCGTATTGTCAGCGGAAAGAACAAGCAATCTTTGTAACCTTGACAAGGGCCATTCCGGCCAAAACCCGTTGTTTTTGCCAATTAATCACCTGACACAGAATTGGTATGCTGCTTTATTCCTAGAGTGTGGAACGTCTTGGAGTAATTTTTTTTTAATATATATATATACACACACACACACACACACATATATATATATACACACACACACACACACAAGCCTATATATTATACATATACACACACACATACGCAACATATACAAACCTATATACAATACATATACAAAGCTATATATATAAAAATGTAATGAAAAAAACCACAAAGGTTAAAGTGACTTTATAGTTCAGTAAAAATGGTGGTTAAAACTTCAACTTTGAAACAGAGGCAGCCACTGAAATTTACTAGTTATAGTGAACTGAAATAACTATAACTTGATCCATCCCCAAGCAAGTGTTGTCATCAATGATGTAATTTCAGATGACATACTGATGTTATCAATATCACAGAACAGGCCTTGAGTGATGCAATATGTGAGGTAATACGCAGCGCATGGCGAGGGTGCAAGTTACAGGTATTTCAGTTAGCCATAGCTGGAGAATTCCTTTTTTTTGTTTAACCCTTCGATGCTCATGACGGAGCGGTTCCGTCATGAGCATCGGTTGGGCTGTGCTCATGACGGAACCGCTCAGTCATGGGACCCACCCATAGGGGAAGCGCTGGCGCTCCCCCCATGGGCAGCCCATCGCTGCCACTCCGACGCAATCCCATGATGTCAGCGCGCATCGATGTCATCAGGAAGCGCTGGAAATCATTTGTTTCCAGTGTGTCCAGGAGGAGCACGTAAGTTTGTGTGCTCCGGTGAGGCGGGGGGGATTTTGCAATGTATTGAGTCATCGAGGAAGAGGAAAGAGTATTTCCTCTCCCCTGAGGTCTCAATACAGGGCATTCCTGCAGCATGATCGCGCACAGCGTCGCGATCGTGCTGCAGGAATGCCCCCACTAGTCACCAGGGATGTTTTTTGTGTGAAAGGAAGCAACCCCTTGGGATCTTTTACTATAATAAAAAAAAAAAAATTGAAGCAACCTCTTAGGGAAGGGTCGCTTCCAGGGGCCACATTTAAAAAAAAAAAAGTGTTTTCTGCCCCCCCCTGTGGGCAGATCGGCCTGTGTATTTGGCCTTTCTACCCCCAGCACCCCACTAGACACCAGGGAGTCCTTTAATTATCTAAAGGAAGCGACCCCTTGGGCTAGGGTCGCTTCCTTAGGGGGCACATTTTTTTTAAAAGACTTTTCTGCCCCCCCTGGGGACTGTTTGCCTTGTTTTTTTGGCGTTTCCTGCCCCAGGAGGGGCAGAAAAGGCCACTAGAGCCAGGGATCTTCAAAAATAAAATAAAAATGGAAGCAACCCCTTGGGGAAGGGTCGCTTCCAGGGCCCACATTTTTTAGAATACCCCACTAGACAGCAGGGAGTTTTTAAAAATTTAAATGGAAGCAACCTCTTGGGCAAGTGTCGCCTCCGAGGGGGGGTGGGGGGGCGGTGGGGACGGGGCGTGGCATGTATTTTTCCCCCCTGGGGGCAGATCGGCCTTTGTTTTGGCAGAAATCCCCACTAGACACCAAGGACTTATTTGAAATTAAAATAGAAGCGACCCCTTGGGCAGATTTTGTTTAATAAATTTGGTTAATGTTTTTCTGCCCCTCCTGGAGACAGTTCTGCCCCTTTTGGCCTTTTTGCCCTAGGCGAGGGCAGAAAACCCTACTAGGCACCAGGGATTTATTTCTTTTGCAAGGGGGGGCACATTTCGGTCTACTGTTTTCTGCCCCACCCTCAGACAAACTCACCCGATCCCTTGTGCAAGTTCACCCCCCATTTTTGCACAGCCCTATTTGAAGGTCCATCTGGCAGATTGACCATTTGGGTAGTGACATAGTGTGTTGTAATGTTAATTGTTTTATTTCTTGTGAATTGTAATTATAATGCTTTATTTCTCTTTTTGTTCTAGTTGAAAGCTTTTGCTCTTTAGACTGTTCCAGGTTGCAGTTTCGTTACTTTTGGTTCTGCTGTTTGTGTAGTTGCTTGAGTTTGGTAAGAGACTTTTTTTTGTACAATGTAAATGTTTTTCATTTCTCTGCATGAATGTGTTTTTGCAAATGGTGTAATAATAGCACTACGTTTGGATTCTGTTTTTTGAGTGTCAAATGTGTATTTAGTTGTCTTGTGAGGAATTGGTTTTGTATTTTTTCTTTCTAGTGGGATATCATTTTTGCTCTCTCTGCAAAGTAGGTGCCGGTGAGTGTACCAGTCTCTTGCAAGTGAATCGTATAGTTTTTGAGTATATAGATCTTTGTGATAAAGGCACACATTTTTTTTACTTACTTATTTTGCACAGTGTTGGTTGTTGACGTGTTTGTGCAGTCTCCTTTCTTAGTAAGGATAATGGCTAGCCGCAGAATTACTGCTCAGCAGGTTGTTGGTATGCCTTTTGAGTCTTCCTCTGACCATGGTTCAGAGACTGACTCTGCATCTGAGGCAGAGGAGGCAGGGGAAGATTCAGGCAGTGACTTCTCTCCACATGGCATCATTGGATGATGAAGCTACTCGGTGCGGATGAAGCTATTCTTGGTGCGGATGAAGTGCCTGTGTTAGAGTAGGACATTGATGTGCCGCAGTGCGCCAAGAGGCATCTGGGCTGCAAGGCTTCCCGTTGGTAAAAAAAAAAAAAAATTGAAGCAACCTCTTAGGGAAGGGTCACTTCCAGGGGCCACATTTAAAAAAAAAAGTGTTTTCTGCCCCCCCCCCCCCCCCCCTTGTGGGCAGATTGACCTGTGTATTTGGCCTTTCTGCCCCCAGCACCCCACTAGACACCAGGGAGTCCTTTAATTATCTAAAGGAAGCGACCCCTTGGGCTAGGGTCGCTTCCTTAGGGGGCACATTTTTTTAAAAGACTTTTCTGCCCCCCCTGGGGACTGTTTGCCTTGTTTTTTTGGCGTTTCCTGCCCCAGGAGGGGCAGAAAAGGCCACTAGAGCCAGGGATCTTCAAAAATAAAATAAAAATGGAAGCAACCCCTTGGGGAAGGGTCGCTTCCAGGGCCCACATTTTTTAGAATACCCCACTAGACAGCAGGGAGTTTTAAAAAATTTAAATGGAAGCAACCTCTTGGGCAAGTGTCGCCTCCGAGGGGGGCATTTATTTTTTATATGTATTCTGACCCCCCTGGGGGCAGATCGGCCTTTGTTTTGGCAGAAATCCCCACTAGACACCAAGGACTTATTTGAAATTAAAATGGAAGCGACCCCTTGGGCAGTTTTTGTTTAATAAATTTGGTTAATGTTTTTCTGCCCCTCCTGGGGACAGTTCTGCCCCTTTTGGCCTTTTTGCCCTAGGCGAGGGGGGGCAGAAAACCCTACTAGGCACCAGGGATTTATTTCTTTTGCAAGGGGGGGCACATTTCGGTCTGCTGTTTTCTGCCCCACCCTCAGACAAACTCACCCGATCCCTTGGGCAAGTTGACCCCCCATTTATGCACAGCCCTATTTGAAGGTCCATCTGGCAGATTGACCATTTGGGTAGTGACATAGTGTGTTGTAATGTTAATTGTTTTATTTCTTGTGAATTGCAATTATAATGCTTTATTTCTCTCTTTTTGTTCTAGTTGAAAGCTTTTGCTCTTTAGACTGTTCCAGGTTGCAGTTTCGTTACTTTTGGTTCTGCTGTTTGTGTAGTTGCTGGAGTTTGGTAAGAGACTTTTTTTTGTTCAATGTAAATGTTTTTCATTTCTCTGCATGAATGTGTTTTTGCAAATGGTGTAATAATAGCACTACGTTTGGATTCTGTTTTTTGAGTGTCAAATGTGTATTTAGTTGTCTTGTGAGTAATTGGTTTTGTATTTTTTCTTTCTAGTGGGATATCATTTTTGCTCTCTCTGCAAAGTAGGTGCCGGTGAGAGTACCAGTCTCTTGCAAGTGAATCGTATAGTTTGAGTATATAGATCTTTGTGATAAAGGCACACATTTTTTTTACTTACTTATTTTGCACAGTGTTGGTTGTTGTTGACGTGTTTGTGCAGTCTCCTTTCTTAGTAAGGATAATGGCTAGCCGCAGAATTACTGCTCAGCAGGTTGTTGGTATGCCTTTTGAGTCTTCCTCTGACCATGGTTCAGAGACTGACTCTGCATCTGAGGCAGAGGAGGCAGGGGAAGATTCAGGCAGTGAGTTCTCTCCACATGGCATCATTGGATGATGAAGCTACTCGGTGCGGATGAAGCTATTCTTGGTGCGGATGAAGTGCCTGTGTTAGAGTAGGACATTGATGTGCCGCAGTGCGCCAAGAGGCATCTGGGCTGCAAGGCTTCCCGTTGGTATAGTGCGGCAAGAGGCATCTGGGTTGCAGCCTGGGGCTGCAATGCTTCTAGTTGGAAGTGATGACCTCTGGGTTGCCTCAGGGATTGTGCAGCCGGCATTGCCAGATTTTACTGGTGTCCCAGGGTGTAGAGTGAATACAGAAAACTTTTTGCCGATACATTTTTTTCAGTTGTTTATGGACGATGTGTTTTTGGCAGAGATTGTTGAGCAGACTAATTTGTATGCCGAACAGTTTTTGAGGGACATAAGTGCCAGCCTTAAGCCCCATTCTAGAGCTACCCGGTGGACTCCCACAAATCTGGAAGAGATGAAGTTCTTGGGTTTAACTTTTTTGATGGGCTTGCTAAGGAAGCCATCAATGTCTTCATATTGGTCTACTAGTCCCTTGATGGCAACGGCTATATTTACGGCAGTCATGTGTCGTGATAGGCATTTGCTTCTGCTTCGGATGCTGCATTTTGTCGATAATGGTTTAGCGTTGCCAAGAGATCACCCTGAGTGTGACCGTCTTTTTAAGATTCGGCCTGTCATTGATCACTTTGTAGATTGATTTTCTGAGATCTATGCTCCAGGGAAAGAAATAGCAGTCAATGAGTCTTTGGTCTTGTTCAAAGGCTGCTTGGTTTTTAGGCAATACATTCCTAGTAAGGGGGCACGCTATGGAATTAAGCTGTATATGCTGTGTGACAGTAGGACTGGATAGGTCTCTAATTTCAGGGTGTACACCGGTAAGGAATCCAGGATTAGCGCCCCTGGTTGTCCGTCCACTTTTGGAGTGACGGAGAAAATTGTGTGGGAACTTGCTAGAGGACTTTAACAAAGACCACCATTTATATGTAGATAACTTCTACACTGGTGTGCGGTTGTTCAGGGAATTGGCCAAAGTGGACACTGTTGCTTGTGGCACAATCCATTCTAACCGCAAAGGTTTCCCAAAATAACTTGTTTGTCAAAAGCTTGTGCGGGGAAATTGTAGTGCGTTGCAAGGAGCTTCTAGCTGTGAAGATTTCAGACAGGAGAGATGTCTACATGCTGACTACCATCCATGATGAAATCACTTCACCTGTGACTGTTTGGGGTCAGGTTGCTGAAGTGCGCAAACCTGTGCGCATTTTAGACTATAATAGGCACATGGGTGGAGTTGATAGAGTAGATCAGAGGTTGGAACCTTACGATGCTCTTCATAAGGCTTACATTTGGTATTAGAAGTTGGCTATCCATCTTTTCCACTAGGCAACCTTTAATGCTTTTGTTGTATTCAAGGATTCTTGTCCTGAGTCAAAGACGACTTTTGCTAAGTTTCAGGAGTCTGTAATCAGCAGCCTTGTTCTAGTGGAACAGGCAACTAGAGTTGGAGTGGTGGAGGATGTGGCTAGATCGAAAGATCGCCACTTTCCTGACCACATTCCTCCCACACCCTCAAAAGACTTTCCCAGTGGGAGATGTAGGGTCTGTTGGCAAAGAGGTACGTGGAAGGAGACTCATATGTACTGCCCTGAGTGTCCTAACACTGGGCTGTGTGTGCCTGCTTGTTTACAATGTACCACACGCAAGAGACTTTTTGGGAGCATCCATGAGTGGTAAAATGAACTGCCTGGCCTCTATTGTTTATTTTTTGTTCAGTTTCAAGGCTGGCATTTGTATAGTGTATTTAGTTTCAGATTCTGTGTTAGTAGATTTGTATCTATTTGCAATTTGCTTGCGTTTTCTTATTTGTATAAAAAAAATCCTAAATGTGATCTGGGTGTGCGTGGAGTGGCGCTTGGCTGGCGGTGTGCGTGGACTGGCGCTCGGCTGGCGGCGTGCGTGAACTGGCGCTCGGCTGGCGGCGTGCGTGGACTGGCGCTCGGCTGGCGGCGTGCAAATAGTGACTAGCTGCTGGTCACTACACAGACTGCTAGCCAAACGCCACTCCACGCAATCCGTGAGCTGGTGTGTTCGCTGTGTCAGGAATGTTGGCGTGTGAAAGTGATGGGCCCTTGAATGGCGCTGTATGCTGGTGTGAGTTGTAATATGCTGGGCCCGCGGCTGGCGGTGTGAAAGGTTTTGTATGTGTCACAAGTATGAAAGGTGTATGAATTGCCTGTAAAGAGGTTGGTCCCTTGTCGTGGCTTTACAGCTCACGAGCTGTCAATGGTTCAGTTTCTTGTCCTTTCAATTATTAACAGTGCATTTCATTTTTGTGAACTCTCTGGTTAATACAACTGTATATACTGAACCATCACTCACCCTCGTGACAAATTCAACCAGTATGTATGTGTGTTTGAGGAATAGGTGGTTGTGCAGAAAAATGTGTCTATTTTTGTCAAGCAGGGTATACCTTGTCCCTTTTTAGGTCTCGTCTGGCATTAGCAGCACGCATGCGCTGCTCTCGCCAAGACGAGGGCCTTTTGGAATCGATACGATTCCAAAGCGTGCACGCGGGGAGACAGAAGATGTGCACGCAAGGATTGGATGCCATACTGGCGGCGTGATACACTAGGGACTTTTTTTTCGCCGCCAGCAAAGGCAATCCCGCGTGCACATCTTCTGTCCGTCCCATGACGGGCCGCGCTTGTTTCAACTTCCTTTAGTTCTATATTTCTGCCATTGCCCTGGGTGACGTGGTACTCTCAGAACCCTGGAGGGAGGGGTTAATGAGTGAATGAAGCTGTAGACACTCAGAGCTGCCGCCTCGCATTGCCAGGCCGGTTGCCCAACCTCACCTGGCCTAACCTGTTCTTTACGGGTTTAAGGTGTGCGCTATATGCAAATAGGCGAATATTTACCATCCTTCTCGGATTCCCAGGAGTCAATCAATATGTACGGAACTTCAGCTGGGAAAACCCCCTCCCTGGGCTGCCACAGGTCCCACGCTTGCTGTCCCGGCCGCTTATTTAAAATTATTGCGTGAGCCCTGTCTCCACACACTCGAGGCGCTGCATCTTTGGTCCTCTAGCCGCTGTCCCGGCCTGGAAAATGACCCCGCTGGGGCAAACCCCCCCCCTGCCCCAGCTCCGCGTTTCACCTTTACGGACCAGCCACTGACATCCATTTAATGAGGTACGCTTGTGTCTTGTCATTCCGCCTCTGCACAGTGCTCGCTCTGTTTTAGTGGCGGCAGGATGGCTCAGTGAGTTAGACGGTGGTCTCATCTGCCTGTCACAGGTTCTACTCCAGCCAAGGGCAATGCAGGCTTTCGTCCGTCTCAGATTGGTGCGTTGTAATCATTAAGCGGGATAGCATCGGTTAGTGTTACCTCTTACAAATGCCACGAAGCGCTACGTAAAAACATTATTCATTGCTTACAACTATTATTTAAGTTGAGTAGACACTGTATGAAGTGCAATATAAAAGCGCGTTATTCAGTGGGGAAATAATAAGAGCAGTGCCTAGATATTTTTTGAGGCGTTTGAAATGCGACTTATTGTCAAGTTAAGCTATAGAGACCCATAACGACTGGGTGGTGGCAAACATTTGCCACGCATTTCATGGGGTGTCCCTCACACTTTAAAGTTGCATAAAGCGCGTAATATACCTTGGTCACAGCAACAACATTTATATAGCACACTCTACCAAGTGCCTTGTTTCTCGGCGCTCAGAAAACGTGTTATGACAAACTAATTCACTTTTAAAAAGATATGTTGAGTGAAACACCCTGGATTCAAACATTGGACTTTCAAATCACCCACAGACCTCTGCAGTAGTTGCAGCACCAATACACCGAGGGTTCTCATGGTTTTTCCGCCTAAAGGTGACTTAGAAAGTGTGTGCTGTGAAATTAATTCTTGTGATCTTCACGCCTGCTTGCAAAAGCCAAAAGCCACTGCTTAGTTGGAACTTTCACCAGCAGATTAAGCGCTGATAGCGCAGAACGCTCCCAGCTACAAGCAGGGCTAGCTTTAGCGCTGGCAATGCCTGTAGCGACAATGTTTTTGGTGCCCCCACCAATTCCCTCTTTTACAGATTCCCTCATGAACTGCTATCCCAAAAGGGTTCTCTGCGACAAAAGCAACCACCCACTGAGCTATATATCCACAATAAATACAGTTCTGTGTTCTTCAGGGTATACGCTCTTTACAGCAGGAACATTAACTCTCTACGCTACCTCATGATAAATCAAACTGCAACTAGACAAAACTTCGATCTCTCTCCAGCTGGAACATTATTTAGCGGAAATAACTCAACATTTTTATTGCTGCCTAAAAACTGCTGGATACACAAGGAACTCTGCAGCAGGTGCTTTTAAAACCGCAAGGTATTTCTAAACACAGCCTTCTGAACGCCCCACCCACCGACGACCCTCTTAGTCCCCCTCCACGATATCAGCGCTAGGTGCGGCTGCACCGGGAGCAGCTACCAAGCCTGCACCTTCAAGGCGCTGCAAGTTATTAGGTATTGGTATCCCAATGGAACAGCACTCACTTTTTTTCCTTCACTTTAGAAGGATGAGAGGTTGAGTCGACCCTGCTGAGATTCAAACCTGTGAACTGCAAATGTAACCTATTATAGCAGTAGGAGTTTAGCCCACTGAGCTATCCTGCCATCCTCAGACCCCCACTTTGGAAGGCGGCACATATTGCTCTTTAAGAGCCCTTTTAGCATCTCACACCCCACAGATAACAGAATCTGCTTCAACGGGTCTATGTGTCCCTATGCGATCAGCCTATGTTTTTCCACCAGGGTCTTCTGGTCAAAAAAAAAGTCAGACATTTTATTTACATCACAGAGTAATTGGTTTTTGTACTTCTATTAGGTGTTTGGTGCACCAAAGACTAGCACCATGAAGTAACAAAGCGCTTTAACAGAGAGCATTATTTCTACAGCAGCACCACCTCCGACACCGGATGTGTCAATGTAAGATAGGGCAAATCTAATCTCTTACATTACATACATTTGCAATCTGAGGCACAGGAGGGAACAGGGCTCCCGTCACAAGCGTTTTGCGTGAGTAGTTGGGGCTCACTACTCACTTAACTGTGACTTACTCCGGTGTTCGAGGAGAAAGACACACTCATGGAAGAAGTCTCTGTAAAGTCGGCCCAAAGTTATATGCCCAGAATCACACGGGTTTTAGAAGCTAAAGTATCAAAGGTGCGATTAGAAGCCAGACCTATAGGCTCCAAGGAATGCTGTGCAGCCATTACACCAGATCTTGTCCGTCACCTCAGCCTTTGACTGACACTCACAATGGTGTGTTTGTATTTTTATTTTTCAGCTATTAATGATAGTTTATTTATGTGATCCTAGGGAAAGGAGTCAATTTACTTCTCACGCTACTACACAAAAAAGTAAATGCAAAAATACATACGTTACATTTTAAGGTAATTGTATATAAAGATAAGCTAGCTAGTTTTGTAATCAAAATGTGTCTTATAAGTAATAACTGCTGTCCCTATTGACTGTACGAGTTTGGTGGGATTTAATTTTAGTAAAAGTAAAACTTCCATATGTTAACTCAAGCTTGTTCTTGATAAAAAAAATATCAACATGATTATTTTACCAATATGGTACCAATGTTTGATTCCTTTAAAAAAAACATATGCGCATGTCTGTTTTAAACAAAATCGCAAACACATGGCATGATATCTTAGTGTATATACTGGGGTTTATTTCATAGCGCTCAAAGTGGCTTAGACTATGTATCTAGCTCAAAGTACAGCTGAAGCTACCTGAAAGCGCTGTGCTGAAGAAAGGTGTCTGAGAGGTTTAGAATAGATGATTATTTAAACTCGTGTGAAATAGAAGTTTACGACCTATGCATAGAGAGTAGGGATAACATTCCAGAAACGAAACACGAGCATCCCCATGGGACTCCCCACATGATAATTAAACTTGCCCAGGGTCACACACTTGGTTAGGCGAGGTAGCAAGGGCAGAATTCTTGAGGTTCATAGCCGGGAGTTAAGAATCCGTGCACCTTCTCTAACATTTGCTATGGATGAAGACAGTCAAGAATGTCTTATGTCAGAAAACAAAATTCTGATAAGTTTATTCGACGGAAAATCTCATATGTCTGTAAGTAATTGTATATGGAGGTGTATGTTCATTTCCCATTCAGTAGATATTGAATATTTTAAACGATAAACTTCTGTAGCCTCCCTATTATATATTCCCATTTACTACCCTAAAATAAATAAAGTATGACAGCCCCAGGGAGAAGTGCTGGTACAACCCTTGGTAAGGTATCAGTGCCTGAAGAGAAGTGTTGTAAATACTCTCAAATTACCAGAGCTCTGGGCGAAGAGCTGACAGACTAAATAAAGTACCATTGCTCCGCTAAGAAGGGCTGACACTACCCTAAATAAAGTATCATATCTCCGGTGAGAAGTGCTGGCACTGCCATACATAAAGTATGATAGATCTGCACTGCTGACACGCCACTGCTGTGCGCCTCACTGCCGACACACTTCACTGCTGCCGACACACTTCACTGCTGCCGACACACTTCACCGATGTGCGCCCAAGTGATGAAGGCCGAATTTAATGCAGCCAAATTTGGAAGAGGTGGGCATGCACAGCACAGACGTGGAGTAGGAGGAGGCAAGAGCTCTGATGTAAAGAAACAACTAGCTCTGTAGAGCAGATGGACGACAAGGGGTGCTAACGGGTGGACGAGGATTTACAGAGCAGATTAAGGCTGCTCACCCCTCACTAAGAATAGTCGCAGGTGCATGTAGAAGTATGTTTGGCAAGGATTGTAGGGGGAGAGTTACACGAATAGAACAAGCATTGAAAATGCAACAGGTCTCGCCTTTGATTAAGTTAAAGCCATTTGCTTTGCTAATGGTATTGTATAGCAAAGCAAATGGCTTTAACTTAAAGGCGAGACCTATTGCATTTTTAATGCTTGTTGTGAATGTTGTAATGTGTTGGTTTTGTGCCTGATGGTGTGAATGGTCGTGTGTATCATGTATGAAAGGTGTGTGAATGGCCTGTAAAGCGGTTGGTGCCTTGACGTGGCTTTACTGCTCACGAGCTGAGAGTCAATGGTTCAGTTTTTTGTCCTTTCAATTATTGACAGTGCATTTCATTTTTGTGAAATCTCTTGTTAATAACATTTTATATACTGAACCATCACTCGCCCTCGTGCCAAATCCAACCAGTATGTTTGTGTGCTTGAGGAATAGATGGCTGTGCAGTAATCTTTGTCTTTGTCTCTCTGCCAAGGTGTACATTTCATCTAAGAATAACCTACCAACTGTAGATTTTGTCGTAAACTAAACACCCATGGGAGTACATGGTGATGTCTCTTGTGGATCCCAAACAGTTCCTTGCAATATTGTGCCAAAATGTTCACGCTGCAGAAAAAAGAAAAAAAAAATCCTACCCCTTCGCCTTTCTCCAAGTATCCCAATAGAAATGGTACCTCACTCACGTGGGTGGGTCAAGTACCCGCGACAGGCAAGGGCCCAAAACATTTTGTGATAGGCAATTTTGATGTCGCATCAATACGTTTTGGGCCCTTGCCCATCACAAAATGTTTTGGGCCCTTGCCTGTCGCAGGTACTTGGGCCTCCCACACGAATGAGGCACCATTTTATTCGGGAGACCCGGGGGAACAATGAGTGGTAGGAAATTTGTGTCAGCCCAGTGATGCCACAGCTTTCCCTCCCAAAAATGTGTGGAAAAAGTGTTTTTTTCAGCTAAATTTGAGGTTTGCAGGGGATTCTGGGTAAGGAAAAGTTGGGGGATCAACGCAAGCCATACCTCCCTGGAATCCCCTGGGTGTCTAGTTTTCAAAAATGTATAGGTTTGCTAGGCTTCCCTAGGTGCCGGCAGAGCTAGGGTTAAAAAACTACAGCAAGGCACTTTGCCAAAAAAGGGTCATTTTTCACTGTGAAATTGTGGTGTGTCCACGTTGCGTTTTGCGCCATTTCCTGTCGCGGGCACTAGGCCTACCCACACAAGTGAGGTACCATTTTTCTCAGAAGACTTAGGGGAACGCAGGGTGGGTGGATATTTGTGGATCCACGCAGATTCCAGAACTTTCCACCACAGAAATGTGAGGAAAATGTGGTTTTTTTTTACAATTCTTTAGGTTTGCAAGGGAATCTGGGTAACAGAACCTGGTGAGAGCTAGTCAAGTCACCCCATCCTGGATTCCCCTGGGTGTCTAGTTTAAAAAAATGTATAGATTTGCTAGGTTTCCCTAGGTGCCAGCAGAGCTAGGGTTAAAAAACTACAGCTTGGGGAGGAGCCTAGCCTGCAACAGAGATGGCCGCCTGAGCCCTCGGCTCCGCCGACTCGTCCGCTTCCCTCCCGTACCGCTTCTTCTCCTGATTGCGGAATCGTGCCTGTTGTGCGGTAACGGGTCTGGGAGGCGACGCTGCATCCGATGGTAGGCTCCCCGTCGTTCCTCCTGCACCGGGAATGAAGAAATGCCCTGAACTCCTGCAGACGGCTGCTGAGTGGGTCCGGTCCTTTGTTCTCGGCAGCGTCCGGCTGGAAGGCAACAGCAGCGGCCATTACATGAGAATCTGAAACCGCCGGCGAGACACGACAAACCACCGAGATCCTCAGAAGTGGCGCAACAGTTTCTTTTGGAGTCTCGCCGCTACGTTGCTTTACTACCACCGATGCAACAAATGTATCCCCCCTTTTTGGAAGTTTCTCTTTGATTTCTCGCTACGTAGTGTAATGGAAGGGGCCATTTGTATTGAGTGATCGGCGCTTATACACGGCGCCTGGTTGGACCGTCACTGTGCTGTCCCTGTGCGTGGCGCTGGACTAGAGGTTGCTGCCCTGTCCCCGTGGTTTGGCCCTGTCTTTCTGGGAGCTGACCTACTAAACAACGTCTGGACATGTATGCTAAAGACTGGGCTCGAGGGTCGCCATACGCTTGCGGATTCCGGGGACAGGGAGCTGGCATCTCTTCCTCTCACGTTATGCCCGTGAGCATCGGCGACGTCCTGGAAGCTTTGGCTGCTATGCGAGCTGCTTTTTGTTCCAACGCCCGTGACCTGGAGCGCCGGTTGGACGACGCTGTGCCCGATCTCTCCTTGGCTGACCGGACGGGCGGCTGTGCGCGGAGCGGATCGCCGAGCCCAGGACTCGGCAGTCGTGTGCAGCCTCTCCGGGGAGACGTAGAGGAACTGACTGTGAGTGCACTTAACATCACCGCCGCTCGGACTGTCGCAACTATGGAGGACACAGTGCATTCTATATTTGGACGGAAACTAGAAGTTCGCCGTCGGATGCCAGGACTACCACCGCCAGCGGGTGCTGCTGACAAGATTGCTCTGCTTACTTTGAACATGTTGCCCGGGAGTGAGTTGCCTAATTTCGGTGGGCTATCACTGTACGCCTGCCCGTACTGCACTCTTGGGGATAACACTGTCCTGCTTTGGATGGCGATTACTGGCTGTTGCCATCTCTCTAGGTGGTCACATCGGATGCTCTTCCTACTCTACGGGGCTACGCCGCAACTGCACTTTGCTGGCGCACTGGAACGTAGGGGTCAGGGTTGAGTTTGTCTTTTTCTTGCCTTGATACCGGTCACTACATTCCTGGGACTGTGCTGGACTGACGAGGAAGCTGGACTTTGGGTATGGTTTGCATAGGGGTCCGGGAAGCGATGGCCGGATACACTCCTGTCGATTATTTTTGTTATCATGGGTTGGCCCTCCTCCGTTGATAAATGTTTTGCACCGTTCTGGCGAGTGGGGCAGCCGGGGACCTAGGTTTCTCTGAGTGACCGGGACATGTATCGGTGGTGCTAGAAGACTATTGCGGGGGCTTACGCTTATCAATCATGGCTTGAAGATTCCTTGTTGATATTTTGGATGTTTCGGTTGGGTGTTGCTGCCTTACTTACCCTGCGCGCTGCTGCTGTGACCCCAGTTTTCTCGTCATATTGGGCATGTTATTATTATTGGGTGTCAGACTACTGTTGCTATTATTGGTGCGAGATGGCGGAGCTGGGGGACGAATAGTGGGCTCCTCCCCACCTTTCTCAATTTTATGAGAGTCTTAGGCTTCTATCTTTTTCTTACTTTCTATATTTCGGGACTCCTTTTCTTGGGTGACAGGCACACTGCTAGGGGGGGACAGGCCGTAGCCAGCTGCAGGGGTGCAGGGTGGGGGGTACTTGGGGGGTGGGGTTGCTTTCTTTTTTGTTTTTCCTTTTTGTTCTATGGGCCTTCTATTCTTTGTCCTTTTTCCTTCCCTGGGGTTTAGACGTTCCTTTCTGGGTGCCACGCAGCGACTCTGGTGTTTTCTTCTGCTATAAGATTATCTATCCTGATTGTCCAACACCAGTATTGACTTGTTGTGCTACGATATCCTGCTTATGTCTATCCTACAAGGAAAACTTTTAAAACTAGACCTCAGTCCTTCTGTAATGTATCCTCTGTGCTTTCAGTAAGTTGTAATGTACCGTATGTGTGAGCCCCCAGGGCTCTTTGTTGATTTGTATTTGTTTTTTCTCTCAATAAAGGTCTTTCAAAAATAAAAAAAAATAAAAAAAAAAATAAAAAAAACTACAGCTTAGCACTTTGTGAAAATGTGGTGTGTTCACGTTGCGTTTTGAGCTGTTTCCTGTCGTGGGCACTGTGCCTACCCACACAAGTGAGGTACCACTTTTATCGGGAGACTTAGGGTAGTTCAGATTTGTAAAGCAACCGTTATTACCTATTTACTTTCAATGCATTTCTGCCTTCCAAGTGAAAGAATGTGTAAAAAAGAAGTCATTTTGACAAATTATCGATAATTCTCATGCTAGTATGAGTATTCCTAATTTCGGAAATGTGCAAATATCTACTGTTTCTAAACTCCATATTTTGTTCCCAATTCAGAAATAGATAGGTGTCTTTCATACCGATTTTTCCATGTATACATTTTCCCATAATAATTGCTATATACCCGGTAAATAATAAAAACCATTGCAAGTCGCTGCTCAGTTTTTGGCTCTGGGTTCGTCAGATTCTTGGTGAACCTACAAGTCCTATATATATCCCCACAACCAGTAAGGTCCCGCAGATGTAACTGTATATTTAGTTCAAAGAGCTTTCATAATTAGAAGTTACAGGTGAAAACGTTGACACAAAAGGCTGTTTTTTCAACTAATTGAAGGGGAAGGGGGGGGGGGGGGGGGGGGACGGGGGGGGGGGGGGGAATAAAGGCCTAGCAATATCCCAAAACTGATCTTCGGATGCTTGTTTGCGGTTCAGAGAAAGCCTGGCCTGGCAGTTCGGGCGGGACGGGCATGGGGAGCAGGGTCAAGACTGGTTTGCATATGGCTGGATTTAAACTGGAATGGCATGGGGAGCAACAAAAACTATGATTTTAGGCCCAGATTTCTGTACCGGGGTGAATGTTTGACATTCTTCAGCATTCTGTCCATCAATTATTCTTTTTGCAATGGTCGCCTCAAGTGGGACGGGTATGCCCAAACGTGAGTCACATGCTCTCTAGGCCACTGGAGTCAAGCTAGCCTGGCTGATGAGGGGTGATACCCCGAAACCATGCAAGAATGTTTGTTTCCGGTACAAGGAGGACCTGGCCCGGCAATTCCCCCATGTGGAGCAGGGTCAAGACTGATTTGCATATGGCTTGGTTTAAACTGGAATTGCATGGGAAGCAAAAAAAACTAAATGATTAAGGCCAAGATCGCTGTACTGGGGTGGATGTTTAGTATTCTTCAGCATTCTGTCCATCAATTTTTCATTTTGTAACAGCATTAGCATAGCTGAATTTACTTACAATAATACCAAGCACACCTCTTTTCACCATTCTCTGCTCTTAATGAACATCATGCTAGAACTTCACCAGAATTGTTACTAATGAGGATCTCCAAAAGGTGGTCACAACCTACTTCGAGTAATTATATACATCCTGTGACGCACATAACCCGGCCTCGATGATCAAATACTGGGACACCACTGAACTGATCTGGTTGGAGAGGGCACACAGAGACTATCGATCTCCCCTTCACTGAAGAGGACATCATACAAGTAATGCAAAGCCTGCCCTGGGATAAGGCTCCAGGGTCAGATGGCCTCCAAGTTTCCTTTTATAAGACATATGCCTCGATACTGGTGCCACACCTGCTCAAAGTGTACCAAGAGGCTTTTGACTGCTGTAGGCTTTCACCTTCCATGCAGGAGGCCTTAATAACTATAATACCTAAACCTGGGTAAACCGCCAAATAATTGTGACTCGTACCAGTGACTAGCTCTGATTAACTTGGACAATAAGATTTACGCTAAACTCTTGGTGCGCTGCCTTCAACCGCTGCTGCCCCTGATGATCCGCCCAGATCAATCAGGTTTCATACCGGGGAAATCAACCTCCCATAATTTGTGGACACTCTTTGCAATGCTGCACTATCTGCACCCCCAAACATCCGCGATTGTTGCCCTACTTGACGCAACTAAGGCGTTCGACACTCTGGAATGGTCATATCCATTTGCATTTCTGGCGTGTGTTGGCCTCAGTGCACAGTTTGTGCGACAGATTAGACTGCTATACACAAGTCCCACGGCTCGTATCAGCTACAACTCTATTAACTGAGCCCTTCCGAATTTCGCTTGGCACCAGACAGGGATGCCCATTGACGCCTCTGCTGTTTGCCACAGCGATGGAGCCCCTGGCTGCGAGGCTGAGGCAACATCATGCGCAACGCTGCTTAGGATTCACGACCAGAGGGCTGGTGGCGTCCCTCTACGCTGATATCACATTATACATTGCTGACCCATTTAAAAATCTAAACCCTATGATAAGAGAACTGCTAAGGTTCAGACAATTCTCTGATATTCAGATAAATTGGTCAAAATCCATATTGCTACTGCTCACGGACCAAACGATGCAGTTTCCTTTGGACTTCCCGCTACAATGGGCAGAGGGCCCTGACAAGTACCTCGGGGAATGTGTGAGCAGGGACATAAAAAGAAATTTGGGAGACGAGTTATGGTCGTGTGATGACATGGTTGGAAGGAAAGGTCCCCATTTGGGTCAGGCTGCCCATCTCCATGGTGGGTAGAATAGCTATTGCAAAGATGATTACGTTGCCCAAATTACTGTATCTGTTTGTAAATATACCCATGCCGTAGACAGCAGCTTTCTTTAAGAGACTCCGATCAGATTGAATTCATTATATTCGGTCGGGCAAGCAACCTAGAATCGCGTGGGAAACCCTGACTCTGCCACTCCGTCAGGGTGGTCTGGGAGCACCAGACTTCCAACTATAAGCATATTGTGCTAAGGCTCACTTCCTACATTATTGGCTATATCCCACGCAGTTTAAGCCACACGTGGCCATTGAACTGGACAAGGTTGCCCCACTCCCCTTGGCACGGCCCTATATCAGGACTATAAAAATCCCACTGGGGAGATCAACACCGTTGAGGCTCTGAGGTGGGCATGGAACGGGTTAAAAAAAAAAAAAAGAGCGAGGACACCAGTCCGGTTTGCCCCCTTTGTCCCAATGACGCAACACCCACATTTTCCCATGCTGAAGGGCAGAGAGTCTAATAAATATGCGGGCACACTTCGTAGCCAGATTTGAAGATCTCTATGAGAATGACATCTTCATGTCCCCTCCCTGGCGGGCAGACGGAGTCTCCCCAAACTTAGACACATTGCTGCACTACCAACTTAAAGCCACTCAAAAACTACATGCCACATTTGCCCTCCTCCCACCGCCTACACTGGCCCCATGGGAACACCTTCTGTCAGAATCGTCATCCAAGGAACTAGTCACCCGTCTCTACACTATCACTCATCAAAAACATCCATGGACGCATCTTCATGCAGGGGACACCTGGAACGCAGAGTTTGATGACTCGGTCACGCTGGAGCAGGGGCTTTATTGCTGTGGCCAGCTGGAGTTACTGTCCCCCAATTATAGGCTAAGATTAATTCATTTTAAATTTCTTCATCAGCTATATAAAACCCCCATGCAACTCCTGAAAATGGGAGTGAGGGCATCCAGCAATTGCTGGAAGTGTAAGGCGCCAGATGCTACTTTTTTTGCACCTGGCATGGCACAGCCCTCTGGTGGCAGATTATTGGGACAAGGTGACCAGCACGATCAAAGAAATCACTGAGGTAGACATTGACTGCACACCGCTAGTGAGACTCATTGGATATTTCAAGGACGTTCCTCAAGCCCATAGCCATCTGACCACAATGTTACTCTTGATGGTCAAAAGAGAACTGGCTATGCGCTGCGGGAGGAAACTGGATCCATCCATTGACTCCTGGATAGACGCAGTAGCATATTGCCAGGAGCAATTCTCAAATGTTTGGGAACTGACCCCTCCTTCCCCTAGACCAAAGGATATGATTGGCCCCATATTCAGTCTGGTTAAGGGAAAAGGGAGCGCAGATCCCCTCCCCAGCAGGGTCCCCTCTGCGAGGGAGTGACTGCTTGACAGATGGTTAGCATAAAATGTAAAGGGATTGTCAATTGGGTTACGCAGCCATTCGCATGGAGATGCCGGTGGTGCTGCTGATGGAAACCATATTTGGACTTGAAATGTGGACTTTGATGTGAATGTCCTGCACTTAAAACTGATAAACCCACATCTTGATGTGCTGTAAGGAGTAGTTTCTTTTCTGTAACTCCAGTTCTGTAGTAGGGGTATCTCTGTTATAGTCATAATCTAGTGAATAGTCCCGCCCATGTGCGTGGACCCCGGAGCAATAAAAAATAATCTCTAAAAGGTGACAAATCATGCAGACCTGCATACACCTTTAAGAGAGAATTTAATTTAAAGACAGATAATGCAGCCTATACCCACAGGCTACACTGTCCAGTACTTCAACTAGAATTCCACCAACATCCACAAACAGCACTGCCTGTCTAGTTTTTCTCCCCATAGGAAAAAACCCTGCCTCTACCAGCAAAAGCCTCTGGAATGATAGAGAGGAATGAGTGGACAGACAAGCCCCATAGGCTGCCATTATGTGGCTTAAAACAGGATACTGTGCCTTTAAGAAAACTTTCCAGGTTTCCAGAACTTTCCCCAGTATCCCAGAATGCCCAGCAGGTCCCATTTACTTTCAGTTCTTTTTGAAGGCGTAGCACGCCAGACCTGTAGCATTCTACATATGAATAAGTATCTCTCCACCGGGGAGGAGGGCGGGCGCTTATGACTAACAGATACCCCTACTACAGAACTGGAGTTACAGAAAAGAAACTACTCCTTCTGTAGTAGGGGATCTCTCTGTATAGTCATAATCTAGTGAACAGAATGGCAAGCCCATCCCCACACAACAAAAGCGGTGGAACACACACAAGACACTACCACTATTGTGCGTACAAATTTCGCAGCGAAGCCTGCCCAACCTGAGCATCTGCCCTGGCATCCGTGTCCAGACAGTAATGCGCAGCAAAGGTATGGACCGATTTCCAAGTGGCCGCCTAGCAGATTTCCGCAATCGGAACATTACGCAGCAAAGCCGTCGTGGCAGCTTTGCCCCTGGTGGAATGAGCCTTAGGTTTACCCCCTAAGGTCTTATTAGTCTTTTGATAACACAATTGTATGCAGGACACAATCCACCGAGAAATGGACTGCTTAGAGGTCGCAAGACCAGTCCTGACTGAGCCATAATTAACAAACAATTGGTCAGACCTACGAATATCCTTGGTCTTATCCAGATAACATTTCAACACCCTCCGAACATCCAGGGAATGGAGAGACCTTTCCGCTGGCGAAGAGGGATTCTGAAAGAACGTAGGTAAAGTGATGGTCTGGTTGATATGAAAATCAGAGATAACCTTAGGAAGAAATTTAGGGTGAGTACGCATCACAACCTTAGCAGCATGAAATACAGTATAAGGTTCTTGACAACATAATGCCTGAAGTTCACTCACCCTGCGGGCCGATGTAATGGCCACCAGGAACGCCGCCTTCCAGGATAGGTGCTGCAATGAAGCCTTGTGAATGGGTTCAAAAGGCTCCTTCATCAGTCTGGACAGCACCACATTCAAGTCCCAGGAAGGCGAGGGAAGTCTGACAGGAGGAAACACTTTCTTCAAGCCTTCCAAAAAATCCTTGACCACTGGGATCTGAAAGAAGGAAGTCTGTGAAGGGCATTTCCTGTAAGCAGTCAAAGCAGCCAGATGAACCTTAATGGAATGGAAATTAAGGCCAGACTGCGCCAGATGTAACAGGTACGGAAGGATGACATCTTCCTTACATGTCGTCGGATCAAATTTCTTGGACTTGCACCTGATACAGAACCTCTTCCACTTGTAAGCATAGGATGTCCTAGTGGAAGGTCGTTTAGACTCCTTCAGAATGTCCATACAGTCGTCTGGTAGATTCAGATGGCCTTATTGCACTATTTCAGGAGCCATGCCGCCAAACTCAAAGACGAGACGTTGGGGTGCACCATCCGCCCCCCTAACTTCGTGAGAAGGTCCGGCCTGCACGGCAACCGCATGTGAGGAAGGAGAGACCGGTGAAGAAGGTCCGTGAACCACCACTGCCTGGGCCACTCCGGGGCGATCAGGATCATCCGCGCCCTGGACTGGGACAGCTTGATGAGTACCGCCGGAATCAGGGGAATGGGCGGAAAAGCGTACAGAAAGCTGTTCGACCAATCGATCCATAGCGCATTCCCCAGCGTCCCACGCTGGTAGTACCTGGATGCGAAGTCTCGGCATTTGCTGTTTTCGGCGGTGGCGAACAGATCTACGTCTGGAGTCCCCCACCTTGCGAAGACTTCTCCTAGTACTTCGTCGTTTATGACCCATTCGTGGTTTTCCTGAATCAGCCTGCTCAAGGCGTCCGCCTGAGCATTCTGCACCCCTGGCAGATGCGTGGCCGTAATAGTCAGTCCTCGGGCCAGCAGCCAGCGCCAGATCGCCTGCGCCTCCTGTGACAGAGTGCGCGATCTCGACCCCCCCCTGCTTGTTGAGGTAATACATCGTGGTTGTATTGTCCGTCTGTATCAGCAGCGAGTTGGTCTGGAAGGACGGAAGGAAGGCCTTCAGTGCCAGGAAGACAGATCTGAGTTCCAGGAAATTGATGTGGTACGTCGATTCCAGAGGAGACCACTTCCCTTGAATCTGCAAGTCCCCGGAATGCGCTCCCCAGCCCTGGAGAGAAGCATCCGTCACTACACTCGTCGTGGGAATGTCCTTGTGGAAGGGAACCCCCTTGAGGAGGTTTTCCGCCGAACACCACCACTTCAGAGATTGAAGAGCATGCAGCGACAGTCGTATCTTGTCGTCCCAAGAGCCTGTCCTCTGATCCCACTGATCCTCCAAGCACTCCTGCAGTGGCCTCATGTGTAGCCGTGCGTGGGTTGTGAGGAAGATACAGGAGGCCATCGATCCCAGTAGAGAAGACACCTTCCTCACTGTCGTCGATGGAGCAGCCCTGAGGTCCTGAGCCTTCTGAAGGAGTGATAACCGTCTCTCCTCCAAAGGAGACACGCTTGCTGACCGCGTATCGATGGAGGCCCCCAGGTACTGTATGCACTGGACCGGAGTCGTGACCGATTTGGACATGTTGACGTGTAACCCCAGCTTGTGTAAGAGAGCGCACGTCCATCGGAAGTGATCTTGTGCTTCCGCGAAGGATGAAGCCTTGATCAGCCAATCGTCCAGATACGGGTAGACAAACACCTTGTTCCTCCGCAGGTGTGCCGCCACCACCGCCATGCACTTCGAGAAGGTCCTAGGAGCAGACTTTAGCCCGAATGGCAGTACTGTGTATTGATAGTGATTGGCGCCGACTTGGAATCGCAGGAACTTCCTGTGCTTCCTCGCTATGGGCACATGGAAGTACGCATCCTGTAGATCTATGGCACAGAGCCAGTCTCCCCGTTGCAGCGGAGGGTAAATCTGGTGCAACGATAGCATGCGGAACTTCTCTCTGCGAATCGATTTGTTTGCCTGTCGCAAATCCAGAATGGGCCTGAACTCGTTCTTGTCCTTCTTGCGAACGAGGAAGAACCGAGAGTACAGACCTCTTCCCCTTTGAGACAGAGGTACCTCTTCTACCGCCTTTTTTCTCAACAAGATGTCTGCCTCCGCCTGGAGCTCTCTCAGCTGGAATCGAGAGCTGACCGGCGGAATCGCTGGAGGCGGGCTGATAAACCGAAGACTGTATCCATTGCAAACAATATTCAGCACCCACTTGTCCTGAGTAATTTTTCTCCACTCTGCCGGAAAAAATTGAATGCTCCCCCCAATGGAGTGGGTAACGGTTGAGGGGTAAGTAGCCGCTCAGGGCCGAGACCCAGCCGGGCCCTTGGTAGTGGTAGTAGCCTGCTGGCCTCCTCTACCCCTCTGGCGCTTCTGGAAGGGCTTGCGGAACTGCTGCTGTTGCTGCTGCTGCTGTCCCGAACCCTGGCCACGCCCTCTGCCCGAAGACCCGAACCGCCTCTGGAACGGGCGCTTCTTCTCGGCCTTCTCCAACCAGACGGCCGTCAGGGTTTCCGCCTCCGCCTTCATGCGGGCCATCTCATCGTCCGCATGTTTCCCGAACAGGGTTTCCCCCGAGAAGGGCAGGTTGGCCACCCTTTGCTGCGCCTCTGGCTTGAGGGACGTCAGGCGCAGCCACGAATGCCGCCTCTGGTGAACGCCATGGCAGTAAGCGTGGGCGGCCAGCAAGGATACATCCGCCGCTGCGCCGATCACCTGGTTAGAAACCAGCATGCCTTCGCGCACTGTCTCCAAGAAGTCCTCCTTGTCCCGGGGCAGTAGGCCCACATACTGCTGCAGGGACTCCCACAGGGCCCGGTCGTACCGGCCCAACAAAGCCCCTGCACTCGCCGCCTTCATGGTAGTGGCGGCGGTCCCACACACCTTCCTGCCCGCAGAGTCCAGCCAGCGGCTTTCCTTGTCCGGCGGGACCGTCGACGAAGGCGCGGTGGCATGTTGTTTCCTCGCCGCCGTCACGATGACCGAATCCGGCTTCGGGTCCACTCTCAAAAAGGTAGGGTCCGACTCCGGGGCCCTATACTTTTTCATGAGCCTGGAGGGGGCGGCCTTCGTCATCGCGGGAGTGAGGAACAGCTCCAACGCGGGTTCCACCAGTCCTGGTACAAGAGACAGTAGAGGGCGAGACAGATGTTTCTTATGAAGTGTCTCGAATATCACGGACGTCGTGGGTGTTGGAACCGTCACCGTGATACCCAACTTAGCTGCCCCTCTCAACAGCACCTCTTGGAAAGAGACCAAATCGTCCACCGGCGACACCCTAGTCCCCGGTGAGTCCGACAGCGTCGGGGAAAAGTCTCTGGTCGAGGAGCGCGTGTGTGTCCTGGACCTGTGCCTCCTACGGCGTCGTCCGGAGTCCGACGATGACCGTCCACCGCTCCGTGACCTTCTCCTCCTGTGAGAGCGGGAGCGCGACCTCTTCGGCTTCGGCCTGTCCGCCGGTCTAGCCGGTCCCGGCGACCGCGGGCGTCGTGGCTTCGGGGTCCCCTGCGGCGGAGTCGGGTACTTCGGAAGGGAAACCGACCGCGGGGGAACCGGCGGCGGTCCCACCGGAGTGCGTGGCAGCGACCTAGGTGGGGGCGGCGGAGGTAGTGTCCGCGGCTGTGGAGGCGGTGGTGGAGGAGGTGGGGTTGGTGGTGGTGGCGGAGGAGTCGGAAGAGGAGGCGGTGACGGAGGCATCCGAGGGGGCGTATACACCACAGAGTACACCGATTCCGGTGACTCTTCCTCGACTGCGACCTTCGCCTCGACTGCGACCTTCGCCGCGACTGCGACCTTCGCCGCGACTGCGACCTTCGCCGCGACTGCGACCTTCGCCGCGACTGCGACCTTCGCCGCGACTGCGACCTTCGCCGCGACGGCGATCTCCTCGACCTCGAGCGTCTCGACGTTGATCTCCTCGATCTTCGACGCCGCTTCTCCCCAGAGCCCTGGGGAGACGGCGAACAGACGGTGGTCATCCTCCTCGACGTCGCTGTCGACGCCCTAGACGTCGACGGGGAGTGGGAGCGCTTACTGGTCTTCCTGCCCCTGGGGAGCCCCCCCAGAGGCCTCAGTATGGGGCAAATCAGCCCCTCCAGACCCACCTGGTGCCTTCAATCTTCTCTCCTCCAGAACTTGAAGCCTGATTTTCATCCTGTCCCTCAGGGTCCTGGCTGAGAACGAGTGGCAGATGGTACAGTTTTCAGGCACGTGGGACTGGGGAAGGCAACCTATACACACCTCGTGTGGATCAGTTTTAGCCTTCTTTCTACCACATTCCGGGCACTTGTCGAACAAGCCAGGCATGTTGACAGTACCAGCTACTAAGCACTTGAAAAAGTGACAAGAATTGACAAAATCTCCCAAAAAAACCCCTTGAAAAGGGGAGAGCTCCATGCTCCAGGGTCCTGCTAGCAGGAGCCGGAGAAAAGAACTGAAAGTAAATGGGACCTGCTGGGCATTCTGGGATACTGGGGAAAGTTCTGGAAACCTGGAAAGTTCTCTTAAAGGCACAGTATCCTGTTTTAAGCCACATAATGGCAGCCTATGGGGCTTGTCTGTCCACTCCTTCCTCTCTATCATTCCAGAGGCTTTTGCTGGTAGAGGCAGGGTTTTTTCCTATGGGGAGAAAAACTAGACAGGCAGTGCTGTTTGTGGATGTTGGTGGAATTCTAGTTGAAGTACTGGACAGTGTAGCCTGTGGGTATAGGCTGCATTATCTGTCTTTAAATTAAATTCTCTCTTAAAGGTGTATGCAGGTCTGCATGATTTGTCACCTTTTAGAGATTTTTTATTGCTCCGGGGTCCACGCACATGGGCGGGACTATTCACTAGATTATGACTATACACAGAGAACCCCTACTACAGAACATGGTCGATATAAGCAGCTATGTTATGATGCTTCCCTCTCGCTGTTCAATGTTATGTTCTAAGAAGTAAAGTACGACATAAGCATAATGACTATGTGTACTGAAGGAAGCATTGCTTTGTATGTCGCTGTCCTGCATTAACAATAAAAACACCATGCAACAATAAATTGTTACGAATGACCTTCTTGCCCAACAGAATAAATTGAGGCTCAGTGGTCTTATCCTTACTAGTACACATGGAAATCAAGCCATAGTCATACAATTAACACAGGCCATCCAATTAACACAGGATTTTGCTTTCCACCCATCACCTCACCCTGAAAGGAACCACTAAGTTAAGTCATCGATTCACTGATCCTTTTCTGGTAAAAGACATGATCTGCACCACTGCAATCAAGGTCATTTTACCACTTCCAATGTGAATGCACCCAGTCTTTCACATGTCATCTTTCAAGAAGGACCCTCACCCACCAACCTAGTTGGTGGCATGCTTCATCATCAGGTTCCCACACAGGAGGCCGGGTGCCTCCTTGGTGTGCTTCTACGCCTCATTACAGCAGATCTGGTATTTTGGTTGTATTTTGTGAATAGTGGATACCGTGAGAGTGAAAGTATAAAACTACCTACTGGGTACCTAATCCTTTATTATATGGTCCCTAAAATTCATTGGACTTGAGTGAGACACTGGTCTCGCATGTCTCCTCAAAATATGTGCAAAGTGAGTATGTGAGGTGGTCTACATGTTTCAGCCAAAAGTGTCAACTTGAATGGCTTTCTTCAGGATCCGTGGCACAGAGTACTTCTTGTGACATAGATCCTGGAGGGAGGCGGCGTCCATATGGCGAGGAACTCATGAAGAATTGAATGATTTCATTAATTGGATTAATAACAAAAACTCACCATAAAATTTACGGTAAATTGGAGCAAGAGTAAGATGAATTTCCTTGACCTTTGGATTAGGCACGAGGATGGCCTTCTATACAAGACTCTCTATACAAAGGAAACGGATAGAAATACCTTCCTTGATTTTAAAAGCTTTCACCAAAGAAACCTTCGTGAAAACTTACCACTGAGCCAGTTCTTAAGGATAAGACGAAATTGCACAAAGAAGGAAGATTACTTCAATAATGCAGGAACCCTGGTGAATAAATTATTGAAGAGAAATTACCCCAGAAAACTACTTAAACTGTCCATGAAAAGGGCCTCCTAGGGAGTCTCTTCTAGCACAGAGAACAAAAAAGGACAACATGCTGCTAGTTTGCGTTACTACCTTTTCTGGCCTCACAAATGAGGTGAAGAAAATAGTATGAAAGAACTGGAATACAGTAAAAGGTCTCCAACCTTTCGAGCAGACACCAATCTTTGCTTTAAAGAAGAACAGAAGCATCAAAGATAAGTTGGTACGAGCCAATACAACTACAAAGAAAGAAGTACCATCTTTAAGAACAATGTTGTCTCTTCCACCAATAAAAGGACACAGGAGACGCGGAAACTGCATCTCATGCGAGTGCACAATTGAAGGGACTTAATTAATATATGGCAATAAATACATCAAACATGAAAAAAAAAAAATGAAGCATGTCCTGTGGAGACTTGCCGTCGCAGCCACAGGGCAGCAAAGTGTCGCCTTTATTACTCCCACGTGGATGGGCAAAGAAGAAGGTAAAATTATTCGAAGCAAAATCTGGTCAATCAAAAACGATCATACGAGCTGGAAAGCTCTATATGATATGGTTCCGTGGACTGGACTGTTTTCAAAATGATAAATCTATGGACACATGGGTTTCCTTAGCTCATTTTCCTTCCTGGCCAGTAACGGCTGTCTAAACAAGCATTGGCATAGCAAATAGGTCTTGCTTTTGGGACCTTTTAAGTATTTAGTTTTGCAGCACAATATCCTCGGTGCAACAACATTAACTGTTGCATGGTTAAACACATAAGGTCCCAAAGGCGAGACCTATTGGCTATGCCAATGCTTGTTTCAGATTGTTTTAAGAAAAGGCCCCTTATTGAATGTTTTTAATGTAATCTTATTGATCAAAAACATCAACATGCACCTTCATCTACAAACATTAAGAAAATGAAACGTTGACTGAACATTACGTGTGAACAATTGCAGAACTATCAAATCATAGTGAAATAAACATTAAATATATGCATGCTAAGAATATGAAATGAAACATGCGTTTATAATTGAAAAATGTACACTCATAAAAAATGACTATGAAATGCAATGGCGGTTACATAAGCAAAAGCAATGCGAAGTGTGTCAAAAGGTGTTTAACAAAGGATCTACAGTTAAAGAATGTGCATGATTAAGGATTACGATGGGGCAAATAAATTATTGTACTGGGTACAGAAAGCTTTCTAAGGCTCACTGGGACCTACCGGGTCCTGCTGGGACCCACAGCTGTCGATTTTGTCAGTTAGTTAATATGGTTGATAACAGTGGGGGAAAACTGTATATGATTAGGCGCCCGCATCTGATAACTGCACAAGAGTGTGGGTAAGAGTTATCCGCCACACTGCTGCAGGGTTTTCTATTCACCTGTCCTTGGTACAGATGAACAAGTTACTTACCTCCGGTAACGCTTTTTCTGGTGGATACAGTATCTGCCTGTGGAGTCCTCACCTTGTGAATATCCCCTGCGCCAGCAACATTCGGAAACTTTTGTAGCAGTCCACGCCGATGAGGTCAGACATCACAGACACACGGCTCCGCTCGCGACTCCGTTAACGTCACCGGCTCCATATGAAGACCTCGTCGGCGTGATGACGTCAGTTCCGCCCTTTTTTCCGTGCCTTCGAGGCACACGGACGGACTGACAGCAATATATACACAGCACGTAATATACAAAGCAACACACACACTGTGGAGATAACATAGGAAGGCAAAAGAAATAACACACTGCCTTTAAAAGTAACAAATACATTTTGAAACACCATCATTAGAATTGTAGGTATACAAGGGTGGCCAACGGGGAGGCGGGTGGGTCAGTGAGGAATCCACAGGCAGATACTGTATCCACCAGAAAATGCGTTACCGAAGGTAAGTAACTTGTTCTTCTGATGGATACATCTGCCAGTGGATTCCTCACCTTGTGAATAGATTCCCACAGCAGTCCCACTCCCGGAGGAGAGTGCCCACCCTTCAATACCAGAAAGTCCTGAAGGACGGAACGAGCAAAGTGTCCGTCCCTCCTCACCTCAGAGTCCAAGCAGTAATGCTTTGCAAAAGTGTGAAGGGAGGCCCAAGTTGCCACCCTACAAATGTCCTCCACATGAACACCTCTAGACAAAGCAGAAGTGGAAGACTTTGCTCTAGTAGAATGAGCCCTTAAACCCTCTGGGGGTTCCTTACCAGCCAAAGAGTAGCATATCTTGAAACACAAGACAATCCATCTTGAAAGGGTGCCTTTGTGCACCGCTCTGCCTTTCCTGCAGCCAACAAAGCCCACAAAGAGCTGGTCATCAACTCGAAAGTCTTTTGTCCTGTCAAGGTAGAAGCTCACCGCCCTCTTAGGGTCCAAGAGGTGGAGCCGCTCCTCCTCCTTGGAAGGGGGAGGATAGAAGGTAGAGAGGGTAATGGATTGCCCCAGATGAAAAGAAGTTACCACCTTAGGCAGAAAAGCAGCCCTGGTCCTGAGTACCATTCCTTCAGCATGAATGGTCAAGAACAGGGGTTTTGAACTCAGAGCTTGACGCTCACTTACCCTCCCCTTGCCGAGGTGATCGCAATGAGAAAAACCGTCTTGAAAGACAACAGTCAAGGGACACTTGTGTAAGGGCTCGAAGGGAGAACCCATCAGGTAAGATAAGACAAGATTTAAGTCCCATTGAGGTACAATAAAAGGAGTAGGTGGAAACTTGTTCGTAAGGCCTTTCAGAAACCGTAAAACAATAGGAGATTTAAACAATGATGGTTGATCTGGCAAACAAAGGAATGCCAACAAGGCCGAAAGATATCCCTTTACAGTGGCGACAGCAAAACCTTGCTGAGCAAGAGAAAGGGCAAACAGCAGAATGTCAGATAAACGAGCCCTCAAAGGATCAATTGACTTCTCCCCACACCAGAGCACAAATTTAGACCACCTATAGGAATAGATAGATTTGGTGGAATGACGTCTGGCAGACAAAATTACATCTACCACATCTGGTGGGAGAGAAAAAGAATTCAGGTTGCCCCGTTCAATCTCCAGGCATGAAGGTGTAAGCTCTGGAGGTGGGCGTGTAAAACCTGCCCCTCCGACTGCTAGAGGAGGTCTGCCCTGAGAGGGAGACGGAGTGGAGGGCACAAGGAAAGGTGGAGAAGATCTGTATACCATACCCTTCTTGGTCAATCCGGGGCGATCAATATGACTTGAGCCCGGTCTTGGCGAATCTTCCTCCGAACCTGAGGAATCAAGGGAATGGGAGGAAACACTTAAGGGAGATGTGAGTCCCATCTCAACTGAAACGCGTCCCCCAACGCTCCCTGCATTGGATACTGGAGACTGCAGAATGACAGGCAGTGAGCATTCTCGCGAGTGGCAAACAGGTGCACCCGAGGAGTTCCCCAGGTCCGGAAGATGAGCCGAACCACCTCCGGATAGAGCCTCCACTCGTGGTCGGCAGAGAACTGCCGACTGAGACTGTCTGCACGCACGTTCAGAACCCCGGCCAGATGATTTGCCATCAGACAAATCTGATGATCCTGAGCCCAGGACCAGAGACGCAGAGCCTCCAAAGAGACCCCACTCCTCCCTGCTTGTTGACATACCACATCGCAGTAGTGTTGTCCGTCAGGACTTGAACAGACGGACTGCGAAGGGAAGGGAGGAAGGCCTTGAGCGCCAAACGTATCGCCTGCAATTCCAAAAGGTTGATGTGAAGCAACCTGTCCTCTGGAGACCAAAGACCCATGATCTCCAGATCCCCCAAATGAGCACCCCACCCTAAAATGGATGCATCCGTTATTACTGTGGCTACCGATGGAGGTAGATGGAAGGGCTTTCCTTGAGACAGATTGCCCTCCACACTCCAACTTAACAGATCTGCCATAGCTTCTCTGGAGATCCTCACAGACTCCCTGAGATCTCCTTTGTGCTGATACCACTGCCTGCAGTGGCACCACTGGAGCACCCTCATGTGCCAGCGTGCATGGTTGACCAACAGAATGCAGGAAGCAAACAGACCGAGCAGGCGAAGGACCTTCAGGACTGGAACGACCGCTCCATTGTAAAACAAGGGAATAATTTCCTGTATGTCGAGAATCCTTTGAGGAGGTGGGAATGCTCGACACACAGTAGTGTCCAGTACCGCCCCTATGAACAGGCTGCGCTGAGAGGGCACCAGGTGAGATTTGGGCACGTTTATCGAGAAACCCAATTTGTACAACAGCTGAGTTGTATACTGCAGATGATGAAGCACCTTCTCTGGCGACTCCGCTTTGATCAGATAGTCGTCCAGATAGGGGAAAACTGGAATCCCCGAACTTCTGAGATTGGCTGCCGCCACTGCCATCACCTTCGTGAAGACTCGAGGTGCAGTAGTAAGACCAAACGGAAGGACCGCAAACTGATAATGTTGCGAACCTACCATAAAACAGAGATACTTCCTGTGCGACTACAGGATGGGGATGTGAAAATACGCATCCTGCAAATCGATAAGACACCATCCATTCCTCCTGATGCAGCGCTTGAAGAACCTGCGCAAGAGTGAGCATCTTTAACTTCTCTTGCTTCAGAAAAAGATTCAACATCCTGAGGTCCAAAATTGGATGCAATCTGCCGTCCTTTTTCGGAATCAGGAAATACCGGGAGTAGCATCCCTGACCCCTTTCCTGCTCTGGAACCTCCTCTAGTGCACCTTTTTTCAGTAACGTCAGGACTTCCTCCTCCAAGAGAAGACTGTGATCCTCTGAGCAAGCCCCTTGACAAGGAGGGTAATTTGGAGGGAATTCCCGAAAGGGAAGGGCGTACCCATTCTCTACAAGATCTAGAACCCAAAGGTCTGTAGTAACCAATTCCCAATCTTGTAGAAAATGGGTAAGCCGCCCCCCCACCCCCCCCGCCCCCCCCACCCCCCCCCGCCCCCCTCATCCCCCCCACCCCCCTGCCCCCCCGCCCCGCTCCCCCCCACCCCCCCCCCCCCATTAAGGCGATAAGTCCAGGCCACTAGCCTCCTTCATCTCAAATACATCGTCCGATTCCATAAGCTCACCTTCCTCTACTTGCTCCATCAGGTACCTCTGTTCATCCAGCACCCTTTGGGACTCCCTCCTGGACCTGATCCTCACAACCGGAGTCGGCGGCGCCGTGACCGAATCAGACAGCACCAGAGCCGGCGTCGAGCATGGATCCAAAGGAAAAGCCGGCATCGAACGAGGTCGAGTCGGCGAAGAAGGGAGCGGCGTCGATGTCCTCAGCGCCGGCAGATGCCAAGACGGCGTCCCCGTAAAAAATGGCATGAAGGGAGCCTGAGGATAAGCTTGGGGAACTCCCAAACTGAAGGCCATAGGACCCGAAGGTGCACCAGAGGGGTACATGGCTCTGGAGAAGACTCCGTACATAGCATTAAAATAATGCATAGGGTCCTGACCTCGTCCTGGAAACGCAGGATATTGTTCAGGCATCACCGGACTCGGGCCAACCGGAGCCGACGGTGGAATCAGCGGAGCCGAAGGCTCACCCGGAGCAGGAGGCTCCTCACACAGAACCAGAGACGAAGCCGGAGATGGAGCCGGGGCCGGAACCAGAGAATGCTCAGGTGAAGCCACAGGTGACGATAGGCCAATAAGTGAATCAGGAACAGGCGTAGGATACACAAAGTCCTTACGGCGTCGGGAGGGCAATGTCGATCTCGGAGCCGCATCCCTATCCAAGTGAAGTCGAGATGAGTGCCTCTTCTTTTTCTTGTGCCTCTTGGACATAGAAGCATGCCCCGAAGTCGACTTCGACGCCGACCTCGATCTTCTCTGGCCTCTTCTTTCCTTCTTCATCCTGGCGATGAACAATCTCGCTTACCTCTCCTTAAGAGCCTTGGAACTCATCTTGCAACAGCAAGAACATCCTTCCACATCATGGTCCGATGACAGGCACCACACGCAGTCTTCATGCAGATCCGTTATGGACATGTGTTTTCCACATTCTCAACAAGGTTTAAAGCCAGACTTCTTCGTTGACATTTCAGCTGAAGAGAAAGAGAAACCAGCAGAAAACAAAGTAACAAGAACAGCTACAGAGAGAGAGACCCGAAATCCGTGGGCGTCGACGGCGCGGAAAAAAGGCACCCGACGTCATCACACCGACTAGGTCTTCAAATGGAGCCGGTGACATCAGCGGAGTTGCGAGCGGAGCCATGTCTCTGACGTCGTCTTCGACCTCATCAGCGTGGACTGCTACAAAAGTTTACGAATGTTGCTGGCGCAGGGGATATTCACAAGCTGAGGAATCCACTGGCAGATGTATCCATCCGAAAGGACATGGTGGGCTAGACTTCAAAAAGGGATGCTTAGGGGGCAGAATCAAGTACAACCAAGACAGCTGAACACCAAATGAGCTCTCCGCTTGAATAAAAATCGCCCCTCCACACACACACTAGTGTGCACATTAATAATGGATGTGAAATATGCAGGATTTTGGTACTGGCAATGTTTCTTCTGAATTAGTGGAGAAAGCTTTTTGCATGAGGCCATTAAAACACTCCACAACTAGCCATCTCTATGACACACAATGGCCAAATCGGGCTAGTAACCAATCCTCAATGTATGCTACACTTGCTAGTTATTGGTGGTAATTGTGCTTATAGTATAGTGCCCTTGGCAACCTGAGTCAGAAGCTTGTTTGCTCGGTGTATAGAAATAACTTTCACAAATAACATTCTAGTGGCACTGTGGTCAAATTCAAAACATTTGCTCATCAAAGGGGTAAGATCTGTTCAGTCGTTTCCTAGCCAGTGGTAAAGAACCCAGAGCTTTAAGAAGTTCCCAGGAAGTCCACAATTATAAAACAGTTTACCTATTGAAATGTGCGCCAGTACTCCCCAGCCAATTTTTTTTTTTTTTTAAACCAGGGTAATGCAACAATATATTACAAACTGAATCTAAATTAATTCAGCACACTGACCTGTTAAATGTGTAGAGGCATGACCATCTCTCCTCCCGGCTCCACTAATTATCAAGCAGTACCATAAAATGTATGAACAGACAGTTAGACCTGGCACCATTGGCGTGAGTCTCCCTTCCATTTTTTCGCTGTGTCTTCTGTTTTTGCTGGTTATAGATGCTCTGGGAGCTGTGCCACTGCCATTCAGTGCCACAGCGTGAATGCTCCCTTTGTAAAGATGACATGTGAATCGGTAAATCCATGATTGGCTTATTTGGTTTACCTGTTAGTCCCTAGTAGCGTGGGCTGTGTGTGCCCAGGGCTGGTAAACCGAATGCTGCTGGTGGGCCTGCAGCACTGGTTTGTGCCACCCACAGAAGCAGCCTGTAAAGTGTGTCTCAGACCTGCCACTGCAGTGTCTGCGTGCAGTCCAGAACTGCCATCTTTGCTATTAAGTGCACCCACTTCCCAGCCCCTGAACCTTCCCTTGGCATCCTGTAAGCCACCCTTATGATAGGGTGTGTTGTATGTGTAAGGTAGGACATGCTCTGATGTGTGTAGCATGTCCTAGTAGTGAATTACACCCAATTTCGTTTTTCACTACTGTAAGGCTACCTGTTCTCCATAGGCCAGAATGGGAGGTTTTGGCTATTACATTCTATAGTCCTAACTGACCCACAGAACATGGTAAAAAACGAATTTAGAATGCCTGAGCTCAGAATATTAAAATACATCTTTTAGTGAAGGTTATTTTTATATTCGGTGTTTGAAACTACCACTTTTAGAGTATAGGTACTTTCTTGCCTAAGCCTTCCAGTGTGCTCTGCTATTATGTGTATTGGCTGTCTGGTTTTGGAGGGACAGGGTAGGCTGAGTCAGACCTGGGTTGAATAGAGATCTGCCTTGGAGTGAGGGGAGGGGTAGCTCCTGCACTTGAAAGGGCTGTGCCTGGCAAGGTGAATGCTGGCTCCACCTCCCACTGTGCGTCTGAAGGCAGACCCCCTCTTTCTGAAAGGAAGGATGCAGCCTGGTAAACAAAGTGCTCCAGGGCTGGGCAGAACTGGTTCTGGCTGGGTTCAGAGACTTGTGACTCCTAAGAACAAAGACTTTGGGGGTATAAATATTTGTGCCCAAACCCCTACAATTTGTATTGCTCCTGGACAACAAGAAGAACCTCTGTCCGTGTGACTACAGGAATCTGCAGGAGAAGGACTGTCCTTGTGCGCTGTTTCTTGGACTGGCCTGCAGTGGTTACAACTGGACTTGGAAGAAGAGGAAAAGGACTTTGAAGGAACTTTTATTTTGTGGCTACAGCAATTACCCAAGGGCTAGAAGAGAGCTAGCCTCCTGCAGGAGTCTCAGGGACATCAGACTCCACCACCAGCCTCCTGTTTCCTCCCAGCGAGGATTTCTATCTGCAGGTGAGGCTCCTGTGAGTTCCAGGGCCTCTAGTTTAACTGCTGAGAAAAGAGTGCTGAAAATCGTCGCTAACCCCAGTTAGCGAGCTGCTGCAGTTGGTGAGCGTGAGAAAAATAGTCGCTCTGCTGTCGCTGAGCGCTCGCTAACCCCGAAGATTATCGCATCACCCGTCAGCGGGCCTGAAAACGCCCGCTATCCCCGAAGATCATTGCATCACCTGTCAGCGGGCCTGAAACCGCCCGCTATCCCGAAGATCGTCGCATCACCTGTCTGCGGGTCTGAAAACGCTCGCTAACCCAAGGATTGTCGCATTGCTTGTTAGCATGCCCCAAAGCGCTCGCTAACCCCAAATCATCGCATCAAGCTCATCGCAGCGCGGGCGCCGAGCGTTCGCCATTTTCCCCGCATCGCATCAGGATCGCCGCTCCCTCGCGGAGTGCCATTTTCTTTCATCGCAGCAAGATCGCACACGCAACAGGCTCGGTGCATCATCCTCCCTTAGCGGCAAGGATTTTATCGCATCACCGGCTTAGCGTGAAGAAGTTTGTCGCTTTATCCTGCCCGCAACCCAGCGCATCATCCTCCCCTGCGGTAAGGATTCAACGCATCGCTGGTTAGCGTGAGGAAATTTATCGCTACAACTCCTTAGCGACATTTTTGTTGCTTTGCTACAGAATCCAGATACTTTGTGAGTAAAAGGGTCGCAGAGACCAGTGCATTGAACTGAACATCATTTTGTGCACCTTGAACTATTTTTGCAGCATTTTTAAAGTAACCATATTTTTCTAGTATTGTGGATTTTTACTGTTGTTGGTCTTGTGATTAAGTCTATATAAATATACCTATTTTTTATAACTACTTGAGTGGTGTCCATTTGTAGTGTCCCTCATTGTATTACTGTGTATGGTCATAAATGCTTCACACACTGCCTCTGAGATAAGCCTAGCTGCTCTTGCTACGTTACCACAGGGTTGAGCAGGGGTTATCAAAGGGTGTAGGCTGCTTACTCTGACTTAGGAAGAAGGGTCCCTACTTGGAAAGTGGCCAGCCATTGCCAACTAGAGACCCCCATTTCTAACAGACATTTTAGGGCATTGCCAAGGTGAACAATTGCCCAAAACCCCTCCTTTCAAGGTGCCCCTGGTAAAGTGAACTTTCTTCATACATCACTTCTGTATATTTCTACAACTCAACCTTAACTTACAATTCAATATTTTTAGGCAACATTGGGCTTGAATTAGCTGAAAATGTGTAATAAAATGCAAAGGTGCACCCAACTCTGATGCACACCGCTAATTCCGCTGTTTGGCTGAAGCTCAATAGAGGGTGCTTACGTGCCACCACCTTCCCACTCCGAGATTACAGCACGCCGCATACCCTCAGTGTGGAGGCGTGAGCTTTCATATGCTGTGAATTGCACAAAGTACACTCGCCACTTCCAGATGTGTAATAATGTGGGGAATCAAGGAAACAATAACAAACAAAACCAAGGTATTCTTAGTAATGTGAATTAATTTGCTATGGACATGTCTCTCGTTCTGTTACCAGGCACATAATGGTCGTACAATGACCACTCCTGCATTGGACATGTTTGAATCAATAGAGACGCATTATTAGAAACAATGATCAACAGTTTACATTTGAACCCTTCCCTCAACATCCGCCATTTCCTCGCAAACCAAGGCATGCCACCTTACATTTGTTAAGAAAATACATTTGTGACGCAGTCCTTGGCAATCCGGTCACGAACCTCTGCCGCGTTAATCCACTGCTCCTCATATTGTTTTAAACACCCAGTGCTAACAAACTTCTCCCTTTAGTAGCGTTCTGCACCCAAATCGGTTATGCTCGAGTAGGTGGACAGACACAGGTACTAAACTTTAATGCTAAGGAAGCTGATTTTAAATTCAAAGGTGAAACACTATAATGGCTGGGCAATCTGATCACAGAGTTGGCAGCTTAGTCACCAGCGGCCAGGTACGCGGCTGTCATCAGTGCAACAGGTGCAGCAGCACCAGGTACATGGGCATGAGAGAACTATTTCAACAAACACCAACCAGTGGAAATAGCTGCTTGCATTAGGGCCCTTGTCTACTTTTTGTCCCACTGCCTTTGGAACAAGAGATGTCACGCTACTTTGTCAAGTGTCAACAGTTCATCCAGCCCAGATTGTCCCCTTTGCAGTCCAGAACTTGCAGTTTTGATTCTCTCCTGTATAAGCACAATAACGACTACAAGTTCCACAAAGCAAAAGTAAAACCAGGGCACTGACGAGGGGCAACTAGGTATTCTGTAACACTAGTGTCTGTACCATCCTTCATTATTTTAATTTGGTATACGTACTCACTCATGTGCTCAGGGAAAAGATTTTTGGAGCACTGGCAAAATTACTTTTTGCTATTTGGGCACTCATCCCCCTCTAACCTCCAGCAATCACCCCATTTTTCTGAGACCATTTGGTATGGTCTATCGTCCTCCTTCGGCATCTTTGGGTAATGCACAAAGACAGTTTCTTATTGAACTCTATGTCACGCAACAATACCCATAAAGATAGAATGGCTAACATCCACATAGGCCAGGACCTGTGCTTGCATGGTTCCTTAAAGGTTTGCACCCAGGGGGCAAGACTGAAACTTGTCCAGAAGAAGGGACAGCTAAAAGCTGGGTAATCCAATAGGTTCAAGAGTAAATGACTCAAAAAATGATATGCTGTAATGGTACAAATGAATATTTACCCATAACTTTTCAACATGCTGCACAGCAACGACACTGCCCTACACCATAGCTTAAAGACATTGACAAAGCCAATAGCTCTGACTAAACACTTATAAGGTTCCAAAGGCGAGACATATTGGCTAGGCCAATGCTTGTTTTTACATTTAGTTAGGAACATTCAAAACAAAATCTTTAAAATGATATGGTGTACATCGCTTTCTCTGTGATCCTCCTACACGCAGATAGGAAGTGGACACTCCCCAAGCAAATTCGGATGTACTCAAAGATTTGTCAGGAACTTTTAAGGTTTTTTTTTTTACTACATTTGTGGTTTTGTACATTAAATATGTACAGAAGGGGACTGCTCAAAAACTTCCAGATCCAGTCTGACGCCTGGGGAATTTCTAAAGTAAGGAATCTGCTGCTAAAAGGCTCTATCAGGTATTGAGGTATAAGAACAAAAGTTACTTACCTGTAAACTGTGGTTCTCCAGTATTGGTGTCTTTCATAGATTCACATGCTTGAATATTCCCCGTCGTCGAAGTGGGAGTCCCACGGTACATAACATAGCAATGTAGTAATAACATAAGCCTATTAGGCATAAAAGAAATTAAAACGATAGAGTTTATGGATAGACCACTTGTCACCTCTATAACATATTACTGTCGTTATGTTTTAGTCCAAATCCAGCCAATCAGGTGTCTGCACCCTCTAGGACCCCCTCCCCAGAGGCTGAGGCTTTCAGATTTTCGTAGCACAAGAATGACATAATAGTCAAATGTAAATGTAAATTGATACTTGTATAGCGCACTACTCACCCGCAAGGGTCTCAAGGCGCTTGTACGAATACCGCTGTGGAACCCATCCTGGCTTTCCCCGTGAGGCGTCCACTCCTGGGCACCCCCAAGGTGGAGGCCAGGCATCCTTAGCGTTGTGGGGGCCGTTGTGGAGATTAAGCAAGCTATTGCCCAGAGTTGCAGAGTGGGACTCCATGATTGGAATGGCACCGAGGCGAGAATTATTAGGTCCGTGGAATTTGAGCCCAAGACCCGCAGAGGCGGGGAATTAAACCCTGGTCCCGGGCTAGACCTCCGCATCAGGGTCTCCCGCTCTAATCATTGAGCCACACTTCTCCACTTGTCTTGTCAAATACATAATTAGAGCCTCTGAAGGGAGGTGGGTAGGTCGCATGTGAATCTATGAAAGACTAACAATACTGGAGAACCACAGTTTACAGGTAAGTAACACTTGTTCTTCTCCAGTATTGGGGTGTCTTTCATAGATTCACATGCTTGAAAAAGAGTAGTGAGCAGTGATATCAGAATAATACAAGGTACATAAGAATCAAAGCAATGGCATATACAGTGCAAAAGACATATATATATATATATATATATATATATATAAAATCTACTGGCGGTCGCCAGTAGATAGTTATAGTTAGGACCGTGTTTCCATAGGAAATCCGCAGCATTCTATTTGGAATAACTTTGGCGCCGGTTGACGAATCCTCGCGAAATTTTCAAAATAGGTGGGGCGCTCCGCTCCTACCCTGAAAGTCTCGGGGGGGGGATTCGTCAAGCGGGGGCTGAGAAAAAAAAGGGGGTCCCAAAACGCGTTTTCCCCATGTAATTTTCCATAGGGACCTTTAGTCCAAGGTGCAGCCCGAACGCCTGAACAGAATTACTTGAAATTTGGCAGAGAGGTAGTCCTCAGGTCAGGGATGTGCCTTTTGCAGGTCTGGTGTCAATCTGTTCAGTAGTTCCTGAGAAAATCAAAAGTAAAATCATATATTTGTGGGCGGAGCCTAACCACACATCTCATCCTGAGATCTGATTGGCTGTCAGCACTTCATCCAAGAAGTGTTGGCAGCCATCTTGGGGCCAATGTACATGATAGCACCTCATTAAAAAGCATTGCAGTTAATAGAAGGTTTTAAGACTTTAGTTACATTATAAATCATTTGTTGATGGTACCATACTCATTTTAGGAATTGTGGTATGTTCTAAGGTGATTTCACCATGTGAAAAAGCCTTCTGCTGGGATATCATGAGTGAGAGAAAAATATTCTCATGCTTTTCCCACAGAGGTTTGGAAGGTGATCTATAAGCTAAACTGAGAGCTTATTTTCTGTAAATTCACATTATCTTTCTCAGTCATGTGAGAATGAAGTCTGACATTCTCAGTAAAACATGTACATCCAACAAGGGCAGAGACTGTCAGTTGATTCCTTTGTGTTCTACTGCAGCTTCCCAGAGTGTTCCAAAGAACAACTAGAGCGCTAACAGTCCTACTTATGATAAACGTATGGCACACCTGAAGCCATCTTGCTTGGATTAAAGTGGTAACAAAATGAGGGGTTCATTTTTCCACAAAAAGTATGATTAGTGCTGCAGAAAGAAAAATTAGGGCACATTTTGAGTGACTTCTCAAATCCTCTTCTATTTCATTAAAAAATTCTGACATGCAGACTGAAACATGCACTTTCAATACCAGCAGCAGTTTTCCCTGGTGAGCAGTAGCTTTACTACAGTGATCTAATGAGCAAAAAGAGTGCTAACATTCTGAATTTATGGCAAATGTGTGACATCTGAACGCCTTTGGAATCAAAGTAAAAAACTGAAAGTATTTCCTACTGAGGAGACTGCAGTAAATGAGGAAATTAGGAAACTTCAAAACAAATAAGTCTTCCAAGATGGCCACCAGAGACAAAAGAGGCCAAATGTTGCCCAAATATCACCCAGATGTAGCCCAAGTATAGCCCAATGACAGAATGTCCCAGAGTGTTCTTAAAAACAACTAGAGCGCTTACTGTCTTCATTATGACAAAAGTATGGCACACCTGAAGCCATCTTGATTGGAATAAACTGGTAACACTTAAAACATTTAATTTAAAAAGGAACACAATGAGGGGTTCATTTTGCCATAGAAATTATGATTAATGCTGAAGAAAGAAAATGAGGGCACATTTTGAGTGACTTCTCAAATCCTCTTCTATTTCATTAAAAAATTCTGACATGCAGACTGAAACATGCACTTTTAATACCAGGAGCAGACTTCCATGGTGAACAGTAGTTTTACTACAGTGATCTAATGAGCAACTAGAGTGCTAACATTCAGAATTTATGGCAAATGTGTGACATATCTGAATACCTTCAGGATGGAATCAATGTAAAAAACTGAAAGCATTTCCTACTGAGGAGACTGCAGTACATGAGGAAATTAGGAAACTTCATAACAAATAAATCTCCCAAGATGGCCACCGGAGACAAAAGAGCCCAAATGTAGCCCAAAATCACCCAGATGTAGCCCACATGTAGCCCAATGATAGAAGTGTGCAAAACACTTATTATTTTGTGTTTTTGCAGTGTTATATAGTGCAGACTTGTCAGGTATTGGAGTGCTTTACATGAGCATTGGTTACATCACACAAGAACAAATTCATTTTGGTTGTAGACATGGGGAGACTAAGTGATTTGACCAGAATCACAGAATGTCGACCTGAAGCAGAAACTCCAACCTGGTTCCCCAGTTGCAAAGTCTGCAGCTCTGGAAGTAACACCACATCCTCTCCCCTAAGTGCAACATTTAATCAAGTGGTCAACTGGATAAAAAAACATAAAGGTAACAAATAATTTAAAAGTGCTTTGTCGCTATTTGAAAACTCAGAAAATATGTCCTTATTTTAGTCTTTTAGAGCACTAACCATAATTTTGATGCCAATAAGACCCTCTCATATATGTAATTTCTAAAGGAAATGCTCTAGGTATTACAGTTTTGATTACATCAAGATGTCAGGCGTTCCACACTTTTGTAATAAATATAGAATGTTAGCAATCTAGTTGTTCATTAGGATACTGTTGAGAGGCAGAGGCCAGGGGCACGGACTCTGAAAATTGAAGGCAGGTAGGAGGGAGCAGAGGCAACAATTTAACCACACTGAGCAGGCAGGAAGGGCCGTGGCAGCACAACAGACTATGGAGGGCAGTGGAAAGGGGGGCAGGGGCAACAAACCAACAATACAGGACTTGCAAGAGAGGCTGTGGTAATGTAATAGACCATTGTGGGCAGAAGGAAGAGGCAATGGTAGTACAACCATACATGCCAACAGACCCGATTCAGCCAGGAAACGTCCAATGTTTTTAAGCTCAAATGGGCTTTATTTTATCTGTCTCCTGTCTACAATCTACAATCTCCTCTTTTTCAATGTAACTCAAAGGAGAAAATCAATACCCCAGTTTTTTTTCAAAATCTCCCTCTTACCAAGTTCAAAATGTTCGCAAGTATGGTACATTGGATCATGGAAGTAAATGGGGTAGGGACATGGACTTGGATAACAGAGGACAGGAGGGACATGGAGAGGTGCACCAAACTGACCCTGCAGGGCAGGCATCAGGGTTTGCAGCAGCACAATACACCACACAGGGCATGCGGGACGGGAGTGCAGCACAAAAATCCATAGAAAGCAAGAGGGAGGGGACAGGACCATGCACATGGACAACAGAGAACAGAGGGGCAAGAGGCAGGACCATAATGGACAGACAGGAGAGAAAGATGCAGCATAACAGACCATAAAGGTCAGGAGGGATGGATCAGTGGCATTACAATGGAACAGACAAGCCAGGAGGGAGGGAGTAGGGGGTCTGCACATGTAAACAGAGGGCTGGGGGCAAGGGGGCAGGGCAGGAGCAGCAAGATAGCCATGGAGGTCAGGCAGGATGGGCACTAGAAGCAAGACACACCATGAAGAGCAACAGTGAGACTGTGATGGCATACACACAGACCATGGAGGGAAGATGGGAGGGGTTCAGGGACAGCTAACTGACCACACAGGGAAGGTGGGAGGGGCCATGGCAGCACAAAAGACCATGCATGGCAAGTGGGAGGGTTAGTGGTAGCACAATGGCTATGATGGGCAAGGAGGGGGGTGCAGGGGCATGCACAAAGGACGATGGAGGATAGAAGGGAGGGTCAGGACCTGTGCACAGACAAGAAAGTTCAGGGGAAGGGGCCTCACAACAGACCGCATGGGGCAGGCAGGAGGAGCAGTTGCAGCACAACAGACCAGGGGGGGCAGAAGGGTGTGGCAGTACAATGGACCATGTAGGACAGGAGGAAGAGGATAGGGGCATGGCATGTGGACAGGCAGGGTGGAGGTGGCAGGGACAGGTTAGTCATCTGACAATGCTAGGCAGGTGGGAGGGGAGTGGCAGCTCAACAGAACAGAGTAGATAGGAGTGGCAGGTCCATGGAACATGGTGGGCAAAAAGGATGGAGCAGGGGCATACACAAAGACATTGGAGGGCAGGGGGAAGGAGAATAGGGGCAGCAAGCTAAGCACAGAGTTTAAGCAGGAGGTCAATGATGGGGCATAGAATTGGGCAATGGAGGGCAGGAGGAGTGGACTGGTACATCATACTAAATTGAGGGCAGTGGCAGCACATCAGACCATGCATGGCAGGAGGGAGGAGGCTAGTCCATGGATTCACACAACAGAGGATAGGGAGGAGGGGGATGGGGCATCAAGCTAACTGTTCAGAGAAGGTGGGTATTAGGAACTTTATTGTTTTTAAAACGTGTGTCTGTGCGAACTACTTAAAATATGAACAAGTATGCAGCATAATCTCACTTTTATTCAGGAAGAAGAGGACGTTTGTGACTGACTCCGGGCTCACTTGGCAGAAACACCCCCTGACCCTCCACCCCCTATCGCAAAATGTAATGCCCGTGAAAAGGGTAGGTGAACAGTGTTATATAGAACATAGTCCTGAGAGCACGATTGAAAATGAAAACTAGATATAGTGTATGGTATAAACTATGCACCAAAAAGTGTGATATAAGACGAACCGGGCGTGAAATATAATATGCAATACATTGTGCGCAATGACAGATTCATTGGAGAGCGCGAGATAGCACAGGCACTAGCGCGTGCTATGCGATATGCACCTTGGAGTGTAATATGCACAGGGCAGTGTTGTGTAACCTAACTAGTCTCTAAAGTTGTAATATAAAATATGAGCTGGGGAGTGTAACGTTGCATATGCACTGTGACAAAGATATGGATCCCAGATTGTAATATGTATGGCATAGCACTGTGCGTTATAACATAGGCATCGAGGAAGGCACGTTAGATGGGGCAATATAACCCGTGCGAAGACAAGTGTGGCATGACATTCACGGGGTGGTGTTACAGTGCACATGGGCTAGAGAGTGTCATAGCATATGCACTAGCTAGTGGAATACAACACAGAGGTGTGTGGCACTCAGCAGGCAATGGTGGGTGTAACACAGCATTGGGCTCTGCCAGGAGCGCGCTGTGACTCTCAAGTGATGTTCACCCCCTTTCCAGAGAGTAAAATAAAAAGTATTACACATCCGGCAGTGGATGTGCGTTTTATTAACCGTGAGGGGGGTTTCTTGCATAGTTTGTCGAATTTTTGTCGAATCCCCTTTGAATGACTTGGTGTGCATGTGTATTAAATATGCCCGTCAATAGCTACCCATGTTTGTATAAATAAACGACAAGGGTGTCTACCGGGATTAGGCACGGTAGGGCATCAGACATGTCAGAGCTTCACTAGTGGTGTAAATACATTCCACGTGGATTCATTGTATGCATAGTCTCCTTTTAATGAATATCACGCAAATCGTTACGGTGATCGGTACGTACGGTTTTCCAGCATGTCCTAGGTGTGTCTATAGATATATATTTTCTTAAAATAATAAAAAACTGTGTCCGGCCCTGGGGATTTGGGTCAAAAAAATATAATTAGGAGACAGGCCCTGGGGGATGGGGTCATCAGGGGCAATAAATTAGAATAAGAAGGGGAACCACACAGCCCCCCTTCTTAAAAAATTAAAATAAATAAAAGACTGGCATCGTGCCGAGGCCACGCCCCCTCCTTGCAGCACTCTGCAAACGCGCCCCTTGACGAGTTGTAAGTTGGGGAATTAATTACTCTTCAATACTGAGGGTCCCTGAGGGCCAACTAGCCCAACAGGCATCTCCAGTATGCACCAGGGAGCTGCGCTGCAGACAGGTGTTCTGAGGCCAAGCCCCTTTTTACACCTCTGCAACGCAGCTCTGTGGCGCTTACTGGAGGTACCTAGTGGTCTAGTTTGACCCTAGGGACCCTTAGGATTCAAGGGGACTTAATCTCTCAACTTAGAACAGCCACAGGGCGCGTTTACACAGTGGTGAAGGGAGGGGACGGGGCCTGAGGTGACGTGTGCAAACACGCACTATGGCACGTTTTAAATTGGGGATATAATTTTCCTTCAATACTGAGGGCCCCTGGGGGCCAACTAGCCCACCAAGTGCTTCCAGTAAGCGCCACTGAGCTGCATTGCAGAGAGGTGGTCCAGGCCGTGCCACTTTTTACACCTCTCTGCAACGCAGCTCTGTGGCACTTACTGGAGGTACCTAGTGGGCTAGTTGGACCCTAGGGACCCTGAGGATTCAAATGAACTTAATCTCCCAACTAAAAACGGACACAGGGCGTGTTTACACAGTGGTGAAGGGAGGGGACGGGGCCTGAGTTAACGTGTGCAAAAACGCCCTGTGGCCTGTTTTAAGAGGTAGTTTTAATCCCCCTGCCCTATTATATACTAGGGGCTTACAGAGGAGGTCATGCTAATCACAGGGGGACCCCAACGCATAATGTTCCCTAGTGTATGTAGGTGTTTTCACTGTATTCCAAGTGTCTTTTAACATAGCACTGGCTCTAGGACTGGTTAGTCAGACTCAGTTACCACCAGTATCCGTCTGAAAAAGTTGAGGGTACAGGATGATTTTGCAACAAGGCTTCTTTCTGCTCTTCTTTTTGTTCTTTCTGCACGTTATCCTTCTTCCTGCACTTTTCTTAGTCTTTGAGGACTTCTGTTGCTTCTTTCTGCATTTCTTTTTTTTCTTTGTGCATTTTTTCTTCTTTCTTCACATGTCCTATCTCTGTAGGCATAGTTAGAAATTAGAATTTAAAAAACCTTTGAAATTCACAGAAAAAAAACATAGGTTTCAGGCACGTTATAGTTAGGAATTAGCATTTAAAAAACCTTAGAAATTCACTGAAAAAACCATAGGTTTCAGGGGTGTTATAGTTAGCTGGACTTTTCACTTGTACAAAACCATTGAAATTCCCCCGTTACAGTTAGTTCAGCTAACTATAACTCGCGCGCCCGCAATGCACTGCTGATGACGTCACATATTACATCACTCATGACATGGTCAGTGACATCACTGATGACATCATCCTTGTGAGAGAGTGGCAGACCTCCTCTCACCCTAATATAACCTTTGATACACACATTCAAAAATCGAGACTAAACTTTTCAAAACAATGGACATACCAATAGCAGTTACAACAACCTCTTCAGTAATTCTAAGATCCACATACACATCCACTCATTCACCAACAGTCCTATACAGTCACTCATACATGTATTCACTCATCATATGTACTCATACACCTATACATCCTGTTACACAATGCTACTCATCCATAGAGTTACTCACACACAGTCACTCATGCTAATAAAGAATCAAACATACATTTATTTGCATATACAGTTAAACACACACCACCACACTTCTACAGAAACTTACACATACTTAGTCTTTTAAACAATCACTTATAGAAACACATACTTATTCATACAGGAACTCTTTCAATCTCTCACTCTCACATATACTCACTTATATACACCAATAGTCACATATACTAATTAAAAAACATATGAAGTTACTCATAAAGACACTATTGAGACAGTCATTCACTCACTAACACACCCATACACACACTCATCCACCCATACAGTCCTGCACACATGCTGTCTTCAACACATACAAACAGTGAGTCACTCATTCACGCACCTATGCACTACGTAATACCCCCCACCGAACCATGCAGACACTCAGACTGATACTCAAAAAACCAACTAATAACCTATATAGACTCATGTAGCTACTCACCAACCCATGCAGCCACTTATACACAAAGTGAGAGACTGATACAGATATTTACACATTTAAACATTACTCACTAAGCCATGTATTCACTAAGATACACTTAATCAGTCAGTTATACAATCAATTTTTCTAAAATAAATTCATTTAGACACTTATATACCCATTTATTCTTCCATCGACCTTGAGATATACATATATAAAACATATGTAATTTTCAGAAAAACACACATTCACTGGATGATGTCATGAGTGATGTCATTTGAGATGTCATGAGTGATGTCATGAGTGATGTCACTGACCATGTCATGAGTGATGTAATATGTGACGTCATCAGCAGTGCATTGCGGGCGCGCGAGTTATAGTTAGCTGAACTAACTATAACGGGGGAATTTCAATTGTTTTGTACAAGTGAAAAGTCCAGCTAACTATAACACCCCTGAAACCTATGGTTTTTTCAGTAAATTTCTGAGGTTTTTTAAATGCTAATTCCCAACTATAACGTGCCTGAAACCTATGGTTTTTTTCTGTGAATATATATATATATATATATATATATATATATACACACACACACACACACACACACACGTATACATATATACATATATAAACATACATAGATAAATAAATAAAAGTACCTTGTATACAGGAGGAGGGAAGCATCAGAGGCTCACCTTATTTAAAAAAGATTACGAAGGACCGCTTGTTCCACGGCTGTGTCCGTGTTGTCTGCAGCATCCAGACAGTAGTGTCTCGTAAAGGTGTCTGCTGGACCATGTTGCCGCTCTACAGATGGATTGAAGATGTACTCCAGCAAATAGCACCGTAGAAGAAGAAACCTTCCTGGTGGAATGCGCTTTAACGTTTGAAGCAAGCGGTTTTCCTGCTTGTTGATGGCAAAAGGCAATAGTAGAAGATATCCAGCGTGCTATAGATTGTTTGGTGACGGAATGACCTTGTCGCATCCGTCCGTAGGCTACAAAGAGTTGGTCACTCTTACGAATAGTAGCTGTTTTCTGAAGATAAAATTTGAGACATCTTTTGACATCCAAAGAAAGAAGAGTTTTTTCCGCAGTAGTTTGAGGATTTGGAAAATATGTTTTTAAAACAACCGGCTCATTAAGGTGGAAATCAGTTGGCACCTTAGGGATAAAGGCCGGATTGGTGCGAAGCAGGATAGAGTCTTTAGTAAATTGAAGAAAAGGTAGTTTAATGGTAAATGCTTGCAAGTCACTGACCCGGCGGGAGGATGTAAGAGCCAGGAGGAGAGAAGTCTTCCAAGTGACATATTTGAGACTGACCTTGTGGATTGGCTCAAATGGCGATTTCATGAGCTGCCCCAATACAATGTTTAGATGCCAAGGTGGAGGAGGCCGACATATCGGAGGAAACATCCGAAAAAGCCCTTTGAAAAATTGCTGAATTACTCTTGACGAGTAAAGTGAGTTAGAGCCATCTTGTCGGAATCGTGAGATTGCCGCTAGGAAAACTTTAAGGGTAGAGTATGAGAGGCCTGATTTCACTAGGTGCAGAAAGAAAGGCAAAAGTTGTTCTGGCTTGGAATGTATAGGATGTATTTTTGCATCATTGCACCATAAACAAAATCTTTTCCATTTGAGTTTATGTTTTTACTGTTGAAGGTGCTCTAGCTTTTGCCAACACTTCTCTGCAATCTAAAGGGATGTCTAAATTCACAAATTCATAGTGCTCAGGTTCCAAGCCGCTAAGTGTAGAGATGCAGGATCGGGATGACAAATTGGACCGTGTTCCATGGTCAAAAGATTTGGAAGAGGACGAAGCATGAACGGTTCGCCCTGAGACAGGAGCTGCAGTTCCGTGAACCAGATCTGTTGAGGCCATCGGGGGGGCTATAAGGATAATGTGACAGGGTTCTTTCCTCATTTTCCGTAGAACCTTGGGGACTAGGGGTATTGGTGGAAAAGCGTAAGCATATATTTTGGACCAGTTCATCAAAAAGGCATTCCCGCATGACTTTGGTTGGGGAAGCCAACTTGCGTAGAACTGGCATTTTCGGTTCAGATATGTTCCGAAAAGATCCAGATTTGGGGGACCCCATAGCTGAAAGATGTGATGCAGAATGGGTTGGTGTAATTCCCCTTCGTGATTGGTCGTGGACGATCTGCTTAGGGAATCTGCAAGATTGTTCTACGCTCCCAGAACATGGACTGCTGTGAGAACGATGCGATGTTGAATCGCCCAATCCCAAATTTTTTTAGCCTGAAGGGACAACAAAACGGACCTCGTGCCTCCTTGTTTGATGATGTAGTGCATGCACGTTGTGTTGCCCGTACGGATCAACACCGTGCTTCCGTGAATGATGGTTCGGAAAGCTTTCAGAGCCAGAAAAATGGCCAGTAATTCTAAAAGGTTGATGTGTTTTGACTTTTGTTGGACAGACCACTTGCCTTTCACAGTTAAGCCTTGTAAGTGGGCGCCCCAACCCTCGAGAGACGCGTCGGTGGTGAGGGTGAATTGTGGAGAGTCCACCCAAAAAGGACGCCCCGAGGAGACATTTGTTTCGTGAATCCACCATAAAAGAGCTCTTTTTAGGCGATGAGTGACTCTTACTAGGTCGTTGAAAGTTCCTGAGACCTGAGCCCATTGCTTGTCCAATTCTTCCTGGATGGGTCTCATCTTCAGGCGGCAGTGAGGGACTAGAGGAATGCATGAGGACAACATCCCGAGGAAAGATTTCAACTGTCGGACATAAACGAACTCTTTTAGATGGATAGAAGTCGCTAGCTCGCGAAGACGTTGACGTCGTTCGTGCGACACAAAAGCTTTCCCTAGACTGGTATCCAGAATGGCTCCCAAGAACAGTCTGTTTTGAGCCGGGAGTAACTGAGATTTTCCTATGTTTAGTGTGAGGCCCAGAGATTGGAAGAGGGATCTGCATAACAGTTTGTTTGGACGCTAGTTCGAAAGACTGCCTTCAGTAGGCAGTCGTCCAAGTATGGAAAGATTTGTACTCCTTGTAGACGAAGGTAAGCTGCCACCGGTGCCAGGACTTTTGTGAACACTCGGGGAGCAGAACGAAGGCCGAAAGGCAGAACTTTGAATTGAAAATCATTTCCGGCCACCCTGAATCTGAGGAATTTTCTGTGTCTCGGCAATATGGGGAGATGAAAATAAGCGTATTGGAGATCTAGAGTGGTCATAAATTCTCCTTGGGATAGAAAGGGGAGTACTTCTTGAAGGGACAACATACGAAAAGTTTGTGTCTTTATATACTTGTTTAAAGCACGTAGATCCAAAATGGGACGCCATTCTCCCGACTTTTTCTGTATGAGGAAGAACCTTGAATAGAACCCCCTGCCCTTCTGTAGCTTTGGCACCACTTCGATCGCGCCCTTTCTCAATAAAATTTTTAGCTGATTCAGAAGCTCTTTTAAGTGGGCAGGAGGGGGACCTCTTGGTGGAGTATTGGGAGGAGGAGGAATCTTTACAAATTCCAATGCGTGTCCCCTGCGTACAATATCTAGAACCCATTGATCGGTAGTAATTTGTGACCATTTGGAGTAGAAGTGGGAAATTTGACCTCCAAGTTTTGAAAAAAGAGGAGGAACTCGCGACTGTGTGTAGAGTGAGTCATTGTTTCTTGGAGGAATCCTTTCCTCTATAAGAAGATTTTCCTCTGTATTGTCTGTAGGTGGAAGAATGTTGTTACCTATAAGATTGTTGATTTTGAGAGGAGTAGCGGGTCTGTCCTTGTCTGTATTGATTCGAATTTCCTCGAACGGAAGAAGAGGAACCACGACCTCTTGCGCCTCGAAAAGGTTGCTTTTTGAATTGCAAAGATCCAAGGGCAAGAGCCGTGTCAGTGTCCTTCTTAATTGCTTGAAGGACATCATCTATAAAATATTCTGAGGGCCTTCGTATTCCTCATTATCAGATGAAAAAAGCACTTCTGGAGGCTGCGTAGGAGTGGTAATTGGCATCAGGGTATCCGGGGACGAATGTGGTCGCTGAAACATAGAGCTTGAAGCCCCTAGTGGTATCAATTCTTGAGATGGAGTCGTAGCTGTTGTTGGTGATGGTGAAATTCGCTGTTGAGCCACCGTCGACGACAGAGCCACCGTCGACGACAAAGCCACCGTCGACGACGTCTGCTTCTTTCTATGCTTGATTGCCGTCGACGACGAAGTTAAAGGTACCGTAGACTAAATGGGTCTCACCTTAACTGAAATCAACGTCGACGGTGAAGATGCTAACGATAGGATCATAGCCGGCTTCATAGACAAAGATGTCGACGTCGTCGATGTAGATGTGACGACGGCAGCTCTCATCGACGGAGGAAGTTTTGAAGAGCTAGTCGACGAGAGAGGCAGTTTCTGAGGTAAAAACTGCGCAGATGGAGTCTTAGACGCCTGAGAATCAGATCTCGGGGGCGTAAAGGATTCAGATAGACTCCTGGGGTGGGGGAATCACCCCTTTTGAAGTGGAAGGTTGAGTAGTGGTCTTATCTCTATGATGTTTCTTCACCACTTTAGGTCTAGGAGAAACCTTTTGAGAGTCACTTGATCTCTTCAAAGAGGGAGCAGTTTGGATTGAAGACACACTCTCCACATCTGAAAGAGAATTCTGTGAAGTTTTCAACTTCTGTAGCCACAGAAGGAGACGCCCTTCTCTATCCTTTAAAGTTTTTTGTGAGAAGGTTCTACAAATTTTTCAGTCTTTTACCTGACGTTCAGGATATAAGCAATAAATACATTTCTTGTGAGGATCTTCAGAATGAAGCCTCAGTTTACTACAACTTCCACAAGGTCTGAATAGGGATTTCTTGGATGTAGACATCATAGAGGTAATCTTCTGAGGAGATATGAGAAGAAAAACTGAGCAAGCTCAGGGAGACTCACTTCACACGACGTGCGGTAGAAAATCTGAGAGCCTCAGCCTCTGGGGAGGGGGTCCTAAAGGGTGCGGACACCTGATTGGCTGGATTTGGACTAAAACATAACGACAGTAATAGGTTATAGAGGTGACAAGTTGTCTATCCATGAAAACTCTATGGTTTTACTTTCTTTTATGCCTAATAGGCTTATGTTATTACTACATTGCTATGTTATGTACCGGGAGACTCCCACTTCGACGACTGGGAATATTCAAGCATGTAAATCTATGAAAGACACCCCAATACTGGAGAACATCTGTTTCACTGAATTGTGGAGGGTGCTGATTGGGGTACATTTTGGGGTAAGTTTGAGGGTCCCTCCTACTCACAAATTGCTGTAGCAGAGGAGGATTGCCAGTTAAGAGCATCTCCTTTCTGCTTTTAAAATTGTCCCTTTTAGCCCTTCGTGTTAGTTGATTTTTCAGTGTAGATTTTCCTAGTGGATTTATGCTGGGATCCTTACTTGTGGTGCTGCTTCCTAGCAAACAGGATTGCAAGTATTAATTGGGAGGAATGATTCCGGTCACTGTGTGTGCTCTGGTGTGCTTTTGCGGTGTTGTGGTTTCTGCTGTATGTGATGTTTTTGGTTATGCAATGTTGATTTTGGGTTCTATTGGTGGTTTGATTACTGTAATTTTGATGTACTAATCTCATTTGTGAGTTATGCTGAAGAGGTTTTTAGTTTATTTTAGTTTGATTATCGGATTTGGCGAAATACAAGATCTAAAGATACTGTTTCTCTGCATAAAGGGAGTGTGGCTTTGTGAGGCACCACAATTACACAGACGGGTATTCTTACCCAATATATTTTTTTTCTTTTTTGAAGACGTTTGTGTCTTTAATCGGAGTTGTGGTCTTTTGTTTCTTGGTGCACAGGCGTAGATACACTGGCTATAGGAGGACTGCCACTGGACAGGCGTCTGCTTTAGTGTGACTTGAGATTGACAAATGCCACAAAGGTACTGTTTTTGTTTCTCCAGTTGTGAGGATTGTCTTGTTCTAACTTGCTGTCTTTCTCCTAATCAGGTTGAGCAGATAAGATGCGTTTTTTTAGTGTATTCATCAAGAAAGGCTGTGCAGTTATTTTCTTATTCAAGGAGAAAGTCACGCTGAGGTTGGTTAGTCAACTGCGGAGTCCCATTGGCAATGGTGAGAAGTCACCACAGAGTTGAGCTTTCACAGGTTAGTTGCTGATAGATTGATCTTTGGCATTGCCATGTTGGGACTGGCTTTTGTTAGCTAGCTAGTTATGTTTGGTTTTTGGATTATTGTAAGCAACAATAATGGTTGCTGTATTGAATAAGCCTAAAGCCCGTAGGGCAGCTACTATGGAGAGACAGGAAATATCTGCTGAAACTTTGCCTGCATATGAAATGACAAGCATTGTTTTCTATATGTATACCTGGATTCGTTAGTGGCATGAACATACCGCTTCTGATAAATATTTGCAATTTCCTTTAAAAGGTATCTTTAATATAAGAAAGTTAGATTTCTCAAGGCAGACAATGAATTCGAGGAAAACCTTTACCCAGACCTACACAGCTCAAGACACTGAATAAATGGGACTGGGAGGCTACAGAAAAAAAGACAAGAAAATGAAGAACCAGGTTAATGTTTCTTTTAGACAGTGGATTGAAAGCCAAGTGGGACAATATGGAACGAGGACATAGTTAAGGGAGAGAGTTTTTTCCCCCTGCAATAGTTAAAAAACATTTTTTTTTTTTAACAAACAGCAGACAAGAAGAAAAGTAATTAGGGAAATAGAGAGAAACGTGGCTGAAAGCATGATTCAGATGACGATAACTTTTTTAGGTCTCGGCCTGGCGAAAGCAACGCATGCGCTGCCCTGCCATGCAGAGGCCTTTTGTAATCGATACGACTCCAGCGTGCACGTGGGGAGACAAACGAGACAGAAGATGTGCACGCGGGAATTGGATGCTTTACTGGCGGCACAATACACTGCGGACTTTTTTTTCCCACGGCCAGTAAAGGCAGTCCCCGCATTCACATCTTCTGTCCGCCCTGTAAAGAGCCGTTCACATCCCATGATGGGCCGCGCTTGTATTGTTTTTTATTTTGTATACTTCTACTTAGTACTCGTTCCTTTTAAACCCTTTGCCGAGCTTTACCATTGCTGAACATTTTATTTATTATGTGATAATACTGTCACAACCACAGCACTATTTCATGTCTTTCTCGTGTTATTTTGATTCATCGTATATTTACTCTTGCCTGACATTCCACTTGCTTCATTTTGCCTCTCATCAGAAGCTGCTTCTTCACTGGCCAGACTGCTCAGCTCATTGTATTATTACAATTGCCTGCCTATAGATGTTTTTTTTCTGATCGACAGTGTCGCCTTTGTTATGTGTGTATAGTTCCGTGAACCAGTGTTGGGGTGGCCAAGCTGGAGCTATCAATATGAGTGTGCAGGGCTCCGCTTTCAACTTCCGAATCACTCTGGGAATGAGGGGAAACGGCGGAAAGGCATACGCAAAGACGTTGCACCATGCAATCGAAAAGGCATTTCCCAGAGACCCTCGTTGGGGATGCCAGCTTGCAAAGTGTTGGCATTTGGGGTTTTGCTGGGTGGCGAAGAGGTCCAGAAGACGGGTGCCCCATCAAGCAAATATGTTGCTGAGGACTATTTGATCCAGCTCCCACTCGTGGCATGCTGCCTGTCTTCTGCTCAGAGAGTCTGCCAACACGTTGTGGGCGCCCGGAACATACTCTGCTCTGAGAGAAGATGTAACTGAGCAGCCAGTTCCAAATTTTTTGCGACTCGTGAGAGAGTGTTAGCGAACGAGTTCCCCCCTGTTTGTTCAAATAGTGCATTGTCGCGGTATTGTCTGTTCTGACAAGCACTAGGGAGTTTTTGATTCGTGGAAGGAAAGCCACCAGAGCTAGATAGACTGCGCGCAGCTCTAGAAGATTTATGTGAAGTGCCTTCTTGGAAGGGGACCACTTTCCGCTTATCTGTAGTTCTTGAAGGAAAGCCCCCCCAGCCCTCTAAGGAGGCGTCTGTGGTGATATGCGGAGCAGCAGGAAGCAAGAAAGGCAAGCCTTGAGAAAGGTTCTGGGGGCAAATCCACCACCGTAGAGCCTTTTTGATCGCCGGGGTCACCTGGATGACGTCTAAGGACCCCGTACACTGGACCCATTGATCCGACAGCACTTCTTGAAGGGGTCGCATATGAAGACGACAATGCGGAACTAATAGGATGCAAGAGGACATCATCCCGAGTAAGGATTTGAAGAGACGTATAGTCAGCGTCTTCTTGGACATTATCCGGAGCGCCAACGACTGAAGTTTGTCTTTGCGTTCCTGAGATGGAAATGCTTTCCTTTGTATGGTGTCTAGTGTAGCGCCCAGAAAATTAATGCGCTGAGACGGCTGAAGGACAGACTTGTCCCCGTTGAGAGTCCGCCCCAGAGCATTGAAAAGCGTCAGACAGGCGCTGGAAGACCTGGACACGCCTTCTAGAGATGGAGACTTGACGAGCCAGTCGTCCAGATATGGGAAGACTTGATGGTGATGCTGGCATAGATATGCAGCCACTAGAGCTAGACATTTGGTAAAGATGTGTGGTGCCGATTTGAGTCCAAATGGCAGAACTCGAAACTGGTAATGCCTGCCCGCCACCATGAAACGTAGGAACTTTGTGGTTGCGGTGTATTGGTATATGAAAGTAGGAGTCTTGCAGGTCTAGCGACACCATGTAGTCGTCCGCATTGAGAAGATGTACCTCCTGAATAGTGACTATACGGAACGACTTTTTTCAAAAACTTGTTCAGATTCCTCAAGTCCAATATCGGTCTCCATTTTTTCTCCTTCTTTCGGATGATAAAGAAACTGGATTAAAACCCCTTTCCCCATTGACTTGGGGAAACTCTATAGCTCCCTTTTGGAGCATAAGCTTCACTTCCAAAAGTAAAGGACGTAGGTTTTTGTGAAGCATTGGGAGGGGTTTGAGGAGGGATCCGGATGAATTCTAGAGAATGGCCGAATTGGACTAATTGTAGAACCCAACAGTCCGTAGTTATTCTTTGCCAATTTGTAAGAAAGTGGGAAATTTTTCCTCCAATCTTGGAGTGTAGAGAGGAGTTGGAGACCGGCTGTAGTTGAAAGTCATTGCCGTCGAGCGGCGTCCTTTTGTCTTCCTCCTTTGCCACGAAAGGAAGATCTAGTCAATGAGGATTGTTGTCGCTGTTGGTATTGCGAACGGTATTGCTGGGAGGAAGGGAAGGAAGACCGTTGCTGAAAATCTACTCTAGTCGATTGTTGACCTCTCCCTCTTGAACCTCGAAAGGAAGGGTTCCGGAATTGTAAGGTACCCAAAGCTCTGGCGGTAGCTGTATCTTTCTTAATACCCTGTAATGCCTCATCAATCTGCGTGCCGAAGAGAAGTTGGCAGTCATATGGCATGTCCAGTACTTTGGTTTGGACCTCCGGTCTGAAGGAGGTTGCCTTTAGCCAACCTTGGCGTCGCAGGACAGCTGCGCCCGCAAGTTGGCGAAATCCGGTTGAAGCAATATCCATTGCGCAGTCTATAATTTCAGAGGCAGATCTTTCCCCCTCTAGCAAGATCTTCTTTGCCTCTTCTTCCGACTCCTCAGGTAAGTCTGCCAAGTATGGTGCAATATCCGCCCACATCTGTCGATTGTAACGTCCCAACAGTGCCAGGGCGTTGGAAGCACACACTGTCAAAGCCGACATTGAGGAAAACCGTTTGCCGATGTTTTCTAGCCGCCTACCCTCCTTGTCCAGTGGAGCCGTCAACAAAGCAGATGGGTTTTTTGACCTCCTCTGTGCGGCCTGGGTAATGACAGAGTCCGGCTTTGGATGGCCTGTAAGACAAGCCGGGGCAGTGTCTGGCGCCTTATATTTTTTATCCAGCCGCAGTAAAACTGGAGGGACCGAGGAAGGATTCTGCATAATCTTTATGCCTTGTTCCCAAATGTAGTCTATCATAGGGATTGCACGGACAGACTTTTTAAAAGGTTCCTTGAAATCATAGAGGAAACAATCTTGTTGGTGCTAGGGCATAGGTATCTGAAAGCGCTGGGCCGCTCGCTCTATGATATTATGAAAACCACCAATGTCCTCCGGCAGCGAGTCGGCTGTGGTAGGGGCAGGAGAAACTGGGCAGGTAAGAATGTAGTCATCCCATTCGTCTTGATGAGATTGGACATCCTGAATCTCTTTCTTCAGGGTCCTCTTCATAGTCTTAATCTGTGGTGAGACGAGGTGGTGGCGTGACAGGCTCTGTTTGCAAAACCAATGGAGGCGGTCGTGGCCTTGGTGTTGGAGGCCCAACTGGCATCGGGGAAGGAGCCGGCGTCGGAAACCGTTGCTTATAACCAGATATCAGGAATTGGAGATCCGTGACTAGAGACGCAGGCAGACAAACCATGGATGGTGGAGGCTGCACATATTCTGGAGGTGAAACCTCCTGGTATTCCTGTTCAATGTCCTCATAGTCCGAGATATCCTGATATTTCACATGCAGTTGTGATGGACTTGTCGCAGCAGGGAACAAACTGCCGTCATCCGATTCTTCCTCCTCAAAAAGTTGAGCCGGAGGTAAGGTTGGGACCCTACTAGGTGAAGTGAGGGCCGGAGTCAGTGCACGTTTAGTTATTTTGAGGTGCACGTAAGCACTTTGCACATCAGTGTCTAAAACCGTTGACGGGCCCGTCGACAGTAGAGTCGTAGACGGTGTAGTATGGACAGGCATCATTGACATTTGAGACGTCGTCGACGAGGTCATCGTCGACAACGATGATGTTCGCTTCGCCGACGACGTAGACGACGAAGGCTTTGTCGACGGTGTCCTCGTCGACGAGGATGTCGACGAGGAAGATTTCGTCGATGGGGTCATTGATGCTGTCGTCGGCAGCTTAACTGACGACGATGACTTTTTAATGGTTAGCGTCGACGAGATCGATTTACCAGCCGTCGACGATGGAGTGGTCGTCGTCGATGTGGTCAAAGGCTGGGATGCAACAGACGTAGATATTGTCGCCGTCGACGAGGTAACATGGACTGCCGTCGATGGAGATCTCCTCGTCGATGAGGCCAAACAGTCGACGAGGTCGTCGACGGGGTGGAAACTGGCTTCTTAAAGGCATGTTGCACATCCGGAGGAGAATCAATCCCTGGCAGAGGCATGGCCAGGACCTCTGAAGACTTTTTGTGCGTCTTCTTTGGAGGTGGCTGCAACAAAGGGCCTGGAGATGACACCCTTGGTCTCTTTTGTGACGAGCGAGAGGAGATAGAAGAACCTTCGCTTTCCTCAGAGGACACAACATTGTCCTTGTCCTTAAGTCTTTGTAGCCAAATTAAAAGGCGCCCTTCGCAGTCTTTAAGGGTTTTAAATGAAAAGGTACGGCATACCTTACAGTACTTTGAAGTGTGGTTAGGATAAAGACAGTCTTTATGCTGGTCGTCCACGTGAAGCCTCTTTTTCCCCACAAGAAGCACAGGACCTGAACAGTCCCTTCTTCGGGGTATCAGCCATGACAAAACCAAGTAAGTTTGAGCAAGAAACACTGGAAATCCAGAAGAAATGAGCAGAGCTCAGTGGAGACTCCCTTAGCACGACGTGCGGTAGAAAATCTGAGGGACTAGAGCTCCTTCCAGGAAGGTTCTAGAGGGTGGTGCTAGCTGATTGGCTACTTGCCAAACTTTGGTCTTTTTTTACATAAGGACGTGGATATGTTACTAAGATAAGGCCTTTTTGGGGCCTTGTACTCTATATGTCTACTAAGACATTGCTTTGTTATATACCGGGGACTCCCATCCCGACGACGGGGAATGATTCAGGCATGTGAATCTATGAAAGATACGTGTACCAAATAAATCAAAGCCTAGTGCAAGAGAGTATGGAAGAACAGTAGTGTTGTGGTGGATTTTCAGAATATATTGCTAAACCAGGTGTGGCAAGGTGTTTTGAGTTACACAGCACGTCCATCAGCAAAGTTGCCTGCCCTATTCATTTCCCACAACTTCTGATAGTGCGTGTTAATGACAGACCTGGGGAGCTGTGGTTTAAGAACACGAACTGCCACTGTCGTGTGAACCTTTCTTCTCTAAATTGTTATTGTTTGCCGCTTGGAGTTAGAGCGGCCCACAGGTCGGTGCAAACTTAAGATTGCTTCTCAGGGGCCGACCTCTCTCCCACACTCTTGTTCGCTCTCTCGCTCGTTCCCTCTCTCTCACGTTCTCCCTCTCTCTCTCACGTTCTCGTTCTCTCTCACACTCTCTCTCCTATCTCTCCCACTATCAACCTCTCTTCCTTTGTACTGTTGCCATTGGGGAATGTGAAAACAAAAATTACTATTCTATTGGATGCTTCTCAGGCACGGGTATCTAGCCCTCTCCAGTCTTTAACAGCATGCTTTATAGTTCTGATCTGGAATGAGATAAAACCCCTCGATGTTGCGCTACAGAGCTGGCCTACTTGAAACTGCGAGGAAAGGCCGAGCATCTGAAACACGGTGCCAGAGGCCGGTGGGAATAAGCAGCTGTGTGCCCTATGCGATGCTATGCTCTATAAGTAGGTTTGCCAGATTCTTAATCCACGTGGACGAAATACCTCAATTCCATTCCTTTTGTTTACACATCAGACACAAAGCAATCGGACAACCCTAAACTTAACACTGCAAAACACAGGTAGTCACTGCATGGCAGACCCCTACAGCATCAAGCGAATACTGAGCAGAACCTGTACTCCCTGCCCCAACAGCATCCTAGTCAGGGTGAATATCTGCACACCAAGGTGACTATAAGTCGGATGCAGACTCCAGAGCTTCACCCTTCTGCCACTCACTAACCCTCCGAAACATCCCCTTTCTGAGTGAACGAAGACTCATGAATATTCATCTCACAATGTAGCTGTGTGAGCTAGCAAATATACTTGACTTTCAACTGCGTCTATATTCATTGTAAAATGGTTTACTTCTGGTCACCTCATAATTGTTATTTGCTGGCATGATTTCAAACGTATTTACGTTAATTCACCCTAAAGAATTTGGCATTTTCAAGTATATATTGGTAAGCACGGAGTTTGGTAAGTGCTTCATCCCTGAAGTTATGATTACAACATAGATCTCAAGCACTCCAAAGGTGGATTTTTATAACCAGCAGATGATGCTCACATCGCAGCAGAGGGCCACCTAATGGTTCAGGCGTGTCATCAGTTAATGCGCCTGTCGCATGCACCCATCCATGTTGTCAACAGAATGAAAGATAAATGAAAACCTTAGTTGAAAAAACGCACTCAAAGAAACTGCATAAAAGGGCCTGGATGGCAAACTGAAATGGTGCTCATTTATACCCCAGGTTAAATAAGGAGGTGAAACCCAGTAGAAGAAGTAACTGTTCCCCTGGACACTAAATGGACAGATTTAGCATTTAGGAGATACAATGGGGCATGAAGCATGCTGACACTTAAGGATTGAGTTTGCACATTGAGATCTGTGCAGCTTGCCCCAGGAATCTGCTGGTGGTTAAGTGGCACCGTTTTTGCTTGCTGCGATTTGATGTTACCATATGCGTCACTTGTACTTTCCACGCTGCTGATATATTTTGAAGTATGCAAACCTGAGCCAATGGTTTTCTTTGCATGCGCGTGGAAATGGTTCTCCACACTTTCACAATTCCATTTCACACTATCTTGTACCAGACAAGTGTCCTTGAATAAAGTTCGCTCATCTTGTTGCCCGGGGACTCAAAAGTATAGGAAGAATTGTAAGCATTTTTTTTATAAGAAGCTGGCTGACACTTGACCCACAGCCTCGGTCGATTATTCAGCTTAACTCCCCATAGGTTATCGGGGTGCTGCAGCACCTCCTGCGCCCTCACCTCCAGCGCTCCTGTCAGAAACTGTGGTGCAGCAAGCCCAGGTTTAGTATTAGCAGCAATTGCAAAGCAATCCTGAGGGAGGGGGATAACGCTGCATGAATCGGGGACTGCTCCCAGAATCCCACATGATTTTCCTCCATCCAGGGCCCCTTCCACCATGCACATTGTGCCATTTTTGAGCACCGCTTGTAAGGCCAATTTATCTGGCAACTCCTGTTGCCATGGTAAAATGGGAGACCATATACTATCAGCAACAGGCATGGCATGTGTTCCCGTAGTGATAGTCACTGCGAACTAGCTGACACGCCTCACAATTCTAACCAGTCCTGGACTTCTAGCCACTACCACTTGGCAATGTCGTACCAGTCATGTCTGTTTTATAACGGTCAATAAAGGGCATCTTGGCAGCGGTGCAACCTGAATGCGTGGAAAAATTCTGCTGTGAGCCAACCTTGATATGGGAAACCAAGACACACACAATGATAAACCAAAATGTTTACCTGTACCGCTGTAAAGGGGTACAGGAAATTATGCAGACAAGATGATTTTGCGCTAGAAAATACATAGAAACGTGTTTAATCGAAGTAACATTGCCTACTGTGTTAGCTAAAAAAAAAAAAAAAAAAAACACTTCTAGAACAGGGCCCTGTGACCCTGTGAAGTTGAAGGACCAGCCGGTAAATTATGCCAAAGACGACCTCAAAACCCCAGCTGACATGGTGGAAGTGACACATTTGCTTTCTCTACAGTGCCCTTCTGAGGTCATAGGGCTAGCTATGATCTGGTTTTTCGGTAGTCATGTGCTGATTGAGCTCAGGAGAGCGCACGGGAGTCACATTGGACGGGGTTTACTCGGCAGGATTCCTGGGAAGAGTGCGAGCCCGGCTCACATTCCACCCCTGCGGCATATTTCCGGTCTCCGCAGATGTGCTGAGTGAGTGCAGCAGTCCTTGGGCCGGGGTTGGGTCCTTCTTCAAGGTGAACTCTCCTCTGAGCGAGGGGAGTTCTTCAGTGCGACCTTCAAAGGGGTGCTCCATCTGCTAGAAAATAAACGGACCGGCTGTCGAGAGGGTGACCTTCAGCACACGGATGTTCACCAACAGCACTAAGCGAGCTGGGACGGCCGAAGGCTGTAACATACCACCATCGACAAACACCGCACTTTATGTACAGCAAAGACCGCAATAGGACAATATCTACCCACACAGGACAGCAACCAGGAGAGCAGACAGCAGTGGGGCATAGCCTTGTGTAAGAAAGGAAGTGGACTCTCGCAAAAATTCGCGGGTTCAGTTGGCCATCGGTGCTCTGGGACCCGGTGCCACTGCACCTGCTACACCAATGACCGCTACGTTCCAGCGGACAGGCTTCCCTCGGACCCTCGCAAATGAATAGCAGAGGTGTCACAGGTCCTGGTGCATGCTTGGCAAATGGGTTGGTCCCTCACGCCCGTGCACAGTGATGGAGCAGGTAAAACACATTTTTGTATACCTCCTAATTTGCATGAAATTTATTATGTAATCATACTAAAATTAATTTACATAACTTGTTTGAAGTGGAAGTAATACTAATCAACGTTTGTACCTTGATAAACACAAATATACATGGGACTAAAATGCTAATTGCATGGCAAAGTTAATTCATTAACTAGGGTACGCAGACTAACCTTAGATTGTGATGAAATAGTAAAATTGCATGATTTATGTTGCTTTGTGATAGTTTTGTGCTTTAAAGGTTATCAAGTGGTAAGTATTATTGCTTTAAATGTTGCTACATCTAGGAAAATACTAATATATATTGGGATTAGTATGGGTTTGAACATCAGAACTTTCATTTCTACATTTTAATTGCGGTTATGTCTATTTCTGCTTAAGTTGACATTCGAGCCTATTGGGCCGCAGTACCCAAGATGGAGTTCTCTGAAGCAGATGCTACCTGTGTGCGCGATGACTTCTGCGCATGCCCAGATGGCCCTTGAAATCACGAGGTAGCTTGAACTCCTGACATCGTGTTCTTCGCCAAGGACAGAGAGTTGGGAACTTGACCGCAAGCCAGAAGATGACAGAATGAGAGTCAAGGAAGAGACAAAGAGAGAACCTGTCAGTAATACCCTTTTTAACTCGAAAAAAGATACAACTACTGTTTCCCCACCTGGGAACTGAAAGGACAGTGACAATGAGAACTTTGTGAAAAGTCACTATGGAGAACCAGTTTGCACTGGGGAAAAATCATTGAACTATTGATAACCCAGAACTGTCCAATCAGAACATTTGGTCTGCCCCTAAAGTTGCCATATCTAACATGAAGTAAGGCGGAAAAGGGTATAAAACCCTCTCAATCATTACGTGTTGGAAGGGTTGGTTGCAGCAGCGTTCGTTCTTTGGGTTGGAGTTGCGGCTGCATTTGTCTTTAGATTATTTCTTTGTGTTTCCAAAATTCTATGCTAATCAGTCTGAGTGTGGAATTGGTCCATGCTCCGGATTGATGTTCGGACTTTGCTGAAATTTTGAACTTTATTACGCTGCATCCTGTATTTCGCACAACGGTTTGATCCTATGGTGAGGTTTGGACTGCTTGTTTGAGGGAGCTTTCATTTGAGAATGCAAATGACTCCCTATTTGATCTGAAGCTATCGTCATCTGTCAATTGGTAATGACTCAATGTATTTTCCATAAATCTATGTCTAAGAGTAATTTCTGAATGTTCATATTTCTCTTTAATAAATCTAAAGATTAAATAATGAGCGGTATACAATAAATGCAAGATTTAAGAGTTTAATTAACGCTAAGAAACAAAATTGAAATAATAAGAAATGAGTTTGTGGTTCTTAAATTAATTACAGAAAAATATCAAATGTTTCCTACGCTTTAAGTGTGTCTTAGCTGGTTCTAATTTACCATCAACCAGTCCAACTAGTTGGTCCATCGACCAAACAGTGGAGTGCCTTGATGATAAGGTCAGGATTCTCGAAGTTGTATAAAATGTGTACATAAAGTAGTGAGAAGTTAATCTTGATGAGTAATAAGGTACCCGCCTGGTCCAGCAGCCTTTCTCCTGTGCACAGATTCGAGAGAGTGTGTATGAATGAGCAGCGTGTTGGTGTTATGGGCCCCACCAATGAATGAGCTGTTGTGAATAAGAATCTGACATAAGGAAAATATGTAAATGTTGTCCTCCGCGCTGGATCAACAGCAGTAAAAAAACAAGGAAAATGCAATAGGTCTCGCCTTTGATTAAGTTAAAGCCATTTGCTTTGCTATACAATACAATTAGCAAAGCAAATGGCTTTAACTTAATCAAAAGGCGAGATCTATTGCATTTCAATGCTTATTATATTCTAAATTCTAGACCTCCTCCATTAACTGTTAGGATACATAACAGAGTTCCGTAGCACATGACATGTGTTCAGCAGGAGAGAGTACAAGTGCACAAGGCACAGCAGGTGTTGACTGTGCTTGCCGTAGCATCAGCAAGTGCCCCACATGAGAATACATTGACAGTTTTACCAAGTACTAACAGAGATGCTACTGTTGTCTCTGGAATTTTAATGACATGCCTGCTACTAATCCTGCAGAGTCTCCTTAACAGAGCTATTACTATTGGGCTCTTAAATATTGAATTTGAGGAAATTTGTCAAAGGGCTATCGACTCAGACTGCTGACATTCAATGTGGATAAAATGACATACTTGATCAGCGAATCGTGTGTGTGGCACTGGATAAGCTGGAGGAACTAGCAAATAAGTGAGCTTGACATTAGTGGGATGAGAAATGCGCACAAATTACAAAATGGATTTGACCGAAGATTAATAAAAAGTTGGGCTTAATATCTTCTTACATCAAAGTTTTAGTTGAAAAGAGAAAGGAATGGAGGGGGGGGGGGGGGGGGGGGGGAGAAGATTTAAAGAAGTACAGAGAAAGGTGGAAGAAGAAAGTTACCACTAAAAGAAAAAGAAAGCTCCAGAGACAGGAAAGAAAAATAAGGGTTCCGTTAGCAATTCATAGATAGAAGCAGTTTCAGAGTATCCTCTGAAAAGTACATGGAGGGAATTGTGTGCATGCGTCTTGGACAAAAGGTGATCTTTATTGCTTTACAACTAATTTTCCAAAATTGCTAGAGGAACCGGAGAGGTGATAAAAGAAAGTTCATTGGTTGAGGATTTCGAAAACGTGGGCTGATTTAGATGCTCGGACATGGTTGCTCCAAGCGAACTGCAGTAAGAATGTAAGGTTGCTGTTGCCTGGCCAACTGAGGAACAATCTAGAGTTGTGCTTAATAACGCTCCATCTAAAGTGGTTGCTCACTAGCACGGAGCAGTGCTCCAGCATTTATTTATTTTTAAATGCCGGACAAAGATTAAATTGACAAATATCTTAAGGTCTACGCAAGAGCCAAACGAGTCCTCCATGCCTATTATGCGAGACCTATTCAGATTTTTAAGAAACATAGCGGAGATGAAGATCCCCTAGAAAAATGGCAAGAGTGGTTTTGTGCTTTCATTTTGGGTTTGCATCCTGAATTAAGTTTGAACATTCAGCAGTGTGCAATGTTTTGACAAACTAAAGTTATCATTGAGATCCTGAAATATGAGTCCATTAGTGATTGGTTTAATGTAAAACAGAAAAATAAAATCCAAAGAGCAGTTGATGGTCGCCCAGACTGAGCAGTTTCAGAGAAATGGCAAGAACCAGATGGTGGGTTCCGATTTGGGTTTTAGGTAGCCGGACAATGCTGGAATGAGTGGAGCGCATCCATTACAAAGAGTTAGGATGTGAATTAAGATGGTACAGATGCAAGGTCATAGACTAGGTGTTGAAAACAATCTTGGAATAAATGGAAACTTTGATGTGCTATAGAAGAGCACTGCTTGTCATGTCTGTGTTAAAATCGGCCACTAGAAACAGGAAGGTAGACAAAATAGAGATTGAATCCAAAATTATTTTGTGCCTAGCAAAATGTGAATCAGATCAAGACCTAGTCAGTAGGCATAGCCCAATCAGCTTCTGTGCAGTGTGTGCAAAACAAGGGCAGTTCTGTAAGAGTGTCCACAGCTCTAGCATTGCAACAAAACATGAGAAAATGCTTTGCACCCTAAGGTACCACCAGAATCCAATACTTCTAAATAATGGTTCGCCTCAATTTTCTGCAGAGCCTAATTTCCAATGACTATGCCTGAGGGAGGAGGAGGATTGCTTACTGGAAGCAATATAATGATGGTCAAGTCAATGGTCACCCCATGAATTTGAGACACAGGTGCAACCTGCTATATGGTTCGTTCCAAACCTACACCTCTCAGGAAGAGAATTCCAAGATGTAGGCATTAGCAAAAAACAAATTGTTAAAAAGATCACAGCAGATGCCCGTTAAAACAGGATCAATAAAGAATAATCATCAGTTAATATTGTGTGATCCTAGTCCTGCTGACCTGTGGGGAAGGGACTTTCTTTGCAAAATGAACTGCATGGTTCATTGTACACCAGATGTTGTTGCAATCGAAGCCCAAGATGAAAATTTAGTGTTTAAAAAATTAGTTCACAAGATTTGAGAGCTCGTTATTTCCACTTGAGAGTTCAAGATTTCCACTTTTTACTAAAGATAATTTGCCTCTGGATTGAAGACATATTGCCAAAGATGTGGTATGGGATTTCACAGGAAAAGAGATAGGATTAATAAAAAAAAAGTGCAAAGCCTGTGACGCATGTAAAACCAAATGTAATTTTTCCTAGAATTAAAAAATGCAGCCTTTCAAAAGACACAGAAGGAGGAATGAAGCCAGTCACTGATAAAATGATTGAACAGGGAATCCTGCAGTAAGTGCTTGGTAGTCCTCACGACTCTACTGTGATGAACCATAGAAAAACCAATTGGTAAATGGAGAATTGTGCAGGTCCTTTAGGTTTAAGATATTTTTATTGCAACACATATAGACAAACAATACAAATCATCGAGAGTGTCGGGGCACCACGGCGAAGGTCAGATACAGGGCTGGAGGCCCTGCAAGGAACATTCCAACAAAACAGTAGCCCGCTGTGACCCTCGGGGATAAACAGTGTTGCGAAAATCGTAAACAGCCCCCCCCCCCCAAGCCACCCTCCCCCAACCCCCAACCCCCCCCCCTCCCCTCATCCAGTGCAGGGGTCTGATCCTCCCCGTCCCCCCCCCCCCGGCCTCCCCAAGAGGGATTTCCGCCACATGACCAATCAGGAGGCCGATTCCTCCAGCGTCGTAAGCCGCAAGAGGCGAAGATATCTCGGGCAGGTCAGTTCCCTAAATTCAGTAACCAGCAGGGACTGAAACGGCTGCCAGAGATCATTGAACTGCTCTATATCCCCTGCTACTGTATGCAACAATTTCTCCATCCCCAGCACATGCCATAATCTATGAAGCCAGCCCGTGACAGTGGGGAGTGTCGTGGAGCGCCAGTGTGCGAGAATGTTCTGCATAGCCGACCCCAGTGCAATAGCTATCTGTCTACCCCTGCGGGATCTCAAGGGATACATCAACCCGTTCGGGAGGCCTAGTAAGATGTATACAGGGAGGCGCGGCAGTTCAGTGTCAAAATGGGAGTCTACATCGTCCATCACCTCTTTCCAGTAAGAATCGAGGAGCGGACAGTCCCACAGGATGGGTGTCAGCGTGCCCACCGGCCCGCATCCCCTCCAGCAAGTAGCGTCTTTGCTGTGGTCCATGTCGTGTATGCGCTCCGGGGTGTAGTACCAGTACATCGAGACTTTGGTTAATGTTTCAGTGAGTCCCATATGGTACGCCGAGTGCCTGGCCCTATATGCCACCTGCTCCCATTCCTTATGCCTCAGTGACCTGCCCAATTCCCTCTCCCAGCGCTCCTGTCCCGGATTATAGAAATGTGAGGAAGGTATTCGTAACAGCTGGTAAAGATCGGTTATCAGCTTCGCGTCGGACGTGCGAGTTAGAAGCCAACGTTCATAAGGGATTAGTCTCCTATCAGCCGTCTCCCGCACCAGTGGGTGCAACGCCCAATGGCGGGCCTGTAGGCAACACTACCTCTCGGTCTCCGGGAGCGCGTACTCCTGTCTGAAGCGCACGAAGGGGAGGACCCCTTCCGGGTCGTACATATGACACAGGGCCCGACACCCCGCCGCTCGCCAGAGAGCGAAGGCCCCCCTCTCCAGTCCCGGAGTGAAGTCCGGGTTATCAATCAAAGGTGTGAGAGGCGAAGGGAATGTTGTCAGGCCGTGCGCGGCGTTGGTGGCATCCCAGACCCGCAGGGGCACCCTCGTGACGAAGGAGGCGTATAGATTTGCAGGGCGGTGAGCCCTACGAAGGAAAGGCACCTCTTGCAGGGGCCTACCCGCCACCGCTTGGTCCTGAAAGAGCCAGTGCTTGTCGGATTCCCACCTACTCCACTCCACCAAGTAGCGCAGCTGCGCTGCCTGAAAGTACCTGCGGAGGTCCGGAATCCCCAACCCCCCGGCCTCCGGCGCCAGCATAGCGAGCGCCCTCTTCATCCTGGGCTTCTTGCCCCACCATATGAAACGCGCCAAGTCCGACTGAGTCTGCTCGATCCAGCCAGTAGGCGGCTGCAGCGGTAACGCCCTAAACAAATACAGAATCTGGGGCAAAACAGTCATTTTGACGGCAGCTATTCTGCCCAGCCACGAAAGGGCACCGCAATCCCACCGGCCCATCTCCTCCCGAATCCTCCTGCCCAAGGCGGCATAATTAGCCGCCACCATAGCCGGCAGGGTGGGGGCTAGCTGGATCCCTAGGTAGGGCACCAAATCCGTCGACCAGAGCATCGGAAAGAGGTCCTGCAACAAAGTCCTAGTAGCTGGCGTGAGAGACACATCCAACACCACCGACTTCCCTACGTTCATTTTGAAGCCCGAGACCGCAGCAAAGGAGTCCAACTCCTCGAAACAGGCCGGAAGGGCAGTGAGCGGATCATCCAGCGACAGTATGACGTCTGCATAAAGGCTAATGGCATGAGTGAAGCCCCCAAGCCTCACCCCCTTTACCGCCGGGTTGTGATGTATCCGGTGGGCGAAGGGCTCCATGTACAGGGCGAAAAGCAGGGGTGACAACGGGCAGCCCTGCCTCGTGCCCCTCTCGATGTCAAAACTCCTGGAGCTATAACCATTCACCCGCACCACCGCCGTCGGGAATTTGTAGCAATTGAGAATCATTGATCGGAATCTGTCCCCTATACACACCTTCCACAGAACCTGCTCCAGATAAGGCCGGTGGACGCGGTCGAACGCCTTTTCCGCGTCCACTGAGAGCATCATTCTCTCCCCGGGAATTCGTGATGCCTTTTCTAAGAGGTGAACTATCCACTTGGTGTTGTCTACCGTCTGCCTTCCCGGAACAAAGCCCGCCGGGTCCGGATCTATAAGTCCCGGTAGGTGGGGGGGGCCAATCGGGCAGCTTGAGGTCCACGTTCAAAAGTGAGATCGGCCTGTAGGAACCGCACTGCGTCCGGTCCTTCCCCGGCTTGGGGATAACCATAAGAGAGGCTTGCAACAGGTCCGGCGGGATGGCTCCAGGGGCAGAGAAAGAGTTGAAAAGGCGCGTGAGGAGCGGGGCCAGCGTCGCACAAAACGTTTTATACGTTTTATAGAAAAGGGACGTGTAGCCATCCGGCCCCGGGGCCTTCCCGTGCTTAAGGTTGGCGATGGCGGCAATCACTTCAACTCGTACATCCCTGTCGAGGTGCTCCGCCTGCAAAGGCGTCAGGGAGGGGAGGGAAACCGAGTCCAGATACGCCGCCGTCACAGGTGCATCCTGGGGGGTCCCCCGAGCAGAGGTCAGCACAGAACCTACGGAAGGCCTCTGCTATATGGGCGTCCTCGGTAACCTTTGTCCCTGTGGAGTCGGAGACCTCCCTCACCAGCTGTTACTGTCGAGCCACTCTAAGCCTGTGCGCCAGCAGCCGGCCGCATCTATCCCCTCCCGTGTAGTAGGCATGGCGCAAGCGCAAAGCTGCGTACTCTGCGCGGTCCATGTCCAGGGCCACCAGAAGCTTCCTTGCCCCCTTGAGCTGCCGCCATATTCGGGGAGCCCCCGTCCTGCGGTGCATATGTTCCAGTTCGTGGACCCGCTGGGTTAGCTCCTCCCTCTTGCGCAGCCGCTCCTTATTGTCAGATGAGGAGAGAGCTATAAACTCCCCCCGAAGTACCGCCTTCAGAGCAGCCCACTGTGTCGCCCGGGAGGTATCGGAGTCGTCATTATGGGACAGATAGTCCCGAATTGCATGCGTCACGTGCGTGACTACCGCCTTCCTATGCAGTAAGGTGTCCCGCAGACGCCAAACCCGCGGTGGGCACGAGATGGGCGGCAGCCATAGCTAGACGGTGACCGGGGCGTGATCAGACAGGCAGACCACCCCCATCTCCGTCGCGTTAGCGAGTGCACACACCGGCGCGGTGACCAGAAGATGATCCAGGCACGCACAGGTTTTATGTGCGTGGGAGTAGTATGAATAGTCTATCAGTAGGATGCATGCGACGCCAGAGGTCATGGAGGTCCAGCTCCGCCAGCTGTGCCCTACACCCGGCCGAGAATTCCCCAGTTTGCGGAGAGCGATGCGCGGATCGAAGGCCGAATCAAAGAACATATTAAGGTCATCTTCGAGGATAATGTGCCTGTCCTGTGTGGCAGTGACGTCTTCCAGCGCTGAGCGTAAGAAGCGCTCTTGTTGTTCGTTGGGGCTATACACTGATCCCACTGTGAAGTGGAGACCCCCCACCCTAAACCTGTAGGCTAATAGCCTGCCTTTCTGTTCCGAGTGTTTGTGTAGGACCTCTCCCCTAAACTGCCTGGCCACCAGGATCGCCACCCCCGCTGTCTTAGTGTTGCCAGAAGAGAAGAGTTGTGTCGGGAATTTGTGGGAGCGGAGCCTGTGACAGTCCCTGGGCAACAAGTGGGTCTCCTGAAGGAGGCAAATGTCCGCTTGGGTGCTTTCTAGTAGGGATAACACAGCCCACCGTTTGACCGGGTTGTTGAAGCCCCGAACATTAAGTGTCACGATCTTAAGAGTGGTGGGCGGCATAGGGGGAGGACAGATGAGATAGCGCAGAGCCTCCGCATATGCAGAGTTCGTCTCAAAAGTGCCGCCGCCATAACCTCTGGTGCACTGGATGACCCCCCCCCCCTCCAACTCCCCCGCTCAACCCCCAAACTACTCTTTCCCCCCCCTCAACCCTTTGGCAACAATCCAACAAACCCTGACCCCCCCCCCTCCCTCCTCTGACCCCCAACCCCAGTAAACCATAGTCCCAGTTGAGCCCCACGAGGGACAAGTCTGTGGTAAGTGACTTGAGTGGACGTCCAGCCACCGTCCCCTCCCCGCAGCGCCCCCCCCCGGAGCCCCCAAACCTGCAGTATGAAGTAGGCTGTGACGATCTCACCCCGGAGTGTTCTTACGCCGTCAGCGCGACGTCACCGGCGGCAGTGTCCCTGGCCACCTCGAGCACTGCACCGGCCATGCCGGCCATGATGGTGGGTGAGTCCGGCCTCCCGGCGCGGCCACTAGAGCGCCGCCCCGCCGCCCGTTGCCAGCCATCTCTAGTAGAGCGCCTCCGGCGCGGCGTAGTTGCGTCCTCTTCCGTCGCAGTGATGCCCAAGACCCCGCATGTCTCCTGCAGGGAGCGGAGTTGGTGCAAAGTGCCATTCCACCGAAAAATGAGACGAAGGGGTGACCCCAGGCTCCGCGTATGATGCCACGTGTCCTCTCCGGGGTCGCAAGTCGCCCGATCCAAGCCCTGTTCCACCACTGCAGGTCCCCAGGGCTCGCCGGCTACTCAGGGAAGCGATCGGCCTATCTTGGTGCTCCACAGGGGCGACTCCCCCAGACGGATGCGCGCCGGGCCCCAGGCCAGGCCGCAGGGGTGCACCTCGACCTCTTCTCCTGCCACGCTCACCCTTCGCGCTCTTCCTCGCTCCCCACCGGGCACGGGACCTCTCTGCTGCTCCTCCTTTGGCGTCAGGCGGCCGGCGGGGTCACCCGCCGGGGCCCCTGCGGACTCCAGGACCTTCCGCCGCTGGGCCGGCGGCCCCTCTCATAGGCTGTCCCTCCGGATTCCCTCCTCACCGGTGCCTCAGGGTTGTGGCCCCGTCGCAGTCGCTCTCCACCTCGAGCACCGATGTCCCGCCTGTAGGCCGCACTCCGGGCCAAGCGCAGTGAAATGGCGCCGGGCCCCAGGCTCGGCTCCGCCTCCAGCCGTCTTCCAATGTCCTCTCCCTGTGAGGCTCCTCCGGCAATCATCCTCCCGGCCACGCCGTCAGGTGAGGTTGGCTCACGCCGGCCCAGCCTCGTCAGTGCTCCGGTTCCACGCCGTGGTCCGCGTCGGCAGGCTCCGGCTCTCGGCCCCACCTCCGCGCTGCTCCGTCCGTGCTTGCTCTCCGTGGCCTCCCGCGGTGCTGTCCGGGGGCCACGCCAAGACCACAGCTGGGCCGCCGATATTCACCCCTCTTCCTCCGCGATCTCCCAGCAGACCAGGGGGAGATTCTGCTAATAAGCGCGGTCCAGGGGCCTAGGGTCTCGGGAGCTCACGGAGAGTGCGACCGCTCACCTCGCCATCTTGGCCACGCCCCCGTGCAGGTCCTTTAAACAATAAATATAATAGTAATTCCATGTTCTCCTGTGGTGTCAAGCCATGCAGTCACTTTGTCCCCGACTCGCTCAGATGCAGAATGGTATACAGTCATTGACTTATGTCAAGATTTCTTCTCAATTCCTTTGCATGAGGAAAGCCAGTTTCTCTGTGCGTTCTAATTTCAAAATAAAGTTCGTTTGGTGTCGACTACCACAAGGGTGACCTGAAAATCCTTCATTTTTTTTAGTAAGATCCTGAAGAAATATTTGGAAAGTTAGCTGTCCTATTACTCCATCGTGGTAAGGGACCTATTGGCAGAGCCACTGCAATAAATGGCAGAGGAGGACCAAATTATGCAGCTGGGTTGACCAAATTATGCAGCAAGAAACTGTAAATAATGCAGCATAATGCATAACATTTTGCAATAGATTTACTGTCACCGTCAGGAAATTGATGCAGAGACACAGATCTCCAGGATTCACAGTCCTCATCTGCCAGAGATACGGGTGACCCCTTCCGGTAGCCTTGTTGCTGCAGACACAGGGTAGCACCTAGGCAGAAGGTGCCTTCCAGAAAAGACCAACAGAATATGAGGAAAAAACACTAGGGCAAAAGCAAAAAAAAAAACTCCCTGAAAGCAAGAACTTGGTGCAGGATGAAAAGTGGTCAACTGCTGGGGATGGAGGTCTCTGGAATTAAAGAGATGCAAATAGAAGTTCTGAAGTGCTGATAAACAGGAACAAATCAAAGCAGAAGATACCCAAAACATTGGAGCAGGCAGGAGAGAGAACACTACAACTGGAGTACTCGAAGCATTGCAATGCAACGAATAACTAGTGACCTGCTCAATAAATTGGGGAAAGATAGAGGTGCTTAACACGCCATATCAAAATTGGGCAACTCCCTCCAGAATCCTATGGAAGGCAGCAGTGTGCGCGCTCTTCCCTTTGCCCCAAGGCAGAGAGCAAGCCTTGCGCCCCGCTCGTGGAGGGCTTTTCTTGCAGATAGCGACACGTGGGGCGCGATGTGCCACTGCAAAGCAGCCCATCCATGATGAGTGATTATTGCTGGTGCCGGCAGGAAGGAATGGGCCACCGTGCTGCAACAAGTAGGTCATTATTTTGTCATTTTAACACCTGGTAACAATGACTTGGGAAACAGTAGACTTTATTAGTATTGATGGTTCTTGTTTGAGAGACCATCGTAGAACAATAAAGGCTGCTATTCAGCATGTTCCATTTCCGAAATTACTGAAGCATCATACCTGCCAAATGTAATTTCAGGACACGTGGCAGAGTTGATTTCATTGACAAGAGTTTGCCATCTTACAGAATTGAATGGGGTGGTATACACAGCCTGCCAATATGGTTTGGATTGGACTAGGACTTTGGTCAGTTGTTTTCACAATGGAGTTTTATGACATCCTCTGGAACTCCCATCATGAACAGTTCCTACATACCTGGTTTGCTGGAAGCAATACAGCAGCCTAAGGAGATTGCAGTGTACTGCCAATAAAGCTGGAAAATATATGGTCACGCTTGGTGATAAATAAGTTGACTAGGTGGCCAGATATTGTGCACTTGAGAATGAGGCTGTGAGATCCAATGAACAAATTATGATTCAAGAGACAGAACAAAAGGAATCAAGCAAAAATGATGTTGTAAATACAGAAAATGTGAGTTGTTTCTTTTAGAATCCAACACAAACTTCCATGAGTGAATTGAGGAACCTCCAGGAGGAAGCGCCAGAGGATCAGAAAAGAAAAAGGGAAACCATCAGTATGTTTGGGCAAGTCCGAAATATAAACAGCTGTTGACAGACTCAATGTTGAATTGCAGAACAAGGTTTCTAGTTATCAGTCGCATGCAAGGAGAGATTAACCAGTACACTGAATAAATACTGGTCCAATTCAAAATTCAGAAGTATTGCAGAAGATTTGTGCCAAAGGTGCTTAATCTGTCAGACGAATAATCAAGACAGGATGACTACTGTCCTTATGAACCATATTGGTAAATCAGACGGCCCATTTGAGAGACTTGAAGCAGACTTCAATGAGACGTCAGATTATAATGAACTTTAATATATTCTAGTGATTGTCTGCTTATTCTCTAAATGGTTTGAGGCTCACCCCACCCAGAGATCGGACAGCACAACAGTGGCCTAATTTTCGTTGTATCCAAGCTTTGCCTGCTGACTTCAATTAATACAGATCTTGGTTCTCATTTAAAATGACTTTGAAATTGATTTGTACAGCTCTACAGAGATTCCATTGAAGCGGTCCTCCTCAATCATCCAGTAGAGTTGTGAAGATGAATAGAACCATATAAAACAGTTTTGCTAAAGTGTGTGTATCCGCTAATTTGAAGTGGCCGGATGTCCTTCTCCTCGTCCCGATGAGTTTTAAAGTACCCCTGATAAAAGACTGGTTTCACACATCATGAAGGGCAGATGGGTAGAGCAACAAGATTGGTCTATATTCCTTCCGTATCATTTGTTTCGATGAATGATAACATTGTTCTAGATGACTGGAAAGGTCAGAATGATATGGTGAAATTGGTTTGTCGTTCGGTGAATTTGGCAACAGCATCAACAAAAGAAACTTAATGTCATCCCTTGAACCCTGGTGATTGGGTGTTCATAAAGAAACATCTGCAAGAGTTGCCTTGAAGAACAGTGGTGTGGCACATATCAAATCGTACTTGCGGCTAACACTGCTGTGAAGTGTGCCGGAATCCAGCAGTGGATCCACACCACTTACACGAGACAAGTCAAGGTGGTGGATGCAGAAGTGGTGAAAGCAACTACTGCTTCAGAGTCAAACTAAAGTTAGCATGGACCCTGGGGGTGGGGGTCCTTGAGGATGAAGAAAACTTTGAAACTTAAGTTGGCGAATCGGTTGATGAAAGTGAAGGTCCTGGTGAAAATACCAGGGGCAGTGGCCAGTTTCAATTTGAGGGGTAGATAGAAGAGCTGTTGCAAAATCACAAGTAGCAGTTAGAAGAAATAGTCTGATCCGTCCACTGAAAGGCTCCAGCAAAAAATTTGAGTCTAAAGAAACCCCAGAGGAAGAAAGATGCTCAGTGAGTCAAGTTGGGGATGCCATTCTAAAGCAGCCTTTCTCCTAAGAATACACCTCGTTTTCCCATCTGCAAACAAGATGGGTAATATAGAATAGTTTTTAGATTAGTCACACACAACAACATGTGCCGTGCAAAATGCACACAGCATGTGTGATTACAAACCTAGTCCAGAAAAGATACAAATGGGATAAAAGAACAAACCTGGACTCTCAGCACACATCATGAGGATCTTACAACCAGATCAGAAGGCATTCCAGATGTTTGATACACATCTAATAAAGGTGGACTGCACCGTGACCATTCTAACGTCACACGGTTACAAAACAAATGAAAAAGAAATCTAAAATGCCTACCTGATGGTGTCTCTTCTTGGATATAAATCATTCGACGAGGGCAAAGGATTGGCACTCAATTCACTGAAAAAGCAGCAATTCCTGGTGGGATTTCTCAACTCCGGACTGACTTATTTGCCTACCTATGCTGGGCGGATGAAGCCTTTATGTGATCTTATTTCTCATAGGTTTTCCACAGAGCAGTGGACTAGTAAACACTTTGATATGTTGCATGCCCTGCAAGTGGACCCGCTAGTGAGAACACATTTACAGACCAGGAATTAAACCAACCTAGTGCCGAGGGTCGTACCAAGTCACAGGTTACACATATGTAATCTACAATGAGGAACAATCACATTTAAAGTCCTCACAGTGATACAAACATCGATTTTGAAAGAGCGCCCATTGGCATGAGGAAATCTCAGAATTGTAATTTCATCCATACCAGCTCTAGGGGCAGCCACCAGAGCAACCATTCCTAATGTTAGTGCATTATACCCAAGATGGGTGGAGTGAGGCTCTTCAGTAAGTGCAGTGGATGTAAAATTCCAATATGATCCAATTCTTCAGAAACAAGCTTTTCTCCAATATGAACAAAACATAGCCCCTACTCCGTAAGTTTTGCCCATCGAGTCACATCATAGTGTGTTTTACACAGTCCATTCTGCTCCACCTGCAGTAGGAACAAAAAAGTACTCCGCAGCCTGCACAGCAGTGCAAGGTGTAGTAAAGAAATGGCGAGTTTCACCCACAATACACCCACATTAAACTCGTGTTATAGCACAACACAACATGTAGAAATACTTGCAGTACACAAAGCCGACTCATCAGCTTCCACACTTATAGTGTCTGACACAGCCTTCTATGTGCAAGCTTAAAATGTTGATTTGAAACATTGGCACCAAAACAAATTTAGAGATTCAAAAGGGAAAGCTATTCAAAACAAACAGCTCTGGGAAAAGGTAGCTACGTGCAAGGTAAGTTTCCATTGGTCCATGTGATGCATACTTTGGGCAATCAGTGTGAGGGAATTCATGCCAATTTAACTATGAAGTTGACTTAGCTGCTAAAAGGATGTCGGAGTAGCAGTTTTAATCAGATCTCAAATAAAGATAAACACAATAATGACAACTGTGAAAGGGTAAACGCTGCAAGCTGGCTTTCCTCCCAAATATTCATACACCCTTAGATCAGATCACATGCCTGTGGTTACAATATCGAAAGCTTAAGATAATTCCTAATAAACTGATCAAAATTTGACTTCATTGAATAAGACCTTGAGGGGTCAGCATTTGCTCATGCTGGGATAAATGCGAATGTAGCCATGCTATAGCAGTGCGACTACTGGCTGTGTTTTTATACAAAGGCCAGAGATTATATTAAACAGGGTCATTTTTGTCAACAAACTAAATCTACTGTCAGAGGACCCCAGTAGACACTCCATAGAGTTTCTAATATCCCATTCAGGGTACTACATTTGGACCATATCTGCCCACTAAATTCAGTGAACCAGTATAAGTACATATTGGTAGCAAATGATTTATGTTCGATTCCTATGGATGCGGCCCTAGAGAAATACAGGCCCTTGAGCAGTTGTAAAGATTTGGAGTGTCTCATAGTGATGGGAGCAGTCCATACATTCCATTCGGGCAACGGGCCTGCGTTCATCTTACAAGGCTTATAGGGATGCTATATCCCCACAATTGGGAGTATGTCTGCAATTAAAGCAATCGTTTCATAGCCGAACGTAATGGATTGAGCGTGCTAGCGGCATGATTAAGCAAGCGTAGGCTGCTATGGTACTAAGTTCAGCTCAGCTGGTACCGTCATCGCTATTGAGTCCAGACAGCATTCAGTAACTTACCTGGACAAGTATTGGTAGGGCGTACTCCATACAAGGTGCTTTTTAGAGTACCCTTCCATGTGCTGGCTTGGCTAGTCCTGGGAAAGTGGTGAGCGAAACATATGAACTGGACCAAAATTTGAATGTTTTAACCCCTTCGGTGCCCGCCCCTTTCCCCGCCCTGTGCCGGCCGTTACATTAGCAGGCGGGGTTTGTGACGAGCTGGACTCATGGGCACAGCGTCACCGCGGCCCATGACGAGTCCAGCTCGTCACGGGCACCGAAGAGGTTAAAAAAAGTCCAAGAGGTTAGAAACAAGCTGTCCGATTCGGACACTTTAGCAGCTACCACCTGCGAAGAAACATTTTTTTCAACAGCTGATGGTTGGGTCTTTAAGGTCGGGGATCTAGCCGTAGAAAAGATCCCTGATAAACAAGCTTTCGAACCATCTTAGAGACTACCTGTTCCAATGCTTGGGGTACAATGTGAACAAACTGTGATCCTGCCTCCTTTCATTAATTCGAAGAAAAACAGTATATTTACAAAAACAGCATGTGACCAATTCTGTACAGAAGACCCTCAACGACATTAAGAAGAGATCAGAGTATGACCTCTCAAACTCTCCCTACTCTGAAAGAAATGCCCCTTGAAGAAGGTAAACTTCACTAGCTTTAATTCCCAGCAGGGGACATATGAACTTCCAAATACAGCCGAATCTGATGCCGCTGTGATTTCTGTTGCCAGTTTCAGAAGCAACTCCATTAATTACTTTGAGCCACCACTAGGATTAATGTCCACCAAGATAGTCCCTTTTCAAGAAACAACTATCTATGAAAATGGCTCAGAATTCAGAAAGATGACCCAACACCCTCCCATGTCATTCTTCATCAGCAATTTGTTTATGCATATCGCTGGTTTTGTGACAAATATTTAATACCACAGTGGGCAGACATTCGGATTGTTATAGGAGTGATACTCTCTCACATGGCTGATAACGCAAATTATGATCTTGTTGCTACTGAATTTACCTTATGACCCTGAAAGAACGGTCACACAACCTGTGGTTCAATAACTGTAACAGCACCTCTCATCCCACAGAGATTAACGAGATCCCTACACAGCCAATATTACAGCCCATCCTGTGGCCAAGGGCAGTTTGGGAAAAGGTTCTTAATCAAATTATGGGACCTTGTGAGACATTGCAATTCCCATACGTGTTGAAAGTTCCAATGAATGATGTAATTATTACTAGTTCTATTTTAGATGACTGCGATACCAAGACACTAAAACACAATGTCTGATTTACAGGCATATAAGAATTTGAACAATGAAGATTTGTACTTTAATGCAGCAAAATATTAAGAGATGTACTGTTTATCACTATGCACACTATTGCCTACATAGAACTATGGGAGCATTGTGAAGCTCCTCCTCTCAACAGTCATCCAAAGTGTGTTAAGTGAGAATCGATCACAACCCCCAGCTTATTATTTTTCACACATTCCACAACAACTCCTGAAAAAATCTGATTAGCACAATAAACTAATTTATTCCGGTGAATTCAGTCAGAACTTGGCAATACAGGGATACAAGTACTTATGGTCTTAGGATTCTAAAACCTTCATGCATTGTTCCATTTCCAAAACCCCTGGTCCAAAAGCTAATGGTCTCAATCTACAATATAAAAACCAGATACCTGTAGTTGTTACTACATATAGTGCGGGTTGTGCCAATGTCGGTTAACACATTCTAGTCTTCCAGCTGTGAAAGAACATTTCTCATTAATTAAGAAAATCATGGATATCTCCAACTTCCTCCTGAGACCATGTCCCACTAGAAGCAAACTAGTTTTAGCAACGGCTATAGAGGTCATATATAATGAATTAAATAAATATTCTGAAAAAGAAGAAGCAGAAAGGATTAGACAAATACATTTAAGAGAATTTACAGATAGTTTTTAAAGTTATCCACAATGGCATACATACACTTTCCAAGTGAGTATTTGTTGGATAATATCAGGTCATCAGCCTCAGATCAAGTTTAAGCAGAGTAGTTTTTTTTTTCAGTATAGCCAGATCTTATTGAGATCCATAATACAGTTAAAATGGGCCTTACAGGCCCTCAACCTGGTTTTATGCCATGACAGCTCCAATATTCATTTTCGAGGCATAGAATTTAACACTGTTACAGAAAACCAAGACTGAGAAGGAGACTAAATTGCGTTGCATGGAATATGTAATGCTTTGATGCCTGGGTTCAGTAATGTCAGGTTCTACTCACGTTTCCGCAGGAACGTCATGCAAATGTTGGAAAGGTACTCAACCTCTCCTGGTCACTGCTGGACTTGGCCCTTTTCCCTGAATTTTTTCGTTTTTGCAGTGTTAAGGTGCAGGTGCTCCCTTCTCCCAAGATGGCTGCCACAGGCCCCTGCTACTGCAGTGGTCTTTCATAGTAGCACCCTAGCTGCCAGGAGCTGGCTGGAACCCCACAACAATGTTGCGACTCCAGCCTGCCTTTTTGTCCCATAGGTAGAGTGGGGAAGCTCCTGGAATGTGCTGGAACCTTCTAGAAGGGAGGTGTGGTTTTTCTTTTGCCGCCTTGGCCAGAGGTCACCTGACCTAGGGCTACTTAAGTGAGGGAGGGAACTTTTTGTGGTGAGTTGGCCATTGGGGTGAAGCAGAGCTGGAAGAATCCACCAGGAGTGTAGGCGGTAGGGCCTAGCCAGGGACTTATGCCTCTGAGAGTGACAGGATCTAGGTGCTGCCTCTTAAGTGAGTAAGGGACCCTGTGAAACCCACTGATCTTGCCCAGCAGGAGGAGGACCCAGAGACTCTCTGCCCAGCCTGACTAGGAAGGACCTGGTCGCCTTCGCCATCCCTAGCCCCCTGTAACAAAACCCCTTAAGGGCGCCAGATACATCTGCGCCAACAAGATCTTATCTGACATCTAAGAACCGAAACTTACAAGCCAAGCACTGAGACTGTGTGTCCAGGCTGACCCCTGAACTCTGATGTGAAGCTGATTGGAGAACCACCGGGGATCGACCAGGTATTAGCGCTGTGACCCGTGCGCTCCCTGCCCTGGTCTGGGACCCCCGGCAGCGGGCTCCGCTGAACACAGAACCCCCATCCTTAACTTTAGCACCCCCCGTGATGTACAAGCCAGCGCACTCACCGCCGCGACCCTGAGGCCGGAAGAAGTACCTTGCCGTGTCGTGAGGCCCGTGGAGAAGCCCAGGGCCCCGTCGCAGCTGTGAGGAGAAGTGCACGAGGCCGAGAACGAGTGCCCCCATCAGCGCGGGAACGGACGCCTTCCAGCGCGGAGATAGAGGTAAGCCCGAAGGCTGGGATCGCCCCCGGTGCACCCCCTGCTGGTTGGGAGCCACACCGCACCCTGGGCCCGGGTTCCCTCTCCGTGGGAGTTCCCCCTGTCATCGCGACGGAGAGACCCCGCCGAGGGATCCCTTCCTGGTACCCCCGTGTCTGCCCTGAATCGCGGTGCATACGAACTGCACCGGAGCAAGAGACTCGCTCCGCAAGTCCCGTGCGCTCTCTGCGGACAGCCCCGTGTTAGACACTGACTGCACCAGAGCACGAGCAGCGCTCGAAAATCCCTCTTACGAGTAGCGCTCTGTGATTCATATGCCATATTGAAGTGTTAGGTGCTATTGATTCCGAGTAGCGCTCTGTGATTCATATGCCATACTGAAGTGTTACGTGCTATTGCTGGAGCAGAGTTTTCTGATGAAAATCTATTGGGTTTTAAAGCTCTGGTTTGTCTATTTGTCATAATTAAAATTATTATTAATCACTAATTATTTGTTTTGTGTAAATGTTTAAACTTACCAACAAGTACTAATGAGAAGAAAACCGACACGTGGGAATGCTTTCGTATTGCTATTTAATAAATGTGCTTGTTTTATTAAATAAACGTTGCTGAGTGCTGTTTATTTTAAAGCACGAAACGCTTTTGAATTAATGCTTTTCTGTGTTGCAAAGGCTAGATAATTACATACACATAAGGGTATTAGTGGGGTTAACACTGTTTAATCACTATGCTGTGGTAACGTTTTTGTCTTTTAATTAAGATGGTCTATTTTGGCCTAGAATAAAATGGCCGCCGTTTGCAGCCTGGCCTCGAGTGAGAGATTTGTGATAAGAGGGCCTTGCTGAATATGGTCGAAGTCATCTGACCACAATCTTCGCCTGGTTAAAATTTTCCGTGAGGACAGCAGCAGTGCTGGGCGAGTCTCCAAGAAACATTTGGATAGCCTTGGAAGACAAAGGAGCCATAATGAATGAACTGAATGGACTCTGAAGTCATCATGTTAGTTCCGAGGAAATGTGGATGTCGAAAGATACATTTTTTTAGTTCCTGTTCTGTCTTTTTATTTTTGTGATTTTTTCTGAGCGGAGATTTTCCAAATGTAGCGATGCTACATCCTTTCCTGCTCGCTTTGCTCAGCGGTTTGGCGGACGTGTAGAACATTTTATGTTTTTATAATATTGCAAGTTTCTTTATAAATATTGTTAGCCTAGAGAGGGTTGGAGGCCACTTTGCCACTTCTTCCCAAACCTGCGTTGGTGAGGATCGATGCTGTGAGGACGGTGACTCGGGAGACTTCTACTGAGAGACTTGTCCTGATGACCCATTCTGACATTTAGCTAGAATAGGTAATTATGAAAAAATGATTTATTCCGATTGATTTCCTTTGACTAATTTTAGATAAAGTACCATAATTTTAAATACGGTGTTGGTGATTATTTCTTGTCAATTATGGAGTACTCCATTTTATTGTTGTATAGATTGTTTAGATTATGACTCAGGACAATTACAATAACTAGGTCTTATCGACCTCAGTGTAGATGTGGGGTGTTTAGGAGGTTTTTCTTTCCACAGGTTCAGTGCTGGTAGAGTATTTGAGTGTATGTTAGTGAAATGGGCCCTAGTGTATGATGAGTGTATGTGTGTGTAACTGTGAAATTACTCTATCCGTGGAAGTAGGGAGATTTTGTACACCCCAATCTGCATCAATTTCCTGGTAGCAGAGTGAGGATGGTTATTGATGGTCTTGATCTGATTAGATTGCTTGTACATTAGCTTATTGATTATTGATTGATGTTGGTATATGTACTAATACTATATGTTGGAGTCGTCATGTTGAGTTATATGTAGTGCTTCTGGAACTTGGGAGCTAGTAGCAGTTCCGTAGTAGGGCAGAGGGAAGTATATGCTGCTCTCGGGAAAGACGGGATTGTTGGTCCTGTATGTATGCAGGAAAAGAAAACGTGTGACAATTGAAGTTGCGCGTCACATTGTCTGGGTTCGGAATAAGTGACATTGTCGTATGTTACTATTAGAAATATTTCTGGTATATAAGGAGTGCGTAGAGTAGTGAAGGTTATCTGTGAAACTCTGGTCTTAAGTCCCAGGGATCCGTAAGGTTCACCGTTAAAGCTTATCGCGGGAGAAGTAATAGGTATTCTCTGAGATTGTTTGAGAAACTGGGCAGAGGTAAGCTGATTGGTTAACGTGTGTTATAATTCTGTAGTGGAGCAGATTGTTCGCTGTTCTCGGGAAAAGCAGGATTCTGTGTGTATGTACTATATATTTTCTTGTATGAATGTGCGTGAATGCTCATATATTTAGTTGATTGTAAGACTCTTTGGACAAGTCCTAGAGGAAACAATTAATGAATGTATGTTAGAAGGGCAGAGTAGAGGGATGTGCTACTGTGTCAACTGGATTCTTGTGAGATAGATTTTCTTTACTATTCTGTGGTTAGCGAAGCAGACAATGGAGATGTTTATATGTTGTAACTAATAGATTTTGTAGAAATTTGACACGGAGTCTGAGAAATTTTGTAAAGGAGGGGTAGACGAGTGACAAGAGACAGGAGACAGAAGCGACTGCAGCGACTGCTGACGTCAAACAGACCGCGCTCTGATTGGATATTAGATCAGAACAGTGCTCGCGCTGAGATTGGTGCGTTGGTGTGAGCCGCGCAAGGATTGGTAGAGCTATTCTAGTGACGCAAACGCTCCAGGATTGGTGCGTTAGTGTGAGTCGCGCTGTTATTGGATAAAACATCGTACTATTAAGTTGTATTACGGAAGGGATTAGAAAGTTTTGGTAAACGTTAAAATGTATTACCAAGAAGAGAAAAAGAAAAAATCTTTGTTCAGAAAGATAAAAAATTGGTTCGACAAGAATAAAGATGTTAAAACGACAGAGGGTGAATTGTTACCTCCATCGAAAACGCCTGCATCCTTCATGGCTGCGAGATATGGGTATCACACCTGTATATGGTTGGAGAATTGGGTTAGGTATACAAAGGAAGATGGAGTTTTAGCATTTCCAGAACATGGTTCATTTAATCTGGCAGTGTTGAAAAATTTACGGGAAAAGATGTTATGTCTTGACCCAAGACCAAGGCCGACACAGTTTGAGGCTTTAGTGGAATGGGAAGAGGAGGTACATGAGCGAGAGAAACAGAGGTCTGGGGGAAACTATAGGTATATGTTTGGGAGGAGACATGGTCGTGAAACTCATCATGATCGAATGACGAGATGGCGAGATGCTAGTATGTCAGAGGGATTATATCCTATGAGAACAGTTGAAGAGGGAACAGAAAGGGTTCCTGAGGCAGAAGTGAGGAGATATGGAGTTAATGAATATGAGGATGAGGTCTTGAATGACATGATTTATAAAAGACCACCTCCATATAGACCGGAACCAGAAGAGAGTACACCAGTTGTTTCTCCGATAAGAGATACAGTGCGTATCATTGAAACAGAAAATGTGACACCCGAGTTAAGAAGTGGTAATCCTTTCAGGGAAAGAGAGAATAGAAGCAGTGGCAAAAATACGAGAGAATTAGCCAGAACTACATCGGAATTGACTGAAAAGATCAAAGAGCTGACAAAGAATCTAGACGCTGTTACGGTGCCTGTAACTATAGGTCCGATTATGCCTGTTTTTGATAAGCAGAGGACGGGTGAAAATGGTTTGGTGATTCCATATGTTGGTAATAGATTGACAAGTTTGGCTGGTCCTTCAGGAGATTCAGGAAGAAGGACAAAAAGTAGTGATCTGAGGCAATCCAGACATGACACATGTAGTGAAGGATTAGAGGTACAGTCTAATTCAAGACTGGATGCTGGTGAAGCTAGTTGTTCAGGGATGCCAATTTTAGAACCGCAGAAGAAAGTGGTTCCAGTGAGAAAATCTACTGAAATAACAGCTGAAGATTTGAATGATTGGATGAAAGTTCTTCAAAAGAGGGATAAAGATTCACAAGCAATTGATGTGGCTAGGTTACGTGTAGAATTAGAAGAGCTGGTTGCAGGGACAGTTCCTACAGAAATTCTAAAAAATCATCATGATGGTGAATTGTTATGTGTAAAAATATCACCTGGAGAACTAAAAATACACATGACAGATTAAGAGCAATAGCAAATGACTATGGAGTTGACATTGATAAAGTTAAAGTTTTGCAGAAGTCTTACAGGATGGATTTCACAGGTAAAGATATTGAAAATTTGAATGGTACTGGTAGAACAGGACAGATTAAAGAGATGATCGCTTTATTGCGAAAATGGGATGATGTTGAGAAGTGGAAGGATAGGTGGTACAAGAAGAGGGAAGAATCAGGAGATAGGACTTATTCAGCATTTCCTGTGAGAGAAAAAGAGAAACCAGTGGATACTTATCCTATGAGAGAAATACCTGGAGGAGGATATGTACATGTTCCATGGACCAGACAGGATATTTTATCATTTACGAATGATTTCCCTCGATTGAGAGAAAAGCCCGTCGAGTGGTATAGGCAGGTAGACAGGTTTGTGAAATTGTCAAAAGTGCTGTGGATTGACCTGAATAGTCTGTTTGATATAATTGTTCCAGCAGACTTGTGGGCTGAGTGTAAAATAGTTGTGAGTTGGCCTACTGAGGAATATCCAAGAGATCAGAGAACAGGAGCACCAGATCCAGAAGTAATGAGAAAGTATGAGCAGGTGATCGTATACCTGAAAAATAAAGTACCTCCAAAAGAGACAGACTGGGTTAAAATAGATCGAACACATCAGGAAGCAAAAGAATCAGTTCATGCTTTTTACGAGAGGCTGATACTGGCGTTTAAGCAATTCAGTGGAGATGAACACCTGGGTGACAAGGATTTGAGTCACTTTGTATACAGATTTGTATATGGCCTGAGACCGGAGATTAGTGAAAGAATTCGTGAGCATACTGTGGATTGGCAGAGTAAGAAAATAGATGAGATTCTGAGACATGCAAAATACTTCAGTGATGAAATTGAAGCAAAACAGAGAAAGCTGAAAGAAAAAGCAATGTGGGCACAAGTGAAAGTTGCGGAAAGACAGGAAGCACAGTTGGTGGAACAGGCGAATAATGCAGGAAATAATGCAGGGAATAGACCTAGGTATACAGGGAAAGGAAAGGGGAATCTTGAGGAAGCTAAAAAAACAGTTCCCATGTCACAACTGTGGCCAACTGGGACATTGGAGATCTGAGTGTACCAATCCACCATTAGTGAATAATGAGGGGAAAATCCTTAAATCAACAGGTGCAGAACGAGGGGAATAATCAACAGCAGCAACAGAAAGTTGTGAGACAGCAGAGTCAAGAGCCAAAACCGCCCTTGCCGCAGAATAGAGGATCACAAAAGTATAATCCGGATTCGGGATTCTACAATGAAGAGCAGGTAAACAAACCAAGGCGTTCTAACCAGGTACAACAGTACTTGTTAAAGAATGAAGGGAGTGAGTTTGAGGGTGATTATTGACGGTGCCGAAGAGAGGAGGAAGAGTGCATACTTGGTGCAACTCTAGAAATAGACCAGGCAGGACCATTTGTAGATGGGAAAATAAATGAAGAAAGTGTTACTTTTTTGGTAGACACAGGTGCGACAAGATCAACTGTCAGGTCAACAGATGTTAGAAATCTTCCTCTCTCGGATGAAGCAATCCAAGTCGTTGGTGTAGCCAATACACAAATCAGGACACGTCTTACTGAACCAGTAAGAGTACAAATAGGGTAATTTTCAGACATGCACAGATTTATCGTCTGTGACACAAGTCCAGTGAACCTGTTAGGTAGGGATTTGTTATGTAAAATGAATTGTACAATTTTTTGTACACCGGATGGAATAGCTTTTGAAACACCAGATGAGGATGTTTTGTACCGAATGACTCTAGAAAATAGAGAGAGTGAGTTAATTGGTGCATATGCTGTGTTTGATCCGGAGGATTTGCCTCAAGAGCTGAGAGACACAGTGAAAAGGACAGTTTGGGATTTTACTGGAGAGGATGTGGGATTGATGAATAATGTAGATCCTGTGAAAATTTCAGTGAAAGAGGGAATTACTTATCCTAACATTCCTCAGTACAAAATGACACCAGAAATAATAGAGGGAATAACTCCTATAATTGAGAAAATGATTCAGCAGGGAGTTCTGAGAGAACTACTGAGTAGTCCGTGTAATTCACCGATAATGGGGCTAAAGAAGCCTAATGGGAAGTTCAGGATTGTACAAGATTTGAGAAAAGTTAACCAAATTGTGGTGGCATGTTGTCCTGTTGTGCCAAATCCATCAGTGATTTTGTATCAGATTCCACATGATGCTGAGTGGTATACAGTGATTGATTTGTGTCATGCTTTCTTTTCAATTCCATTGCATCATGACAGCCAGACGATTTTTTCATTTAGATTTGGCCAGCGTATTTTAGCATGGTGTCGTATCCCACAGGGGTATACAGAGAGTCCTTCAATATTCAATCAGTTATTGAAAAAGTCATTGGAGAGTTTGATCATGCCTGAAAACTCAGTACTAGTGCAGTATATTGATGACCTACTTGTGGCATCAAAGACACGTGAAGCTTGTGAAGTAGATACTATAGCTTTACTGAATCATCTGGCAGATGGAGGGTTAAAGGTATCTCCAGCCAAATTGCAATTCTGCAAGAAAGAGGTGCATTATCTTGGACATAATATTGAAAAAGGTCTGAGAAAAGTGACTGATGACAGGATCAAAATCATCAGGGGAATGAAGGCCCCAAAGACCCAGAGGGAAGTGAGAATGTTCCTGGGAATGGTGGGTTATTGTCGTCAGTGGATAATTAATTTCTCGCTGATAGCAAAGCCACTGATTAAGCTGACAAAAAGTGAGATGACAGACCCATTGGAACTAGATGGGGAACAAATGGCAGCATTTGAAGAGTTGAAAAGCAGAATGTGTGAAGCCCCTGCTTTGGGTATGCCAGACTATGAAAAGGAATTTGAATTGTACTGTAGTGAGAGAAATGGATGTGCACTTTCAGTGTTAATTCAGAAGCATGGATTACTGAGAAGGCCTATTACGTACTTCTCATCGACACTTGACCCTGTAGCTGTAGGTTTACCAGGATGTCTGAAATCTGTGGCTGCAACATGCAGAAGCCTAGAACAGAGTGAGGGAATCATAATGGGATATCCTGTAAGGGTATTCGTACCTCATAATGTGGCAATTCTTTTGACAAGAAGCAGAACTCAATACATGTCACATAGTCGGTTGACTAAATATGAGAAAGTCATTCTGGGAGCATCAAATGTGACTTTGGAGAGATGTGTGAATGTGAATCCAGCGACATTGTTGCCGGATATTGAAAATGTGGGTGTGAAAACTGAAGATGATCACAATTGTTTGGATGTGCTTGATTACTGTACAAAACCGAGACCAGACATAAGGGATCTTCCTTTGCATGAGAGTGATCATGTGTTTGTGGATGGATCATGCCTGAGGAATGAGGAGGGTGTGCTATGTGCAGCATATGCAGTGTGCAAAGTTTCAGAGGTAATGGAAGCATCACCATTGAAAGGAGTGAAATCTGGGCAAGTTGCTGAATTAGTGGCATTGACAAAAGCTTGTGAAATTGGGAAAGATTTGAGAACGACTGTGATGACTGATAGTCAGTATGGATTTGGAGTTGTGCATGACTTTGGCCAACTTTGGCTACAAAGAGGTTTCTTGACGTAGAGTGGGACTCCAATAAAGAATGCTGAAGTGATTGGAAAATTACTTGAGGCGATACAGCTGCCTAAAGAATTAGCAGTTGTGAAATGTGCTGCTCATGGACAAGGAGATGATTTTGTGACAGTTGGCAATCGATACGCAAATGACATTGCTCAATATTGCGCTAAGAATAATCAGTCAATTAATCGGGAACGAGAAGGAGAAATGTCTTTTTGTTCTGTGATGTTTACTAATGTCTTAGAGACGTGGGATGAAGTGAAACAGTTGCAGGATGAGGCAGAGGAGGAAGAAAAAAGATTGGATCAAGGCAGGTTGTGCCCCAAGAGAGACAGACCATGTTTGGGTCTATAGAGATGGCAGACCAGTAATGCCGAACTCCATGCTGTCAGCAATGGCAAGGATGTATCATGGCCAGGGACGCGATGATCAGGTCTTTTAAACAAACCTGGTACAATGCAAAGTTCAGGACAATTGCAGAAAGTATCTGTCAAAGATGTTTGATTTGCCAGCAATTTAACACTGGGAAAAAGACAGTGGTGAGTCTGGGAACAATAGGCAGAGAAGGAGGTCCTTTTACAAGAATGCAGATTGATTTCATTGAAATGCCCCAAGTGAACAGGCTAAGGTATGTACTAGTGGTAGTCTGTTTGTTTTCAAGATGGGTTGAGGCCTATCCGACTAGGAGAAATGATGGAGTAACAGTGGCAAAATTACTGTTAAGAGAGTTGATTCCTAGGTACGGATTTCCGGTAACGATTGAGTCTGATAGAGGTGGACACTTCTATAATGAACTCATGAGTTTGATTTGTGAAGCATTAAGCATACAGCAGAAGCTACATTGTGCATACAGACCAGAGGCTTCTGGTGTTGTTGAGCAGATGAATGGCACAATCAAAAACCGAATTGGTAAGATGTGTTTAGCCACTGGTATGAAATGGCCGGATGTCTTGCCTCTAGTGTTAATGACTATTAGATCTACTCCAGATAGAACTACTGGTTTAAGTCCGCACGAAATCATAATGGGACGTGCAATGCGACATGCATATGTACCTGTCAATAAGTTGTGACAATAACTGATGACATGATTTTGGATTACTGTAAAGGCCTGGCTGACGCAGTTCATTCTGTGTTTCACCAGATTGGAGAAGAAGCTACCACACTTGAGAAGAAGCAAGCTCATGATCTGAGTCCAGGAGACTGGGTGAGGATTAAAGTTCACAGAAGAAGAAATTGCTTGGTTCCAAGGTGGGGAAGACCAAGACAAGTCATTCTAACTACAACAACTGCAGTGAAGTGTGCTGGTGTGAAAAACTGGGTGCATGCGAGTCATACTCTGAGAGTTCCAAACCCAAAAGATGGGACTGGTAGAGAGTATTTTGAAGAGTCAGATTCCAGTGATGATGAAGACCCAGAACCAGTGAGAAAAAATCAAAGTTCAGGAAAAGAAGCAGAAAAGACTTCAAGAGAACCATTGAGAATCTCAGAAAGGAGATCAGATTCTGTAAGAGAGCCTGAAGTTCCAAAAAGCAGTGGAGGGAAAAGAAAAGAGCAGTTCCACAGAAATTACTCCTGAATCAGAAGAGGAGGAGATTGAAGAACCACTTGAGATTATACCTGAAGAAGTAGGGTCAGAAGAAGATAGAGAGGGACAGATTGCGGAAGACCCCCGAGGAGGTGTAGGGAACATTCTTGACAAGCTAGGTGAAGGGACAAGTAGACAGCAAGAAGATTGTGTGTCGGAGACCCGAGGAGGGACAGAAGTAGGGAAGTCTCAAATAGTGGTGAAAAAGACTGTGGAGCGAAAGAAAACTGCTGAAGAACAAGAGGCATTTGAAACAGAATCGGATGAAAGAGAGAATGGAAAATCAGAAGGTCGAGTTCTGAGAAAGAGAACTTGGATTGGAGAAAGAAATAATACAGAAACGAGACCGAAAAAGGTCGTAAGAGGAGATTTTTGGCCTAACAACAGAGTAAAGAGGCTGAGATACAGACTGATAAGAGGGAATACATCGAAAGCTGAACAAGTGAATGAGGTGTCGAGTCAAAATGAAGTAAAGAGGAAGGAGCAAAAGGAGTCAAGAGAACCTGAGGAGATAAAGAGAATTAGAAGACCCAACCAAAAGTACAGATCACCGGAATGGTCTTATGTGGCACTGTCTGAAGAAGGAGAAGAAGAAATAGTGAATCGAGACAATCCGGAGGGGATCTTGAGAAAAGTGGTTGAGGAAAAGGGAGAATCAGTTGGAATCTTAAAAGTTATCCAGACTGACATTGGAGAAGAGTCGGATGCACAGGATGTTGTTGATGATCTAATACAATTTGATGTTGCTGAAGAAGAAGGAGTGAAAAGTGATGAATATCCAAATTGAGTGAACAAAAGAAATCACTTGGAGAAAAGTGAAAAGGAGAAAGTCTGAAATTCAGCTGTCTGAAGTAATCCAAAGTTCGAGAAATTTCAGTAGTGGAGTAGAAGAGGCTAAGTCAAAAGACAAGGTCAAAGTAGTAAAATGGCTAACATAGAGAATAACCAAAGTAGATGTGCCTTCTTAAGAAGATGGTGTAGAATGTGCTGCTGCTGTACTGGATTATTAATGCTACAATGGGGTGTTTTAGCTTTATTAGTTACATTTAGAGTTACAATAGGTACATTTGAAATACATACAGAGGATGTGACAAATGCAGAGAAGAGTTCGCAAAAAGTAGTTCCAACTAGAATTAGTAATACTTACATGCATAAAGATAGGTCAATTAATGATTTTTCTAGTAATGTTTTTTCAAAGTTGTTATACGAATATGTGAAAATAATGGAAGTTAGGAATTGCTGTGTTTGTATGCAATTACCTGCATCCGTTTCAGAGGGTATTACTTATCACCATTTACCAGCTACGTATGGAATTTCTTGTAGTGTATTAAGTAGTGTTTTTTATTTGCTAGGGAAAATAGATTATAAAATGTCTAACAAAGATAGTATTTTTGGGCACTTGCCAATGAACACAAAGCTGAATCCAGCTAAAGAAGCTAACATTTTTGGTGAGATTTTTATTGAGAAAGAAGAATTAACATTAGATTACATTTTTAAGAATAATTTAACTTGCCGTTTGGAAGAAGAGGAGAAAGCTTTCCTAAATATGGTGGAGGAAAGGAGATTGTATTTCCCTGCCTTTTCATGCATACTCAAAGTGAGTGAAACAATTTGGGACATTGAGATGGGAAAAGAATTAAGGAATGGAGCTAGTCCAACTTTAGCTCTAGATGCACCACAGAAGGGTAAGCTGTGCATTACAAGAGGGAAATCTCAATATGATACATATTTTGTTGGGACTAGTGAGTGCCATGATACATACTTCATTGCAACAGGATGGGGTTTCAGAGGTGGAGAAGATACAATTTTTCCAGGAGTGTATTATGTTTGTGGGAACAAGGCTTATTACAAGTTGCCTGACCATTGGTATGGCACGTGTTATGTGGGCCTGGTCTTTCCAAAGATCTTTCATATAGATAGAATAGAAGATGTAGAACATATTAATTTACTAATGCGCTTCAAGAGGGAAACTTGGTCTGAAATAGTGGGTGACATTTTTGGAGCTTTAATTCCAGCAGTGGGAATTTCTTTGAATGCTTATGGGATTCGGAAACTGTCAACAGTGGTGGATCGCTTATCGACAAATACCGCTGGAGGGTTTGTTTTGGTGAATACGGAACTAATTGCCGTACGTGCCATGTCTATGCAAAATAGACTTGCCCTTGATATTCTATTAGCTAAGGAGGGTGGAGTTTGTGGAATGCTGAAAGTGCAACATTGTTGTGCTTACATTCCAGACGAAAGCAAAGACCTGAAAGTCTATATAAAAAATATTACGGATTTGCATGAAGAATTAGTACCACTTGAAGCTGAAAGTATTTGGACTAAAATAGCTAATAAAATAGTTGCTGTTAAGAGTTTTATTGCAAAAATAGGTAGTACTATTATAGGTAAGATATTGTTTCCTTTAACTTGTATAATTGTTGCTTTATTGATATTGAGATTGGTGTGTTTGTGTTGTAAAAACAGGGGAGGGAAAAAGAAATTAATTAAAAGAAACAATGAAAAGAGAAATAAAAGGTTGAAAAGAGAACCACAAGAAATTGAATTAGAAGAATTAAGGGAGAGTGTCTACTTAGAAACAAAGAGGGATGATGAAAGAGTGTCTGGTGTGTAGTGTTGTGTAAGGAGAAAAAGACATTTCCAATTTCTCCTAAAATGGGACTAAATTTCACTACATTTTTTTTTTTTTTTGGGTTGTTTATTTGGTGATAATATCACCAAAGGGGGGATTGCTGGAGCAGAGTTTTCTGATGAAAATCTATTGGGTTTTAAAGCTCTGGTTTGTCTATTTGTCATAATTAAAATTATTAATTATTAATCACTAATTTGTTTTGAGTAAATGTTTAAACTTACCAACATGTACTAATGAGAAGAAAACCGACACGTGGGAATGCTTTTGTATTGCTATTTAATAAATGTGCATGTTTTATTAAATAAACGTTGCTGAGTGCTGTTTATTTTAAAGCACGAAACGCTTTTGAATTAATGCTTTTCTGTGTTGCAAAGGCTAGATAATTACATACACATAAGGGTATTAGTGGGGTTAACACTGTTTAATCACTATGCTGTGGTAACGTTGTTTTTGTCTCTTTTAATTAAGATGGTCTATTTTGGCCTAGAATAAAATGGCCGCCGTTTGCAGCCTGGCCTCGAGTGAGAGATTTGTGATAAGAGGGCCTTGCTGAATATGGTCGAAGTCATCTGACCACAGTCTTCGCCTGGTTAAAATTTTCCGTGAGGACAGCAGCAGTGCTGGGCGAGTCTCCAAGAAACATTTGGATAGCCGAGGAAATGTGGATGTCGAAAGATACATTTTTTTAGTTCCTGTTCTGTCTTTTTATTTTTGTGATTTTTTCTGAGCGGAGATTTTCCAAATGTAGCGATGCTACATCCTTTCCTGCTCGCTTTGCTCAGCGGTTTGGCGGACGTGTAGAACATTTTATGTTCCTATAATATTGCAAGTTTCTATATAAATATTGTTAGCCTAGAGAGGGTTGGAGGCCACTTTGCCACTTCTTCCCAAACCTGCGTTGGTGAGGATCGATGCTGTGAGGACGGTGACTCGGGAGACTACTGAGAGACTTGTCCTGATGACCCATTCTGACATTTAGCTAGAATAGGTTATTATGAAAAAATGATTTATTCCGATTGATTTCCTTTGACTAATTTTAGATAAAGTACCATAATTTTAAATACGGTGTTGGTGATTATTTCTTGTCAATTATTGAGTACTCTATTTGATTATTGTTGTATAGATTGTTTAGATTATGACTCAGGACAATTACAATAACTAGGTCTTATCGACCTCAGTGTAGATGTGGGGTGTTTAGGAGGTTTTTCTTTCCACAGGTTCAGTGCTGGTAGAGTATTTGAGTGTATGTTAGTGAAATGGGCCCTAGTGTATGATGAGTGTATGTGTGTGTAACTGTGAAATTACTCTATCCGTGGAAGTAGGGAGATTTTGTACACCCCAATCTGCATCACTATTGAGTACGAGTAGCGCTCTATTATTCATATTCCCTACTGAAATGTTACGCGCTATCGATTACGAGTAGCGCTCTGTTACTCATGTTTCCTACTGCAGTACTAGGTGCCAGAGGTTACGAGTAGCGCTCTGCTGCTCCTGTTCTACCTCGAAGTGCTAAATGTCCTTAGTTGCGAGTAGCTCTCCATGCTAGATGCCTCGTTCGGAGGTCGTCCCCGGATAGCGCGCACAACGCGACAGGAAGGGGAAGAGCACGTGTACAGCTACGTGTTTGGTAGTTGTGCCCCAGGCAGTACTGTTATCTCGTGAATTGCATATATGGTATGAACAGCCTTTATAGCTCCTGACTGATATGTACATCGCTAGCTATTGCATTATCAGCATATGAAATGTACTGCTACCTCATGAACTGCATCTAACGTGATCTACTTGGATAAACCTGAGTATTTACATAACTCCTACAGTGTGGCGTCACTTATTGTGTGTGTTCCTCGTCTCATGTGAGGTGCGTGTTGTATGGTTGCTTTACACACAGACCTTTGGTGGCCCGACCGCTCGTGTCACGTTACCGCCCCATAGGGCCTGGAGACCCCGGGTCCTACAGTCACCTATTGTACCCAACTGAGTCAAAGTATCAACAGTAACCCGGTGAAGAAGGGCAAAAACAAGGAGGAAAATGAAAGGTTCCACGTCGCACTCCACTCTGGGATAAAACCAGTCAGCCAAGAGAAATCTGTTAAGAGAAAGGACAGAAAAAGAGGCAAGTATGTAGGATATCTCCAACTCTATAATCAAGAATTTTCTATGCGTGTTTGTAACTACCTGAATAATTCCCTTCTTCCATGCATTATGGTGACAGGTGTAAGCGAAGGGGTGTTTATATCTAAAAAGGAAAAAGGTATAAGAAATAAAGTGTCCGAGTTGAAGAGTAATGAATAGGGAAAATGTAGAAGGAAAACTGAACAGAAACCCACCTAAAGACGTGTATAAAGTGGTTTCAAAAGGCTTTCTGTAACGCTATTTGATGCACTGTAAAATATCTTCAGGCAGACCTAACAATATTCCTCATCTTTCAGGAATCTACAGGAATTTTAATAATACTCAGCAGCAAGAGCAGACCTCCATAAACTCGGAGCCCATGTCAGATAAGTAATAAAACTATTCAAAATATTTTTTAGTAGTGTCAGCACAAAAGCGCTGTTACCATAAATAAATAGTGCAGTTTTTTCTCTCTGTATTTTTGCTTTAGGAATAATCTCCTCGTGGGACTGGAATATGCAGCCAGCGTATCAGGGATCTAGAGTTGCCACGAGCAGTCAGGAAAAGGAACGACGGTCCAGGAGAGGACGCCGACGGATGACGACCCGGAAGAGGATTACTCTGTCCCGAAGCAGGAACGCGAAGCGTCTCTGCTCGGGATCAGAGAGTATTTGAACTCCCTGGCCGGTTCCCGCGCATGCGCACTAGAGGGAGCCAGCCATTTTTGTAGTTCCCTGGGTGTGCGAGACTAGCAATCATGACAAATTGTTTCCTATAGGTGCGTCCTATAACTATCCACACACACCAACACCTAATATTAGTTGTTGTGGGTTGGAAACTGGCCAACTTTGTCATTACAGTTTCTAAGACAACACAGTTGCATGGAAATATCTTGTACACACCACCACAACATGTAATCAAAATTATCCCATTAGCCCAGTGCTGGTTTCAAGGGGGTGTTTTGACGAACTTAGCAAATTGCTATCATTATTACTACAATAAGAAGTCCCTTTGATGTCTGCTATCGAAACGTATAACCTAGAGACAGCCAGAACTGCTTTAGAGATTCAAAGGGTGTTGCAGACACAATATCTGATGTACGTATAACCACTAGCCATTCCATCAACCTCACTAGCCAATGACAATTTTGAGGATGCCTACAAAAACAATCCCACGGATACTGAGACTACTGTGGATGCTGTACATGGATTGGCTCTGTACTGTCATGATCGTGTAAAGTTCACATGAAGCTGGAACATTCCCAGGTTGGCCAGGTCACTGTTTACCAGAACATCTGGTGCTTCAAGGCTTGTTGTGAACAAAACACGCTCAAATTATGTCCTATCCGTTTCTTAACCCGTCCCCGAATCACCCCCCTCCCGCTGAATCAGCTTGTGTGTGCACATTTGTTTAATTTATCATAGGTAAAAAAGCAAAAACTAATTTCAGTTTCGTCGATGTTTAGCAACAAACATTTTGAAATCTGCATTGGATTAAACCATGTTTATAACTTTCCCTGTGATGCAAGCAGCAACGATTTATGTATCGCAACCTTTTATTTCTAAGCAGCAGGTCCAGTTAAGGTTGATAACAAGCATTTACAATGCAACGGTCTCGGCATTGTTAAAGTTAGAGCTATTGGCATTGCTCATGACAATGCCGTTTCTTTAAATGTTTTAAAAACAAAAACATAAACAAAAATAATGTCATGAGCAATGCCAATAGCTCTAACTTTACCAATGCCGAGACCATTGCTAACTCTTATAAGTCACGAGCACCTAATTACCCCTACAACCTCCACACTCCTCATGAAAATGTATATTTTGTGGTTTGTCCTCCCAGAGAAGAATCCGAGCATCGGGTCAGTTGGTTAGTGATTTGTCGGCGAGACAGGATGGATGCAAAGATGTCCACAGTCATTTGTGATATAATTCTTTCTAGTACGCAAAGATCTTAATTAACCTAGTGAAGTGACCACAATCCAGTTATGTAGAGGAAGAAGTCAGGTTTATTACCGCTCATCACAACAGCTTCCAGGGAATAAACAGCATATTCAAGTGTAGACATTCCATCACCCAGGAGATGACAGAACGCACAGTAAGTGATTACATCACACCTTAGATATTACAATATCTCCCTTCTTCACAACAACACAAACAATAGAAAATGGAAGAAAGACCAAAAAGTAGAATTTTCCTAAAGAGAAATAAAAAACACAATGCTATAAATAACATGAAAATAAAGAAAATAAACATTCAATATGAATAGAAACAAGATAACCGAAACATACTAAAAGTCCATACAAATAAGATAACAAATACATACTATAAGTCCATACGTTTGGGAACATATCTCATCCGGGTGCTTCTCCTCAACAATGAGGTAGACTTATCTTGTGAAACATTATCACAAAATGAACTTCTTCCAACAGCATTATCAGTCAAACCCATTTGAAGCACAACTTTGTCAGGAATTTTATAAATCCTGGCTACGTTCCACCAATTCTTACCATCAACTCTCACAGCATAACGCGAAACCAGGTCAACACACATTGGTTTACTAAATTTAGATAAACCCTTGGGTACATTCTGAGGAATCTTAATCTTGACCCAATCCCCCACCTTAATGTTGTGAGACCACTCTTCTTTATGATAGCTCTGTCTTGAACGACTGGTAGAATTATCATTGGCATTGATTTTGTTGAGTACCTGAGAATGTACCTTTCCCTCAACTAACACAGGAGGAACAGATCTAGACAATAGACCCCACTCCTTCATCAAAGCTGGACACATGTTAAACGTTGCAGCTCTCCCTCTCAGTAACTCAAAAGGACTCTTCCCAAATTCAATACCAGGAGTAGTGCGATGAGCCCACAACATACTTTGCACAGCTCCTCTAATATCTATGTTACCAGCAACAGCCCATTGCACACAATCAACCAATATGCGGGTGATAAAGAGCTACACGCCGATGGAAAATCCCAGATTGGTTCAAAAATGAAGACATTTCTTTGGAAACGAACTGTACCCCATTGTCCGACACTAATTCTTTAGGGAAACCTTCCCTCGCAAACAAGCTCTCCAAAAATTTAATAACCTCATTAGTGTTAGGTTCCGTCAAAAAACAAACCTCCCACCATTTGCTGTAATAATCCGCAATTACCAAAGCAAATCTATATTTGTTTGGTAAAGCATTGAATGGTCCAATGAAATCCAAGGCAAGTTTCAACCAAGGACCTGAAGGTAGCTCAACCTCCACCTTTGGAGGAGTGACAGTCTTGATTACCTTATCACTAGAACAGCACGTAAAACAATTTTCAACCTTGTTCTCAATATGACGGTCCATTGAAGGCCACCAATAAATAGCACGAATCCTACGCTTGGTACAAGTTTGACCCAAATGACCTTCATGTCCAGCTGTAATTATACGATCTCTCAAACTAACAGGAGGAACAAATTTATCACCCCGTAAGATCATTTCACCCTCTTCTAGAGAAAGTTCATCAGCCACTTTTGAAAAAGGTTGCAGTTCACTATCCAGGTGTTTTTCCTTAGGCCAGCCCTGAATAATGCATTTTTTTACCTCCATGAGGACAGAATCAGACTTCAACGCATCAAACCATTCTTCCTCCCTGAAACACCCCTCTTTACATACATCAATGCTCGCAATTAAGCATTCTTCATCCTCCTCTGGTAAACACTCACCCTGCACCACCGGCAAAGGCAACCTGGAGAGAAAATCAGGTCTGATGTTTTTACCTCCAGGAATATGTTCCACTGTAAAATTGTATTGAAGAAGTTTAGAACTCAATCTCGCAATCCTAGGGGTATGATCTTTCACTAAAACCCCATTGAGAATAGGAATCAGAGGTTTGTGATCAGTCAATAATTTAAAAGATCTTCCCCAAAGAAAACTCTTAAACCTCTCAACAGCCCAACAACAAGCTAAGAGTTCCCTTTCTATAACAGAATAATTTTTCTCACTAGGACGTAATGATCTAGAGATGAATCCAACAGTGAATTCCTTTCCAGCTTTGAACTGGGTCAACATACCACCTAAACCATCAAGACTAGCGTCAACAGATACTACTGAATCTAAAGAAGGATCATAAGGAGTCAAAATATTGCACTTTCCAAGATCATCCTTGATTTGATCAAAATCTGTTTGACATCTGTGGTCCCACATAAAAACAGTCCCTCTCTTCAACAATTCACGTAAATGAACAGTCTTAGCCGCAAAATTGGATATGAATTTGGAATAAAACTCACATGCCAAGAAAAGACGAAACCTGCTCCTTGGTTTTGGGAGAGGGAACTTTAACTATAGCCTCAATCAAACCAACTCTGGGAAGAATGCCCTCACCAGATATGCGGTGTCCTAGATAATCGATAGACTTTACACCAAAAACACATTTGCTCAAATTGGCCACTATACCTTTCTCTTGCAGCCTATTTAACACTTCCATCAAACTCTTGTCATGTGATGACCTGCAAACTCCAGCAATTAAAATGTCATCTTGGAAAACAACCGTATTATGCACTCCCATTAGAACTGGTTCCATCACACGTTGAAAAACTGAAGCCGCTGAAGCTAGACCAAATGGCATACGTTTAAATTGAAAAGTTCCTGACGGTGACACAAAAGCTGTTAAATGTTTTGAGGAGATGTCTAATTCAACTTGATGGTAAGCAGAAGACAAATCTATCTTAGAAAACCATTCAAAACCCTGAAACTTGGAAACAATATCATCAATGCGGGGTAACGGATGAGAATCCACCCATATGTTCTTATTGAGGCTGCGTAAGTCAATACAGACTCTAAGATTTCCATTTTTTTTCCGTGCGACGACCAAAGGACTTAACCAGAGAGATGATTCAATAGGCTCAATCACACCAGATTCACGCATCTTCTCAAGCTCTTTTGTTAAATCATCCCTAACACTTAAAGGAACATTTCTCAGTTTATGTTTGCTAGGGATTGCTCCTTCTTTCACCTTGATAAGATGTTTAAAACCTTTGATCAAACCTAAAGAATCACAGAAAACATTTGGAAATTTACTTCCCCAGATTGAAGGATTGTCACAAGGTGTTGATTCATTGACAATAGAGACTGGATCTTTTGTACCAGGTCTAAGGGTCATTCCAAATAGACCTTGGTGGTACCACCCCAGGATGTTTAACCCTTTAATAGCGACATAAATTTTCCCAGTGATAGTTTTTTCTTCAAACTCTAATGTGCTTTCAAAAAAACCCTTCAGCTGAATCTTCCTTCCCTCATAGGATACAGGACTCCTATCAGGAGGTTGAAGAAATTTGTCACCCCACACAGATTCAAACAATTCTTCAGTGATCATTGTCATGCGTGCACCTGAATCAACTAATAATTTCAAACTTTTCCCATCCACTATGATGTCCACAATAGGGTCTGGACATTCCTCACAGTCATCCTTAACTACTAACATTAAGTCGGACATAGAACTTATGACTTCTGTGTCATTCTCCAACGTATTACACTCCTCCCACACAGCACTGATATTCCTCCTGGCCATACACACTTTTGAAAAATGACCCTGTTTACCACAATTCCTACAGGAGGCATTACGAGCTGGGCAAATACGTGAATTAGGAAAATGGGAAGGATAACCACACTTTGAACAGACATTCCTCTTTTGAGGATACATTTGTTTTTTTTCTTGCCTGGCTGCAGGCACTTTTCCTTTGTTATCAGTACTGTTTTTCTCAGGAACACTACTTTTTTCTCCCACAACTTTCCCTTCATTAACTACTCCAATTGTAGATTTGTCTGGCCTAAGTTCATTTGAAGAGGTTTGAGATAGCTCAATACTTTTAACAATGGACACAGTTTCTTCAAGTGAGGGATTTTTCAAAGTCAGTAATTTCTGTTGCACTTTTTTGTCTCTACATCGTACTACGATTTGATCTCTGATGAGTTGGGACGTAAAATTCTCAAACTCACATTCAGAAGCCAAAATACGTAGAGAAGCAACATATGACACAATACTCTCCGATGTTTGTTGCTCCCTTGTAAAAAACTTGTGCCTGGCTACTACTAAACTCTTTTCCACATCAAATTGTTTTTCTAACATTTGAATGGCCTGATCAAAATCATTTAGGGGTTCTTCACCCTCAACTTGTTCAGGTAAAGGTAAATGTTCCAAAACAGCCTGACCTTCAAAACCCAAATTGTGTTCGAGAATAAATCTCTTACGTTCAGCACTAAATCTAAGGCCCCCTATGGCACCTAGATACTTCGTAAATGCCCTGTACCATACTTTCCACTCTACTGGTGGGTCTCCCGGAAGCTGTAGGAAAGGGGAAGGTGCCTGCACATTCTGCATATTGAAGACAAAATACTGTAAATAACCACTATACAGAAAAACACTAGAATTACTCGCTTACGCAGAGTGTTTTCTTCTTATGCCAAAAGAACAAAACTAATAAAACACAGCGTTCTGTATATGGAAACCCAAATCTATGGGGGAGACTACGCAGACAAACACCTAGTTTTCTCCCTTGCACAGTGAATATTCTTTTTTTCCTTAGAGAATATTACTGATAACAAATACAATAGTTTTCACCCTCTTTAAAATAATAATAATTAAGTACAGTGAAAAAAACGATAAAAAGTTCCAACAATTGAAATAGATTGAATAGATTTTGACTTTTCTGTTCCAAAAACAACCACAAGATGGCAGTGGTGCGCTGTTAGTGTAGAATTATCCGTAGCAAAGTGGAAAAAACTGTAGCTCCGATGCCTGAATGTTAAACATTAAACTCCGTGAAAAACGTGTGGTACCTTGTCCTCTGGAGAAAATGTTCGTCCATCAACTGCTCAAATACCTTCTAGTAGTCTTGTGAAGTAATACTCCAATATGACTACTGCGTTCAAATGCGCGCCGATCCCGCAGACACAGAACGTAGAAACATGAAAGGAAGGCTGTCTCTATGACGCTAGTAGAATTCAGCTGACAGGAAAAAGCACAGAGAACGTGGGCGCGTCACAGCACACACGCACACCACGTCATCATTTCTAGGCTCAGCACGAACGAGTGAAGATCAACGGTCTCCTCCAGAGCTGCGCGTATCCAACGGCGAAACGAATGACCCAAAAGTGAAGCGATCACATCCACGGCAGAAACAAAGGTAGGAATAACTCAATTTCCTTACGTTTTGCTCTCTTCCACAATCGTGTGACGTCTGAAGGTTCGGTATTACTTGCAGCTTTCCTCGTTTAACCTGTTCGGCAAAAAGCTTTTAAAACTTCGTTTTTTCCTTGTGATTACGATGTTGGCAAAAGAGTGAACAGTCTTTTACGCCAGATAACTGCTAACCGAGACTGACTGTCCCATCGGCAGCGCAGAAAAGTCTTTGATCGATATTTTAAAATCAAAATGTTGGTAAAAAAAACAGCAGTCAGTTTGTACTCTGCACACGTAGGTATAACGATGAGCGGTGCGTCTCAAACTCGTCGCCAATTGAAGTGACCACAATCCAGTTATGTAGAGGAAGAAGTCAGGTTTATTACCGCTCATCACAACAGCTTCCAGGGAATAAACAGCATATTCAAGTGTAGACATTCCATCACCCAGGAGATGACAGAACGCACAGTAAGTGATTACATCACACCGTAGATATTACACCTAGGTTTACTCAGCACGGCTTACTAAGAAAAAAGCGTACCGTAGTTTAAAATAAAACATTAAGACTGACACCACCATACTGTCCAGGCTACGAGATTGGGAATTACAAACCTTTTGAGCTGTGTGCCGGTCACCACAACCAGCAGGTGTAGTCCTCGTAGCCTCCGTCAGTGTTTTAAGAGTGGAACGGATGAGTTCTTAGTGGGGCATGGCATTGGTTGAGCGTTTAAGTGGGCAGGAAGTTGGGTAAGCTCTTAAAGGGACATAGCGATAAATAACGTCTTTGTTGGATGTGACGCGGATGAGTGACTACAGTGCATGGCATCAGATGAGTTCTTGGGGGCTGTGTTAGTGTGGGGGCACAGTGGATATTAACTGCTAGTCACCCACATTTAATAAAAATAACACTGTATGAACTAATTTTCAGGTTGCTTAATCAAGGGGGCTCGTCCGTGCTTGTTCAGTAGTCGTGTAAACACAACGGTTGTATTTGTCTCGAGGCACGGGAGACAACTTACAGCGCTGCTGTGTGTAGGGCAAACTGTTAAATCGTATTTACCACTTTACCCGGTTCCTGGTCACACGGGGACTCTTCTGTATTTATCCATAAACACGACATCTTTTTCTGCTGTTTCACCGAGGTGCCTACTTTAAACTACACACGTTTGTTGTGCTCGTTGTGTTTATGCCAGTTGTAACCAGTTGCCGGACTTAAAAAAAAGACAAGAAAACACTGCGACAAAATATGTACTTACTACAAGACAGGCCCACTAGAGAATATAGCTGTGAGTTTGAGGTCAAAGAGACTGCGCCTGCCTCCGCTGTGAGAAGAGTAGGTGATGGCGTAGTGGCGCTGGAGTTCACCTGTTGCGGAGTTTGAGGCATGCATGCCTCCATAGGAAGCCATTCCCCTAGCCCCTTTGTTTGTGTGTGGGATGGGCCAGTGCTTGTTGTCCTGTCTTTGTCCTCAACCCAAAGCGAACCTGGGAGCCAGGCTGCTTCAGCTTGTGCCCTCACCCCAGCGGCCACTTTCCGAAAGGATAGTAAGTCAACTGGAGAAATGGAGCGCACAGGACTAACAGGGAAACAAGAGAGCACACCGGGCTGAGAGGGGAGCAAGAGAGCACACATGACTGACAGGGGAGCAAGAGAGCACACATGACTGACAGGGAAACAAGAGAGCACACTGGGCTGAGAGGGAAACAAGAGAGCACATGGGGCTGAGAGGGGAGCAAGAGAGCACATGGGGCTGAGAGGGGAGCAAGAGAGCACATGGGGCTGAGAGGGGAGCAAGAGAGCACATGGGGCTGAGAGGGTAGCAAGAGAGCGCACAGGACTAACAGGTAAGCAAGAGAGCGCACAGGTCTGAGAGGGGTGCAAGAGAACGTACAGTACTGACAGGGAAGCAAGAGATCGCACATGTCTGAGAGGGATGCAAGACTGCACATAGGTCTGAGAGGGAAGGAAAAGAGCACAGAGGACTGACAGGGAAGCAAGAGAGCGCACAGGTCTGAGAGGGGTGCAAGAGAGCGCACAGGTCTGAGAGGGGAGGAAGCGAGTGCATGGGTCGGACAGGGGAGCAAGAGCGCCTTGGACTGGCAGTGGAGCAAGAGATCGCAGGGTTGGACAGGGGAGCATTGGAGAGCGCACAGGTCTGTCAGGGGAGAAAGAGAGCACACCGGACTGACATGAGCAAGAGAGCACACGGGGCTGGCAGGGGAGCAAGAGAGCACACGGGTCGGACAGGGGAGCAAGAGAGCACACGGGTCGGACAGGGGAGCAAGAGCACACGGGTCGGACAGGGGAGCAAGAGCACACGGGTCGGACAGGGGAGCAAGAGAGCACACGGGTCGGACAGGGGAGCAAGAGAGCACACGGGTCGGACAGGGGAGCAAGAGAGCACACGGGTCGGACAGGGGAGCAAGAGAGCACACGGGACTGACATGAACAAGAGAGCACACATGGCTGACAGGTGAGCAAGAGAGCACACGGGGCTGACAGGTGAGCAAGGGAGCACATAGGTTTGACAGGGGAGAAAGACAGCGCACAGAACTGAAGTGAATAGAAAACACACAGGACTGTCTGGGGAGCACAGAAGCACACGGGACGTGCAGGTGAACAATGGAGCACACAGGACTGGCAGAAGAACAAGGGAGCACGCATAGCTGGCAGGGGGAACAAGGAAGCATAAGACTGGCGGGGGGGAATGGAAGCACGGAGAACTGGCACGGGTCAAGGGAGCACGCGGAACACGAATGGAAATCTTGCAAGCGAGAACGGGCAGTGGAGCAAAATAGCACGTGTTGCACGTGAACGCCGGTTCTGTGGCACCTACGGTCGCATCTAAAAGGGGCGTCTGGGGAGCACAGAAGCACACGGGACATGCAGGTGAACAATGGAGCACAGGACTGGCAGAAGAACAAGGGAGCACGCATAGCTGGCAGGGGGAACAAGGAAGCACTGAGAACTGGCACGGGTCAAGGGAGCACGCGGAACACGAATGGAAATCTTGCAAGCGAGAACGGGCAGTGGAGCAAAATAGCACGTGTTGCACGTGAATACCGGTTCTGTGGCACCACACCTCCTGTCGCATCTAAAAGGGGCGTCCCACTGTACCTCGTCTCCCAACTCAGTGACGTAGGCGGAAATGATTTGTAGTGTCTGCCTTGCTTCCCAAGCACACCTCTGCCTTTCTCCGAGGCGAAGCAGAAATGCCTCGGAGAAAGGCAGCGGCGTTTCCGGATTCGGGGGAGTGTTTTTCGCTTCTCTACTCTTGCCATTGGCTGGAGGAGAAAATGTGAAAAAAACACGCCCCCGAATCCGAAAAGGACGGGGCCTGTTCGGAGTGACGAAGCTCTTCTCCAATGGCTGACCAGCATTCAAGAGGCCAGCCAATGGAGAAGAGGGGAGAAGAGGGGCGGGTGCAAGCCCCTCTTCTCCAAAACATTAAATCTCCGACTTCCGGTTCTGCCTTTGGCAGACCGGACGGTCCTCGACCTAAAAAGGAGTACCACTGAAAGCAGCCATAGTAACTTCTATTTGAAGCTCAAATCTACATATGCTATACCTAAGCAGACATGTAGCGGAAAGAATTGCCGACTTCTCATCAGCGAGAGCCCGGCCTTGCTGCATGCCCCCACCCGATTACTGATGAATCTATGTAACTATTCTTTTGTTAACTTTGGAAAGTCAACTCCGCCTCTGGCTAATTTCATCAATTTTTACTGTGTGTCTTCCAGATTTAAAGTGACAGTGTTCCTTATTTTAATACACAAGACTGCACGAATCCGGCACCCTGTTAGGGGGCTAGCGGGGGGGAATTTTACATGATATTTAAACAAGAAACCACCAAAACACAGGATTGGCTTTTAAATAAAAGGTATATTGGTATTAACCATGGCAGTAGAACTTTTATCTACTTCAGGATGATGAGGAGCGGAGTATATCTCCCCCACTGCTCTCCAAGCCCACATACCCCTGCAGACCCTCTACTAAACGTTCAGAGGACTCTCTTTCTCTCTCACTCTCAAACACACAACCAGACTCACTCACAGATGCACAAACCAAACACACATGAATGTAATCCATATCTCACTGGCATCCAGTTAAACCTGTTCCGTCGAGTTACACGCACTTCTGTTGTCCTAATCCACCCTATTGCTCAGGTCACACATTCCTGCACTCTCTACCATACTGCCTTCAAGAGTAGCTCATACCCTTGCACACCCTCACTGCTCTGAGGAGCCACACACATCCCTCGAGTTTCAACCTGCAACCGTTGTGCCCAATCGCATACATTCCTTCAGTCACTCGCTCCCCATCCTGCTGTTACACACATTCCTACAGTCTCTCCCACAGTGCTCTCGGTTTTAAAAGTCCCTGCAGTCCCTTCCCCACCTTGGTCTCAGAAGGTACACACATTCCAGTTGTCGAGTGTTTCCGAAACTTCGTGACCCAAGACGTGAAAGTCCAAACAAATAAAGATCCCTTTAAAGTCTGTATGTATCTTGTCACTTTTAAAATAACCACAATCATGGACAGTAGACAACCTGTACGGTAGGATCCCAGAATTGCTGAGGATACAGTAGTAGTCATGCCCATATTCAACAAGCTCACCCATTTCCCTCCCCCTCAAGCTTCCAAATCGGAAGTATGAATCATTAGTGGACCAGCAGATCAGTGTGGACTGTCAGTTGACGCCCGAGTTCTATATCTCGGGAAGCTCCAGATACTAGAGTTAGTCCTATTGTCTACAGGTACGAGTTTCCCACACCATCTTCACCACGGGGCCTCCCCCCCGATTACCCATTGCTTGTGAGATGTGTGGCAATGGTCTATTATTTTTTGAGTAGCACTCCAGGCCAACAAATCGTCCCAGACTCTTTCGGGACCTCCGCATATATGCCTCTTCAGCTCCAGCCGATTCTAAAATGTTCCTCCTCCAGTCTGTCAGTGTGAGGGCTCAAGTTCTCAGCCAACCAATAGTAAATCAGTTTTTGACGAAGCGTCTCATTTTCTTTATGTGGTTATTGGGAAGGATGCCCGAAATGCATTATTTAATAGTCAGCCAGCTGGACGAGTGCTCAATAAGTTCTAGAACAGTTTTCCAATATTCCCCCACAACTGGGCAATGCCAAACCATATGTACAGTCAGCCACTGTTGCCCAACATCACTGACAGCCCTGGTACCGGTCAGGATATATTATCTGGAATCGTCTAGGAGAGGGGTATGCCATATGCACCATGCAGTAATGTATAAGCTTGAATCTCGTGCACAGTGCCACTGTACGTACTACTGCATAGATTTTTGGCCAATCGTTAGGGTAAAGGGATTCCTCACACACCTGCTACCAGACTTCTTCAGGCAGAAGGGGGGGGCATACATACCATCTATCTGCTTGTTGAGTACTATATGATTTGGGTTATGAGCTTACAACCCATGGACATTGAAAGCATAGTCAGTAATGTCATTGTTGAGGCAGGTACCTCAGGGAATGTAGACCAAAACTGTTGTGCTATCGAAGCAATCTTAGCAAAGTGGAGAAATTGTCTGGAGCCCAGTCCAAACGTCTCCAATGCATCTCGTAGTGCAATTAAACAAGCCACCGGATATAGATCCGAGAGCATCAGACAACCACTCTTCTGCCGCTTAGCAATTGTCATTGTGCAGGCCATTTGTTCGAAGGGCTGAATAATCCAGAGATCTACATCTGGGGAATATGGTGTGGGTTCCATAACTCTCCGGATTGATTTATATCACAAGCCGCCCATAAGGCGAATCAAATGCTGAAGGGAAATTTATCTTATCACTTTGCACGTTTTTTGCCGTAGCCAGTTTAAAGTCGCACTTAAAATCAATGGCTGTGGGCAGAAAAAAAAAGTGGATCAATGTGTTTCAGATTTCATTGCAAACGAGCACTGACCAGTATTTACATGAGTACATTCTACTCAGAGCATGGGGTTCTGGTAAAGATCGCCATTTATCTGGTCATTTGTCGTAATTTCTATTAGAAAGACTTCCATTGTAGTCACTTTTAGAGTTTGGTATTTTTTTTTTGCTGTTAGTGAGTAGCTATTGAACTCTTGTAATTGTTTCACATGTGCTGCTGTTGATCTGAGAGGAATCTGAATTATAATCTGGTTTCAACAACTCACTCCACTTTTAATCACAGTTCCACTACTTTTTTATGTCGAGCTTGGGTAGCGTATATCGAATACCTGCCTAAGTGCACAGGAAGAGTGAAGGAAGATACAGTCTGTGATGTCTACCTAGATGGCGCTCTCTCAGTAATGTCCTGAAGACTTGAAATAAACAAGCATTGGCATAGTCAATAGGTCTCGCCTTTGGGACCTTAGAAGTGTTTAGTTATCCAGCACAATATCCTTTGTGCAACAACATCAATTGTTGAATGGCTAAACACTTATGTGGTCCCAAAAGCGAGACCTATTGGCTATGCCAATGCTTGTTCTCATTGGCACATACAATTTTGGGTGTGATGTGTTGATCCTCAAAAAGCATCTCTCCCTGGGAAAGGCAAGGCTTAAGAAAATAGTCATGTAATGCTTATATCCTGGCTTTCAAATTGTTCTAATATTTTATATTTTTTGTTTATTACATTTTCTTATTCCTTTTAGGATATTTTTGTTACATATACTGTTTTTATTCCTGTGAGCATGTTTTATGCATTTAGATATTGAATAGCTCAGAGAGCAAGGACTTTAATAAAAATCTATAAACCTATCAATCCAATGAATCAGTCAGTCCGAGACGTACTAAATGGGGGTGTCGCATAGACCCTATGGTCAGACTCCATGGTGTCCAAATTAGGACTCCATTTTGTCTTGGGCCCACTTGGAAAATGGCAGCCTTTTACTTCCTAAATTCTTAAACACAGTGGCCTTTACCATCCTGAGGAAAGAATATACGTCACATCATTTTGACCCGCAGATGTCTCATATCCTTCTGATTCTAATGTACAAAGGTGTCCTATCCTACTGCTGATTATATAAATACAAGTTGCTTGTGTGACAGCAGTCTGTGACAGAGCCTTTTCCAAGGTCAAATAACAGCTCTTACACAGTGTAGTCTGTATTTACATATTTTTTCCTTTATTGTTCATATATCCGATGCATTTGATTTGGTTAATTCCTTAGGAAAGATAAGAATAGTAGATTTACTATAAAAAGTCTCTGAAATCAGCATCAAAATTGGTAAGTTCGTCACTGTAATGATTCGCAACAGATGCTGCCCGAGATTCTCCTTATATGACCTGCCAGATCGACATGCTGCTGCAGCCTCCCATCCCATGTGAAGAGAAAAGGAGGAGAAGAGTTGAGTCCAGCGTCAGGTGTTTCCTTTCAAGAGAACACTCACATCCAGCTCTCCTGATAACCACAGCACTTTACTGTAAACAGGTATGTGGTGCGTCATCTCCCCAAAAACTCTAGATGCAAGTTAATCTACTCCATTTTCTCATAGGGCAGCCCACAGAAGTAGGAGTTAGGTTATTAGGTTGGTAAATTAATTTCTATGTTAGAAATGTTCATATTATTCTCATTGTTGGTTACATGCCTCAGTACTATATTAATCAAATTCTACATGGCTACTCTTCATGTGCTAAGCAATCAAATTAGAATGTTGGAATAGACACTTTGTAGTTAAAAGTGTGCATTACGTAGTTCAGTGCTTGTGTGTGTTGTTTTAAAGTATGAAATTGTGTATGATGTACCACTGCGTCCCTGAAACCTTCACAAGACAGCTGGTAACCTTGAAAACAAGGACACCACTTCAACCAGACACGCGAGTGGGGTTGTGTAGGGCTAAAACAACCTGGACTTTCACACTTAAGCGCTGGTGTACTTACCTAAGCTCAGGCACCCATGGAGGAGGGGAAAAAAAAGAATTTAAAATTTATTTAAAAAAAAAAAAAAACATGTAGAACTAAGCTTATAAACTTAGTTTACTCAACACCTCCAACAAGCTCAAAGATGGACCCAGAAGAGCAAATCTCGCACCAACATGATCTCCAGGTCCTCTGATGCAGCAAAGGCCGATATGGTTGCCTGCCAACAGAACATGATGACAGGATTATTTCAACAATCCCAAACCCCCCCCCCCCCCCCCGCCCCCCCCCCGCAGCATTAATAAAATGTGGTGGATTTTGTCAGCTATTAATTGACATGCCATATCCTTTCCAATAGGGTTTTTATAATAGGACGTGACATATTCTGTTCTATATCTTCTTGCTTACTTGAGCTTTAACAATTTCCTGGAGGTTACATCCCGTCCTGCTATAGCCTCACTTTAGAAGGGTCACACCTCTGGTTGGGAGGTCTGGGAGTAGCTCCGATGTAGGTCAGTTGGATAATGTCAAGCTTGTGTGTGAGGAGGAGTGCGAAGATAGAAAGTGAGCGATGAAAGGAGTTCACGGGGTTGTGAGTTAAATTAAGATTGCGGGAGATGTTAGTTTGAATGCAGAGGGAGAGATAAGTACGGGGCTCACTAGGATCGGAGTTAAATTTACAGTGGCAGAAGGCAGGGGTAGATGGCTGGTCCGTGGAATAGAGGGATTAAGGGGTTAAATAAAGGAAACTGGTTTGGATGGGAATGGGTTTACCATTGGAGTGAAGGGGCAAAATTCAAACTGTTCACGAAGGGGCCTATCATATGTAACGAGGGCGGGTTGGTATGTGATGTATGTCGAAGATGTAAGAGGTTTAGAAATGGTTAACATGGTAATGATCATGTGTTTCACTGTTCATTTTTAGCGTCCCCTGACGAAGGGCACCCATAGCATTGGGTCTTTTTTAAATAAACGCCGCTTTGAACAAACTCCTGCATTTGTCGTGTTTTAGCAAGAGGTCCGGATGGGCACAGCTTCAACATAAGAAACTTTAAAAATTGCATAATCTCGTGTGTGGATTAAAGCATAATGTGGATGGAAAACAGAGGTACAAAAAGGATTGAGTACTTGATTAACAAGCATTGAAAATGCAATAGGTCTCGCCTTTGATTAAGTTAAAGCCATTTGCTTTGCTAAATGGTATTGTATAGCAAAGCAAATGGCTTTAACTTAATTAAAGGCGAGACCTATTGCATTTTTAATGCTTGCTCCTATTGGTCACGGTTACAGTGCCCAGGTCCTGAACGCAGATACTACACGATATACGGGACACACAAGTTCGTTTTAAAATATAAGTCAGGAACGTGAGACACGAACAACGAGGTTGAAAAGAGAAGCAATGAATAAAAAAAAACAGTGTAAGCGCATCAACTGGGGAGGCCAAGTTGCGCGCTGATGATCTAAAGCTGTGGCATGAAGGTCCCAAATTGAGGCCAATCCCATGCTGTTCACGTCTGAGAATTAGAGGGGATTCCACTGTCACGAAGGAGGTCTGGAGATGAAGTCTCCGAAGGAGTTAGGGGTGGCGCCATACAAAAAAAAAAAAAAAACACACCATGCCAGCCTGCCTCAAGCGCTCCTCCCGAGCAGCCCTGCCTGCCGATCACAATCTCCCCGTGCCTGAATGTGCCTTTGTGTAACGTAACCAGAGCGCATGTAAAGCGCTCCAATACCTTCAGGTAGAGCTCGCGCTATAGAAATCCGCATAAAAAACAAGCGCTCGCCATCTGTTTTCACTCAGCCCTGTGTTTACGGGGCTGAATGAAAACATATGGTTCCCACAAAGATAAGAAATACCTTCACGACAGAAGGAAAGCAGACGAGCCAGTCCGGGTGGGCCGGACCAAAAAAAGTGAAAAGGAGGCAACAAAGAAAGCTCATTTCCAATGGCAGCCCACCGTTTACCATAAAAAGTGACGCAAGCCAATGGAAATAAGAGGCGGGGCTTCAAGCCCTTCTCTCAAAGTCCTCCTTGACAATAAATCTCGCCGAGCAAGCTACCCATGTGCGCAGCAACGCTAGGTTGTGAAAGGCAGCGAGTCTTCTAAGACCCTCAATGCTGCCCGGTGCAGGGTTCCACCTCTAATTCACTTTGGGTTCGCTATCAAAATAATGAGGCAAGCGCTGGAAACTGGAACACAAGAAAAAGGTTTATTTCTCATGAGGAGATCACGTCAACTGCAGCCCCCGGGATGTCTGAGGGAGGTGTTCTGCTGATAACTCCTTTGGCTCTTCCTTTTATACAGGTTTGACACAATGCATTTGTTTCATCAACATGGTTACACAAGCTTGGAGTCCCCGCCCCGAGCAGGTTGTCACAGAAGCCCAACAGAAATTCTCTTCCCACCGAGGTCAAACAGACAATCTTATCTTGCAGCTGGACCTTGCTTCAGAGTCTAAAATATGTGAGAACGGCCAGATCTAAGGGTCCGTTCTGTTGATAAAAACAGGTCCCATTGTTGGTATAAACAAGACTTGCTGTTTGCAGTGCAATAAATCATGTTGCAAGAGTCTTTTTGGTGTTTGGAACCGGTTTGTGTAACTAGGTGCAGTGAGGGGTAGAGTGTCCATAAGTTTGCCTGTAAACAGAGATGAGAGGAACCAAGAGAATCATTGATATTTTCCAACCCCACTCCTTCAAGATGCCCCAAAACCAACTTCCAATTGTCCAAGTCTCTGATCCTTGATGAATTTCTGACGACAGTCTATGGAGGAGATGTTAGATTGCTTCATAGACAGAAGGTGAATTATCAGGAATGTATACACAGCAGCTGGCACCGATGATGCGGCATGCTCCTCTACGGTCCGCTAGTACCACGACCAGGACCATGCGATTTTGCAGGGTAACCAGATGGACCGCTTGGAGCTCAGGAGTGTTGGGGAGGATGCCAGCAGTGACGTTCAGGGCGGTCTCTACCACTTGGGACAGATGTCTGATGGCTCGGCTGTTTGCCATCGGACCCCATAGCGGGAGGAGCCCTTTTGCTGCGTCGAGGAACTGTGATGAGGCAGTGTCTGCTTGATCAGTGTCTTTAGGTCATTTTTAATCGATGATGCTCTGCATGGGCTGTGTAGGTTGGTGGCAAAACAAAGGCGATGTTGCACATGCCCCTCCAGTTTCTTGGGAGCCAGGTGTAGGCTTTGGTGCCACAAAGTACATATTGGGTGATGCAACAAGCGCTGGAAGGTTGGCAGTGTTCAGAGTCCTCACAATGCTACAGGTGCTGTGACCGACATGCTTAGTTCCACAGCCTTCAATGCATACAAGGCCAGAGACGTTCACCACAGATAGGGCCAGAGTCAGTGTTGCAGCATGTTGGAAGGCGGACCCCGAGGAGTCGGTGAGACCACCAAGGGGGGCCCTCGCACTGCACGAAGTAGCCGAGCGCTGCCGAGAAGTCTCCTGAGAGATCCTTCTCCTATCACGTACTAGCACAGTAACACCACCACACCGGACTCAAGGAGGTTGTCTCAAGACAAGCAATTCTTTATCATCAATAAAAGGTTACGAGTTCAATATTTACACGAAGGGATCGAGGGATCCACCAAAAGTCTCAATGTCTCTTTGGAAGGGTAGGGGTAGCGGGACAGTCTTTGGCAGGAATGTGGTACGAGGGTACCTGGGGCCCAGTTCTTATCCTCAAGCTGGAGGACCTCCGATCTCGGAGGGGTCGAGCCGCGACGGCGTCAGCAGGGCTCTGGCGTACAGTTCGTGGAGAGCCGCGATTCAATCAGCAGGGCTCTCAAGATGGTTTCTGCTCAGCTCGAGCCGCGACGTCGTCAGCAGGGCTCCGAGGAAGGTCTCAGCGAGGTGGGGCCGCGACGGCGTCTGCAGGGCTCCGATGTTCCAGGTGGTTCAGGAAAGGTTCACAAGAGGGAGCCGCGACGCAGTCAGCAGGGCTCGTGATGGTTCCGACAAGAGTTCTTCTCCGTAGGGTCAGCCGCGATTCGATCAGCAGGGCTCTCGACTCCGGGATACAACTGCCGAGCTGTGGTGGGGTCGCCCCAGATATAGGTCTGGAGCCCTTTGATGTCCGGACCCTTGCGCCCGAGGGGGCGGAGTGGCCGGGTGGAGGTGGCCAGACGCCCAGCAGGAGAGGCGCCAGGCCCATGGGAGTTTGCAGGGCGATCACACCTCGAGAGGGGAGGACAGTTGGGGGTCCCAACGATACCGTCCTCCGCCGGGGGCGATGAATGGTTCCTGCGGCACCCCCTGGCCAGTCCGTGGTGCCTCGAGGTCGGGGCTTCGCTGGGGTCGAGGCCGGGTTGAGCGGGGTCGCGCCGGCTGGTGTACGGGGTGACGTAGATGCCAACAAGATGGCGGAGCCATGAGGAGCATGCGACCACGTGCAGTTCCAGGTGAAGGGCCTTGGAGCAGTTCAGACGGGTGGCCCGTAAAGGCCGGGGCGGGGAACGGCCACAGTCCAGGGGGGTTAAGGACCACGCCACGAGGCCGGGTCCAACAGGCGTCCCCCCCAGCCGAAGGCATGGAGAGTCACCCATCTCCTTGGGGATTCTCCTCGTCAAGGCGGAAGAAGCGGGACAGGCCGTCGGCGTTGGCGTGGTCATTGCCGGGCCGGTGTTCGACATCAAAGTCCATCCCTTGTAGCGAGATGGACCATCGCAGCAGTTTGGGGTTCTCGCCCCGCATTCGCATTAACCATTGCAAGGGCCGGTGGTCGGTCTGGACCCGGAAGTGGGCGCCAAAGAGGTAGGGCCGGAGCTTCTTGAGGGCCCACACCACAGCGAAGGCCTCGCGCTCAATAGTGCTCCAGCGTTGCTCCCGGGGCAGTAGTCGCCGGCTGATGAAGGCCACTGGTCGGTCGAGCCCCTTTTCGTCAGTTTGGGAGAGAACGGCCCCGATCCCATACTCGGAGGCGTCCGTCTGTACCACGAACTCCTTCTGGTAGTCCGGGGCCTGCAGCACCGGAGCAGTACACATGGCCGTTTTGAGGGTGTCGAAGGCTGTTTGGCAGCGGGGTGTCCAGTGTACCTTCTTGGGCTGCTTTTTGGACGTTAACTCTGTGAGGGGGCCGACAATGCTCCCATAGTCCCGGATAAACCGTCGGTAGTATCCGGTGAGGCCCAGGAAGGCCCGGACAGCGGTCTGGGTAGTGGGGGGTTCCCAGGTCTGGATGGCATCTATCTTTGCTTGGAGGGGGGCCACCTGCCCGCTCCCCACTTGATGGCCCAGGTAGGTCACGGATCCGTGGCCGATTTGGCATTTGCTGGCCTTGATTGTGAGCCCGGCCCGCTGGAGGGCGGCCAGGACGGCCTTTAGGTGGAGGAGGTGCTCGGCCCAGTGGTTGCTGTACACGGCAATGTCATCTAAGTAGGCCGCGCTGAAGGCCTCAAGCCCGGCCAAAACTTTGTTCACCAGTCGCTGGAAGGTGGCCGGGGCGTTCTTCATTCCGAAGGGCATCACCCGAAAGTGGTAATGCCCATCCGGAGTCGAAAAGGCGGATCTTTCTTGGGCGCCGGGGGTGAGCTGGATTTGCCAGTACCCGGCGGTGAGGTCCAGCGTGCTCAGGTAGCGAGCGGCCCCTAGGCGGTCGATGAGTTCGTCGGCCCGGGGTATCGGGTGTGCGTCCGTCTTGGTTACTACATTCAGGGCTCGGTAGTCCACGCAGAATCGCAACTCCGGGGGGTGGCCGGGAGCTGCGGCCTTGGGCACCAGGACGACAGGGCTGGCCCACGGGCTGTCGGAAGGCTCGATGACCCCCAGGGCCAGCATCTTCGCTACTTCGGCCTGGATGCAGGCCCGCACTCGGTCAGGCACCCGGTAGGCTCTGTGTCGTATGGGGGGGTTCTCCCCGGTGTCGACGTCGTGGACGCACCAGTGGGTCACCCCCGGGGTGAGAGAGAAGAGGGCTGCGTAGTCCCGCAGTAATCGCTGGCAGTCGTTGCGCTGTTCCGGGGTCAGGGACGAGGCGAGTTGGACCCCTTCGATCGATCCATCGTGAATGTCGGCTTGCAAGAGGTCGGGCAGGGGCTCGGAGTCGTCCTCGCCCCCCTCGTCGGTCGCCAGCAGCAGGCTCAGTTCGGTCCGGGCGAAGTGGGGTTTTAGCCTGTTAGCATGTAGGACCCGGAGGGGGTTCCGGGGGGACTCCAGATCGACCAAGTAGGTGACGGGACTTTTCTTCTCCACCACCTTGAAGGGCCCGGTCCACTTGTCCTGGAGGGCGCCGGGTTCGACCGGGGCCATGACCCATACTTTCTGACCTGGCTCGAATTCTACAGTAGAAGTGTTGCGATCGTACCACCGCTTCATGTCCTCCTGGCTGGCCTCGAGGTTGGCTTCGGCGAGGGCTCGGAACTTGCGGGTCTGGTTTCGGAGGGTCAGGAGGTATCGGTAGACGTCAGGAGGGGCGCCTCGGGGCTTCATCTCCCAGCCCTCCTTGACCAGACTGAGCGGTCCGCGGACCGGGTGTCCATACAATAGCTCAAACGGGCTGAACCCCAGGGACTTCTGCGGGACCTCCCGATAGGCGAACAGGAGGCAGGGCAGCAGGACATCCCATTTCCGCCTGAGTGGTTCTTCCAGGCCCTGGATCATCCCTTTCAATGTTCGGTTGAATCGTTCAACCAGTCCGTTCCCCTGAGGGTGATATGGGGTCGTGAACTTGTATGTGACCCCGCACTGTTGCCACAGGGACCGCATGTACCTGGAGATAAAGTTCGTGCCGCGGTCGCTCACCACTTCGCTGGGGAATCCCACTCGGGAGAAGATCCCCATCAAGGCCCGGCCTACCACAGGGGCCGTTATGGTTCTGAGCGGGACCGCCTCCGGGTACCTGGTGGCGTGGTCCACGAGGACCAGGATGAAGCGGTGGCCCAGGGCGGTTTGGGGGTCCAGGGGTCCCACAATGTCGATTCCGACCCGTTCAAACGGGGTGCTGACGGCGGGAAAGGGCTGGAGGGGGGCCTTGACCCGACCCTCCGTCTTTCCGCTGGCTTGGCAGGTCTGGCAGGACCGGCAGTGGTTGTCCACATCTCTCCGCATCCGGGGCCAGTAGAAGTGGGTCACCAGACGACTGTACGTTTTGTCTTGCCCCAAGTGTCCGGCGAGGGGCACATCATGGGCCAGGTTGAGAAGAAACTCCCGGAAGCGGAGGGGGACCACCAACACGCGGCTGGCCCCGAGTTCTGCTACTTTCTGTTCACTGTACAACAGGCCCTCGGCCCAGTAGATCCAGTGGGTGCCGGTCTGGTCACCGTTGGCTTGCGCGGTCGCCTGCTGCCGGACCCCTTCGAGAGAGGGACAGGACTGTTGCTCTTGCTGGAACTGCTCTCGGGTGGGGCCCCCTTCGTGTTGCCATTGCGTCAGCTCTGGTAGGGCGCTCGGAGAAGTCATCTCTTCGGGGGAGGATTCGCTGGACCCAGGGTCGGTGTCCGCCTCCTCCTCGCTGCTGGCGGGAGGGGGTGTGAGCCCCTCGGGTCGGGCGGTCCCGGAGGTCGAGGATGAGCGGGGGGCCTGGGCGGTCATGGACCGGGTGATGGCGCAGGCCCAATCAGCCAGTCCCAACATTCGGAGGTGCTCTCGTCGTTCTACTTGAGCCCAGGGGGAACTCTCCAAGTCGTTCCCCAGGAGGCAGTCGACCGGGGCGTCGTCGCGCACTGTCACCTTCAGCAGGCCCGTCACCCCTCCCCACTCGAAGGGGACCAGGGCCATCTGGCATAGGCTTTCACTGTTGTCGGCCGTCCGGACAGGGCACAGCACATTCGGTAGAATCTGTTCAGGGGTCACCAGGTGGCAGCGGACAGCGGTGATACTGGCGCCGGTGTCGCGAAGGGCTTCGGCCCGTTGTCCGTTGACCGTGACCTGCTGCCGGTACTTCTGGGTGTTGGTTGGGATGGGGGTGCAGGGTACCATCTCCCGGCTACCCAGGCAGACCAGGGACATGGCTGCCGGCTCCCACTCAGTGTTTTCTCGGTCGAGGGCCTCTTCTTCCTCTTCTCCTCCCCCCAAGGCGGCGGCTGTCAGCTGCCGGGGCGGGGGCCCGCCGGCCCCGTTTCTTCGGTTCAGAGGGCAGGCCGGGTCGCTGGCAAAGTGTCCGGTTTGTTGGCAGCCATAGCAGGTCACTGGTGGCCGTGGTCCGGGTCGGGCCGGGCCCACCCTTCGCGCTAGGCTCGGGGAGAGATGTGGCTGCGGTGGCCCTCGAGGGGGGCTCCTGGGGGCCCCAGCGGGAGGGTCTCGGTTCCTGTTCGGCCCTCCCCCCCCACCGCGCTGGCGTGGGGGTCCTTTGGGGTTCCTCTGGTACTCCCCCATTGAGCTCCGGGGGACCCGGGAGTTGACCCATCGATCGGCCTCGACGGCCAGTTTCCGCGGGTCGGTCATTTTGCTGTCGAGGAGGTGCTGTCTCAGCTCCACGAAGCAATTGTTGGAAAGATGTTCCCACACGATGAGGTCGACCAGCTGCCCGTAGGTGGTTACTTTGCTGCCTTTGATCCACCCTTCTAGGGCCCGACTAAAAAAGTCCACATATTCCACCCATGTGGTACCCGGGATTTTCTTGCAGTCTCGGAACCGCTGGCGGTACATCTCCGCTGTTAGCCCGTAGCGGGTGAGCAGGGCCTCCTTCATGTGATCGTAGGAGGTCATCACTTCCTCCGGTAGCTGGAGCAGCGTGTCCCGCCCTTCACTCAGGAATCGCCCCCACAGGCCTGCGCCCCAGTCTTTTCGGGGCACTCGATGGGAGGTCATGGCCACCTCATAGGCCTTGAACCATTGTTGGATATCGTCATTTTTGTAATACTCCTTGACGACCTCCTTCGGGATATGTACTTTGGCCTCGGCAGGCGGTAGAGTGTCTCTCGTACTGGGGGTGTTGGTCCCTCCGTTCTTGGCCTTGATCTCGAGCTCCTGGAGGCTGCGCTCGTGCTCAAGGGTGAGCTTCTTTTCCTCCAACTCCCGGTGTCGTCTCTTCTCTTCTATCTCTTCTTGAAGGCGTAGCTGCTCGAGGGCCAGTTTCTTTTCTGCCAGCTGGAGTTCGCCGTCCAGTCGCAGTCGGGCGAGCTCTAGCTCGTGGCTCCGGACCTTTTCCCGCTCTCGTATTTCTTCTTCGGAGAGGCCGGTTTCTAGGCTCTTTCGTCCTCCGGTTGCCGGGGTCAGTGCGGTTGCTGTGGTCTCCGTCAGGGGCAAGGGCCCTTCTTCCTGGGAGGGGCCTGCCCTGGCCTCCAGCCATGTCCTCAGAGCTTTCTGCATCTCTTCCTTGGTACCGAGGCTGGTGGTTGCAATGCCTTTGTCTCTGCAGAACTGTTTTAATTCTTTGTGCGTATATTCTTCCAGCCGTTCGGGCTGGAACTCCATTGTCGCGTTGTTTTCCTGGCTGCTCATGATGCTATTCGTTTGGATGGGTAGCTAGTGGGTACTGGCTGGTACGTACTGCGTTCGGCTCGGATCCCGTCGCTGGCCACCAAATGTTGGAAGGCGGACCCCGAGGAGTCGGTGAGACCACCAAGGGGGGCCCTCGCACTGCACGAAGTAGCCGAGCGCTGCCGAGAAGTCCCCTGAGAGATCCTTCTCCTATCACGTACTAGCACAGTAACACCACCACACCGGACTCAAGGAGGTTGTCTCAAGACAAGCAATTCTTTATCATCAATAAAAGGTTACGAGTTCAATATTTACACGAAGGGATCGAGGGATCCACCAAAAGTCTCAATGTCTCTTTGGAAGGGTAGGGGTAGCGGGACAGTCTTTGGCAGGAATGTGGTACGAGGGTACCTGGGGCCCAGTTCTTATCCTCAAGCTGGAGGACCTCCGATCTCGGAGGGGTCGAGCCGCGACGGCGTCAGCAGGGCTCTGGCGTACAGTTCGTGGAGAGCCGCGATTCAATCAGCAGGGCTCTCAAGATGGTTTCTGCTCAGCTCGGCTCCGAGGAAGGTCTCAGCGAGGTGGGGCCGCGACGGCGTCTGCAGGGCTCCGATGTTCCAGGTGGTTCAGGAAAGGTTCACAAGAGGGAGCCGCGACGCAGTCAGCAGGGCTCGTGATGGTTCCGACAAGAGTTCTTCTCCGTAGGGTCAGCCGCGATTCGATCAGCAGGGCTCTCGACTCCGGGATACAACTGCCGAGCTGTGGTGGGGTCGCCCCAGATATAGGTCTGGAGCCCTTTGATGTCCGGACCCTTGCGCCCGAGGGGGCGGAGTGGCCGGGTGGAGGTGGCCAGACGCCCAGCAGGAGAGGCGCCAGGCCCATGGGAGTTTGCAGGGCGATCACACCTCGAGAGGGGAGGACAGTTGGGGGTCCCAACGATACCGTCCTCCGCCGGGGGCGATGAATGGTTCCTGCGGCACCCCCTGGCCAGTCCGTGGTGCCTCGAGGTCGGGGCTTCGCTGGGGTCGAGGCCGGGTTGAGCGGGGTCGCGCCGGCTGGTGTACGGGGTGACGTAGATGCCAACAAGATGGCGGAGCCATGAGGAGCATGCGACCACGTGCAGTTCCAGGTGAAGGGCCTTGGAGCAGTTCAGACGGGTGGCCCGTGAAGGCCGGGGCGGGGAACGGCCACAGTCCAGGGGGGTTAAGGACCACGCCACGAGGCCGGGTCCAACACAGCAGTTCTTTTCTTCAGGTAGGAAAATGTGGCTCTGTTAGGATTATTGAACACTTGCATTTCCACTCGTTCTTTGGAGGGGACATTTATCGGGACTGTCGCATTGAAGGTGTGAGGGCAGAAGGGGGCGGCTGTTCTTCAAGTTTTGTTTCACCAGAACTCGTTATAGAACTGGGCAATTGTTCCGTCGGAAGTGGCATGGTCTTTGTAACTTTCTTGTAGGAGTATCATCCAGGCAAAGCAAGATCCGGGAATAGAAAAGGGCGAAGGGATGAAAGGGATGGAATGTTCAGTGGCATGTGGTAGCAGCCCACAGACCCACCAGTTGGTAGTATTGGTGGCAAGATTGTGCTGGTGCAACATCTGCACAAAAGAGTTATTCCAGAATTCTTTGCGTCGTTCTCGGAGGTGTGGCGGTAGTGATACCAGGTAGTGTTCTTTCTTGGTGATTGGTTGCATGGTGGGTAACAATGTTCTGTATGCAGGTGCATTCTCTTAAATGATCCAGAGTGCGACCGTTAGCAGGAGACAGGTGAGAAATGTGGCTGCAAGTGCAATTGTCTTTGTGCTGTGCAGGCTAGTAGTCTTGGTGTCTTTGCGGTCGCTTCGCAGGTGTTCAGTTTCTTCCATCATCTTCCTGGAGCTCAACAACTGGTAGGATCACAGACTTTTGTCTGGCGCTTTCCTGGTAGCGTTGTTTGACTGTGCAACCGATCTGAGACCTTGACTCAGTTAGTGGCCTGGTCGTTGGAACACCCTCCTTTCGTCGATCTTAGGTTGTACCCTTTCTTGGATGGCACCATGGGGGGGGGGGGGGGGGGGGGGGGGTCGGGAAATTCTGATAGTTCGAGGGTGTCTTCTTGTGGGTAGCAACTCAGAGCTGGTCGGTTCTTCGCGAGTACTTCCTCTTGCACCTCCACCCCTTCACAGGTTGCTAGGGTTGGAGGGACTCGCTTGCAATGATGAGCGTGCAGCCAGTTCAGTTTTCCTTCCACTTGGAGGGCAGTTCGGGTGGTGATCAGGACGTGCCAGGGGCCCGTCCACCTAGGCTCCAGATTCTTCGTTCTTTGGAAGTTGCGAATCAATACATGGTCACCTGGCTTTATTTCATGTCCCGGGCCCCTGGATACGTCAGGCAAGGCTTGCTGCACCTGTTGGTTGATAATTGTTAGCTCGTTTGTCAATTTATGCAAATAATCCGACATTAATATGGACATCGTTAATGGAGGTGGGTCTTGGTGCCGCCCAAATGTTCATAGGCCTGCCGAAGACCACCTCATACGGGGTCAGTCTGTGTTTGGTTGGGGTGGAGCGCATTGATGGCAATGCAAATGGAAGGGCGTCTCGCCATTTCAACCCGGTCGTGGCAACTATTTTGGCTAGTTTTAGTTTCAATGTTGCATTGTGTCTCTACCAGGCCCGCTGATTGGGGGTGGAAAACGGCATGGAACTTTTGTTTTACCTCCAACCCTCTCAGTATGTTCTGTATCACTTCGGCTACGAAGTGGGGGCTGTTGTCGCTCCATAAAATTCTGCAAAGGCCGTATCGGGGGAAGAATTCTTTCAGCAATACTTTTGCAGTGGCTAAGGCGGTATTGTCGCGGGTGGGATAGGCCTCCACCCATTTGCTAAAAGCGCACACAACCACCAGGACATATTTTAGACCATGGCATCTCTCTAGTTGGATGTAATCCATTTGAAGGATTTCAAAGGGGTGGTCAGGGACTCCAAACCCTCCCCGTGGTACTATTGTCCCCTTCCCTGGGTTGTGTTGTAGGCAGACTATACATTGTTGTACTAGGCGTTTTGCAGATTCTGCTATCTTGACATTATGCCATTATCTGGCGATTAGTTCAATCATGGGGGTGGAGCCTATGTGTGCTGGTAAATGTGCCATGGTCAATACAGGGGATAAGGTAGGCAGTGGGTAACAGCCATTTATTTCCATCTTTAGTTCTCCAGCAATCTTCCTCGTCTTTTAGTCCCCACCTTTTCCCATTCGGTCAATTCGTCTTGTGTGCCTGTAGTCTGTATGTCCCTTACAGTGGCCCTAGCATCAGTCCATTGTTCAGCTTGTGACATGGTCACATACATTAGTGTCGTAGTTCTGTCTCCCACCGTGGCTCGGGCAGTAACGTCCGCTAGTGCATTTCCCTGTACAATGAGATCAGTCACTTTCCTATGTGCTTGTCATTTTATCACTGCTAACTTCTTGGGGAGCAGGACTGCTTGTGTCAAGGCGGAGACTAAATCTCCATGCAGGATGGGTGTACCGTGTGAAGTCAGGAACCCTCTTTCTTTCCATAAGATCCCAAAATGGTGAACCACCCCGAAGGCATATTGGCTGTCGGTGTATATGTTAACTGTCATGTTAGTCGCTAAGATACATGCTCGTGTGAGGGCAAGGTGTTCTGCAGCCTGGGCTGAACGTTGGGGAATAGGGGCTGTTTCCATAACGGTTCGGGCTGTGGTGACAGCGTATGCAGCGGAGGTGGTGCAGTCGGGGAGTTTGATGCATGAACCATCCACCCATAGTTCTCCATCTGGTTCTAGAAAGGCGGTGTCTCTGAGATCTATTCTACTCTTGGTTTGTTCATCGGTTAGTGTCACACAGTCGTGTAGTGGAGTCACGCTAGGATCATTTTCGGGTAGGGGTAACAGGGTGGCTGGATTGAGGGTGGTGCATCGCTTTAGGGCAGAGGTCTTCAAACTTTTTTGCTCAGAGCCCCCCCCCCCCCCCCCCGCCCCCCTAAGCAAAATATTTCGAAGTCGGGCCCCCCTCCAAAACATTATGGCAAGGATTGGGGGAGGAGGAGAGAAATGGGTGCGTATAGGGAGTGGGGCTTATGAGCTGATTTCAGGAGTACTTTTTCTATAGCTTATAAACCTCACTAAATAGACTTCTAAAACAGCAAAAGCATCAAACAAAAACATGTAGTATCCCAAACATACTTAGCCCCATAATTGGGGTGTTGTGAGCCCCTCCCACTTTGACCCCAATGCAACTACACCTGCTGCAATTGTGGATTTGGGGGTCTTTTGGGGGACCACCCAAAGGTGCAGGGTCCACCCTTCGTCCACGGATCCGGGATACAAACTGAGACCAACACTGGAGCCCGAGAGAAAGGATATTTATTACAATCTCATGAGATGGAGAGAGAGCATCGGCAACAGACACCCGCAGCTTGTCTGAGGAGGCAATCTCCGGAGTGCTTTGCTTCTGCACCGTATATACCCTTCATCCCCACCCTGTGCGTGCTAGGTGAACAATAACAAACACCAATAATTTACAGACAAGCAATGGTCAGTTATGATACAATCAGCAGGTGGTGGCTGTTTGGCCCCTGCAGGGCATAGGTGAAAAAGGCATGATTATATCTCAAACAAAGGTTAATCTGATAAGTCCACAGATGGTAGCGGTGAGGCCCCTGCAGGGTGTAGGCGAAAAGCAGGTTTATAAGACAAGTAAAGTTCGATCAGATAAGTCCGCAGATGGTAGTTGTTGGACCCTTGCAGGGCACAGGCGAGAGGAATGATTACACAGCAAGCAGAGGTCAATCTGATAGGCCTGCAGATGGTAGCTGTTGGACACCTGCAGGGCATAGTGTGCAGGGTGAGGACGATAAACATCTGGGAAACTCCCTGTCCGACTGGTTGAGCATGGGCTGGTCAGTTTGTGGCAGGTCAAAGCACGAACAGGGTGTGAGCGTCCGTGCAGGAATGTGGGAGGTCAAAAGTGGAGCTCCAGAGTGATCGTGAAAGAGAGAGAAGGTCAGTCATGAAGGGTATAGCACAAAATGGCGGAGTGAATGGCAAGATAACAGACCTACTTTTCCACACAATTCTCATAACTGCAGTCCTGAGTAGCAGGCTATCTCCTTTGCATCTTTTACCTCTTCCCCACCTTGGCGGATCACCTCCTCGGCCCTAATGCTAGAAAGAAAAATATTCTGCCAAGCCCCTTTTTTAAAAGGTAAACTGTCATAATTGTGATGCAGTGGGCCCCTCAAACCCCTGAGCCCCAGTCCTGCTTCATGTGCTTCCCTAATGATAACCAGCAGTGGCCACTTACACACCTGGCAGCAGTACCAGCTTCACTAATGAATGGCCCTTTTAAAAAGAAATTAAAAAAGAGACCACTTGTATTGTCCCCTTCTTTCGGGTATATCTCTGAAGAAGCTATCTCTGGCCATTTGTAAACATAAAAATGAGTCCCCATACAGTGCTCCATATTCTGGGCCTTCTCTTTGACAATATCAATGAATCTCAATCCTTTCCCCTGTCTCCTAGACTATTACTGTGAGGCTCCAGTAGTCGAGAGAATTAGGGCTCTGCATCTGAATTCAACCCTGCTGGCCTTCTACCTGCCACTCCATGGGCTCAGCTTTCACACAAAAAAATGCTCCAGAATGGTTAATATTGACTTTGAGGTGCCTCTGCCTGAAAGCGAAGGGTGTGGTGGGAGTGCAGAAAGTTGAAAAAGAAACCAGCCATTAATTGATTGTGTCACTTAAAGTCAGGGCCACTGGAATTATGAGTTTGAATTTGCTACATAATCCATAATCTGCAGATTCCAACAAAAAAACTTGATTTTAGCTTAAACGGAACAAAAGTTACTTAAAATGAGGCAAAGTGTTCGGCGCAGTGGAAGGCCCTTTGCAATGATTGACTGGCAATCTTGTAGTTGCTTACGGCTGTATTTGGGTGAGATGAAATATTTACATTGACAGCGTTACCATGAGTTAAAATAACAAAATAATGAAGTAATGCTAACCACAAAATGTGCCGCATAATTAACCTTTTTTGTTGTTGCATTATTTAGTCGACCCTGCAGCATAATGTGGTCCTCTCCTACTGAATTATTCCAGTGGCTCTGCTTCCATGGCGGCAAAGATTTATTCTTTTTGAGATGTAATGTAGGGGTGTTAGCTGAGATTTGGAATTGTGGAGGCACTTACAAAAATGCCTGCATTAGATACAGTTGTATTACTTATTACTAAAAAGTAGATTATGTAAGAACTTGTTTTACCTCAATCACTGCATCATTTTGCTGCAGCAGCAGCCGCCGCCGCCTAGTTTAGACTATTTAAATACCATTTAAAAAAATGTACTTACATATTCAGAGTGCTTTCTGCTACAGGCTGGACCTCATAGCACTATAAACAGGGCCACTGGAATTATGTGGCAGAAGGCCAAATTATGCAACAAACAGAGGCGAATAATGCTGCATAATCTTGCCTATTTTGTGATAGCATTATTTTGCCATTTTTAGACTTGTTAACAGTGTCCTGGCATATATTTCCCCTCATTAGTACCACTCTAACACTCACATATAGCAATAAGCAACAGAAAGGTGACCAGTCAACCTTTAGAAAGGTAACGTGTTGCTGCTGCCGTTTGAGCTCGAAATGAGTTTTTTTTTTTTTTAAATCTGCAAATCATGCAGATGATGGATTATGTGGCAAATGCAGGAAATCCATAACTATGCTCAAAATGCTAACACATACACACACATCTACAGTGATGGTAGTTGCAAACTGAGGTTTCATAACCTAAAAGAGTGCATTTATCACCAGTTAGTTTAACTTGCATTTATTTTTCAATTCTTATGTTATTGCATTATTTTATACACACAAAAGAGTGTGATAACACAAAACACTTGCCCTTTTAAAAAAATTTTTTTTAGAAACTTCTTTGATCCTGCCAGCACTCACTGACCCCCGACCCCACCGCACTCTGCTAACAGTTGTCACTTTCACTTCAAGGCCTGGGTGTAAATGAAGACGGCCTGGAAATGCAGCAAATAAAGATCGCTGCACTTCCAGGCAATCTTCATTTACATGTACTTTCAGAGGCATTAGCGCCCCCCTGGGAACCCATCCTCACCCCCAGGGGGGGCGTGCCCCACTGTTTGAAGACCTCTGCTTTAGGGTAACGTGCGGTGCTAGCAGGGTCAACTCGTATCCTGTCAGTCGGGCGCTAGTCAAGTGTTGGGTTTTGGTCTGGTTTAGTAGTGCGTCGACTGCATGGGGTACTAAAACAGTGACTGGATTGGAGAGCCCTATTCCTTCGCTCTGGCGTATCGATACCGCTGCAGCTGCCACAGCGCGCAGGCACGCTGGCATCGCTCTGGCTACTGGATTGAGGGTGGCAGAGAAATATGCACAAGGCGTTGTTTGTGACCAATTGATTGTGTTAGGACAGACAATGCACATCCCTCCCTCTCGTGCGTGTAGAGGAAGAATGGTTTGGAGTAATCTGGGGTTCCTAGGACAGGCGCTGAACAAAGGGCATTGCGTAGTTCTTTAAAGGCTGACTGGCATTCGGGGGTCCAGGGGAGAGGTGAGGGGATGTCTTTAGCTAGGAGGGAGAGAAGGGGTTTGACAATGAGGCTAAAGTTCGGTAACCATTGTCGGCAAAATGAGGCGAGACCTATAAAACAGCGTACTTGCTTCTGATCTTTGGGGACAGGGGTGTCTAGAATTGTCTGGATCCTGTCAGGCATGAGTTTCCTCCCTTCTTTTGATAAAAGGTGACCCAAATAGGTGACTTGTAATTTACAGAACTGCAATTTCTTTCGGGAGACCTTGTGACCATTCTCAGCAAGAAAAAGGAGTAGTTTAATGGTGGCTGTGACGGCTATTGGTATGGTGTCTGCTGCTAGAAGGATGTCTACATATTGTATTAGTGTCACTCCATCTGGAAATTGTATGGCGTCCAACTGCCTTTTAAGCGCCTGGCTATAGATGCTTGGGCTCTCAGTGTACCCAAGATGCTCTGCAAAATCTGTACGAACGGGAGTTTAGGGTGAATCCAAATAGATAGCGGCTGTCCTCGTGTATAGGTATGGAAAAGAATGCGTTTTTGAGGTCAATTACAGTGAAGGTGGTGGCAGTGGAGGGGATTAAAGTCAAAATTGTCGTGATGTCGGAAACTACTGGGTATTGTGGCACTATGATTTTGTTCGTCTACCGCAGGTCAATGATAAACGGTAGGCTATTCCGTCTCCCTCTCCAACCATATCCCTCACTACTTCCTCTACCACCCCTGCCTCTACCAAAGAGTGCATTATCTCTGTCAGTGCCTTCTCACCCTCTGGCGATAGTTTGTACTGCGGTACTTTCGGTAGGGTTGCGTCGTGTCGTACGGTTACGTGTACTGGGTCAATCATTATTCGTCCTACGTCTGAATCAGCCCTAGCCCATAAGTGTGAAGGCAAAGTGTCCAGTAGGGATGCGTCAGTCTCTGAGATGGGAAACATGTGCTGAGAAGGGTTCTCTATGGCGCTGTGGGTTGTCATACAGGATGACACGCACTCCGTCTGGTGAGCATCTGATAGTCGCATGGAAGTGTTTCAAAAGGTCGAAACCCATAATGGCGTTTGGGGTGTTAGAAGAGAGGAGGAATGTAGTTTTGATGCTATTGTTGTCTTAGGTTAAAAGGGATCGGTCGGGACAAAGGGTTGGTGGAGGGCATACCTTCAAATCCTATTGAGGTCACATGTGAGCCGGACAAGGGTGCCCTTGGAATCAGTCGTTTGGATAGTGCACTACGTGTTGCTCCTGTGTCTACCAAAAATGGCGACTTTGTGCCCAGGACCTCAGCGGTAACATAAGGGCCTTGCTGATCAACAGAGCTCGACTGGATCCATCCCTTGCCCCTGGCTGTCCTATGCAAAGTCGTACGTATTGTCATAATCTGTCTGTTCGTACTGATTCTGTTTGGGATGGTCAAATGCGTTCACTCTTCCTGGCCTTTCCTTGCTTGTTTCACTCGCGTACCCTCTCCCACGTCCTCTTCCTCTCTGTCCACTTGCTATTTCCCTCGCCCCTCTGCCCCTACCAGCTCCTAACAAAGCCGGGCATTGGGTTTTCCAGTGTCCATATTCTTTGCAAAATGCACATTGATCCGGTCCTAGGTCTTGGCGTCCTACATATGATGTCGATTGATTGTTTCTAGGTGGCTGTACTCTAGGGGTATTCTGCTGGTATCCTCGCCTATATTGCTCCCTTCCTGTATTCGCCCCCTGGAGTTGTGCTATCATCACCCTTTCCTTAAAGTCCTTTTTCCTTTCTGTAGCGCTGTCTTTTTCGTTTCTCTGATGATCATAGTACTGGGCCATTTGGAGAATGGCCGCCGGTTTAGATGCTGCCCAACTACTTTCGCTGGCTTGTAATTTCTGGGATACCTCTGGCAGTAGTCCGGTTGCGGTGGACATGTCTTGTCCACTGTAATCGGAGAACATCGTTTCAAATCTTGAGAAAAACTCGGAGACATCCTCTTGCGGTTTCTGGCAGCACGCGGTTACTATGGACCAGTCTGTTTCTCTGGGATCAGCGTTTTCACTTTCTGCACTATTTTGTCAGGGAGGTCCAATATTGCTTTAACCGGTTTTTGACCAGGGTTCCGCTGTTTATCTAGTGTGTTGAGTTGTTCCCAGGTATGACCAAGCAGTTCGGTATGGTCCATTTTCCTAATCTGTTTCCACACATCTGCTGGTAGACTTGTTCTTCGGGTTATGTTTATGTCGGCAAGTGTCATTATTGTTGATCCCAGAGCGGTACCTAGCTTGGTGTAAAAGGCGATGGTTTTTTTTCGTAAATCCGGTAAAGATTTACGGAACGTCAAAATGTCCTGTCTGTCCCATGACAGAGACACCCAATTGTAGACCACCCTTCCTCTAGCGTCTTGATGGTTCATATAGTCATGAGTCCCTTGTCCTCTAAGGAGGTACCCAATAAGGGGGAGTTTCTTTTATTGGCAATATGCTATCTGGTTTTTCCACCGGGGGTCCTGCTATCTTAAACGTCCTGTCCTCATCTACCCGTCCTTGTTCCACAAGGTGACGGAATACTTCCAGTGTGGATGAAAAGAGTTCTGTAACATAGTTGTCGCCTTTATCTCCAGTGTCTACTTTCCTATAGAGAGCTACTAGTCGCTCAGGCCCTACATCTTGGTATTTCTCTTCATATGCAGTAAGAGTGTGGTAACAGACGTACAATAAAGTATCGTTTATGATTTTCAACATAGGAGTTGCATATGCTAGTTACATACTCTTCTGTCTCCTTCCTATCCATGAGGGATTTAACTATTTTATCAATGCCTGCTCGCTCATTTGTACTTAATCGCAGGACCCTGGGCGCTCCTTTTTATTTTGATCCTACCTCTACTATTGTATCCTTTGATGAGGCATTTGGTATGGGTGACTCGGTGGGAGCAGAGGCGGTGGAGACTGAGGCGATCGTGCCATCTCCGGCTATACTTTGGGGGTCCTGGCGTTGTACTACGGGATGAGTAGGGGCGTAAGGGGGTGGCATGTATATGATTGGGGGACCTAAATCATCTACCCTTTGTTTTGCCGGTAACTCGGGGTAAAGAGTCGAGGGCGTTCTAACAGGGCAATGACCTGATATTTTTGATTCCTGTTCCTTTTTTATCGATTTCCTTTCCTTTTAGTTTTTCTTCTAACCTTTTACAGGCTTGGTAAGATGATTTTCGCTTTTCTTTATCTTGTCTAGCTTCGTCTCTTTTCTTTCTTTGAGCTGCCTCTTTTTGCCATAAACCAAAACTGTCAAACACGGCTGGTCTAGTTTTCTTTTTGGGGAGAGCTAATTCTAACTTTTTTTAGCGGGATCGAAAGATCGCGTCAGTGGCCACTGATTAACCCGATCCTTCCTAGTGTATTTATGCCATAGTTCGCTATAAGCTACGGTGGCTAATCCATACTTTACGTACATGTCCTTGTTAGGGGTGCCTTCCGGCGGCGCCGACTGACTTCTAACAAACGGTCCGGTCCAAAACAATTACAATCAAACAATCTAGAGAAAACAGGCATGACGTATTTAAATCGGTCAAAATGAATATCTCAATCAATCAATTTAGACAAAAAGTCTGCACTACCTGTCCTTCGCTGTCTGCAAAGAGAGAATATTCCTATACTTTGTTGTTTGCAAGCAGGGAATGTCTCAAATAACTATCAAAAAGGAATACTAGTATTTCAATCAAACTATTCAATCAATCCATCAATTTAAGTCGTTTTTTCACTACCTTACCCGGATCGTATGGACAGTTCTTCGTCTTCCCCTTCCAGCACCTGGTTGTCCTCTCACTCCAAAAATCAATGCTGCGTTCCTCTAAAGTCCCATTCAGGACCACAGGTCACTCGAGAGAGGTCCGTTCGGAACCGGTGAAGCTCAGTCGATCAGCAGCCAGGCGAGGGTCTTCTCAGGCAGATATACCCCAATCGTTTAGTCGTTCACTCAGTCGTTAGGACCTCTCTACCGGACACACGCGTCGCTGATGGGCCCTCACATTTTGGGCGCCAATTTGTGAAAGGCAGCTAGTCTCCAAGACCCTCAATGCTGCCCGGTGCAGGGTTCCACCTCTAATTCACTTTGGGTTCGCTATCAAAATAATGAGGCAAGCGCTGGAAACTGGAAGACAAGAAAAAGGTTTATTTCTCACGAGGAGATCACATCAACTGCAGACACCGGGATGTCGGAGGGAGGTGTTCTGCTGATAACTCATTTGGCTCTTCCTTTTATACAAGTTTGACACAATGCATTTGTTTCATCAACATGGTTACACAAGCTTGGAGTCCCCGCCCCGGGCAGGTTGTCACACAAGCCCAACAGAAATTCTCTTCCGTCCCAGGTCAAACAGACAATCTTATCTTGCAGCTGGACCTTGCTTCGGGGTCTAAAACATGGGAGACCGGCCAGATCGAAGGGTCCGTTCTGTTGATAAAAACAGGTCCCATTGTTGGTAAAAACAAGTCTTGCTGTTTGCAGTGCAATAAATCATGTTGCAAGAGTCTTTTTGGTGTTTGGAACCGGTTTGTGTAACTAGTTGCAGTGAGGGGTAGAGTGTTCAAAGGTTTGCCTGTAAACAGAGATGAGAGGAAAAACGAGTTTGTGGCAGCAAGTGACGCAGTGGTTTGTTATGCCAATAGAGTTTTTAGCCCCCAGCACACATACCAGGTCGGTCAGAGGGATGCTAGTAAGGGCAGGGTGAAACAAAGGTGACCAACAGAGTACAAAATGGCTGTGATAGATTAAAATGACTGCAGCTTATGTGCACATAGAAATTTCCACCAGACAAGATGGCGCAGGCAATGTTCACGATTGTCGTTTTGCTTTTAACAAGCCGAGACCAAAAAATGGAGTAAATATGGTGTATAAGAAGAACTGTTAGCCACACAGGCGCAACTTAGCTGTGCGATCGTTTTGGGGCAAGATAAAGCCCCATTCAACGATGTTAATGTCAAACTTGGCCCATTTGGCAGCTATCGCTCTTGGTTTGTTATTTATGGTTTGTATTTTTTTGGGGGTGGGGGGGGTCTTCGTGTAATGGGAAGGGCATGGCTTGTAAGGGTTTGGGTGACATTTTCTGCATCACTTGAACCTCTTTAGTACCTTAAATAGAACCCCAGGATATTGCGGCATGGATTAGCAAATGTTGCAGCCCAAAAATTTAATTTTAAGGCACACAATTACATTTATTAGACATTTTTGCTGCAGTTTATCTTGTAAAATGACTGATTTATATTAATTGTATAGTAAAAATCATTTGTTTTTCTGTCTAGCACATCCCGGCAAGCTACCGAGATATCTCAGTGATCCACCATACATCGTATTAAAAGAAACCCAGAGGTAGCCCGCTTCAAAGCCCTGGAACCTCTTGGACAAAAGCTCAAGCTCCTCTAAAACTCTTGGCCAGTGGTACAACACTGAGGGGGGGGGCAGGAGGGGGGTCTGTCTAAAAAGTGCCGATCCGGACATTACCAGAATAAAAATGTACTATAATAATAAAAGGTTAAAAAAAGTTTTCCCTTTGGATGAATCGAATATTGTACATCTGTCATTCACACATCACAACCAATAATCCGAGAGTTTACACAGAAAATTGATGATTGGGGCACTTATAAATCAACCACAGTCTCATAAAAAATATCTATTTTTTAATTAATGTTTCAAATACAAAAATGTGAACTCTAAATATGAGTTCGATCACATTAAAATTCCTCAGAGTACATATATCAGATACAAAATAATTTTTTCAAACTAAAACATATACATGTCAAACAAATTAAATCAAATTAAAACCTATACACATCAACAATCATTTAAACATATTAAAAAAAGGAAGAATACAAAGAAACGACACTACACTGTCATTTAGAGCGTTAATTTGGACATTTGTATAGACAGCATTGAGCATGGGTCTAGATTCCCTGTCTAGGACTGTTTGCTGACTTCACCAAATTTAACCATGTATGTAGGCGTCGACGCGTTTCGATGGTAAAATATCAATAGATACCACCTTCTTCAGGACAATACTTTTTATCTTCCTCAACTTTAAAAAAGGCCAAATCTCATATTTGCCTAAACAAAAAATACAAGAATTAAAACCCAAAAGATAAACCAACATTCAATAATTCACATATAACATTAGTTTTAAAAAAAAGATTAAGAAAAGATGTATGTATCCCTTCAGAGGTTTATTTTAGGAAATATAAGTGCAACAATCATCTGTTTGTACTGCGTTTATAAATACCATACATTCCTTTCACTCATACTTCCATTTTCCAGATGTTTATCTAATGGACTTATTATTGAGTCTCAATGCTCACCGGTGCGACTGCACTCAGTTGGAGTATATTCTTATTGTTCTCCGTGCCGTGATGCGATAATCACTGAAATGTGGATCATTTGTATAACATCAAAAGATCTATATCAGTTATACAATCACTATATCTAAAGGATGAACATCCTACCATCGTCATTTATTAGGTATCTTATAAGTTAAATCCTTTTATAGGTACCAGCTGGGCAATATCAATTTTACGATGGGGCACTTCCCCAAAGTCTTGGACACCTGATGCAAACTTTTGTTATAGGAGAAAGGAACAAAGGTATCGTGCATTTTTAATCAAGCATAGGTGGCACTCAATAGTTCTTTCATTAGAGTTGATTTTATAGAATGTAACAATTTTCAACATCCTCACCTGTGAATAGTTAAAACTCGGATACCACTCCCATTTAATTTAACTTTAGGCTCGTTCTTCAATCTTGAAGTGGTCATACGTGTTCGGGATAAGTCTTTTATAATGGACTTGTTTGCTCGTGGCTAATAAATATAGACAAGGAAGCCTATTGAGATTCATATACATTTACTCATAATAGAGTTACTCTAACAGTTGCCCCCTCTACCAGGTCCAATATATAGTTCCTCTTATTAAGTTTTTTTTTAAAGGAAAAGATTTATTGTTCGAATTCTCATGGTACATGTCGTTTAATCTACCCATTGTTTGCAATTTTTAGAAAAGACTTAATTTCTCTGACCACTAGTGACGATACTCACAGTCTCTCGATATTAGCATAAACATCACTAAGCGTCAATGCGCCATGTTGCCTATTGCATCAGAGGCAGACACGAGGTAACACCATTAACTCACTTGAGTTTATTCTTAACTATATAACCAACGATATTTCCCACCCACCGTGTTTATAACTCGTGGTCTTAAGGGGAGACTAAAAAGTTTCCAATCATTGGTGATAATACTAACCCGCACAAACCCAGAGTTGCATGAACCTCGTAGTGTACAAAAGAAACTGGGTAATTATTTTATCTCCCGAGAACACAATCGTCGCATTCCCTCCATTCTCAACAGACTTGTGTATCCGACGAAAGCAATTCTCCCGAGGTGTTCGCCGCGTCTATCGTCCGCGTAATGAATAATGAGCTATACGCTTACAATTGTTTATATACTCAATTTGTGTGGCGTGTCGAGATGCAAGGGGCGTCTTCCTCTTAGTGGGTCGGTAGCGCTGTTTTTCCTTTTTAAATGAACTTTATCGTTTTGTCAGAGATCGTCTCGTCAAAACTGTCACCATCTTGGACTAGTTCGCTTAGTTATTACGGGTCTCATCTTCAGCCCCTGTTATATTCAGACTATCTCAATTCAAGAATATAGACCAATGTCTATCATCAATTCTCCATATTATATATTTGAGAAATCCTATTGACCTTTACCGGATCTTCTATCATAATTCAACCTACCCTTATCAGCCATTTTAGGTTGGTTTAGAAAGTTCGTGTATGTAAATACGGCAGCCGTGGGTGTATCGAGATAAATGCACCGCAGACTCACTTTTTGCATTCACCCTGCATTCTGTTTTTTGGGGGTTAAGAGTATATACAATATAATAGATATCTGGTGCCTGATGCATATATACCAATGCTCTTATATGTAGCCCACTACAGTGAGCCAGTGGGTAACTACCTCTCCAGTACTCGTCCTCACAGGGCCTAAGATTCTGTCATTACATCTCAAGATTTATCAATTCAAAGCATGTTGTTAATAAAGAGATCACCGCATTTATTTTACTCTCTCATCAATTTGAGCCTATTCAGGCAGAACTTAGAAGTGAAAGTACTCCGTGCAAGAATAGTTTACCATTGTCAATGCAGAGATAATTTGCCATTATCAAGTATTAAGTGATATCTTACGTAACAGTTCTCATCCAGTCCTCCTTAGTATTGAGACCCCTCGCTATCGTGTCTAATACTGAAATGTACCATTGTTCCCGGTTCTCTTTTCTTTTCAAAATTGCCGCCTTTTCTATTTAAAGTTATTTTCTCTGCTATGAACCATTCAAATTCAGTGTGGCCATCCTTCATCCTTTTATAGTGGTCAACCAATTGGGCATTAGGTTTTCCCGTTTTAGGGCGGACCTATGTTCCAAAAGTCTGACCCTAAGTTCACGTCCAGTTTCACCTATGTACGCTAGTCCACAAGGGCAGCGTAGGATATAAACAACATTGCAGCTCCTGCAGTTGTTTAAGCTCCTTGATTCAATGGTATAGCCATTATATATTAATGACTTTGCCACAATACAGTTGGTACAGATTGAGCAATGACTGCATTTGTTGTTACCTATCGCTCTGTTGCCATCTAGAGTACTTCGTCTCATAGGGATATTATCCCTATATGTATGGACAATATTCTTACGAATATTATCATTTCGCTTGAAGGCGAACAGAGGTCTGGGTAGTTTTATGTCGTCATCGTCATTTAAAATACTCCAATTTGAGTTGATTACATTTTTAAGTCTATTGCTGATATTCGAAAATTGGCTAACAAATACTAGTTTATTTTTAGTATTAGTGGTGTCTTTTTCCTTTGTTGTAGCCAGATCTGAATTCAACATGCTCTCTCGATTATAAAATCTAGGCCGCATGAAGGACCGTTTGATGAGCTTTTTAGAGTATCCTCTATCGCGTAATTTGTTTTTCAAAAATTCAGAATGCTTACAGAAATCCTCAATTTCTGAACAGTTCCTACGCAACCGCAGGAATTGTCCGAACGGTATATTGTCTCTCTGGGACTGTGGGTGATAACAATACATTACTCCATTATCAGAGTTATCAGTTGGTTTTGTATAAAGTTCTACTACAAATATGCCTTCCCTATTTTGTATTATTATGTCAAGGAAGTTCACTGATGTTTTAGCATATGCCGCAGTAAATTTGAGGTAGGGATCACCCAAGTTGAGCCACTCTAGGAATTCCACAAGCGTGGATTCTTCGCCTTCCCAGATGAAAAAGATGTCATCTATGAAGTGGCGCCACAACAAGAGGTTTCCAGTAAATGGCGCCGCCTCATTGAAGACATGTCTGTTTTCAAACTCCCCTTGTAGAGGCAAGCCAGACTAGGAGCACACGTAGCTCCCATGCTGGTGCCCTTACATTGGAGATATAGATCTTCCCCTGAATAGGAACATATTGTTTTTGAGTACTAGGGCAATGCATTCTATAACAAACTCTTTATTGGCGCCTCTCAAGTCTTCTTCACAAATGGTGTTTTGAATTACCTTAATTGTGTCATCTTGAGGTATATTTGTATATAGCGCCTCAATATCAAGGGTTGCCAACATTTGGTTGCATGTGTTAAAGGCCACACCCTCTATCATTAAAATGATATGGGCTGAGTCCCTCACATATGAGGTTTGTTTTTGTACTAATGGCTTAAGGAAAGTGTCCACATACTGGCTCAGTGGTTCCAAACGAGATCCTATACAGCTTACTATAGGCCTCATAGGAGGATTACATTTGTTCTTATGTATCTTTGGTAAGCCATATAGCGCTGGAATAATGGCATTTTGGTTATTCAAAAATTTGTATTCATCTTTACAAATCCACCCTTTTTCCAGTGCTCTAGTGGTGGCTGTCTGTACATCTTTGTCAAGTTTCTCTAGTCTTGAGTGGGGAACTTTGATGTAATGGTCCCTAACCTTCAGTAGTGGCAACATCCTACAGTTATAATCCTCGGTGTCTAGCACAACCAGTCCACCACCCCTATCCGCAGGTTTTATAATAATAAAATACACTGAAAATGTACTATAATCAAACTGAAATATAGGTGATTTAGCACTGTGCAAAGAACCCATAGTAGTAGTTATTACTGCATTTTCTTAGACACATTGCAATTTGTTACGCTACAAAAAGTTACTTGGTTTATGAACCTCTCAAGGACAGAAGGCAAAGTAGTCATTCTTAATCTAATCTGTATCTTCCCCTACTGCCTTGGTGTACTTGGCCTTCTGCTAGTTCTAGATATGGTCAGGTGGTCAGCAAGCAGGGAGAAACAGTTCACAGTGAAAAAAATAGAAGGATAATTTCAATATTCTCATTTAAGCAGCTAGGAAAAGCGGCGAACAATAGAATGAATAATATTTATTCTTGGTTTGAAGCTGTACCTTTAAAAAAATAAGAAAATGTACTGTGTCAATTTATAGCTCTTAAAAGTGCCAACTTTAAGCAAATGCAAATGTGGCCACAAATTCTATGTCAGAACGGGAGGCTCGAATTATGCTTACACTTTCTCCACTTTATTACACAGCAACCATATTTAAAGTATTAAAATAAATAAATAAAATCACATTTCCCAGAAACCACAGGGAAATTGATAAAAACAGACAACGTAGTCCGGCAAGTCCCATCATTCAATTAGGTGCCAAGATCCTTCATATAGTTTGTCTCTGTTTTTTTCCCCATACCAAGTACAGTCTTTTCTTTCCTCTTGCCAAATGGTGGTTTTTTTTTTTAATTGATGGCTTTGTTGAGTGAGATAGTTTGTGCAGCGCGGGACCATTTTTGCACTCCTATGCGACAGTTGCCCATATTTCCTGGATTGCAGAATGCGGTTACCCATCACCCACTAGGTGTCGCTGTTGGAGCACAATTTCTCTATGGTTCGCAACACGATTTTGGGATTCTTGTCAGGACCCAGAATCGCGCGCCACTTGACTGTGCCTCTGTCTGCCCCTGAAGAGGGACGCCCTTGCTTTAGTGGGCCTATACAGGCTGTGAAGCCTTCACTTATTTGTCAACGCCCTGTGCACGGCTCAGGGTAGGTGTAGTTGGGATTCATACGCCCCTCGCGCTCTGTCCTGTTCTCTGCAGGACTACCTGCCTTGAGGAGACACTCTCCCAGGTGGCGTATTTTGCCCTTAACATTTGTATTTTTCAAGGGAAGGTAGTGTCCAGAGGGCTTGGAACCCTTGGTGATTGTGGCTCAGCCCAGTATTGACTTGCTGCCTCATCCTCCCTCCCCCCAGCACCAAAAACTGCAGTTCACTGACACTACTTGGAGGTTTTTCTTTGTCGAGAGCTTGCCATTGCACGGCAGGTGGTAATCGTGCCTGATAATACTACACCAGTGTACTGTTGAGTGGGATACCATATTGCAGGGAGAAGGTCAGCGCAGAGGGACATGCAGTGGAACAAGAATCCCCTAGCCCAGTAACCATGGGACGATCACTTTTATGGTGTGGTAGATGCATCAATCTACAGGGCGGTGGAGGAGGCAATGGCCCCCATGGAGCAGAGTTTAGCGCAGCAAATAGCGTGGCAATGTGCCAAGCAGGCCCAAACCCCGACTGACATGGCCCCAGTCCCCTAAGCCACAGCCCAGCCCCTAGACAGCCAGCCTGACCCGGCCAAACGCCCCCAGGAGGAAGGGGTAGATCATGATGCCTTTGCACGTCTGCGCAAGTCGTTTCTGGCCCCAAATCAGATGCGGAGCCTGGCCTCCAAGCCTTGCTGCCTTTCCCCTACACCCCTGCCCACTGAACCCCATGCCACAGATGAGGAGTCCGACATGATCGGCCCGGAGCAGATCATCCATCCTAGAGCATCCAAATGGACACCTTCAACAAAGGTAGCAAACTATGTGGAGAGTAGAATTCGAACCCCCATGGGGAAGGAAGCCCGTAGTCGCCTCAGTATAGAATGTCCTTGTCCCTCTCTGGACAGCAAGGTAGCCCAAACCCCGGAGCTGGACTCCAGGATGGCCAACTTTTAAGCAAAATTCATTAAAGATCCGAGGAAAGGTTAAACAACACAAATTTACCTTGGCAATCTTCAAATTTTTATATCACTATTATTGATTAGTGTAGCTAATTTGTAAAGAGCAATGTAACAGCTCACAGGTAAGTAGTCCAACAAGTCAATTTAAACATAAAAGATTTTTTAATGACATTCTATTTCCAACTGTGGTGACCTCATACTTAACAGTACAATCTAAGTATATATAATGAGAAGCTACAAGTGTTTGTAAAATGATTTCACGAAGGTCCTATTCATATAGCCTCTATGTTGTCACTGATGGAAACAGCAGACACGCGTTTTGTTACGTTGGTAACTTCAAGGCTTGAATGTCCAAAAAACGTCAGTCCAATTAGTTGAGAACGCTCCCATGAATAAGGGAAGCACCCGTAACTTGTGTAACAGTATTTGGGAACATGTGTTTAATGTCAACCTCCAATCAGTCGAATAGTCAAAGAAAAAAGTGACTTGCGGAAGGTGTCTTCCCTTATTTATCCTTCCAATAATTCTATGTTCAGTCTGTGCAGATGTGTGTCCATCCTACATCAAATATTTGGCGTAGGTTTGCAATATTAAAAGATTCAAATGGAGGTCTTGGAATTTCTAGTATGGCATCGAGGGCTGTGATATGGCCCCCTATTTTCAGCGCAGCGTGCCGTATTTCAATCGTGGTATCCCCAGTCAGGCAAAAAGCCTAATTGAAATACGGTGTTCAACTAAAGACAGGATTCAGTCATGTGTCCTTCCCACAATGGACAACATTTTGGCAGTCAGGTACATAAATCACCTGGGCGGTACCCATTCAAAGGTTGTCTGATCTGGCAACAAATTTTGGGCAGTTCTGCCTCGACCACCAGATATCTGTGACGGCAGAGCACCTCCCTGGTACAGAGAACCAGGTGGCAGATTGACACACTGGCCATTTTCGAGATTCCAGCCAAAGGAAGCTGCATCCGGAGGTTTTTGTCACTCTCCAAGCTCATTAGGGTCCTTTCTCAGTGGATTTTTTGTTTGCCTCCAGGCTGGATCATCAGTTACCTCCGGCTCTTCAGTTGGAGAACGGATCCTCCGACAGCTACCACAGATGTGTTCCTGCAATGGGGGAAGAATGAGCATAAGCGTTTCCACCATTTGCAATGATCACAAGAGCTTAGCCTCAGATCAGACGGCAATACGTGAAAGTGGTCCTAATCCCCCCGATTTGGAAGTCGCAAGTATGGTTTCCCGTTCTTCTGGAACTTACTTGGGATTCCCCAACCAGTCTTCCCCTGGTTTCCAGAACTACTACTTCTCAACCTGGATCAGAACAGACATTATCTAGTTGAATGTATCAAGGGCTCAACTCCCCCAATAAATGCAAACAGATCTTGATATACCTCCTACAGCTCGCCTCCTATATTATCGTTATGCAGGAGACACACACACACACCTAAGACCACACCTGCATGTGCGCCCCTCACCTATTCTGGGCCTCTGCCACCATCAAAACAGAAGGCATAGCCATTTTATGCAAGAATCATACAGTTCAGAAAACAGTGAAAGAGCGTCCAAAGGAGGAGGGTTGCTTTATTAATCTAAATCTTCGAAGGACAGAACTGTTAGCCCTGTTAAGCATTTACTCTGCTCAAGACGCCTTCCTGTGTTTCCTCAAACTAACAACTGAAAGACACAAAGGGGGACAGTCTAGTGGGTGGCAACTTTGATCTAGTTAGCGACCCAATTAACAAAAATCACAGCTCATACCAGGGAACAGGGGGAATGTTGGGCCTTCTTCAAGAAGAGAGAGCAGAGATGGGTCCAGTTAGCACATGGCGCTACAGGCACCCCTGACCTTAGAGGCTACTCTTTCTACTCACATGTCCAACTATCCCACTCTAGAAATGGCTATATATTTGTAACTCGCTCACTCCTCCAGTCAGTGCGTTTGATCTCAATATCTGACATTTCTATCTCTGATCGGCCCCCATATGTAACTATTCCGCACTGATGACCCTTACACACAACAGGCCTCCAAATAGAAATATTTGAAAAGATCCAGTGAACAGAGGCATCACTGCAAACACCATTAAAGAATGTTTTACACTTCACCTCCAAAATGATATTACGTTCCACACCCTCTCGAATGTGTTCAAGGCCATGATTAGGGGTTTCTTCATCATTTTAGAGATAGACAGGGCACGAGAGGCACACATTCTTGAACATATCCTAACTTCCAACATTAAAATGCTAGAACAGGAAAAACAATCCCCTTCTAAGTTTACCAAAAGGACGCTCCTTTTTCTGCGTGGTCACCTCAGAATCCACAGGATGAACTGTGCTTTGTGCTCCCTGTGATACTTGAAGCAGCACTTTCCCAACAAAGGTGGCAAAGTGATTATGTTATTGGCACGTAGAAATTGGATCCACGGGGCCAAGACATATACCGCTCAGGTCAAATCCCACAATAGTACATGGGTAACTAGGAAATTGAAGAAACAAAAGGAAATTACATGAATTCTATCAATTCCTTTACAAAACAGGAGAATAAACACATACCGGATATCCAGGCTTACCTGCATTAATGAAATTGGACACCCATCTCCCCTTCCCACAGAGATCTCCCAGAGGCAAAAAATGTACCGGATGAAATTAGAAGTGCCATTAAGGCAATGCCAGTGGAGAAAACCCTAGGACCTGACGGCCTCCCTGTAACTTTAAAAAAAACCTTTCTACCACTATTTAAAGAACTGCTCACAACGTCAATTAACTCCTTAAAACAGACAATTCCTCCCCTTACCATGTGAGGCTGAAATAATATTGCTTCCTAACAAAAGATCCCACTTGCTCGGCATCCTGTTGCTTTGCTGAACACAGACGCTAACTGCTAAACAAACGTTCTAGCACAGCATCTGGAACCCTTACTCCTACCCGATTGACAGTGACCAAGTCCAATCTATCCGCAATCGCCAAGAGGTTGACATCAGACGCTAGGCACAACGGGTGGAAAAAGCCCATAAACTTAATATTCCTTCTTTGCTCCTTTGGTTGGATGAAGAGTAGGCTTTTGAAAAGATTAGTTGGGCCTCCCTAAAGGATAAGAATGGGACCAAAGATCGATACGATTATGGCAGCCTATGCTTCTCCGACTGCCTTCATTCGTCTCAATTGCCAATGCACCGCTCCCATTAAGATCGAGAGTGGCACGACAGGGGTATCCCTTTTCCCCCATTCTTTTCCCCTAGCAATGGAGCCCCAGGCTTTTTAGAAACTTACAAGGGGTCTCTGGAATACCCTGTAGGGATTGAATTCATACGGTGAACCTTTTTGCGAGTTTTATTGCTGTTGTTTGTACTCTCTATAGTCTTTAATTAGACAATATGGTGCTCCCAGTACAAGTAGTGTTACACAATTGTCTATTCTACTCAAGATAATGCATTGAGCCACTAACTTTCTAGCTGGCTGGAGCAGTAGTGGGACAATTTTCCTAAGATTCTGCAGCAGCTCAAAGCATGTGGCTGTCATTTTGTTAATATGTGTTTCAATGGATATCTTCTCATCCATGTACACTCCCAGGTTTCTCACTACCCAAGATATCTGATCATCATCTGCGCTGGTCCATGGCCAGAAATCATTAGGGAGTGAATAAGAATCTTTGGATGGAGAGCAGGAAAATAAAATTCAGTTTTTTCCTCCATTACACTTTAATGAAATCTTTTTCAGCCAGCTTTCCATCTCTCAATTAAATGTGAAGCCCTTCTACAGGGGTGTGGCTATTTTTGACCACAGACAGGATTACGTGTGTATCGTCTGTATAATTTACAAAAGAGAGAAAGTAAGTTCTGATGACGGTCAGCAGTGATCGTGAATATCTACTGAAGAGAATAGGGCTCAGTGCTGATCCCTGGGGTACCACGTGCTCTGTTAAACTCTAAACAGAAAGGAGGGAGACTGCGTGGATCCTATTTGACAAACAGGATTCAATCCACTCCAGTAATATTCCTTTCACCCTTATCTCCTTCAATCTGAGTATTAGTATTTGGCAGTTGACAGTGTCAAACACAGCGGACGGATCTATTAGTACAAGAACTGCTGTTTGACCACTGTCAACCGTCATCCTCGGTTTATCCATGGGCAGAAATAATGCTGATTCTGGGCCATGTGCTGGTCTGATACCGGTCTTTTCGTTCTCCAAGATATTGTGACTTTCCAGAAAGCTTGCTAGGTTTTTACTAACGTATTTTCCATTATTTTTACTGGATAGGGGAGTTGAGAAATTGGACGGTAGTTACTGGGATCATTGAAGTCTTTTGTTGGCTTTTTCAGTAGCAGGGCAACTAGACCTTTCTTCCAGGCTTGTGATACTGTGCCTGTCAGAGATTGATTGCAGATTTATGATAGGCATGGATATAATTCACCCGCCCTTTCTTTCCACATATTGGGTGGTACTGGGTCTAGTAAGGAACCTGAGGAGATTGTCAGGGCCAGTGTTTTAAATTCCTCGTCTTCCATCACTCCTATATTTTCTAGTTTTGTGCTGATCACCACCGTTTGGGACATTCTAATCGTCCACTCATTTATGTATGGATCTCTCACCAATGCATCTTTGTTTATATCTTGTAGGATTAGCTAAATATTTTGCTAAAAAACTCACGACAAGCTATCACAGTTCTTGTGAGGGTTTCACATCGTTTTTTGTACAGTCTGGATTCGCTGGGTCTCTTACAATACCAAATATGTTTCTCAATCCATTTGTTCCTTTTGTAAATGTTTTGGTGTAGTGCTCATCTTTGCCTTTTCTAAATTTCATTTTTATAAATTATTCAGTGCATTATTTTTGTAGTTTCTCATTTTCTACATATACCCTCCACCTCTAATTTCTTACAATTAGCTTTTTTAGAACTTCCATAAACCATGGTGCTGATTGTTTGCAGTGCCTTTTCAGATTTTTTTATAGATATTATTTTAGCTATAATTTTTAATTGTTTCCTGTAAATATTCATAACTCTTATCCACTGTAACCCCTTTCTGGTAACAATTTGTGTGAAATATCTTTATTTTAGACTTCCTTAATTTGTACCAAGCTTTTCCTTGAACTGACTTCTTTACCGTTTCATCTTCCTCCATTATTTTGGGCCTATATATTTCGAAGGATACTAGTACATGATCTGACCAGCTTAGTGGGATCGTGTCCCTTACTGTAGCAATCTATTCTATTGGAGAAAATATCAAATCGAGGGTGTGTCCCCCTTAATGTGTTGGACTGCTTACCAGATGTTCCAGTCCTATAAGGTAACAAACGAATGGCGTTTGAAAGCATAGAGTGGCCGTATCTATTTGCAGTACTCGAGAAGTCGCGATTAGGGCAGGGGTTCATTAGTTGGGTCAGGATATTGTATACAGACCCGAAGGCAAGAGTTCGTGTAAACGGAGTGGTGTCCAAAGCCTTTACATTGAGATGAGGAACAAGGCTGGGGTGCCCGCTGTCCCCGATGCTCTTCGCGCTAGCACCACTGCCAGCATGGATGAGAGTGGATCACCTGGTGAGAGGCATCGGAGACGGAGGGGTGGGAAGAACAAACCTCGCTATATGCAGATGATATTCTCTTATTTGCCACCAGACCATACAGCACGGTGGCCAGACTGCTCCATATCTTTTGGTTTATTGGGAGCTACTCCGGCTACCAAATTAACTGGGACAAATCCCTCTTGCTTCCCCTATCAGGGGAAACCTCCCCCATCCCTCCCCAAGGCTGGCTAGAGATACACCACTATTAGTGCAAACGAGCTTTAAGTACTTGGGAATAGAGATCACCAGGGACCCAAAGGATTTTCTAAAAGAATCTTGAAAGGCTCAGGACAGACGTGGCACACTGGAGAGGCCTCCCTCTGTCCCTGATGGGTAGAGCGGCCCCTTTTAAAATGATGGCCCTACTAGGTTTTCTTTAGGTTCTACAAAATACCCCATGTAGAGTTCCTCCTATCTTCTTTCGGAAGATAGGCTGAGAGATAAGCGGGTTCCTCCAGAATGGGGGCAGCTCTAGAATTGCCCTTTCCAAGCCTCCGGGGGGTGGGGGGGGGGGGTCTATGAAGAGGGGTTAGCAGTTCCAGATATCAAGAAGTACTATTGCGCAGCACAGTTAACGCATGGGTGTACGCGGATAGAGAGGAACCCGCATACAGGGTCGACTGGCACGCAATGGGCGACAGAGGTTATCCGGCAGTGCTATACCAGAGAAAGGGATTGAGACAACTCCCACTGCACACCCCGATAGGGACCCAAATATGGCATGAGGTAAATATTTGCAATGCGCAACTACCTTGACGGAAAGAACCCCCTTATGGGATAGCGAATTGCTAAGGGAAGTAGGTAGATTGGAAGGATTCCATGAATGGAGGCTATTAGACATAGAATCGCTTGAGGACGTATGGAGGGATCGAGCATTAATCACATTTTGGGAACTGCAATAAGAATACAGCATGGCAAGTACGGAAGGGTTTCGCTATCTAAACTAGAGTATGCACTTGGAGACACATAAGGAAAGGGGATAGCATATCAGAGTCATGCCCATGGAAGATAGACTCCTGTTGGACCCTATGCAGTCCAAAGCGTTGACATATAGGAAAATCCTTAACAACTCCCTAGAACCTTTGTTTCAGCTGCGAGAGGCATGGGAAGAGGAAGTGGGTACCCTAGAGGATGATTGGGCAGAGGCACTACAAGGACCAAGGGAGGTGGCCATAAGATCGCAATTTAGGCTAGTGCAACTACGGATACTACACCGATCATATTCCTCTAGCTCACTCTTATATAGGCTGGGACGAAGGGAATCAGACCAGTGCAGCACAGGATGTGGGGAAGTGGGATCATTCTTACCTATTTTTTGGGGAATGACCAATTATACAGGGCTACTGGACAGAGGTCACAAAAGTGATGTCAGAGTTTGTGAATAAGACGGTCCCACTGGAACCGAGAGGGCTTATATTATGTGTCTCGGGGAGGAGCCATTGCCCAAATATCAGAAAGTGTGGCTTATGATGGCGGCAGCGGTGGCCAAGAGAAATGTGGCTAGGGAGTGGGGAGAGGCGCCCCCCCCCCACCCCACCCCCACCCCCCCCAACCCCCCCACCCCGAGGTTTGAGGCATGGGAACAAGATTTAGACTGGTGAAGTCAGGCTGAAAGGGTCATCTATCAAAGCAGGGGCTGCCCACTGAAATGGATGAAGGTCTGGGGTGGGTGGGAATGATACAGGGGACAAAGTAGAGACTCACCAATATACTTAACATGATGCATGGAATGATATAGGGCTAACCCCGATGGACCACAGGGGCGGCATCAGACATTTGGGGTCATTTGTTCCTCACAGGACGTGGGGAAGGAGAGAAGAATGGGGGCCAACCAACTGAGTCTATCAGATTGTAAAGACAGTGTATTGTATCTGAGAAAATGGTTTAATAAACAGAATGAACATTTAAAAAAAATAGTTCTCTACATTGGGTGAGTGAGCTATATTCAGCCCATATATTGAAGTCACTGGTATGAAATGGCCGGAGTGAGTTAGTTCAGGATTTGTGATCAGTTTCAAAAATGGTGTATAAAGTTGTTTATTGTCCCTGGAGGCCGATAACCTAGGATTGCTGAAAAAGCTGTCCCACTTTTACGGTGAAATGCAGTAGTTCCATCCCCTGTATTTTAAATCGGCTGTATGATAGCCATCTCCAATTTTTCTTTAAAAATAACTACTACTCCTCCTCTTTGCTGTACTCTTGATAGATTAATTGCTTTAAAACCTAGGGGGCAGGTTACTCCCATCTGAGCCTGTGGGGATCCAGGTCTCTGCACCAAAGAGAATATCTCATTCATTTGACTTTAAAAGGATATTTAGTTCAAGTGCGCGGTTCACCAATGAGCTTGCATTAAGTAAACCACACTTTATCTCCTCTCTTTCTACCTTTACGTTAGACAGAGATATACTTGTGTCTTCCGTGTGCACCCGGTTCCTTTACCCACTTCTTTTATTAGTTATACTTGGCCTGAGATTTAGTAACTCCTTACTTGAGTAGGTGATTTGTTTCCGATTCCCTCACCTATCTATATCCAAACCAGCAGCAAGGCGCTTAGGTGTGCCAGCTTTGTTCTTTTACAGCCCCTACTTTGAGCCCCAAAAAAACAACTAGACCGCTCGCTGATATTGCAGTAATGGCCGTCAAGCAGTCTCAGAACAGGTAGCAGCAGCACACTTTAAAAAAAAGGTATTTATTTTTGGCGCCAGCGAAGATGGCCGCCTAGGAGCTAGCTCCGCCGGAGCGAATCCCCAACTCCTCGCTAAAATCCGGACATCATCCTGCATACGGCACTATCAGCGGTGGCGCCGATCCCTAGAGTGGCAGCGGTGCCGAGATTTGCAGCGCGGAGGCTCTGAGACTCCTCCGTTTCCTCGCGGTGCCTGGTGCTGGCGGCGGCGGCTGGGAGATTCGTAGACGTGGAGGGTGAGTCTCCCGCTGTTCGCCTACGCGACATCCCGGCGTTTGGGCCTGCGGCAGTGACGATCCTTCCTGGTGCGGCTGGGCCTCGGCGCCGCCACCCCCCCACCCCCCCCCAGAATCCGACTGCAGCGCCGCAGGGGCCGTGAGGTGGCTCAGGTGAGGCAGAGGTGGTAGCGTTCTGCCCGGGACCCGCGGCGGTGAATTATTGGATCGGCGGGCGATTGTGTGGCATTTTGAATAACCAGCAGATCGGAGCTCTGAGTATTGGACCAGGTGGAGGTGCCTGCTATCGAGGGGGGGGGGGGGGGGGGGGGGGGGGAGGGAGGGGGGGGGGCTGGCCACGACACCCCCATCCGCCCCGTCGCACCAACAGCATCAGGCGGTAGCGGGGGGCACTGAGCCCCAGACTGCAGATAAGAAAGTTGCATAGCCTGCAGTGAGGACCGGAGAGGCCGGAGGAACATTACGTCTTTGGCCGCAATAGTCGCTAGGCAGGCCTCGCCTGCACGTGGCCGCCTCCCAGTGCCCTGGCGCCTGGTGGGCCTACGGACCCTCTCACGAAGGGAGGAGACCACCCCCGAACTTCCTGGCCATTGTGCAGCACAGCCTGGGGTGGACTCCAGCTGACCCATAGGCTGGTGGGTCTGGATGCAGAGAGGGGCCCAAATGTGGAGCTGTTGGAAACGTGTAAAGGGGCTCAGGCGGTGCCCGGAGTGACTGTTGCTGGCACACAGGTCTCTGGGTGAATTGGCCCTCGTGGAGGGAGAGGGCCCCACGCCAGCCACATCTGTTGTCCCCTCTGGCTGGCAAAAGCACGGACCTAGAGCTGGTGGCGCAGAACTAGAGACCTAGTTGGCGGGGGATGGCCACTCGTGGCTGGGAGGTTCGAGCTCGCCGGTCCAGGTGGACGAAGACCCTGCTGAGGGGCGGGCAAGACCGTAGAGGAGTGGGGCACAGTGACGCTACAAGGCGACAGGACGACTGAGGATTCAACCAAACGCCAGTCTGCAAATCTCCGTAAAGCTCAGCTGACGGCGGAATATACTACCGGGACAGCAAAATGAAACAGAGGGGTGCTGCAGCGGCCCAGACAAACAAGCTTGACAAGTATGCGATCCCGAAGATGACCCCGCAGAACGAGGGGGCGGCGGTGAGTCAACCTGTGCAGGCGGAGCCCTCTTTGGCCTCCATAATGGCGGCCATTCAAACTCTTGAGACCACACTCGAGACGAAAATCGACAAGATGTCCATTGAGATGAATCTCATACGTGCGGATCTCAACAAAATGGCAGATAAGGCCAAGACTAACGAGATGGAAATCAAGGAGCTCCAGGCCTCTTCCAAGAGGCTTGTGCAAAGGGTTCAGGATCTTGTACACCAGCACAGTCAGGTGGCCCTGAAGCTCGAGGATCAGGAAGGAAGGGCCTGACGGAACAACATTCGCGTGGTGGGAGTTCCGGAAGGTTCAGAAGGGCCTAGAATGGACCTATTCCTCGAAGATTTGATCCTCAACTACCTAAAACCGAAACGGCTCTCCAAGATCTTCACCGTTGAGAGAGCACATCGTGCGCCGGTCCCCAGGCCCAAACCAGGAGCCCCACAGAGTACCATCATTGCAAAAATCCTCAACTATAGGGACCGGGACGCTATCTTGCAGGCCGCCAGACAGATGGGAGACCTACAATACGAGAACGCAACAGTCAGGTTCTTCCCGGATTTTACGCTCAAGGTGCAGCGGGAGCAGCGATCCTTCGATGGGGTAAAAGCGGCGCTTCGGAGAAAAGGTATTAAGTATATGATGTTCTTCCCTGCAAAGCTCAAAATAATTGACGGCAGCAAGTCCCTCTTCTTCAATACACCTACGAAGGTGCAGGACTGGCTAGACTGAGGAGCATCGCAGATGTCAGCGCCTACCAAGGAAGGCAAGTGGAGGGACACCCGGGCCGGGTCGCCAGGCTCAATGGAGGGCTGGTCAGACACTGAAAGACTTCATGGCCATCAATATCTCGCAGTCCTGATATGGGCGAGGCTCAAGGACACTAATAGACTTACGTGGCTTGGAAGGACTGCATTATTCGGATCTCTGCAAGCAGTACTGTAATGTATACATCTCTGTTATGATAGTGGGTATTGGACCTCTTAAGGGGTTAACGTTGGGGAGAGCGATGCGCTAACAATGCCCGGAACGGGTCTGATCTGGATGGGAAGACACTCCCTGACTTCAATTGGCTGCTTGTCACGGGCATGCTGCCCTGCTGGCCCTGGGGCATTGGTAACTGCATTCAGTATGGGGCCACAAGTAACTGATGGCACTTTTGAAATTCAAGCGACATATACGTGCCTATGCTTGACAAGGTGCTAAAGGTATGGGGAGGGGCGCTCAGCGGCTGGAGTTGGTGCCGGCGCATTTCCCCACCCACAAGTCGAGGGAAGCGGGAGGGTTTTCTCTCTCTCCTTTTCAGGGCGAAAGGCGCTCTGCTAGTTGGGGATGTGGGTATTTAACCTACATGACAGGGTTGCAGGGTGGGGGGGGGGGGGGGGGAAGGGGGAGACAGCAGTTTCAGTGTTCTTTATTGATGTTTGGTTATGTTTGGGGGGGGGGCACACGTTGGTCTGGAAAGGCATGTACTTTTGAAACATTGTGGTGTTGCAGGAGCTTTGGATTACATACTCAGAGGGTCTCCAGTGATGGCTACAAGGTGGGATTAAAGTCTTAAGATCCTTAGTTGGAACGTTAATGGGTTAGGGGACAAGCTCAAGAGGAGTATAGTTCTTCAATTTGTTAAGCGGCACCTCCCAGATATTGTCCTCTTGAAAGAGACGCACCTCATTGGCAACACTTGTTACGCACTCAACAGATGGGGATATACATTGGCGACACATGCCGGCTTCACATCAGGATCCCGCGGGGTGGGCATACTGTTGCGCCGGAACCTTCCGTTTGTCATCGAGCGTTCGGAGACTGACCCGTTGGGGCGCTACGAGGTGCTCTTGGGGAGATGGGAGGGACGCATACTCAACTTGGTGACGGTCTGTATTCCACCAGGTCTCCAAACCCAGTCATACCAGGATCTCGGTAAACTTCTCCTTTCTCTTCCTGAGGGGCAGCTCCTAATTGGTGGGGACTTCAATGCAGTAATGTCGGGAAGACTAGACAGGCATCCACCCCGAGACACGACAACAGTACATATGTGGAAGTCCAACTTCCTGGAGGCGTTCGGACTAGTTGATCTCTGGCATCTGCGCCACCCCCACCTACAGCAGTACACATTCTTCTTGGGACCACACCACACCTTTTCTAGGATAGACTATATCCTTACACCGTTGCAGCACGACACTACTGTGCGAGAGATTAAGCATATGGCGCGGGGTATAAGTGACCACTCACATATATGGGCGCACCTCACTATAGGAGACCAGAAAGTAGGCTGTTTGACACCCATCAACCCCTGGCACTTACGTACCCCAGAGACCAAGAAGATCGGCCGCTCAATGGACCAATACTTCCAGGAGAACGTTGGGACATTGGAATCCCCTGCTGTCCTCTGGGGAGCTTTTATGACCGTATTGAGGGGTGAAGCCCTCTCAATAATTACCGGCCAGCGCAAAGAAAAGGAGGCCCAAATGCTTAACATAGAGCGTGACCTCCTCGCTCTGGAGGGGGAGGCACAGGTTGCCGGGACTCCAGGGGCTTTGCACAAGATGCAGCTCAAGGCGGCTTAATATAAAGTACTCGCCACCGACACAGCTAAAACCATAGCAAGGGACAGACGGCCGACTATGACCAAGGGGACAAAGCGGGCAAATTAATTGCCTGGCTTGATAAAAAGCAGAAAGCGCAGAGGGTAGTATCTGAGCTTCAGACTGAGGCGGGCGTCTTCCTTACTGAGCCACAGGAGATAATTAGAGGGTTCGCATCACATTTCAGAAAAGTATACCGTAAGGGATCTATGCTGCAGGAGGAAGCTTCCTCCGAGCTATTAAAGGATATTGGGTTGCCCACCCTCTCGGACGTCGATCGGGAGACTTTGGAAGGTTCACTCACCTTGGAAGAATTGACCAAGGCAATTCGAGACCTTCAGCCTGGGAAAGCTCTAGGACCCAATGGTCTCCATATCGGATTGTACAAGCTCATACCAGACTGCCTGTGTCCACACCTTCAAAATATGTTCAAGGATAGTAAAGCTCTGGGGAGGCTGCCGAGGCACACTGGTGGCCATCCCTAAAGAAGGGAGACCCAGGGAGTTGTGCGCCTCCTATAGGCCAATATCGCTACTGAACGCTGAACCCAAAATCCTGGCGAAGCTCCTGGCAAATAGGATCAAGCCGATCATCACCAAACTGATCCACCCAGATCAGTCGGGCTTCATGCCGCACCGAAACACGTTGCTAAACTTACGACTCCACGGAGTGTTGGGAGGCAGCCATACGATCCGGGAAGATGCGGTTGTAGTATCGTTAGATGCCGCTATGGCATTCGACACGCTCGAGTGGCCCTATATGATGGCGGTCTTCAAAAAGATGGGCTTCGGTCCTAATTTCATCGGGTGGGTGCGCCTCCTCTACACTGAGCCACTAGCCCAGGTAGTGGTAAATAACAGATGCTGAGGTTTTCACTCTGGAGAGAGGGACGCGCCTGGGCTGCCCCCTCTCCCCCCTGCTCTTCGCCCTCTCCCTGGAGCCTCTTGCGGCCTGGGTACGGCAATATCTCTCACTTCGGGGGCTTAAATGGACAGATGGGTGGGAGGACCAGATCTCGCTATATGCGGACGACATCCTCCTGTACCTCACCTCCCCCTCCAAATCCCTAAGAGTCGCACTAGATATATTCGCCAGTTTTGGGAGACATTCGGGCTACAGCATCAATTGGGGGAAATCACTCTTCTACGTCCTTCATGGTGCCCCCCCATTCAATACCACGGGATTGCCCGATTAAGATGGCCACGGAGGGGGTTCAGATACCTTGGAATCTTTATATCCACAGATGTGGCGACTCGCTATGAGAAGAATCTCCTACCACCTCTACAGAGGTTCAAGAGGGACGCCGCCATTTGGAAGAGGCTCCCGCTGTCCCTGCTGTGTCAGGCAGCTCTATTCAAAATGATGGCACTGCCGCGTTTCTTGTATGCCTTGCAAAACTACCCTGATTTAGTCCCACAAATACACTTTGCAGATATCGAGGCCACTCAAAGAGATCTATTATGGGCTGGAACACCGCGCATATCGCTTCAAAAACTCACACTGGGGTGGTATGATGGGGGTATAGCGCTTCCGGACATTCGTAAATATTATTGGGCGACGCATCTCTCAGCTATAAACCAGGGCAAGTATATTGACGGAGACGACCCCGGATACGGTACGGACGGGTGGCTCCTCCCGGGGGGTAACTTCGAGGCGGCGCTCTACTCTAAACCTAATAAGTATCCACTTACAGGCCCTACAAAACACTCGGTCCAGCTTTGGCACATTGTGAGCCGCAATCAGGGATGGGCTAGCAAACTTACATTGGCCACCCCACTCTGGGTCTCCGAAAGGCTGGGTACATTGGGGCGCACAAAAGGGTTCCATAAATGGCATCTGATAGGGATCTCCCGTATAAAAGATCTATGGGGACCCACAGGGATGGTGACTTTTGCCCCACTACAGCAAGCCTATGACTTAGCGCACACGGAGTACTTTCGATACCTGCAGGTCAGGCACTCACTCCAGTCTAACATTCCACCTGGTACGATGCTCCCGGAGTCCTCCCACCTAGAGGACAGACTGCTTGACGGTCATTTACCAGAGAAAGTTATCTCCCTCACATACAAAAAACTCATACACCACACCCCATACCCCTTGTTGACACCTAGAAGGAAATGGGAGGCCGACGGCCTAGAGATTGAGGACGAGGAATGGAGAGAGGCTCTTTGCTCCCCCAAAGAAGCAGCGATATCGTCGAAACTGAGACTGATACAACTGAAAATACTACACCGAGATTATGTCTCAGGTACACGATTAATACTGCTGGGGAGGAGTGCAGACGGGCTATGTAGGAGACAGTGTGGGGAGGTGGAGACGTATCTCCATATAATTTGGCAGTGCCCTGTAATACAGGCATACTGGAAGCGGGTGCATGACTGTATGCATACAGTCATGAAGGTTGACTTGCGACCCGAAGTTAGGTGCCTTTTGAACATCTGGGAGCCCACGGACCGATCAGCAAAGGGCAAACTATGGGCGACGCTCGGACAAGTAATTGCAAAGCACAATATAGCACGCTTATGGGGAGCATGCACACCGCCAACGCTCAGCGAGTGGAAAGAATATATGGACTGGTGTATGCTGCAGAAGACCATTTGTGGCCCGGGGTTGTCCCCGGAAATGGATGGCAGTTTGGTCAAAATAGAATGAATATCAGGGAAACTTGTGTGATTCCCCTCCCTTGGCGAACCATTTACGCCGTAAGGGCCTCTGTATTGTCCATAGCAGGTGTAATATGACATCTAAAGTGATCTGTTTTGTATAAGAATCTGTGAGTGCCAAAATGTACGAAATGTGACTGTATATGTGTATGGACCAACTAGTTGATTTTTTTTGCTAAAAAAAATAAAAATTTAAAAAAAAAAAAAAAAAAAAAAAAGGTATTTAGTCATTCATTTAAAAAAGTTGATTCTAAAAATAGTTTTCCCCGTTCTTGTGCAAATAAGCAATTTAGTATAGCGTTGCCGGCATGTAGCAGCGATTCTGCCGGGCCAGGCTCATGTAAAATAAATAGAATACATCTAAATTGCTACACAAGACTTAAATTTGGTACTAATGGGATCAAGGACCAATCCTACAGCCAGGGACCGCACTTGTTGCCTAATTTCACAGTGCTCCTTTAATTGCCATGCTTTCAAAATACGGACTTAATTGAAGAACCAACTTCAGTGTCTAATATAACAAAAAGGGCATGGCAGGTTGAGTTGCTGAGAGGACGTGCCTGCCCAGGACTCTGACGCAGATAGGTCTTCTTAGGCCTTAGGTGCTGTGTGGGTGTCTTGAGAGGATGTGCAGGAGGCAACTGGTCTCCAATGGAAGTTCAAGATCGCATTATCCAAACACGTAGCCACTTAGGCTCACGCTTCCCTGCCATCAGCAATAGCTACCAGTAGGACTTTCATGTACAACTTTCCATACACTCAAGCAGCAGCTGCAAGTCTATCCGCAACCCACACACCTGCACTACCTGTCCAACTGCCATTTTGTTTTTATTTTAAAAGGGAGGAGGGACTGTCTTTGACTGTCATTCTTTTAAGTGATATTTTAACTTATTTTTAATTATGTTAAACATAGATTTTACCTGCGAAAGTATATTCTGAATAATGCCCACAGCCAGCAGGCGTTTAATCATAAGCAGGCTTTCTCCAGGCTAAGCTTGTACAAAATGGACATTATATTAATTTGTTTGCATAAAATTGACACTATATAATGTACCTCAACACAAAATAAGTATTGGACATAATGAAACCCATTATAGGTGTCAGTCTCACAAATTCCAGAGAGGGCGATATGAGAATTATCCCCCAAAAAACAATGGTGAACGTGCTTATTAACCACCTTGTGTTGATAAAAGGGAAAGTACTCGCAAAAGGGGCTATACTGGGAACAATGCAGACCCGCTGATCAGAGGCTGGAACTTCACTTGGCAACGGCGTTTCTGGTGGTGTTCTTGCTTTGGATACTCTAATCTGCAATTTCATTCTGAAATCCTTCGATGACCTATGTACTGATTTTAAAGTATCCCTTACGAATGTCAAAAATTTCATCAGTTAGTGCAGTGCCCGATGCCCGGAATGGCCTGGCGCTTTTACTCTATCAAAGTCTCTCATATGATAGTACACCTGGATGAGTTCAAAGTGGTTGTGTCCAGAATATACTGTGTTGCAGTACAGGCAGTGTATTATGGTGAGGTGTTCTGGGAGACTAGTGCCCGCTGTCAACTCATTCTGGGTATGAATACCTCGGAACGAAACCTGGTCATCGCTGCCAAACACACAACAGTAACTAACTGAGGGAGGCACAAAAAACACTCATTTTAAAATTCCCTGTAACTGGTACTGATCCCCCACCAAATTACACAAAAAAACTTTAGGTATGGATGGACTATACTAGAAGTGCAGATTACTGGGTTGCAAACAGTTTCCTATACTATGGTCCTGTTTTGAACTAATCACCAACTGGGAGGAAGTTTGCCATGTGTTGCACCCCACCAGTGACTGACCGTTTCAGTCCTTGGCAAAACTACCCATACTTCACGGATCGTCGGACTCTAAACAAACCAGTCCACTGGCATAGGCAGAAGGCCAGTACCTTTCCACAGCATACATTTTTATCTCGGGACACTGGTGCTCACCAACCCTACCCACACTAGATAAGTGGTCGGCAGGATACCACTGCCTTGAATCCCGAGACTCAAAAAACTTTTATGGGCCAAAGCACTAACATTTGAAAGATCGTGGGGCTTGTACATGGATTACTGTGAAGCGGTATTACTTTAATGGCACACTTCCGAGGTTGCAAATTATCTATTTCACGTCCTGGGACCCCATGTATGTCAACAATGACTCCAACCTCTTGCACACCCAGTGACACCATGGACCTTACACTTATTTCAAGTCTCCTTAATGTGTACAGGACGGGGATTACATGGGACATGTGAGGAGACCTGCTTTCTGCAGGGTTCACCCCCACTTTGTACTCCCAACTTTGACTACTAGGCACTGGTGTAATGGCTCTGAAATGCCTTGAGTCCTGCTAAACAGGACTCAGTATATGTGCTCGGACCCATAAAATGGTATATGTTGGATTGGCTTACACCCAAATTAGCATAGCTCAACTTACTGTAAGTCCCTACTATATGGTACTAGAGGTACCTAGGGCCTGTAAGTTGAAGTGGCTCAGTGGACTTCCACACTAGCTGTGCCACCACGAGTAGACAAGGTAAAAGGGTAAAACATGTCTCCAAGGTTGCCACTGTATAATGATAAAGCAGTTTTAATCTGCTAAATTTACTTTTCCATTTCAATCAATGTCTTTATTCGATTTTAAAAATAAATCAGTAAAGACAATTCAATTTAAAACATACAAAAATCGGCATCCATTCCATTAAGGTAATGGCTAATCCCAATCCCCCTCAGAACCACTCAATTTAAGTCAATGTTAAGCAACCAATGATGCTGGAACTGAACTGAAGGCTGCTTTTCCCGGAGAGGTAACTGTTCTATGGACCTTGCTCGTCCCTCTGACTAGCTTCCTCCAAGAGTTGGTCGCCTAAAGTTATCATTGATACTTACCAAAGTTTTTCTTGAAATAGTGTCAAATTTGTTACTTTGCCAGTTCTTGTTTGCTGTTAAGTAAAAAGTTTTGATTTACTATACCTTCTAAATTCTGTCTCCTGAACCCTCTGGTTGATCTTTTTCATTACGGTGTATACATTTACAGACAAATCTGATCTATTTTTATAAATTGTGACAGATTTCTTTAGCGTCGAGGGTATTCTTTAATTATTTTGTTGCTGTTTAAATGCTTCACGCTTGTTCCTTTGTGTAAATCTGACTGCTCAGAGCCACAGCTCCCCTGGGATGAGCTAAGTGTTTAACAAACGAAAACTGACTGGTTCTAAAGGGGTTGGTAGTGTATTAATTACATGGTAAGGTCACACAAGCACACCGTATAATACACCGCATTTCCTCACAGGACACGTCAGGACTTTCCCCTGCAAGGTAAGCTCTGTTCGCAAGTGGTGCGCCACTTACTACCTCGCCCCCAAGTCCCCCGCCTTCCACCCCACCTAATCTTCTAGCCGAGAAGATGCGTTTTTTTGTACTACGGGTATTATAAGTACTTTTTGGTACTACGGGTATTATAAGTACTGTGAAATGGCAATCCCACTGTGTAACGGTTATATTTGTCTTGCTAGGCCTTCTAACATGCTTGAACCGACTTGTCTAAACTGTGTTGATGCTATGTTGATCGCTTATAATGCTGGCTTTTGTATACATAATGCAAACTCTAAAATGTTGCCGATTCTTAAATATATTTGAAACACATTAATGCACTGTGAGCAACATTTATCAAATAAAGCAGGGCATTGTAATGGTTGGTAGTTAAACGGCTGGACAAGCAAGAAACCCAATGTGACAAAATTCCTTAATTAATCAAGTAACTCATGATGCGGAGTTGAAAAACAGGTAAACACGGTGTGCACATGAAAATGACGCATGTGAGCAGATTCCCTAAAGCGAACACAAATGAAACATTACCATTATTACTGTAGGTGAAAGCTTCCGATAAAAAAATAAAAAAAAATCATCACCAATTCTGCACTCCCTACTTGAGCAAATGATAAAAGAAAAAAACTCAACACACTCACTGTAGAAAGCAACGATGGAAACAATAAAAATGGAACTTGTGTAAATAAATGTCACCCAAGCAAAGCATATCTAATTAAGTCAAAAAAATAAGGAATGTTGCAATGTGCCTCCATGACACTTATGAAAAAGTAATCCATTTATTCTGGTCCACAACACCTTTGTTTTCCAAAGCATTATCACTTCCAGTCTTTCACAGGTAAAGAAGAGTCCTTTACCATGCAGCAGCATAAACTTTAATGCGTTTGTCAGCCAAAAAGAACTTCTGTAGTGATTGTCAAATAAAGACTACCCATAACGATAACAGTCAAACAAAGACATCACCATACAAAAATAGGGATGACAGCGAGGAAGGCCATCACACACATACAGAAGCAACATAATTGAGAAACAGCATGGCTCGGGGGGGGGGGTGCGGTATTTCCCAACTCTTAAGTTCTAAGCGATATCTGCACATATTGGAAGGGCAGTGAACCCATTACCAGAGAGATATGAAAGGGAAAATACACAGCTGAGATTTTAATATCGTAGAACAGTAAGTACAAATAACACGGATGTTAAACATACCATATTAAGTTCAAGAGCATAAATAGGGACTACGTTTACATCTACTAACGGTGAATATCCCCTCAAGAACAAGTGGACTAATGGGAGATGTATGGAAACAAAATACTTTAATTACCTGTCAAACTGTACATGACCAGAAGCAAATTCATTCCAAACCCAATCCATAGAGTGTGGCTGCCATCTTCATTTGTAGAGCCAAAGTAGCCAACATGCATCCACTATAGACTGCATAATGAGTAATTTGTCTAATGGTATTCAAATTACCTAATGTTGTATTCATAATCAACTCAACATGTATTCATTAACATTTGTATTCATTAACAACTCAACGTGTAATACAAAGACCATAAGGAGTACCTGAAAAACGTGCGTGCTCCAGAACAAACACATAGATCTCAGCTAGACTATAGATAGCCCAGACTCATATGACTCAGTATACTTCATAAAGATGATGGAAATTCAAAACACACTATACACATCTGCATAAACGCAACCCCAAACAATAGTGGCATCCGAAATTCTGAGATCTCATCAGCTGACCAGCAGTCATGATGGGTACAGAAAGAGATACAAATCTCAACTAAGTGAAAGAAGCGTGCTAAGGTTATGGCTGGTTGATACATATGTTAATGTATGTAACATGTAAAATGTTCAATACCAGACGTTCACCCAAGGCAATTTAGCAAGATACATTATTAGTCAGAATATCAAGTATTAAAACTTAGAAAGGAGAACTATACACAAGGAAATCTGCATCTATGCCCTGGTCAGCTGCCAAATCGGACAGTTTGTAAAAGAAGTGGAAGGGAGAAAAATACCAACAGGCATCTTCATGAACATCATTAATATAAATATATCTGTATTTAGCTTATGTTCTTGAATGTATAAATTACATGGTAACTGGAACAATCTGATGCTACAAAGAAACAAAAGTTTGATTTTGGCACCATAATATGTTGAATTATTGTAAATCTTTAAGTGCTCCTAAAGCAAATGTAAAATTGGAACATAATCTATTCCTTGTGATAGCATATCCGCTTGTTTATTCAATGTACATTCATACACTAAAATCTCAAAATTATATATGTGAATTTATCTACGAAAAATGTTTACAACCATCAGATAAGACTCCGCTTTCATTCACTATATTGTATTTAAGTTCATTATCAACATTATGTCCCATCCTCACAACATGCAACTTGAGGATCCAGAGTTCCTCTGCCCTACAATGTTCAGTCACCCTCTTTGCTATTGTGTTTCATTGTCCCAAGGGCATGGAATGTGAACTGGATATTTGTTTCAGAGTCAGGTACCTTCCCACAGTGTGCTGGCAAGAAATAGCTTTGATTTAGCTTCTTTATAGCTCCTACATACTGTAGAATTAGTTCTCTTAACTATTCTATGTGCTACCCACATACCTAATAACATACACAAGAAAATGTTACGTTTATAATCTTAGATTTAGGACTTATTGAATATGAAGTCTATCTAAGCATGCTTCATAAAAAACTGCAAGAGCTGCAATAGCCACATTTTTGGAAGCCTACATGTTTAGCTAAAAAGGTTCAGTTGGTCTGTAATTTCTCTTAGGAATAGTGTTTTCACTCAGTAAATACCATGGGGCCGATTCCGATCTGGGTCGGAAAGCTCTTCGACCGAGCGGGATCCAGAGTGTTTTCCGATTGAGCTGGACTCCTGCAGTCCAACCGTGCGAGTACGATGCGGCCGCATGCTGCCGGATTCGGTTCGGTCAGACTCCTCATAGAAGTCAATGGGAGCCGGTCGTACGACGCGTACATGGGCTCCCATTGACTGAATGGGTATGTCTCGCACAAGGGCGCCCCCTACAGTGGGTACGTGTCGGTACCATCCGTACCGTACATGCCTGTGTTGTGGAGACCCTTGGGTCTCCCCCTGTGTCCGAGTCGTAAGGCTGCAGGTGACTGGGGGTCCGATGCAGACCCCCCCCAAGGCAGTTTCCTGGACGTTTTGCGAGCCGGAAACTTCGGCTCGATCCAGCTCTCCGACGCGTGCATCGTACTGGCTCGGTCAGAATTCGCCTCCATTGCACGGCACTGTTTGCTTACGGACGAGGCGTACGGAGCAGTTCGGACCCGGGAACGAGTCGTCGGTGATTTCGCGTTTCTCGCATCGTACTTGCCCGCTCATACAGCTGTACGAGTCGATCAACACGTACGGCTCGTACTTTTTATGGACGGATCTTGTTCAGAGCCCTTCCGAGCGAGATCGGAATCGGCCCCCAAGTGTTAATTCTTCAAGATCCTTACCCTCAAAATTGAGTAAGATTAAATTCAATGTCAAAAGTGTCATGATACTGTCTTTCACATATCATGAACAAGATATTCCCATTATCTCTTTGAATTCTGCACCTTAAAGTTCTCAAAACCTTTTTCACTGCAACCGTTCTTGTTGAATGTGATTTACACTTGGTTAGGAGGTCCAGAAGTAATCATCTTTACCAGATTTTCTCCTAAGCTTTTGGCCAAAAAAGTATTACATTTTTAGTGAGGGTGGGGGGTGGAGGGAGTGATGGGGAGGAACCCCACTGGAGACTTCTAATACTGAATTAGAGTTTGAGGTCTAAATGACAAACTTACTCCAAATTGCCACTTGCATACAGTTCCAAATTTAAAAATATAACGATACGAGGTCTGTGTTGCATGGCCTATTTCAGATTGACGTCATTGTTAAACAAATCAAAATATTGTTCCCGTCACTAAAATGTAGTCCTTAAATCGCCAAAAGAGGATCCTATTAAGATGGACCAGGTGTGCTCCCCCTTAAAATTGACAATAAATAAGTTGGCGAAATAGTGAGAAAACCTGGAACATGTTAAATTTATCTGATTAGGCGAATTGATTTCTTTACTATATAGGAAATTGTTATATATTAGTATCGTGCTTGAGTTTTTACAATTGCTTCTGCTGGAGAGCAAGTGAATAAAAATTACAATGTTATGTTCACACAATTTTGGGCTGCACACTCATACTTCAAGGAAAAGGGCTTAAAATGGTCCCAGAAAATTAGCATAATATAATTGATTGGCTAGTCACTAAAATGAAGCCCACTGCTACATACTAGGCCTCCTCAGTTTGTATTAGACAAAATAAAGAACAATACAAGTATTTACTTGGCTGCTGCGTAAGCAGACCGCCACACTAATGGGATGAATAATAAATAGATGTTCAATGCTCCAGCACTTTTAACATGCAATTCTAAACAATTGTTTTTAGGAGATCCCAGGAGTTCTGCAATTTGGCAACAAGCAAAGAAAGAAGCTGAAGACTTAAGACAATGTTGACCACACTTTGTATCTGTTACCTCAACTGCCATTAATGAGCTAGTTTGCATGAAGTGCAACCAAAATCATTTCTTCATAGCAAAGTGTTAGGATTTAATGTTGACTGTTAATGCTGATTTAGGGACTCGAACATCAACGCAATGTCTAAAGCATCACAGATACAAGTAGTTTTGAATGCTTGTTTTCCCGCAACCCAGATTAGCAAACAAAACTGAAATTAACGTGGACTCATCAGCATTTGTCCAGATTTGACCATCAACCTGCTTCACACTCAGATTATCTGCTGTTTACAGCAAATTCAGAATAAACGATGGTTGTGGGGGCCAAGAAATATGAACATAATTCCTGCCATCTTGGAGCATTTCATTGACTTTCCATTCATAAAGGAATAGTCTTCCAAAGAGGATGCAGGTGAAAACAGAGAAATGATTACCTCAATTTGTTTCACTATATTTATCACCATTGCCGCTCTCATTTTGCATGGTGTCTTCCTGGAAACCTCTTAACCTGTCCCACATATTAATTTGTAGGGTCCAATCCTCTTGCCACCCTCAAAAATTATGGTTGACTAATAATTTTGTTCAAGCTTCTCAGTTACCTGATTTTGGTTTAGGTGTTCATATAGCTTAAAAAACAAGCATTTGCAATGCAATAGGTCTCGCACCAACGAGAGTTTAAGCCATTCGCAATACAATCGCTTAAACTCTCGCAAATGCGAGACCTATTAAATTGCAAATATTTGGGGGGGGGTTTTCTATCGCCCATGTGGCGCTTTCACATTCATGAAGGCAGTGACCCTTTCTTTAGACAAGCCACGTCTAAAGAAAAAGGCGTGTCTGAGATTAAAGTGAAACAGTGGCATGGGTGCTTTGACAAAAGCATTTGTCTGTCAAGTTAAACAGATGGTTTTTTTGGTAAAAGCGCCCATGCCGCGCGTTCACTTTAATGTCGGCTACGTACCTTTCTTTAGGCGCGGTTTGTGTAAAGAAAGGGGCGTGGCCTCTATGAATGTGAAAGCACCGCACGGGCGCTAGTAAACAAAATAAGTAAGCGTGGCCGCTAAATGCGCACCGCGCTGCTAAAATAAATTTTAAAAAAAACACGGCTGCTACAGTTAAAGCGGATTGCCATTAGTAAAATGTAAAATAAAAGCAAGTGGCGTGCTGCGAGGTAGTGGGTAGAATTGGGGGGGGGGAAGAGCATTAAATGAAATAGTGCTCACCAACTTATAAATCAGACCATATAACACCACCAGTAAAAGGTCCAGTTATTATGGGAGGTAACAAATGCAGACAAGGCAGTACCAAGGAGGGACCAACCAGCCTAATAATGACTCGAAAGCCAGCTTTTACGAAGAACAATGACATAAGGCAATTAAAAATATGGGCGGAGAGTGGGCAGGGGATCAAATCCATACTGCATGCCTCGCAGCAGCGCATGCACTGCCCAGGCTCGCCCTAACAAGTGTACTACAAAAATTATAAAGTGCCTAGGACTCCTCTCCCCACAAGGCTTAGAAGAAAAATTGCATCAGTACCACACTAACCATTCCCTACATCTCAGCAAATAAATGTCTTACAATGTTCCAGGGGGTCTACACCCAAGTCAACAGCTTCCTCCAAGTACGTAAAAAAATGGGAGACCTCACCACTGGGAGTGAAGAAACGCAGGTTTATTAATCTCACACAGGAATCTCTAGAGAAGGAAAAGTGTCCGTAACCCACTGGAGGTTGGTAATGGGAGACTGTTCGACTTGCAAGGAGCACGCAGCACCCCTTATAGGATGTGGACACTCCCCTTGCAAGAGCAGGAACGTAGAAAGTCCATTTAGCTTGCGAGGATGGAGTTACAGATCACCTGCCCTTTGTCACGGAGCTTGATGCTGGAATGGGGCAGTCTAAGCCTTAGGCACTTCACCTGCCTCTTGCCGCGTAGTTTGAACAGGAATGGAACCCCCGGGCGAGGTCATCTGCCATCTCAACATTCCTGGAACATTTTAGAATGGGTGCGGGGAAAGGTCAGCTCAAGGTGCAGTTCGACATGTACGTGGTCAGTGAAACAGAGGTGAAATGGACACTGTAGTCACAAAGATGATGGGGCACATGGCAACTTAGCAGATTCAGGTTTCACAGTAATAGATCTGAAATGCCCTTTTCTGTGCTTGCATATACTCTGTCACTCCTGCTAGGTCTGCAGCATAAAGTTAATTAAAACGTTGAAAAGATGTATATTCTCCATTTAACAGAATAAAAACCTGCAGGTTGTCAGTAAAGTGTCTAAAAACATATGGGTGATGGCATGCTCCATGTCCTACCACATACGGTCAAATTTACCTTTATCCAAAAATAGTTATAAACCTTACACTAACCTCAGGAAAAAAATAAAAAAGGACTAAAAAACTATTTATCAAAACTCTTTCCCCATGTAGCCTCCAGCATATTTATGATCAACACCACGTACGTAAACCTAGCCACAAGGACTGTCAATGCTACCTGCAACTGCCATGCCATGTCTAAAGACAGACTTCAGTCAAATTCTGTGCTAGGGATTATAAGATTAATGACTAGTCTAAGATCTGCCAATGACAAAAAGCTCACCAGCCACACCAAACATACCATCAATACCAGACCACCAATACCATCAGACAACACGGATGCTAATCAGTACGAGAATTTCCATACACTACATTATTCAGCCTGGGAATTTTCAGACAGCTGGCCATCGGTCTTAAAAAAAATGTGATGAGCTCATCAGAACGAGAACTGACACGGATCGCAAGCCCAAATGCTAACAGTAGGAGTTCAGTTAGAAAATCGCCAATGCCAGAAGAACATGAGCTTGAGGAAAACATAAGCAGAATTCTTGATAACTACAACAAGCATTTACAATGCAACGGTCTCTGCATTGTTAAAGTTAGAGCTATTGGCATTGCTCATGACAATGCCGTTTCTTTAAATGTTTTAAAAACAAAAACATAAACAAAAATAATGTCATGAGCAATGCCAATAGCTCTAACTTTTCCAATGCCGAGACCATTGCATTGTAAATGCTTGTTTGTCTGGTAATTGCTGACAGAACCCCGGTTACAGTGAACGTTTCCAGATGGGAAGTATTGGCAGATACCTGTGTGAGGGGGCCCGTCTCCTACCTGATCGACAGCATCATGATTCATGATGCAAAGACCAATAGTATGCAAGCCAGCCGCCTTCTTGTTGCAATATATTACATATTTGGGTGCTTTTATTGCACAAAATGCAGTGGTATGAAAAGGATAATTCAGAGATCAGGGAAATATTTCATAGGTCCCGGTGAAACAGGGAAAATATTTCACTACTCCTTGTGAAACAATCATAATGGTAACCTCAGACCACTCTGCACAGCTTTACCATTGTCCTTTATAGTCACATTTCTATTCATGAAAGGTTATCAAAGGGTGGACATTGTCATTTCAATCAGTGCCTGTTCGCTCCATTTTGTAGAGAACAGCTCGATTTTCTTTTTAACTGTTTATTTCTGAAATCCAGCTTTTTTCGCTTTATAATTAAGAATATTGCTTGTCTCAGCTTATAAAAGTGCTGCCCTGTACCGCAGTCGCTGTTTACAAGATAACACTTCTCTTTAAAAAAAAAAAAAAAAAAAAAAAAAAAAAACTCATTTTCGAGGCTAACAGCCCCCAAATACAATGCAATATAAATAACACATAGGGTACAATGTGTTAAATGGTCTTATATTGCCATCTTGGGGCCCTAGTGTCATTTGCAAACGACTTGGTTTTTGCATTCGTGGGTCTTTATACCACCCGAACAGAACTGCTCAATAGCAACATAGGACCGTCATGTATCCTATATGTCAGTGGCGTAACACAAAATGGTGGGCACCCCCTGCAGAATGTGATGAGGGGTTCCTGAATATTCAATATTTCGCAGATATTTATAGGCCTGAAGAGTTACGCAGCAGGGGCCTGTGTAACGCCCCTGCTATATATAACAGGTCATATTTTTATGTGACAAAGAGAAGCCTGTCTCGTGAAAATTCACTAACAATACACCTAATTCAGGCGCAAGACGTTTGCTAACATCAAAGTCTTTGAAGTCTGTGGAGTCTTGCAGTAATGACTGAAATGGAAATGGATTATGTGAACTCTTTACTCCATTCCGCCATCCCCCTACGTCAGTCATCCAATAATGCCACATTACTTCACCAAAAGGTATCAACATTAAAAGACTGGAGGTGATTGTGAAGAAAAAGCAATGCTGGCAAATGTGCTCTGCGGTAGGTGCGTACACGGTCGTGAATATACCGCATGTTTTAACCTGGGATATCACACAGCAACACCGCACCCTCTGACTGTGGTAGCATGGTTACAGCGCCAGTGGCGTCCCTGGACTCAGCACACCATTCTACATGAGTGACACATCCTAGAGTTTTCAAGTGCTATGGGACGGGAAATAGACACACTGGCTGGGATAGTGGGTGATTGTCTGCTGTGACTGTGTACATACCTAAATACAGATACTGCATGGTAACATATGTTACTCTATATCGTCCTTGTTTAGAGTACTACAGTATTTTAGTGAAATGTTAAACATTTTCAAAAGACGTTTCCCGCACATTTTTATTTACTATTCCTGCTGCTTTTCGGTTGTAATAGAAATACCACTGCATTTTGCAGCGTAATCGACAGCAAGAACACACAGACTAAGTGGCCAATCATATTATTACTGTGCTGGGAGTTACTGTTGTTTATACTGCACTGTTCTACACGAGGGCTACGTCAGAAGCATTACAAAAACGAGCATTGAGTGCAGCGCGCAGCTGCAGCCATGTGGAGCTCTGATTTTTTTTCAAACTATTTTGGACACCCTCACGCTCCGCAGCTCACCTTCCATTCACTAGTCACATAGTCGATGTTCCTTCGATCATGGCTAATCTCTGAAGTTCCGGCTTTCGAGTGACGCAGAGCTTCTTCGTATGTCATCGTTCTTAACTCAAGTCAAGTCAAGTCAAGTCAATACTTTATTCGATAAAAAATTTTATCATCATAAAAGTGAAAATACAATAAACATGGCCTATATAACATCATAAGTAAAAGGCGATAATACACCAGCCTTACTTAACTGACAAACATAATAAAACTGCACAATATAAAAAAACAGTTAAGACTCCTCTTGTTTACTCTGCCTTCCACAGTCTAACCACACCACCCCAGCCTTATTACAATCAGGGATAGTTTACATATCCTTTGGGTTTACCCTCCAAGGGGTACTACTATCTACAAGATGTATTAGGATTTTAGTTTTCGCATCCTTATCCTCCAAGCACTTCCTATAAATTTGGCAACACCACATACTAACGAAGGAGAGGATGTGTCAGTGCTTAGAACCCGTATGGCCATTATATGGCATCTAAGGCCCAAGCCCTTACATAAGGGTTTTAACCAGATTCTCCTAGGTACCTTATATGCTGGGCAAGCGAACATAAGATGCGCCACGGACTCTATAGGGGCTGCGCAGCACGGACAGGCCTTTGATAATCCACCTTGAATATTCCACCCAAAGGTAAATGCATTTACAGGGAGAATCCCAAACCTGGTTTTTAAGTAAAGTAATCTATCCAGGGGTTTCTCAATAAAGTCAAGGAATGGTTCAAATAGCCTAGTCCCCTTAAACTCAAGGAAGCGCTCTGTGAGAGAGCCCCCTACATTTCTGCCCAAGGCCTCCTGCTGGACCCTGTCCCAATACAACTTCTTGATAACAAGTTTAGGTGGCGGGGATTGGCTCTTCCAGAGGTCACTTAGGCCCAAGTAACCAATCAGGTTCCTCAGATTACTCATCCACTTGATCCTATTACCTTTATCAAGCGAAATAAGTTCATCCAGGGCAGCTGCATAGTTCCTGAGCTCATCAGTCCTTCTCAGTCGTACCCAGAAGAGTAAGGGGCGAAGGCGCACAATTTCTTTAAGTGGGCGCCTGCCCATGTCTAACCGTAATGGTATTAATGGGGTAGAAACCGGAAGAGCGACCAAATCCCTCAAGAACTTATTTTCTGCAATAGTTAGATCTGGGATATTCTCGAACCCCCAAAGTTCCGAACCATACAGGGCAGTGGGTAAAATCTGGCTTTCATAAATTGCGAGGGCAGGGGCTACAGGTTTACTCGCTGACGCTCTGTGCGCTCGCATAACCGCCCCAGCAACTCTTTTAAAATTTAATTGCATTTTCGCCAGGTGATCGTTCCAACTCATCCGGCTGTTCACCCTGACCCCCAGGTAGTCAAAGGAATCCACCATCTCCAAGGTCTCGCCATTGAGAGTTAAATTATTCCTAAACTTTTTGGAAGGGGATAGGGCCATGAGTTTGGTTTTGGAGGTGTTAATTGTGAGTCCCCTGTCCTTACAAAACTCACTAAAGCGATTTAATAACTTTTGTAGACCTACTGGGGATTTCGATATCAAGATGGTATCGTCCGCAAAGAGAAGGGTTGGAGTTTTTTCCCCTGCCAGGGATGGTGCATCTGCCGACTCTTCCCTCAGATAGTCCACCACACCATTCACAAACAGGGAGAAAAGAGTCGGCGCCATAACACATCCCTGCCGAACTCCCCTTCTCACCGGCACTCTCTCGGTCAACTGACCTTGGGCACCCCACCTGATTCTTGCATAGTTCCCCTCATGTAACTTTTCTATGAGGTCCAGAAGCGGGCCCGGAAAACCCATCTTTTTCAAAATATCCCATAACCTAGCCCGAGGGACCAGGTCGAACGCCATTCTGAGATCTATGAAGGCCAGGTAAAGGCTACCATGGTTGATTTTCACCGTTTTCCAATAGATCGCAAACAGGCGGAAGACCTGGTCCATCGTACCCACTTTTTTCCGGAAACCGGCCTGGAAATGGGAAAGAATCTGTTTTTCCTCCATCCATACACCCACTCGCAGGATGATGACCCTGCCAACCACTTTCTGGATCACGTCAATCAGACTAATCGGTCTGTAGTTGGCAGGGTCATCCCTGTCGCCCTTTTTATAAACGGTAATCACCTCTGCACCCTTCCAAGAGTCTGGGACAGGATGACCCTTGGAGATTAAATTCATTACTGATGCAATAAGTGTGGCCCAGGCTGTGGGTTCCTCCAAAAGCAGATCCCCCGGGATGCCATCTTGACCAGCAGCCTTCTTTGGAGTTAGATGTTTTATAGCTAATACTACCTCCGAAGTCAAGAATGGCTCCTCAAGAGTCGCTATGTAAGGGGCCCTGTCACCGGGGACAAGGGAGGGAGTGTTAATTGCATCCTGCCCACCGTATATATGTAAAAAATGGGAATACCATTGTTGGCTAGTGATGTGATTTTCCAAATGGGGCCTATTAAGGTTTCTGGCCTTGTTAATCAATTCCCAAAACAGCGAGGCATTTTTCAGTTTAGATGCATCTTTTAGGTCCTGCCAGAACTGTTCCTCCCACTCTTTTTTTGCCCGCTCTTGCTCCTTTGCATATTCCCTCCTAGCTAATCTAACTAGGGGTTGATTCCTTTTGCGTAGGGCTGCTGTTAGCTCCCGTCTTTTGGACCTACACTTTGCAGAATACCAGGGGGTACTGGGTTTAAGTGATTTTAATTTGGAGCTCTGTGATAAAAAATATTTACCAATTTCCTCAATGGCATTTTTATATATCCGGGGAAAGGGCGACTCCTTAACTTCCCCGGTTCTTAAAGTTAATCCCCCCAATTCTTCGGTCAATTCGTCAATGTGTACCTTTATCCTTGCCAATTTAGCTGGGTGGGAACTGACCTTATCCCATTTCAATCTACGGTTACCATCATATGGGACCACCTCTTTTGTTAACTTCAACGGGGCCAGATTCTTGACATCTTTTAAATTGCTCCATCCTAATGTCAAACATAAGGGGTTATGGTCACTATCCTGCGAAGGAACCACCTCCATGTCAATTAAGTCGCACCACATGGTGACATCCATTAGGATATAATCTATTCTAGACGGGCCATTGAGTCTGTTAAACGTCATGGCTCCGTCTCGATCAGAGGATGACCTACCATTCAATGCTCTTAAATTAAAATCCACGGTAAGAGCATTAATCTGTAGAGCCTTTGCTGACCATTTTTTTATCGGGGGTAGTAGCAATGTGGGGATAGACCAGCTAGCATCCTCCTCCTCTGTGCCCATGGGATCATCCCCTCCTAGGGGTTCAAATGTGCAGTTAAAATCCCCCCCCACCAATATTTTAGAATTTGTAGGGCAGTTTATTAATGCCTGTTCTAGCAACGTAAAAGTACAAGACGATTTATCTCCCGGAGTTCCTCTGGCATAGATATTAAATAGCTCAATCCTGCTATGTTTCGTTTGACCATCAAATGAGAGGTGTTGGATATCCCTAGAGCCCGAGTCGTGTGTTAAAATGTTCCAATTTAAGTCTATTCTTATCCATACGTGGAGACCCCCTGCTGGTCTACCCTTGCCACAACTATAAGCGGGTACCCAAAAGGTTGCATATCCATCTTTATATAAAGGTGATAAGCTCCAGGTCTCTTGGAACATACATATGGCGAACTTTCCAATAAAGTTGTTCCATTCTGGAAGGGCCAACTTTCTCCCTAACCCGGCTATATTCCAAGATATCAGACGAATAACCTCCTTGCCAGTATTGGGTTCGGGAAGAGTAGCACCCTTATCGTCAAACGATACCCGTGGGGTCATTTCTTTAGAGGTTTCAGGGGGGTCTGTAAGGGTTAGGAAGTGGCTTCCATTACCAGAGCGGTCCATTGGCAAATAGTGGGTGATGGCATAAGGCCTAATGCCAACCACACTCTCAGGATCTAGTGGAATAATATCCCTAGAAGGAGGTTCAATGACCTCTTCACGGAGCACATTTATATTACCCTGTACCCCAGTTGTGTCAAGACCTCCCCCGTTGCCCTTCCCAATCTTTAAGCTTCAATCACAGTCGTCCATGCCCGAGAAAACATCAAACCTATTTGCTAGCTCCAGGGGGGAAAAAGCTCTTACGTGCTCCAATCTCTGATTGCTAATCCTAATACCTCTAGGAGCGATCGTGGTCCATCCCTGGGAGTCAGGTAGCACTTTCCTGCTATATACTGTTGTAGGAATGATTTGGTGAGCACTGGACATATTCCTAGCATGGAATTGAGGGAACACTAGAGTCCTAGGATAAAAATAAGTCAAGGGACGGGGACTGATTCTGGTATTGCCATTTCCCACGGGCCAATTCAATATAAAATCAACCACTCCTGGGTCTCTAAAATTAATCAAAACTATATCACCCTCAATATCTTTACATTTGCTACCAAGCCAAGGGAGACGTCTAACATGCAGTATCTCTCCATTAAAGCTCTTGGGTATTGGTCTGTGTATACTTAACCAGTGTATAGTTTTATTTTTCAACTGGTGATAGTCTTCTCTTATATTATCTTTCAATATCGGAACACCCGTCAAAACCACCACCAAGGGCACAGCTTCAGGGGGTAATTCTACCTGAGGACCATGATTCCCTAAACCTCCATTCCGACTGACCCTTCCCTGCTCCTGATGTTTGGGCCCCACTGCATCAATGATGTTCCCCTCTAGAATATCAATGGTGGATTTGTTATTTAAATGATTCCCAGTTGGTGATGACCCTTCTCTATGATTATCCAACACTAAATGATTGGAAGCCTGTGGAATGTTGTTAATTACAGGGGGTCTTTCTTGTGAGACATTAATAGGGGGTAGCGGGGCCAAGGAAGTTAGCCTATTCACTTGATCCCTGTCCGCAACAATCATATTTCTCAGTGCGGATTCAACATCCTCTAACCTAAGTTCCAACCTTCTCAGACTATCAGTAATGGGAGATATAAAAGTCCTGAGCAGATCCCCCAATTTAGATTGAAAAGCGGTGGAAAGCAGCACCGACTGAGATGGATCTTCTAAGGATACATTGGTCAGGGGGTTATTTGCTACTTCAACTAAGTCTGAAGAAGGGAGTAAAGGGGTCGGTATAGTGCTGTTATCTGGCCCGGTGTCTGACCCCAAATCCTTAACATTTGGAGCCTTAGTGTGTTGACCAAAGGATAAGTGATTGGTCCTAGATTTAGTCAGGCCTACCCCCTCCTTGCGTCTTATTTTCCTTGGGGGAGGACCATAAGATTTCCCCTTGGCCAGAAACCTAGCCTTTTTCCCAATAGTTTTTACTCGGCGTGACGGTTGTATTTTGGGAGCCCTAGGACTATCTGTGCAGTTTATAGGGAGTGAATCGCTAATAACATGTATACTAGGGGCACAGTCAGTTGGTGAGCAATCGCGTAATAAAAAAGGAACACTGTCTTGAGTAGAAGGGGGATCATGGGTACCGCTATTACCATCTTCTTTCTGGAGACTTTGGGAACTAAAGATCTCAAGAGGCTTACGTTTCATGTTCTCCACTGAGCGACGACGCTCAGTTCTGCGTTCATCCAATACAGAACCCCTTCCTTCATCCGTACTGATCCTTTTAAAGTAACTGTCTAGTGGGCCGTTTAGCACGCCTCCCGACTTCTCCCCATGAGCTTTGTTTCCAATCATGGCCATATCACAAATAATATGATGTGATAACTAGGGAGATAATATCCGAGCCCTGCCCGGCCTCTTCCGGCCTCTGAGGGCCTAAGAGGGCCCACCCTTTGCCCAGGCTTAGCCCCGGGCTATGTCCCGCGCGCGTCCCGCTTGCGCGTTGAACGGATTTGCAGCTATATGGGCGGAGGGTGTTGAGGGGGAGGGGCCGGGAAGAGGAGACAGCTGATGAGGCCGCCGAGCAGCCTGGTCCTCGCAGTCCCGAGCAGTAAGTTCGCTAGTTAAAAGCACTCCCCACAGCGTCCACAATGTCCGTGGTGACCTTGTTGTCAGCAGCAGAGCCCAGGAGGAATGAAACTGATGGCAAGCCTACGAGCGGCACCCGCGAAGCGGGGGCCGCGAGGCGTTAAGTACCTGCGGGGGGAGGGGCCGGGAAGAGGAGACAGCTGATGAGGCCGCCGAGCAGCCTGGTCCTCGCAGTCCCGAGCAGTAAGTTCGCTAGTTAAAAGCACTCCCCACAGCGTCCACAATGTCCGTGGTGACCTTGTTGTCAGCAGCAGAGCCCAGGAGGAATGAAACTGATGGCAAGCCTACGAGCGGCACCCGCGAAGCGTTAAGTACCTGCGGGGGGAGGGGCCGGGAAGAGGAGACAGCTGATGAGGCCGCCGAGCAGCCTGGTCCTCGCAGTCCCGAGCAGTAAGTTCGCTAGTTAAAAGCACTCCCCACAGCGTCCACAATGTCCGTGGTGACCTTGTTGTCAGCAGCAGAGCCCAGGAGGAATGAAACTGATGGCAAGCCTACGAGCGGCACCCGCGAAGCGGGGGCCGCGAGGCGTTAAGTACCTGCGGGGGGAGGGGCCGGGAAGAGGAGACAGCTGATGAGGCCGCCGAGCAGCCTGGTCCTCGCAGTCCCGAGCAGTAAGTTCGCTAGTTAAAAGCACTCCCCACAGCGTCCACAATGTCCGTGGTGACCTTGTTGTCAGCAGCAGAGCCCAGGAGGAATGAAACTGATGGCAAGCCTACGAGCGGCACCCGCGAAGCGGGGGCCGCGAGGCGTTAAGTACCTGCGGGGGGAGGGGCCGGGAAGAGGAGACAGCTGATGAGGCCGCCGAGCAGCCTGGTCCTCGCAGTCCCGAGCAGTAAGTTCGCTAGTTAAAAGCACTCCCCACAGCGTCCACAATGTCCGTGGTGACCTTGTTGTCAGCAGCAGAGCCCAGGAGGAATGAAACTGATGGCAAGCCTACGAGCGGCACCCGCGAAGCGGGGGCCGCGAGGCGTTAAGTACCTGCGGGGGGAGGGGCCGGGAAGAGGAGACAGCTGATGAGGCCGCCGAGCAGCCTGGTCCTCGCAGTCCCGAGCAGTAAGTTCGCTAGTTAAAAGCACTCCCCACAGCGTCCACAATGTCCGTGGTGACCTTGTTGTCAGCAGCAGAGCCCAGGAGGAATGAAACTGATGGCAAGCCTACGAGCGGCACCCGCGAAGCGTTAAGTACCTGCGGGGGGAGGGGCCGGGAAGAGGAGACAGCTGATGAGGCCGCCGAGCAGCCTGGTCCTCGCAGTCCCGAGCAGTAAGTTCGCTAGTTAAAAGCACTCCCCACAGCGTCCACAATGTCCGTGGTGACCTTGTTGTCAGCAGCAGAGCCCAGGAGGAATGAAACTGATGGCAAGCCTACGAGCGGCACCCGCGAAGCGGGGGCCGCGAGGCGTTAAGTACCTGCGGGGGGAGGGGCCGGGAAGAGGAGACAGCTGATGAGGCCGCCGAGCAGCCTGGTCCTCGCAGTCCCGAGCAGTAAGTTCGCTAGTTAAAAGCACTCCCCACAGCGTCCACAATGTCCGTGGTGACCTTGTTGTCAGCAGCAGAGCCCAGGAGGAATGAAACTGATGGCAAGCCTACGAGCGGCACCCGCGAAGCGGGGGCCGCGAGGCGTTAAGTACCTGCGGGGGGAGGGGCCGGGAAGAGGAGACAGCTGATGAGGCCGCCGAGCAGCCTGGTCCTCGCAGTCCCGAGCAGTAAGTTCGCTAGTTAAAAGCACTCCCCACAGCGTCCACAATGTCCGTGGTGACCTTGTTGTCAGCAGCAGAGCCCAGGAGGAATGAAACTGATGGCAAGCCTACGAGCGGCACCCGCGAAGCGGGGGCCGCGAGGCGTTAAGTACCTGCGGGGGGAGGGGCCGGGAAGAGGAGACAGCTGATGAGGCCGCCGAGCAGCCTGGTCCTCGCAGTCCCGAGCAGTAAGTTCGCTAGTTAAAAGCACTCCCCACAGCGTCCACAATGTCCGTGGTGACCTTGTTGTCAGCAGCAGAGCCCAGGAGGAATGAAACTGATGGCAAGCCTACGAGCGGCACCCGCGAAGCGTTAAGTACCTGCGGGGGGAGGGGCCGGGAAGAGGAGACAGCTGATGAGGCCGCCGAGCAGCCTGGTCCTCGCAGTCCCGAGCAGTAAGTTCGCTAGTTAAAAGCACTCCCCACAGCGTCCACAATGTCCGTGGTGACCTTGTTGTCAGCAGCAGAGCCCAGGAGGAATGAAACTGATGGCAAGCCTACGAGCGGCACCCGCGAAGCGGGGGCCGCGAGGCGTTAAGTACCTGCGGGGGGAGGGGCCGGGAAGAGGAGACAGCTGATGAGGCCGCCGAGCAGCCTGGTCCTCGCAGTCCCGAGCAGTAAGTTCGCTAGTTAAAAGCACTCCCCACAGCGTCCACAATGTCCGTGGTGACCTTGTTGTCAGCAGCAGAGCCCAGGAGGAATGAAACTGATGGCAAGCCTACGAGCGGCACCCGCGAAGCGGGGGCCGCGAGGCGTTAAGTACCTGCGGGGGGAGGGGCCGGGAAGAGGAGACAGCTGATGAGGCCGCCGAGCAGCCTGGTCCTCGCAGTCCCGAGCAGTAAGTTCGCTAGTTAAAAGCACTCCCCACAGCGTCCACAATGTCCGTGGTGACCTTGTTGTCAGCAGCAGAGCCCAGGAGGAATGAAACTGATGGCAAGCCTACGAGCGGCACCCGCGAAGCGGGGGCCGCGAGGCGTTAAGTACCTGCGGGGGGAGGGGCCGGGAAGAGGAGACAGCTGATGAGGCCGCCGAGCAGCCTGGTCCTCGCAGTCCCGAGCAGTAAGTTCGCTAGTTAAAAGCACTCCCCACAGCGTCCACAATGTCCGTGGTGACCTTGTTGTCAGCAGCAGAGCCCAGGAGGAATGAAACTGATGGCAAGCCTACGAGCGGCACCCGCGAAGCGGGGGCCGCGAGGCGTTAAGTACCTGCGGGGGGAGGGGCCGGGAAGAGGAGACAGCTGATGAGGCCGCCGAGCAGCCTGGTCCTCGCAGTCCCGAGCAGTAAGTTCGCTAGTTAAAAGCACTCCCCACAGCGTCCACAATGTCCGTGGTGACCTTGTTGTCAGCAGCAGAGCCCAGGAGGAATGAAACTGATGGCAAGCCTACGAGCGGCACCCGCGAAGCGTTAAGTACCTGCGGGGGGAGGGGCCGGGAAGAGGAGACAGCTGATGAGGCCGCCGAGCAGCCTGGTCCTCGCAGTCCCGAGCAGTAAGTTCGCTAGTTAAAAGCACTCCCCACAGCGTCCACAATGTCCGTGGTGACCTTGTTGTCAGCAGCAGAGCCCAGGAGGAATGAAACTGATGGCAAGCCTACGAGCGGCACCCGCGAAGCGTTAAGTACCTGCGGGGGGAGGGGCCGGGAAGAGGAGACAGCTGATGAGGCCGCCGAGCAGCCTGGTCCTCGCAGTCCCGAGCAGTAAGTTCGCTAGTTAAAAGCACTCCCCACAGCGTCCACAATGTCCGTGGTGACCTTGTTGTCAGCAGCAGAGCCCAGGAGGAATGAAACTGATGGCAAGCCTACGAGCGGCACCCGCGAAGCGGGGGCCGCGAGGCGTTAAGTACCTGCGGGGGGAGGGGCCGGGAAGAGGAGACAGCTGATGAGGCCGCCGAGCAGCCTGGTCCTCGCAGTCCCGAGCAGTAAGTTCGCTAGTTAAAAGCACTCCCCACAGCGTCCACAATGTCCGTGGTGACCTTGTTGTCAGCAGCAGAGCCCAGGAGGAATGAAACTGATGGCAAGCCTACGAGCGGCACCCGCGAAGCGGGGGCCGCGAGGCGTTAAGTACCTGCGGGGGGAGGGGCCGGGAAGAGGAGACAGCTGATGAGGCCGCCGAGCAGCCTGGTCCTCGCAGTCCCGAGCAGTAAGTTCGCTAGTTAAAAGCACTCCCCACAGCGTCCACAATGTCCGTGGTGACCTTGTTGTCAGCAGCAGAGCCCAGGAGGAATGAAACTGATGGCAAGCCTACGAGCGGCACCCGCGAAGCGTTAAGTACCTGCGGGGGGAGGGGCCGGGAAGAGGAGACAGCTGATGAGGCCGCCGAGCAGCCTGGTCCTCGCAGTCCCGAGCAGTAAGTTCGCTAGTTAAAAGCACTCCCCACAGCGTCCACAATGTCCGTGGTGACCTTGTTGTCAGCAGCAGAGCCCAGGAGGAATGAAACTGATGGCAAGCCTACGAGCGGCACCCGCGAAGCGGGGGCCGCGAGGCGTTAAGTACCTGCGGGGGGAGGGGCCGGGAAGAGGAGACAGCTGATGAGGCCGCCGAGCAGCCTGGTCCTCGCAGTCCCGAGCAGTAAGTTCGCTAGTTAAAAGCACTCCCCACAGCGTCCACAATGTGACCTTGTTGTCAGCAGCAGAGCCCAGGAGGAATGAAACTGATGGCAAGCCTACGAGCGGCACCCGCGAAGCGGGGGCCGCGAGGCGTTAAGTACCTGCGGGGGGAGGGGCCGGGAAGAGGAGACAGCTGATGAGGCCGCCGAGCAGCCTGGTCCTCGCAGTCCCGAGCAGTAAGTTCGCTAGTTAAAAGCACTCCCCACAGCGTCCACAATGTCCGTGGTGACCTTGTTGTCAGCAGCAGAGCCCAGGAGGAATGAAACTGATGGCAAGCCTACGAGCGGCACCCGCGAAGCGGGGGCCGCGAGGCGTTAAGTACCTGCGGGGGGAGGGGCCGGGAAGAGGAGACAGCTGATGAGGCCGCCGAGCAGCCTGGTCCTCGCAGTCCCGAGCAGTAAGTTCGCTAGTTAAAAGCACTCCCCACAGCGTCCACAATGTCCGTGGTGACCTGGTTGTCAGCAGCAGAGCCCAGGAGGAATGAAACTGATGGCAAGCCTTAACTGCTTTCACATTGGACGGGATGATTTGACGTCACCAGACGTTCGCCTGTAGCGCAACGCCCTACGCTCACTCGTCACAGTGTTTTTGAAGAAACGTGAGCTGATTCTTTAACCCCTTCAGTGCCCATGACGAGATAGTCTCGTCATGGTCACAGCGCAACCGTGCTCCATGACGAGACTATCTCGTCATGAACCCCGCACGCTAATTCAACGCCCGGCACAGGGCGGGGAAAGGGCGGGGCACTGAAGAGGTTAAAAAACAAGGCAGAGCAAAAGGCACACCACTGCCTTTCTCCGAGGTCAAGAAGAAATGCCTCGGAGAAAGGCAGCAGCATTTTCGGATTCGGGGGCGTGTTTGTCTTTTCTCTCCTCCAGCCATTGGCTGGAGGAGAGAATGAGACTTCTTGCAAAAAACACGCCCCCCGATCCGAAAAGGACAGGGCCTAATCGGAATGACTGACCTCTTCTCCAATGGCTGGCCAGCATTCAAGAGGCCAGCCAATGGAGAACAGGGGAGAAGAGGGGCGGGTTCAAGCCCCTCTTCTCCAAGTCATTAAATCTCCGACTTCCGGTTCTGCCTTCGGCAGACCAGTAGTCCTCGACCTAAAAACCAAGCATTGATCAATGACTGCCATCTACCTCTGAACTACCACCAGCACAAGCTTGCTAGCCAGTAACATTCTCCGTGCCAGATAGCCATGACGACCTTCAGCTCAAGAGCTGCCAATCACAGCTGGACACCAGTCCAAGAGCCTAAGGAACTGCCATTGCAAGACCACTATGATCCCAAAACAGGTAATGTCAGATTCCTTATCTCCTAGGAGCTTTAAGATGGTATGCAACTGTCAATTATGCAGGCTTAAACATTGTCGTTTTTCAGCATACACATGGGGCAGAGTAGTGTTTTAATTCACTGACTGCATGTGGAGGAGGGTAGATGACAGCACTGGAGTAAAAAATTGTGTAACAGCAGCATGTGTGATTTTGAGCTTGGTGTTGTTGGTTATCGTGTATTAAAAAAATACTTTTTTCATCATAGTGACCCCGGTGGAAGGGCAGTTTCGCCCAAAATGCATTGGGTCTAGCATTTCCCATTTGAGTTATTCATAACAGTGAAACTCCTTGTATTTTGAAGAAACGCCTGGACTGCACCATGGAAGTTATTGTTGGAATGAGTAAAATATGGAAAATGAATAGATGAAACTGGATTATACATGGATGAAATAAAGATTAACTCAGAAGAATGTTGTTGAACTGACAATTTATTGGCTGTGCACCCTGGGCTTCGGGGACCTGACGAGGCTCCTATTTTCACAGATACAACTGCCAATGCCAGCCCATTTATCGCTTTTGAGACATGACAGATCACCACTTTAGTTGCAGACACAATACATAAATATTTAATTCATTCAGTCTGAGGGATGATCGGTCTAAGAGTTGTAAACATCAGATGGCCTTAGCAATTAACTGTCAGTTGTGGTCTTCCATCGCCTGGATGGCTGCTTACAGCGAGGCAACCCATAAGGCCAAAAATGGCAAACACTAGAGGGTCAAACAACAGCCAAAAAATGCGAAACAGCCTAAGTCCATTAGCCAGAAAACTGCCACATTAACATCTGCCTATAGCTGCCACCCCAAGATGCTCAGTCTGCAGACTGTCATGCTCAGCACAAGTACAGTCACACACTTAACAGTGACAACAAGCAATCACAGGATAGCGGGCGGAGACTCACCAGACCCATTGATCCATCGTTCTCTTAACTGCAAACCGAATATGCATCAGTCTGAAAACTGCTTAAGCAACAAGTTCACAAGTACAATAACTGTCTAATAATAAAGTATTTGCTCCTTGATCGTCAAAACTAGGTGATAAGATACCAAAACTTTTATTTTTAAAAACAAGCATTTGCAATGCAATAGGTCTCGCATTCACGCGAGTTTGAGCTATTGGCATTGTAAATGACAATGCCTTTTATTTAGGTTTTGCGTTTTAAAACAAATAAAAAAGGCATTGTCATTTACAATACTAATAGCTTAAACACTAACAAATGTGAGACCTATTGCATTGCAAATGCTTTTTTGTTCTCTGCAAAACACCATAATTGGGCCCAAGAATTATCATACCGAAACCTTTCTAAAAGGAAAAGAAAAGGATTTTGCTACATATAATAGAACAATGAATAGCCATGCCCCCGCCCCGTGTTAAGTATGCCAAATGGAAAGTCCATCTTCAAATTAAGCACTGCAGGAATCCCATCGACCTCACCCAACTAGCGCCAAGGAACCTTCTGGGGTACATGCACTTTAAACGTGTCACCAACATAACGTACATCTATGTATATCCTTCATGAGGCCGCGAAGCGCTCCTGTTTGTATTATGTTCGTTGCTCCATACTGGAGTGCTTAGTTGACAGAGTGTAGATTGAGGCATTTGAGGGTCAGAGATGTGCTTCAGACATGGGACAGGCAAGCGACATTGACATGAGCATGAAGTCAGCAGAACATGCTATGTGATGAACCGTCCAAACAGAGGTGGGCTTTATAAATGTTGTGGCACTTCCCCAAGTACCGAATGCTTCCATTCTCCCACTGCAAGAAGACTAGTTTTACATGTGGCGTGCCAGTTTCTGTAAGCATAATCACTGGTACAGATCTGCCAGTTAATTGAACCTAAACACGTTCCGAAAAAGTAACTTGCCCAGGATCACAGGTTTTCAAGCAAGAAATTCCAAAATCGGAAGTAATATGTTGTGATTCCATTGCCACAAGAACCCATGTCAGTGCCAACGTCAGCCTTCGTCACTTTAAACCCTGTTGTGCTCGCGACCCCATATCGCAGATTCCAATCATGCCCGTCTGCCACGAGGGGCCCGGAGAATACGGTCATAACCGGGAGCCACTGAGGAGAGATACTCACTAGAACTAAAGTTAGGAAACTGAGGATTCAATCAATTTACTTATTTATTTTTTTAAAACACTTACGTTACTGCGGTTATGGTTTTAGACTAACGCAGATCGTTTCAATGAAATGCACGGGATCGGCATCTCATACACGAGCAGAGTCACTCACTCTGCATCACAGTGACAGAGAAAACAAGCGCGCGGTGGGAGCGTGTAGAGGACAGAGGAGATGCCATGCGCGTGCACAGCGCCTGTCCGTGCGCGCACATGGTTTGTCTCCCTTCGCACAGTTAAGCCACAATAGATCTCGCCAAGGCGAGCAGCGCGCGTGCGCAGGTGAGACCTAAAAAGTATTACATTACCGTGCGAATTCAAAAGCATTTAACTCTTCCTCCCACCCAGACAGTAAGTAATTAAACTTAATTCCACAAAGGTTCTTGGCAACGGAAACAGTGTAGGCGGAGGGTCCTCTTCAACCGTAAAAAAAGCCTAGTGTCACTGCTTTACTTTTGTTTCAAATTACAACCATGTCAACCAACGTTAATTTGACAAGATCCCAACGTTTGAATACATTGTCACCAATCTCCAGAACAACAGCAGAATACAGTCTACCGTATGTCCAACACCTACCCATCTCCTCCCACAATTACCGACCCAAATCTACTTTCCAAGTGCAGCCGTATCCTATGCATACAAAACCACACTCCCCCCCCCCCCCCCCGAGTTTTATATAGCGCGAACTTGACCCGAATCCAATCAGGTATCAGAACGCTTTACATAGCACCAGTTACGTTTCGTGAGGACACACATTAGGCACGTTACCGAGACTCGAACCCAGTTCCCCCAGGTCCGAGGTCGAGCGCCCTAAACGTTAGGCCAACTCCTCTCCCACACTTCTGCAGTCGTCCAACTACTACCCATCTAAGATACAGCCACCACAACTACAAGTTTCAACTTGCTACACTGGCTCGCCACTTGTCCAGCTAAGCACCCCAAAAATGCATCGCATAGCTGTTATTTCGTCCAGCAGTCTCCAGCTCCTCCTACTCAGTAAATATTACGTGTAAACCAAAGAGTAACTAAAACTGGCGTAGAAGCGGTTCATTGCTCTCTTTATCCTCTACACAGTAAACAATACAAAACTAGCAAGGTACATCTTTGAAAATCAAAGGATGGGATCCCTCTATGCCGGGACACCTATCAGCCAGCCATTTCAGGACACATTCCTGATGAATGCGCAGGAATCCAGGCGCTCCGGTATCTCCCTTCCCAACCTTTCACAAGCTGGACATTTCTTGACTGTTACCTCTACCCCAACAACATCGAAACCCCAGGAGTATGGCTGCGACCAGTTTCCAGGACCTGCCATCCTTCTCAGGACCTGCCATCCTTCTCCCTAGCACATAGATGTTGCACCCTGAACAAATCTGCACGTCCTCATAGGCCTTGCGTGCCCTCACCCCCTAGGCAGTGCATCCACCACTTTCCACACGCCCAGTATCTCCATCAACCCCTCTTTCTCCTCCCTGCCTCCATTACCTGGATCCCTTGGCAGCCGCTTTCTCCTCACGCCGCTATCAAGACCTGGGAGCGCAGGCCCGGGGCGGGTCCCCGGCCTCGCCTGGCTCCTTAAGCCGCCTACCGATGCCCTTCTGACGGCCGCCTCCTCACGCGAGACCGGGGCGTCCGTAGGCCGCTTGTCCCCGGCCTTCCCTGTGTCGATGCGTCCTGACGAGGGCGGGGTGGTCACCAGCGCGGGGTCTCCGGGGTTAAGGGGAGGGGGGTCGAAAGAGAAGTCTGTGGTTTTTAGTCCCCGTCGAATCGAGGTGGGAGGGAGGGGCCCAAGGCCCCAGGACACGAAAATTAAAACAACTGTAAAACCTCCGAAATTAAATCGTTTCCCCCAAACTAGTATAAATAAAAATGTAAAAAACCACGATATTAAAATATTCCCTTCGGAGACCGCGGAGGGGGGGGGGGGGGGGTTCCGGACGCTCGAGCTGCGGGCGGGTGGGGGGTGTTCCAGAACCTTCCTCCGCCTTGATCCAGATCGGTTCGGTTCAGATTATTGGTGCTTGTGGTATAATTAGTGTTAACACAATAGTGAAACCCCGCGCCCTCTCGCGAGACTCACACGCGCACTTTTTAGGTCTCGCCTGACCCAGCGCATGCGCTGGTCTGGCGAGACATTTAGTGAGGGCTCCAAAAAGTGCTACCAGGCCAGCCTAGACCTACAGTGCATGTGCGCGGGTCGCGCTTTACCGCTATCACTTTCACATTCGCGGCCGCTTTGATGTCTCATCGCGATCACTTTCGTGGCCACACAGGCCGCTTTGATGTTCTCCGTGAGGCTTCCATAGATTGCAGCAGTTAAAACAAGCATTGGCACAGCCAATAGGGCTCGCTTTTGGGACCTTATGTGTTTAGTTATGCAACTGTTGAATGGCTAAACACTTATAAGGTCCCAAAGGCGAGACCTATTGGCTATGCCAATGCTTGTTTTTTTCAAATCCTCTAAACTCTCTCAGTGAGGCTGCAGTGGCTTCCCCCTCCCCTAGCGGCGTGAATGAGGGTGCGACGCAGGGCCAAAGGGGAGCGCGCGACACGTTGCCCTGCTCTGTGGCTAGTGCTTGCGCTGTATCTATGTGGCTGGCGCACCCTGCTCCCCCTGTTGTCGCGAGCACTCTCAAAGAAAGAGTGGGTCTTGCGGTGCAGTCAGGGCATTATCAAGATGGGAAGGGGGCACGGTCACGCCACAGCCACAGCCACAGAGAGGAGTATGCATCTCCCAGTAGTACTGATCCTCGCGCCCTGGTGCGCCATATCCAATCACAGAGCAGCCTGCAGAGGAGTTTTTCCCTAGTTTTGGCCTAAGGCGCAAAGCTGACGTTTTGTCAAAGCGCTCCTCCTAAATGGAGAGAGCATCTCGTGAGTAAAAAATTAGCTAGCATTCGTGCCAAGAATTTTCAATTCTAGTAAGGACATCGAGGCGAGGATTATGCTTCTCTTTCTTATTTATTGCCACTCACAGCAGCCAATCAAAAACTTTTGTATGTAAAAAAAACACTACACATCCCATGATGCTCCTGGTACACATCACTTCCTGTCTGACCATATAAGAGCCACCATAGAGCCTGTTTCTTTGCTTGAACGTTTATAGTCCCAAGAATAACTAAAGTCCAAACAAATCCTCCAACGTGGAAGAACCAAACGGGAAAGTTAACATCTTCTTAACGAGAAGTACTGCTACTCCATCTTCTTCTCCGAACCTGGAAGGAATGGAATACAAGAAACCCATAATTTCTGCTTAAACAGAAGAACCAATACATACGGGTGGGTAAACATTACAAATATTGTAATACAACTGGGTGGGATAATCTTCGCCTCCGTGTGCTTAATAGAATTTAAAATTCTTAGCACGAATGCTAGCAAATTTTTTAGTCTATTATAGGACTGGATGATATCTTGAACAGTAGAACCTAACATAAAGGTTTTGGAGGCCATAGCTCCACGCACAGAATGCGCTCTATACACTTGGGTATCAATACCCGCCTCCTTCATGACAGATTTTAACCATCTGGCTATAGTAGCCGCAGATACCGGTTTATAAGGTTTTTACTGGGCAATTAACAATTGAACCATACCATCAGGTCGTATTGATCTAGTACATTCTTCATAAGACTTTAGACTTTGAACTACACATAATTTAGCATTACCAGGAAAAGCATGGTATTGAACACTTCGTGACAAAGTCTTAGTTCTGGCTGTAATGTTAAAGGAAACTCCTTCCGGAGTAAATACTCTACCTGTAAGATCCAGGGCTTTCACATCGTAACAGCGTAGATAGGCAGATAGGCATAAAAGCATAGCTAACTTGCACAATAGTTGTTTCTGCGTCAACATGTCATTATGTGGCCATCTGTCAATAAGGAAATTCCTAGAGAAACATCCCACAGAGAGGAATACTTTGGTTTAGGTGGATTCGCTACCCTAATATCCCTTAATAACTTACAAATTACTGGATGCATACCTATTGGTTTGCCGTCTATCTGAGAGCGACCCTTGACCTTGCCTGGTAGGTCGCTCCCCCCGCTGCAGCTCCGCCTGCATTCCTGCCGACGCCTGCTGCCGCCGCTGAATTCGAGGCCCTCCACCACCCGCAGGCTACCACCTGCGCCTCATCCCTGGTGGCCAGTGGTGGCCTTAGGTTTGTAATTAAACAAAAGAAGAGTGTATCCGTCAAAGACTGAGAAGTAACAGAGAAGTGAAGAGGAAGTGGATCACTGTGTTTAAACACAGTGATCCACTTCCTCTTCACTTCTCTGTTACTTCTCAGTCTTTGACGGATACACTCTTCTTTTGTATAATTATACTAGCCCAGGGGGATTAAGAGTGGCTCCTAAAATTTCCCTCCCTCTCTTGTTGTTGAGTTATAATATGGCCTTAGGTTTGTATCTGCTCTCTGTTGTGCCTGTACTCTGTCTGCCCGTCTCTCTTCTGTACTCCTCTGCCCTCCTTCTGTACACCCGTTCCTCTTCTGTACCCCCTTGCCCCCCGCTCGCCGCTGTGACCTCTTTTACTTCTGTGCCCCCACTGCCCGGTTTTCTCCCTCTGTCCCTCGTCTGCCTTCCGCCCCTGCTGCGACCTTTCTGCTCTCTGCCCCCTGCCCATCTGTCCGGCTGCTTCTGTGCCCCCTTTTCTGCTTCTGTACCCCTTTTTGCCTTGTTTTCCTACCTTGCGACCGCTTCGCTTCCCTGCTCCCGTCCCCGCCGCTGCATCCCCCGCGGCCCCGCCCCCTCCGTGCCCATCCGCTGCCCCTGCCACCCGCATCCCAGCTGCTCCCTCCCCACCTCCCCATATATGGCGCCCAAGGCAAGCCCGTCTGCACCCGTCCGCGCCCGGACCGCGCCCAGCGCCAGAACCCCTGGCCCCAGCACCAGCCATGAAGACCGCCTCCGTTACGACGCTAGCACCCTCGTCGTTCTCAACTCAGGAAGGACCTACACCTGCTGCAAGGCCGCCCCGAAGCACACCCACGGTCCCTTCGCCTGCCGGAACTACAGCTTCTCCTGCCTCGAAGGCACCGAGACACCCGCCACGACAGAACCCAACCAGTTCAGATGTATCCTGATCAACACCCGCTCCGCACGCAAACACGCCGTCGAGCTCTGGGACCTACTCGACACTGCATCTCCGGACGTCGCCTTCCTGACCGAGACCTGGATGAACGAAGCCTCCTCTCCAGACATCACCATAGCCATCCCTGACGGATACAAGATCACCCGCAGAGACCGCACCAACAGAGCCGGAGGAGAAATCGCCATCGTCCACAAGAACACCATCAGGGTCTCAACAAACACCAACGACACTCTCAGCAACGCCGAACACATGCACTTCCAGATCCACACGGACCCGAAGACCACCCTAAGAGGCACCCTCGTCTACAGACCGCCCGGACCCCGACCACAATTCTGCGACTCCATTTCCGACTTCATCAGCACGCACGCGCTAACCTCCACCGACTACATCCTCCTCGGAGACCTGAACTATCATCTGGAGAACAACAACGACAGCAACTCCTCCACCCTGATCGACAACCTCGCCAACCTCGGACTAAAACAGCTCGTCACGACGCCGACCCACATCGCCGGTCACACGCTCGATGCCATCTTCTCCTCAAGCCCCCACTTCGCCTTCAGCCACGCCTCCGAACTCACCTGGACAGACCACCACTGCATCCACTTCACCTTCCGAAAACCCCTCACACACCCCCGCACCCTACAGATCCCCCGCCGCTGCTGGGGCAAAGTCACTGAAGAACAACTACAGACAAACCTCGCACTCAACCCACCGACCAACCCCACCAACCCTGACGATGGCGCACGTATCCTCAGACGCTGGATGGACGACTGCGCCAACACCATAGCCCGCTGAAAAAGTCAACCAACAGAGACACCAGCAAGAGAGCCAGCTGGTTCACCCCGGAACTCCTAGCATCTAAGCGCACCTGCCGGAAATTGGAGAACAAATGGCACAGCGAGAAGACGCCGGACAGCCGTGCTGCCCACAAAGACGCCATCCGCAACCACCACCACCTCATCAGGACCACCAAAAGGACCTCCTTCAAAGACCACCTCGACAACAACGCACACAACAGCAAAGAGCTCTTCAACATCGTGAAGGAACTCTCCAACCCCAGCTCCAGCGCCAACGACATTTCACCATCGCAAGCCCTGTGCGACTCCCTCGCCGCCTTCTTTCACCGCAAAATCACCGACATCCATGACAGCTTCAACACCCGGATGACCCCTACAGGCCTCGACACGCCGGACCCACCGCACCCCATCGACCACGACTCCCTGACAACCTGGGCCAACGTGAGCATCAAGGACACAATCAAGACCATGAGCACAATCCACTCCGGCTCCCCGTCTGACCCACTTCCACACCACATCTTCAACAAAGCCGGCAGCTCCCATCGCACCCCACCTGCGCAACGACATCAACCTCTTCTTCGAGACCGCTACCTTCCCTGAGAGCTGGAAGCACGCCGAGATCAACGCCTTACTGAAGAAACCCAAGGCAGATCCGAGCGACCTAAAGAACTTCCGGCCCATCTCCCTGCTTCCGTTCCAGGCAAAGGTCATCGAGAAGATAGTTAACATCCAGCTCACCCGTCACCTCGAAGACAACAGCATCCTGGACTCCTCCCAATCAGGATTCCGCAGCAACCACAGCACCGAGACCGCCCTCATCGCCGCCACAGACGACATTAGGATCCTGCTAGACAACGGCGAGACGGCGGCCCTCATCCTCCTGGACCTCTTCACTGCCTTTGACACCGTACACTACGCACGCGTCTCCACGACGCAGGGATCCGAGACAAGGCCCTGGACTGGACCACCTCCTTCCTCTCCGGCAGAACCCAGAGAGTCCTCCTCCCCCTGTTCCGGTCCGAAGCCTCTGAGATCATCTGCGGCGTCCCGCAGGGATCCTCCCTCAGCCCGACGCTGTTCAACGTCTACATGGCACCACTCGCACGCATCACCCGACAGCACGACCTCAACATAATCTCCTACGTCGAAGACACGCAGCTGATCCTCTCCCTCACCAAGGACCCCCTCACCGCCAAATCCAACCTCCACCAGGGAATGAAGGCTGTCAACGACTGGATGGAGGAAAGCCGACTTAAGCTGAACACAGACAAGACGGAGATCCTCAACCTCGGGCCCAACCCCTCAGCATGGGATGACTCCTGGTGGCCCGCATCACTGGGGACACCCCCGGCTCCTACCAACCACGCACGCAACCTGGGAGTCATCCTCGACTCGTAACTCACCATGACCAAACAAGTTAACGCAGTCTCCTCTACCTGCTTCAACATGGAAACGCCCTCTACGCCGGAGCCCCGACCAAGCTCATCAACAGACTGCAAAGAATCCAGAACGCCTTTGCATGCCTGATCCTCGACGTCCCGCGCCGCGACCACATCACCCCCCACCTGAGGAACCTGCACTCGCTCCCCGTCGACAGAAGAATCTCCTTCAAGCTCCTGATTCACGCACACAAGGCACTCCACAAAACCGGCCCAGCCTATCTCAACAGTCGACTCTCATTCTACGTACCCAACAGGAAACTCCGCTCCGCCGACCACGCCCTGGCCACGGTCCCGCGCATCCGTAGAACCAAATCCGGAGGCAGGTCCTTCTCCCACCACGCCGCCAAGACCTGGAACACCCTCCCCCTCAACCTACGACAAACCGAAGACCTGCTGACCTTCAGGAGACGACTCAAGACCTGGCTTTTCGACCAGTAGCAGCAGCACCACCCCTCCACCCTCAGCGCCTTGAAACCCTTGCAGGTAAGAAGTGCGCTTTACAAGTTAACTGATTGATTGATTGAAATGGCCGACCGAAAATTGTTAACCGAACGGTACACCAGCCCCTCCAAGGCTTTTTCAGACAGAAAATTTACAACATGGGGTTGCTCCGACCCCACGGGATCCACGTGTTGTTCCACACACCAACGAACCCAGCCTTTCCAGGCTGAAGAATATCGTTTCCTGGTGGAGGGAGCCCAGGCTTGGTTGATGAAAGACGCAGCTGCGTCCGAAAGTCCCGGCATTTGCCATCTTTGCCTGAAAGTCTCCAGGCCATCAGAGACAACTGTCCCGCTAACATCATCGGTTGCATTTCTCCATGAGGGCCCTGGAGCGTCGTTGAGGGTGACAGAATTATCCTGGGGGAGTTGCAGCTCATCTCCAATAATATTGGGATCCAAGGCTGTGACTTCCACATGGGGGTTATCAAAATCACTTCTGCCAGATGGTGAGACACTTGGGTAGTCACTCTGGGAATCAATATGAATGGGGGAAAGGCGTAATTCAGGCCCTTGGACCAGTCTTGAGAAAACGCATCAGTCGCCAGTGCCAACGGATCCGGTCTCCAGCTGAAGAACTTCTCCAACTGTCGATTCAGTCTGGATGCAAATAGGTCGATCTCACAGTTGCCCCAGATCGCTTGCAACCAACTGACAATCTGTGGTTGGAGTTGCCAATCGCTGTAATACTTGAGGTGCCGGGAGTTCCAGTCCGCTACTATGTTTGATTGTCCCAGGATATATTCGGCAATCACCGATATCTGACGACTTAAGCAGCAATGCCAAAAGTCCTTCGCTATTTTCGCAAGCAGAGAGGACCTCGTGCCTCCTAATTTGTTGATGTAGCGTACTGCCGAGATGTTGTTTATCCGCAGAAGGATGCAACATGAGATTCACTTTGGTGACAGTGTCTGGATCGCGAACGATCCTGCTAAGAGTTCCAGGCAGTTGATGTGAAAGTCGAGTTCGCACAGGGACCATCGCCCGCCTGTGGAGATCTCCGCAACGGGCACCCCAGCCCCAACAGCTGGCGTCGGATTCTTTAACTATCTCTGGCTGAAACCCAAAAATGGCTCTGCCGTTCCATGGCTTAGCCACCACTGAATTTCTTCTCGCACTTCCTGAGTAAGAGGTACAACGTCCGTGTAAGAGAGGCCTCTTTGAAGATGTTGTATCTTCAACCTCTGAAGGGCCTGATAATGAAGCTGACCCGGGAAGATTGACTGTATGAAGGAAGCCAGAAGACCCACGATCCTGGCAATTACTCTGAGTGAGACTGTTTGTTTGGACAACAACATCGAGAGCTCCGTCCTGTTGATTTTCAGTTTGGAGAGGGAAAGACTTAACTGGGTCGTCCGAGAATCTATGACGAACCCCAGAAAATCCACGGTCTGTGAGGGCGAAAGGACTGATTTGGATTCATTGATCACGAATCCTAGGTTTTGCAAAGTAGTTATGGTCATTTGTAAATGCTGTGCAGCTACCAGTGGAGATTGTACCATGATGAGTCTGTTGTCTAGATACACGATCATGCGAATACCCTGCTCTCGTAGATGGGCTATCACCGGTTTCATCACCTTGGTGAAGCACCATGGTGCTGAGGAGAGCCCGAAAAGAAGGACCAAATACTCGAACCACTGGTTCCGCTATTGAAATTGAAGGAAACGGCGGTGAGGATGAAAAATAGGTATTGACAGATAGGCGCCTTTCAGGTCCAACCGGACCATCCAGTCTCCTTCCTTGAGAAGATCTGCCAAAAGAAGGATGCCCGCCATCTTGAAGTGCTTGTATGTCATGAACTGATTGAACTCCTTTAAATTCAACACTAACCTGTGACCTCCGCCTTTCTTCTGCACTAAGAAAATATTGCTGCAAAAACCGCGAGGGCCCTCGTTGTAATGCGCTGTCGCGTGTTTCTGCAGCAATGCGTCTAGTTCGTAATCGATAAACTCGCATTCTAGTTGGGAAAAAGAAAGCTGTCTGGGTTGTTTGTCCTGATAGGGAGTTTGATAGAAATCTAAATGGAAGCCCTGAATTGTTTGTAAAACCCATGCATCCTGAGAAATTCGAAACCAATTGTGATAGAAAAATTGAGTGCGACCCCCCAAAGGTATTAGTAAGCTGTCGGGAGCACTTACCTGCAGAGTCTGGGGCTTGGAAGCCTCCTTGGTGTCCACTTCTGTGGAAACGTCTCTGGTTGAAGCGTTGTCTGGTGGGGTAAAAGGTTCCCCCATGAGCGGAATCCCACTCTCCGCGCCCCCTGCCGTAGTCTCCTCGCTGAGGACCTTGAGAGAACTGACGGCCTGGCGAGCGTCCTCGGCCTCGCCTGGCCTGCCCGGCCTGTCGAAAAAGGCCAGCTTGAAAGTCACGGACCCGCCCCCACTCGACCGTGCTCCAGACCTCTAGCGGAAGACCGCGGCTCCATTGCTGAGCGACCGCCCACGTTTCCCGCCAACTGGTTCCTGCAGTTCTGCTCAAAACATCTGATTCTTGCAGCTTCACGATACCCTCCAGCGTCTGGGGGCGGGCTGTTGTGAATTGTTACTGCTCGCCCCCGGAATCGGGCCACAGAGAACACTCGGCTCGGCGCTCCGAAGGGACGCTCAGAGACGCGGGCATCGGAAGGAACTGGCGTCATTCCTCCCAAGGCCTTGATACAACACGAGAATCGGCAGTAATTGATAAAATCAATAAAAGTCTCACAATCATCACCTATTCGGTGTCAGCAGCAGCAACGCTCGACGGAACTACTTCCGGGTCTGCCGCGCTGGAGCGCGGTTACGAGCCGCAGTAAGCTCCGAGCATTCTTCCTCTGGGTCTTCCTCTGGGTCCGCTCCGGGAAACGTTTCCTCCGCGCTGGTGCGCGAGACAGATTCCTGGAATGCCGGAGCTCCTTGTGTTTACACTGCGCTAGAGCGCTTCTGGTGAGCTGTCCTGGGGCAGTTGGCAGCCCGTACTTTGTTTCCTTTGCAGCCTGCGGGTCGCTTTTCAACTCCCCAAAGAGCTGGTGAGAGTCAGAGAATCTGGCAGTATTTTCACGACTGTAGGGTCACCTACAGAACACGCAGAACCAGCATGTTACCTCAGGAAGGTTTCTACAAGTTCCAGGACTTCCAATCCCTTCAGGCTTGGTGGGAGTCTTCGCCTTTACGGTTTCTCTTGCCTGCCCATGGTGTCTGTGGTGCCTCCCTGCCGCCACCGCAACACACCAACTCCTGATTACCCCTGGTGGGACGAGGGTCCCAGGGGCAACGCTGCCATCCGCGCCTTTACACTCTGGGGTGGACTGCAATCCCCAGAGTGCACCACTTTACTCCGCAGCTGCTGTGAGTGAGGGGGAGGTGAGGCCAACGCACTCATAAGCGCAGCCTCTCCCACCGTGACGCAGGGACACAGGGACCGTCAGAGGCCGGGTCGGGCCACCCCTCTGACATCTCTCATCATTCGTGTTTGCAGCGGTGAGTGAGTGGTAAATTATATCGTCTTCATGTTTGGGGCAGAAACTGCCATGGGCAAACGCAATATTATCCCAGCACTGCGTAATACTACATCCATAGATAGTACACTGGAGAGAGCAGTTAACATTGTTAGCACCGAAATCGAGCTAACTGAGAGGCGCCTGTCCTTGGGTTTAACAAAACCCCATTTTCCTTTACAAACTGAGAATATTGATAATAGTGACTCTCAACCAATGTTGACTACACAAGTTGATTATAATTTACATTTGTCGGCCTGAGAAAGCGAACTGGGCGCTGAGGGAATTGTGGACATCGGACGTATTGAGGCAATGGAGGATTCCGCATCCATGGCTTACTCTAAGGACACTTTTGCACCGGCAATTGTGAATGTCTCCCCGAACCCTGAAGTTACCGGGGCAACAAGAAAAAGGAAAACAGCTAAGCAGGTCTGCCAGAAACGGAAACAACCCCCACGATCGAATCCCCAACGCACTGCGCTAACTACATGGATTCAGGGTCCGACAGCTCCAGTCGACTTAGTATCTGTTAGCGCTTCTGTTGATCTAACATCCTCAGAGACATTAAAATACTCTGTATATACTCAAACTGAATCAACACCGACAACTTTTTCTAATCTCAGACTTGGGGATACTGCCATTGATATTATCATAGACGCAATGTACGAGCGAGTTAAAGAACTTGTAGACAAGAATTTTGCTGCATTATGGAAGCGTTTAGACCGCTTAGAATCTCTAACTAATAAATTAAATTCACCTAGTAAGGTATCTAAGCAGTCATCTCTACAGGGTTGCCCTTCTAAATCACAGACCCTGAGTGATGGAACCCTTAAAGTACAACAGGGGAGTATAATTCCCACGCAGCCTCTTGTCTCTTGTGACATCTGCCGTAAAGCCAAAGATTGTATCCCTCTTAAACCTCCCCCGACTCTGTTAAAAGTCAAAATTCAGCCATTACCACTACATTATATCCATCTAGCCAGACTGCCGATCATGTTCTCCCTATAGCCTCCGCCAATACTGTCAGTTACAACGCTAGCGGTTACGCAGAGGCAAGTAAAGATGTTTTAAGTCTACCGCCAGCAGCCTGCCCGTATGTCCTGATTCTCGCAGATGTTCCCCCATTAGAGAGGAACAAATCTGAGACTTGGGACCAACTACGGAATAAAAGCATTGATTGGCTGGCTAAACATAAAGGGTTCAGGAGGTTTAATATAAATGACGTTATAATGGTACGTAGGGTTGGTTGGGTTGGACCGTCAGAAAAGACCATTGAGGGAGATTGCATTGTTATCAATATTCGACGACCAACACTTGTTAGATCAATACTGATGGCAAAGGAGATTTATTGCTATTTACCTACAAATATCGGGGCATTGCCTCTTGGTTTCTTATATAAACCAAATTCTGAGCAGCTACCCTCAATTACCCCTTCATACCTGTCTGTAAATAGGTTCTCTGCCCTTTGTGATCTCGACAGCTTAGATTGACAGTCATATATACCAAAACCTACTGAAATCGCCCCTTTGACACCTATGTTGGCCATCTCAGAAAATGACGGTTCTGAGCCTTATGACCCAATGTTACATGTGCTAAGCTGGAATGTCGCCGGCTTGGCTTCCAAACTAAGTAGTGATGATTGGGTCATGATGGTAAACAAATATGATATCCCAAGGTTTCAAGAGACTTGGGCAACAACAGAGCTTTATCTTGAAGGGTATGAATGCCTCAATATTACCTCACCCCCCCTAAACAAGGCAGACCTTCTGGTGGTTTATCCACCTGGGTGAGCATTTCGTCGGGTGGTAGTGTAAAACCAATCCCCAACAAAAGTGCTAACATCCAAGCCCTGATATACACACGTGGGGTCTCGATTTGTTTTTATTAATTTTTATAATAATGATTTTTAACCACACCTAACATGAATTTTGTCAACCGTTTAAACTTTATTTCAGATCTACCTAATTTTATGGAAAATCAAACACTTGCAGGAATTTGTTTGGGCAGTGATTTTAATGCAAAGATTGCAGGGGGAAACATTTAAACTCCCCTCTATCACCCTCTGGTCAATCCATGTAAAAGGGGGCTTGAGTTATTGGACCATCTATTAAATAGTAGCCTATCAAACGTAATGGATATTGCAGCTACAAACAATGGGGACAGCCCAATACCCACCTATAGAGGTCATGGCTGCGCCTCAACAATAGATTACGTTTTTATAACGACCACATTAGAAGATTACTTAGTTAAAGCAGAGGTTAAACCATCCACTTTTGGGGATCATAACCCAATTTCAGTTTTATTCAGGGTCGCCCCAGATGTGGTCCTAGAAAAGAGATAGGGGCCGGTAACTTAGTATCCTAAACGGACAACTTAGGGGTCAAATGGAAAGGTATTGATAATAGCAGCGTGTTCCAAAAAATGATAAAAACTTATCGATCACTCTGTGAGACTTGTCTTTCGCCCGCTGATCCTAATCCAGAAGTAGTTTCTGCTTTTGTTCAACTATGTGCAGGTATTAAAAAATTGATCTCAAGACCCGTACTTGTACCCAATTCTAACCTGAGGTGGTTTAACAACACTTGCTCGCGGGCAAACAGAGAGCTTAGAGCTGCCTTCTCAGCTGCCCCTAGGGATTCTAACCTCATTAGATCACTGAGGCATGAATACAAAAGAGTTACTTAGCTGAGGAAAGACGAGATCCTAAAAGAACAAGAACATTGGAACAACTTGGCTTGTGCTGCAAGATTTAACAACTCAAATGGCTTTTGGACAGCGGCCAAGTCACTAAGCTCATTGGGCAATACACTCACCCCTTTAAATTGCAATATAACGAGTGAAGCCTGGGTTGCCCACTTTTCCAATATATATGCTGCTACGCCCCAGTGCGAGGATACTGTTGATAATCTCGCTGCTTCCTGAATTCAAATATCATTGTGTGAGGTTGAGGATGCTTTTGACCAAAGTCTGTGTAATAAGGCCCCTGGCCCAGACGGGCTTCCTATTGACCTCATAAAATTTAGGTCAGAGTTTTGTGCCCCTCTTTTACTTAATGTTTTTAATAACTTGACAATAACTAAAATTCCCAATACATGGTCTACATCTGTTATTGTTCCAATTTTTAAAAAGGGTGACAGATCCAACCCGAGTTGTTATAGACCAATTTCTTTAATCAACAATACACTTAAGATATTGGGGAGGGTATTATTTAGTCAGAACCTGGGCCAAGGAGGAAAATATTTTAAACAGATGTCAGCTAGGTTTCAGAAGCAATCTTGGAACGGTGGAACAGTGTCTTAACCTTAATTTGATCATAAGTAAATATACCATAGCTCAACACGGGCCCATCTAACTAGCATTCATGGACCTTACCTTGGCCTTTGATTCTGTTAATAGATCACGGCTCTGGACATACCTTTTAAACTACGGGTTGGATGAGGACATAGTTCACTTTTTAGCATATTTACACAGGGACCTAAGGGCACGGGTGAGAATTAGCACAGATGGGGAAGTTTCAGGGGACATAGTGGTTGGAAGAGGGGTCAGACAAGGGTGCGTCTTAGCCCCACTCTTGTTTATTTTATATATTAATGAGTTACATAATGTGTTGTCTGACCTGACCACAGATGTCCCAATGATTAATGGTAATAAACTGCCCGCCCTTTTATATGTGGACGACGCGGTTGTAATGGACCGTACACCTAATCCACTGCGTATATTAGTTAGGGGTTTTGTTGATTTTATGAATGGCCTAAACCTTTGTACGAATTTTAAGAAATCTTTTTTAATGTGTTGTGGTCCCAAAAAATGTCTTATTAATGCTATTACTTCTGGTTCTGAAACTTTGCTACGCACACGCACTTTTCCGTATTTGGGCCTACAGTTTTCAGACAATGGATCCTGGGCATCCCACTTGGCATAAGGGCGAAGTAAATTCTTAAATGCAGTTAATTCGATTCTAAATCTCCCCCAACCGAAAAGAATTGAGGTAGCGTTGTCCCTACTCAAAATCTATAGTACACAGTGTGTACCCACTATAACATATGGGGCCGAAATCTGGGGCTTTATAAATTCTAAAAGCATCCAGGTCGAAGAAAATAGATTTTGTAGGAGAATTTTGGGGATACCTATCTCCTCTTCATCCTTTGTCTGTCATAAAGAGTTAAAATTATCTTATGTAGAAGATTATATCAGGTCTCGCCCTGCCCTGTTTTGGTTGAAGGTTTGGCAAAATCCGTCAGCCTCGGTAACCAGGGAAATTATAGTCAACTGTTTAAAATGCGACAAAGGCGAAGATATACCGTGGCTTGCAGAAGTAAGGGCAAGTTTAACTAGAGTAAATCTTGGTCACATTTTTCATAACCCAGACCAGTTAGAGGGTATTAACAAAAAGACTATCCGAGAAGCTATAAATAAATACTATGGGTCTTAAGACTCACACAAGAGCTCTCCAAAGTATCCGTCGCACGTTATATATCAATGGTGGACGACGAAGGCTCCCCCTCCTATTTATCAGTTAGTTATCTTTTAAGAGATATTACCCGCTGGGATCGATGCTTGCTCTTTCGCCTTAGATCGGGCACATTAAAATATTTGTTGTGCTTCCCCTTAGGTTTCCAGCCCAATATTGAGGAATTGCCTTGCCCTTACGGCAACTTAGGTAAGCAATCCATGTTACATTTCCTGTTCTTCTGTAATTTCTACCAAAGGTGCAGCAAACAAGTTTTGATTCCCTTCTTTAGGGCCAGTGGAATAGCGGACTTCAAGGTTGCTTACGCGGCTATCCTTCAGCTTAATGGGGAAAACTTAACATTCCGTGTCTGTACCTTTTTGAAAATGACTATTCGTTCACCTGCCTCTATGAACCCCTGATAAGTGGATTTGATTGTATCATATGCACCTCTTGGTTTTACGCTGATAAAGAATATGCTTTTTGTTTCTTGACCTATGTCCAACATTTGTGGAGTTTTATGTATGAGGTTTAATAGCTTATTTTCCCCTGCTGCTACTCCCCCCCAAAAGCATTTGCACTTTGCACTTTGTACTTTATTATATGACGCTGCTATATAATTTGATACATTTTTTGGCCTCTGTGTCAACTTTATGACGATTCATCGCCCTGTTCTTATATATGCTATAAACTCAGATGATGTTTTTTATGTAAGTGTTTAAATGATTAACTTTGTGAGAATTGTTTGTGCTTTTATGGACATTTTTTATCCGAATAAAGATTATTGAATTGAATTGAAAGTCACGTTTAATGCCGGATTGGGCTTTATCTAACGTGGTGAACGTGCCCACGTACTTGGCAACATCCTTGACAAAGCGTTCTCCAAAGAGATTGCCCTCCGCCAGGGGCCCCGGTTCCGCTGCCGCCAATTCAGTGAGGTTGGAGTCCATACGCATGAGGAGCGACTTGCGCCGTTCCATAGATAGAGTGCAATTTGTGTTGCCCAAGAGGCATATGGCCCGCTGGGTCCACCCTGCCAGTACGTCTGGGTCCACCACAGTGCCTGACTCTTGCGCTTGTAGGGCCATTTCAAGGATCTTAGCAAGAGGGCCTGCCACATCCAGGAGTTTGTCCTGGCAGCCTCGCCAGGCCCTATCAATACCTTTCTTAGGGTCCTTTGTGAACTTCTTGAGGAATGTAAGTAAGCTCGTGTCTATATCTGGGGTTTCCTCAACCTTGTCCGGATTGTCCGGCCTGGGGCATTCTGAACGTAATCTATTACTCACCTCCTTGTCAAAGCTCCAGCAGAGATTATCATGCAGATACGCCACGACTTCAGGCACGGGAGCCCAGTCAGAAGACCTAGGGTGGACTATGTCGGCAGGGTTGAAAGTGAACGGAGTAGACATAGTTTGGGATAGGTCTTGCTCCACGTGTTTAGTTTTCCTAGATTTCTTCTTCGGGGGAGCCTCGTCAGGGGTGTCTGTCCCCGTGATGTCAGTGTCCGTGTCCGTATCAGTGTCAGGATGCTTGGCCTTACCAAAAGGAGGAAGCGAAGACAGAGCGTTAGCATGAGGCCAGGATTTTGCCTGAGGGCCACTGTCAGTGGTATCTTTAGCCGGTTCAGTAGGGGTAGTAAAGCCATGACGCTTGGCAAAACATTCCAGCTGTTTAGTTATCGGTTTCAACACAGCTGCCAATGCTTGCTGCACAGTCCCAGGGACTGCCTTCTCTATGGCCTTATTCACTGACTCCTGGATGGTAGCATCCAGCGCCTCCACAATATTATCTTCCAAGGAAGGGGTGGCCACTTCCTCCTCATAAAGGGTATCATCCTCATAACTGACCCAATCCTCCATGATAAGCTAGAATTCAAGTGATGGACAGAAGAAGAGTAAAGGGGGGAGCCAACCCACAGCACACACCAATAATCGCCTAGCTCCTCAGCAAAAGCTGTATAAAAGTTCTTGCAGCTCACAGGGCTTAGGGAGAGCAGAGAGAACAAAGTTTTGAGGGAGTTTGTGCACACTCCAAGGCCTGATAATTATTCCAGCCACATCAGCGTAAGCAGGGTCTCTTCTTAGAAATAACTCCGGGGGCGGAGCTTGGCTCGCAAAGAAGATGGCCGCTTGAGCTCGGAGCTCCGGCGAGCCACGTCCAAAATCCATAAATAATCCTGACCCCGACGAGTCCCAGCGCAACGGTCGGCCTCGGCGGAACGTCCCAGGGTGCCGGGCAGCTGAACGCCGCGATTTCCGGCCCGATCGAGCGACCGGGCGACCCCCGGAGCCGGCGGCTCGAGCGGCGTCCTAGGCCGCGGATCCCCGGCCTTGAGTGGAGGAGACAGCCGACGACGTAAGGAGACGTGCGGCCAGCGGACCTGAGGTGCGCGGCGGAGGACAGCGGCGACCAGAGGCAGGGTCCGCCGGTGCACACAGAGGCAGCGGACAGCACAGACGCTGATCTACGGCAAGTAAGAGAGACCCGGGTTGCATCACACGGCGCCCGCAGCGTGGAGGATCTGCGATACCCCCTGCGCGCCCTACGACAGAGAGACTGGGGGCGAGGCGCGTTTGTGGCGCTCCTGGGCATGGTTACGGCGGCAGCCGGGAAGAGGGGCGCTGGTGAGCCCTGCAGCGGAGGTGCGTAGAAGTCAGCAGATCGGGAGTCACCACTGGTGAGACGCCTCCGAGGCTGAGCTGAGCGCGGACGCCACGAGCTTGGTAGCCTTGCTGCTGGGACGGGGCGGACGGCCTGCTGGACGCCTGGAGTGGCCGTTGGCGGACTGGTGCGCCGGGTGAAGACGGAAGGAGCTAATTGACCTGCCGAGACGCCTGCGGTGGGCTGCCTGCGACTGTGCCACGGCTGGGTGGTGCCGGGGGACTTGCCAAGCCGAACGGCGGCGCGCTGAGCGGAGTGGGGGCACAAGATGGGCAAGGCGGATAAAACTCAGTCGAAACTAAAGTTCGAGCAGCGGCGCCCCCAGCTGCAGCCGCCCATGGAGGGCGCTACGGGAGGCGGGCCTGACCCCGCGGAAGACGACCGGGACTTGAGGGGCCTCTTGTTGTCCATGGAGAAGGGACTACAGAGCGGCATCACTGCCCTGGGCGCCAAAATCGACGCGCTCTCCTACCGAATGGACCGCATGGGAGAGCGCCTGGACAGGCATTCGGAGCGCCTAGACCAGGCTGACAGCCGCATATCGGAGGTGGAGGGCGCGCAGACGGCACTGGACAGCGACCACAAGAAGCTCGAGCGCCAAATGCAGATGCTGCAGGACAAGACAGAGGACTTAGAGGCCCGTTCTCGGCGCTGTAACTTGCGCATCACTGGCCTGCCGGAGTCCACCGCCACAGGCCGCATGGAGACCTTCGTGGAGACATTGTTGGTTACATTGCTGGGGAAGGAAGTGTTCTCCGGGATGTTCGTGGTGGAGAGAGCGCACAGGTCCCTGGGCCCAAGGCCCCCGCCAGGAGCACCGCCCCGACCGGTCATAGCTAAACTTCTGAACTATAGAGACCGGGATGCGGCGCTGAGAGTGGCCCGGGAAAAGCAGACGCTGTCCTACGAAGGGTCGCCTATCTCGCTCTACCCGGACTTCACAGCCCGGGTGCAGGAGGCCAGACGACAGTTTGCCCCAGCCAAAAAACAGCTCCGGGAGCTCGGGGTGGACTATGCCATGCTGTACCCAGCTAAGCTACGAGTCAACCGACAGGGCAAGTCGCACATATTCCAGGACCCGAAAGCACTCCAAAAGGCGCTGAAGGACTGGGCGAAGGAGCAGCGTCGGAGCCCGGCGACGTCACCACGAGGGGACGAGAGAGATGGCGCCCTGGACGCACAGGACTGACCAAGAGGGCAGGACTCATCTAGTTGGTATTTTGTCGTGGCATGCGTGGCAGCAGGGAGGTAGGATTTGAGGGGCACGGGTGGGGAGCGGTTAGACGATATGGTTATGGGGTACTGTACAACGTGAGATGCACTCCCCACCGGACTAGTCGCAACAGGGAGGCCAGTGGACAGCGACTTATCCCCCTGTTGCTTAACTCCTTTATAGCATAATAGAGTATGCTGCTGGGGACAAACACCTGGGAACGTTGTCAAGAGGTTGTATCAAAGTGCTGGGAGGGGTCGAGAGACACCATAGTGGTTCGCTGGACCGGGCGGCGGCTGTTGGGTGCTAGGTGCTTCCACACTAACGTGTGAGCGCAGAGCGACCTCCGCCCGCGTGTGCGTTCCACTCCGTTGAGAGTTCGACAGTTAAGGGTGGGGAGGCGGGAGGTATGGGGTGCCCAAGTTTGGGAATCTGCAAGGCCGAGTTGGGGAGGGTCTGCTGTGGGCGGGGGGGAAGGGGGGGTTTGAGTTCTGGGGGTTTGAGGTCACTAGGTTGGGGTGCGAGTTTGGCACTACTAGTGTGCTCCTGCGCTTGGAGGCGCGCTCAATTGAGGGATTTGCACCCAATAGAAAGCTATGGCGAACACCGGAGCGGACATGCCTGAGAAGCGCGACGCACTAAGAATCCTCTCTTGGAATGTACGGGGACTGAATGATTACCGAAAAGCCCGTAAAGTGCTGCACTACCTTAAGAGGCATGAGATAGATATTGCACTCCTGCAGGAGACGCACCTTCCCACTAACAGCCCTATCCTGCGCACCAGGGACCTGAGGGAGGCACATGCAGCGGGGTTCACTACACACTCTAGAGGGGTGCTTACATGGGTCAGCGCGCGGGTGGAGCACAGGTTGCAGTGCATTGCCACAGACAATGCGGGCAGGTATGCGCTCACGCGCTTTCAGGGAAAGGGCATGGATTTACTGCTGGTTAATTGTTATGGGCCGAACTATGACTGCCCCGAGTTTTTCACAGCGCTGGCGGGAGCGGTGGGGGATACAGGCGCGCGGCAGGTACTGTGGGGAGGCGACTTCAATGTGGTGCTAGACCCGGAGCTTGATAGGTCAGGAGGCCCGAACCGAGCGCGACCTGCGGCAGCAGGGGCGATCACTCGGGCTATGCTATGTTTGGATTTGGTGGATTTGTGGCGCACTCGTAACCCGGCAAAAGGAGGCTACACGCATTACTCGGCATACCATAACCTGCATACGCGGATAGACTACTGGCTACTATCTGCGCCCCTCGCTTCGCAGATTCGCGAGTGTGCGGTACTCCCACGAACGCTTTCTGACCACTCGCCGATACTGCTCTCCCTGGCGACGCCCAGAAGGGCCCCCCCGCCGTTCCTTTGGCGATTCCCCCCTTACTCGCTGCTGGATCCTCTGTTCAAGGAGGAGCTACTGGCTGCGATCGAGCAATTCTTTGCCACTAATTTGGGCTCTGTGGAAGATTTCCAGACTGTCTGGGAGACCTTCAAGGTCCACATTCGCGGAGTGGCGATGGCTAAACACTCGGGGGTACTCCGGAGTATCCGGCGCCGCCTTGCGGCGCAGGAGCGTAATCTGGCAGCGTTGGAGACAAGACTGCTAGAAAAGGGCGGAGATGACACTACTGAGGAGATAAAGGCTCTACTAGCAGAGTATCACGAAACGGCTGATGCAGAGGTGTTACACCTGGGGAAGTACGCTACGGCCAGGGTGTATGGTGAGGGGGACAGACCGGGGTCGGTGTTAGCTAACCTGCTCAAGGCTAACAGGCGCAGGACCGCCGTCACGCAGGTCAAGGCAGCGGATAGCTCACTGCTCACAGAGGAGGAGGACGTGGTGGAGCGATTTCGGTCGTACTACGCTGGACTCTATGCTTCTAAACAAACCGGCATGGAGGACGGCATAGGGGACTATCTGGACCATATAAAGTTGCCGTTCCTCCCGAACGAACACAGGGAGTTTCTCTCCCTACCTATTGAGAGGGATGAAATTCTAGAGGCCCTTGCGAGCATGAAGGCGCAGAGCGCCCCCGGAGCTGACGGCCTCACCGTCGCGTTCTACCGAGCTTTCATAGACCAGCTCTTACCACACGTGTCGACGCTGTTTGACGATATGTGCACGAGGGGGCATATGCCACCGTCCATGCGCGAAGCGCTCTTAGTTGCTATACCGAAGCCAGGCAAACCGCCCGAGGAGTGCAGCTCCTATCGACCGCTGTCGCTACTCAACGTGGATACGAAATTATATGCCAAGATCCTGGCCACGCGGCTGGCCCTTCTCGCTCCCGAACTGGTCGCCCCAGAGCAGGCGGGATTCATGCCGGGCAGGAACCTCACATATAATTTGCGGACGGTGTTTGGCGTCATGCAACACGTTCGCCCCGAAGCGCGCGCGCTCGCGGTGTTTCTCGACATGGAAAAGGCATTTGACTCTGTCGAGTGGCCATTTATGCGGCAGGTCCTGACGCGCATGGGGCTCGGTCCGATCTTCCTACAAATGATAGGAGTACTATATAATGGCCCCACGGCGCGAATACGCTTGGGCGACAGAGTCACGGACCCGATAACAATTACGAGGGGCACGAGGCAGGGGTGCCCCCTGTCACCTTTGTTGTATGCCCTGGTGGCAGAACCGCTGGCGTGCGCTATGCGTGAATACCACAGCCTTCGAGGCATCAATTTCCCTACTTACAGAATAACGATCTCCACGTATGCAGACGACACCCTGCTATATGTCAGGGACCCGGAAAATAACCTAGCCCCAGTGTTGAGGGAGGTAGTCCACTTTGGAGCGCTCTCCGGGCTGACGGTGAACTGGGATAAATCTATTGTGTTCCCGCTGACGCCAGTCACGACCCCCTTTGCTATGGAGTACCCGTTGCACTGGTCTGAGGAACCGGTTCGGTACCTGGGGATCCAGCTCCATAGGGACTCAGAGGTGGTGCTATCTGAGAATTACGGACGGGCCATAAGTAAACTGGAAGACGACGTGGAGACCTGGATCAAGCTGCCCCTTTCGTTATTGGGACGCATATCCATTATGAAGATGGTGGTGCTCCCTCGGTTCCTGTTTCTTTTTACGAACATCCCCATGGTGCTCTCGCGTGCTTTCTTCGCGCGGCTACAGGCATCATTGCTAAGGCTGGCGTGGGCTGGCAAGCAGGCGCGGACCAGCTGGAAAGTACTGACGCTACCTTACCAGATGGGTGGCCTGGGGGCACCCGACATGGAGCTGTACTACCGAGTGGCGCAGGGAGCTCAGGCGCATAGCTGGATACACGGGGGCGAGGCTGTCCCGTATCTTAGACTGGAGACATTGTTTGCGGCGCCGTTGCCGCTCCCAGCGGTAATTTTTGAGCATCCGGACCGCCGCACGGGATTTCTTGATTCCTTGAACTCCACTAGGCATGCCTGGAACTGTATACTACAGTGCGACTCTGGGGCGCAGCTGTATTCACCGGCAATGCCCACTGCCTGGGCGGTGTGGCTGACCCCTTGCAAGGAGGAGGGAGTGCGGCGAGCGCTTAAGGAGCTGGGAGTGCACACGATGGGTGACATGTTTGCTGACGGCCATGTCAAAACGTGGGCGGCGGTGGCAGCCTCGGGCGCGGAGTGCACACAATTGCAGCGTTTTCAGTATTACAGAGTCAGGCAGGCCTGGAGACAGTTGTTGGGGAGAGATATGGAGGAGCCGGCGGAGGTTCAGGAACTGACATACATAATTAAGAATGATAGCCCCCGCGGGTTGATCTCTAAGTTGTACAGAATGGCGCAATCGCATAGAGTGCACGAGTTCGCAAAATGCAGACTGGACTGGCAAAGGGACTTAGGGATTACCATTGACGATGCAATGTGGGCGTACTGCTGCACGGGGATTAGACGCATCTCTCTGCATGGCAGACACCGGCTGGTCCATTTCAAATTCCTCAACAGGTACTACTACACGCCGGAGCGCTTGCATAGATATGGGCTGCGTGACGACCCTGTATGCGAACGTTGCAGACACCCGACGGCTGACTTCCTCCACCTGGCGTGGCAATGCCCGGGCATATACAACTATTGGGTGGCGGTATGCCACCAGATAGTGGGGGTGACGGGGGTGGAGCTGGCTCCGGACCCGGCGGTGGCGCTATTGGGGCATTCAAGAGGTGTGCCGAGGGCTGCCAGACGCCTGGTTGATATGGGGATGCTAGTGGCGAAACGACGAGTGGCGATGAGCTGGATGCGTGGCCCCGTGCCCACAGTGGAGCAGTGGAAACGCGATGTGCTGTACTGCTGCACCCAAGCGGAGAGGTTCAGCGAGTTGCTGCCGCCGCGTAGCAGGCCTAAAAACTTCTGGGAATTGTATGAGGAATACCTGAGCGGGCGGGGGGCTGCAGCAGGAAGCTCGGATGGGGGCCCTGACACGGATGTTGCAGAAGAGGGAGCTCCCGTAGGAGGTGTTCGGGCGGGTGACACTAGATGAGGATGAGTGGCGGCTGAGTGCGGGATGCGAGCGATACTGCGACTAACTTAGGACCTCAGGGGTTTGGTTGGGGAGGGTGGGTTAGGGGAGTTGGGGGAAGCGTGAGGGGAGGGAGGGGGTTTGGAGTTTTATGGCCATAAAAAAGAGTGACTGTCCCCTAAGCTTTGGGGAAAGGAGCGCGTTAAAGCCTGACCGCAGACAGGGGGTCTGCCCCGCATGCAAGCGCTGAGCTGGAGGGACACTCGGGAAGCATTAGGTGTTTATTCAGTTTAGCACGGTGATGCCCGGCCTCCGGGATGTGGGATAGCCGATGTAATCGATTGCGAGATGAGACAAAATGGCGGGCCTTGGGTTGATGGCACTCGGATCTGTATATCACTGTTCCTTGTATGCAGTCAATAAACACATTTTAAAAAAAAAAAAAAGAAATAACTCCGAGCCAAATGAGCTCCAGAGCAATTCAGGGCGAAAAACGTTGTCTGTAGCCCGATCCTACCAAAAAGTAGCCCAATTGGGCTACGCACGACGGGTGAAAGCTCTCGTTTAAAGCGCACCGGCAATGAGGGGAAGCCTGTCACGCTGTTGCAAAAGCATTTATCGCTGCCGATAGTAGCACGGCGTCGGGAAAGTTAAAGGTGGGTCACAACAGCCCGTTCGGGCTGCCCGCACACATGCAGAGTTACCGCTGAGCGCGGAAAGCCGATACAGCGCCAAGGGGTTAATTACACCAACACGATGCATGCGCTATCCTTTCAGAGAGCAGAAAGCCTCAGCGCGAGTTGCGCACCCAGAACATGAACAAATATGCATAAAAATGAAACAATGAAACAATTACAGTAGCGCGATGTACGCGTACATACGCAATCATCACTACGACATCTTTCATATTAGTGTAGGCATTACAAAGGCATTCGTATCACAGTAAACATATGTAAATCTCTGGGCACTTAACTTCCTGCGTGAGCAGCAAAGAAAGAGGCTCACGTAATGACTAAGGAGGCTCTTATAGGGACAGACAGGAAGTGATGTGTACCAGGAGCATCATGGGATGTGTAGTTTTTTTTACATACAAAAGTTTTTGATTGGCTGCTGTGAGTGGCAATAAATAAGAAAGAGAAGCATAATCTGAAGCCTCCGGTCCTGTAATAGAATTACAAGTTTTGCTATTTGGTTTTTCACGACATGTGGTGCCGACAGTGAGATTTTATCAGCAGAAAATAATAAATATTTTTATCTACAAAGTTACAGTGGAGGGAAAATATTTGAGGGATAAGGTAAAGATGGGGAATATAATAGATATCCCAATTAGCCAAAGTCATTTATTTGCTAGTTGCCTGACTATATAAACTGGGCAAGTTTACTCATATTTGCTCCTGTGCACAGTCCTCAGGCTAGTTAAAATCATAATGTGTCTGGTGTTGGGGAATCCAGGTGGCATAGTTGGCAACATTTGAAAAAAAAAATCCCGGGACACTTTGCAGGACAGGGCTGCTGCAGATAGAAAGTTCTTGTTTGCGTACCAGCGTGTAATAAAGAGGAACAGTTTCTGCAACAGTATTACCTGGGACAGTCTCCAACTTGTTGGGACTGTCCGTGCAAAAACGGGACAGTTGGCAACTATGATATGGGGCCAGTGCCCCATCTGTAATTGCCGCCCGAACCCCTGCCTCGTATCCAACCACTAGAAAACAGGTTCAGCAAGCAAATACATACACTCCCTCTCAACTTGGGAATAGCGATGTTCTATTTACATTCCACATTTTATGCCTGCCTTACACTGCTTGTAATTTCATATATTACATCACTAATGACATGTCAAATTACGTCATTGATGATATCACTGATGGCATTGCAAATGAGATCAAAGATAATCCTTACCCCTCACAAGATAGCTGAGTACTTTGGTGGGCCAGATGCTTGCCCCCGATGTGGTTATAGTGGGGCGACTTTTCTACACATGCTCTGTGATTGCCCGCAGGTGACTGGGTTTTGGGAGGAAGTGGCGGCGGTACTACTGACGGTGACTGAGAGGGACTTGGAGGTAGGCCCGGGGGTATGCTTGCTACATGGATTTCCGCATACAGCAAAGACTAAGGTCACCAGTAGGTTTCTTGATCTAGGGCTGGTCCTGGCCAAGCGGGAGATTACTTCTCATTGGAAGGCGTGGCAGGGCCCTAATTTTTTACGGTGGGCTAGGGAAATGGAGAAATGGGCGGGAAGTGAGGGGACTTATAGATTATGTTTGGCTCGACGCAGTGACAATGAAAGATCGCATGAATGGGCCCGGGCATGGATGGCTCTCCTGGACTTGTTCAAATGTTCGGTTGTGGGAGATGGGGGAGATCCGGTGGGGGATGACGGGGCCCCGGTTCCTTGAGCGCCCTCTGCAGGGCTTCCCCCCTCTGCTCTGGAGGTACTCTCTGTTGGGATTCCCGAGAGGCGGACTCGACGGGTGATGACTGCGATTTTGATGTACATGTACTTCTGATAGGTACTGGCGACATGCTTGGGTGGGTGGGTAGGGAGGAGGGGCTCGTTGGGGGGGGTGTTGGGGGATGGGGTGGGGGGTATTTTGGCTATCTCGCACACTCATGGTGGATTACTCCTGTGGATGCACTACCTAGTAGAACGGACATTATTGGGGTGAATGCTGTACAGATGTAGCTTATGTGCTGGGATGGTTATTGCAAGATGTCCTGACTTGGCTGGGGGGCGGACTATGGGGGACGGGGATTGATTGCATTTTGTTCAATGAACTAATAAAATTTGTTTAAAAAAAAAAATGAGATCAAAGATAATACAATATTCATTTACATCATGGGTACTCAAAAATTTTCTCTCTGGGGCCAAATTTACAGTGTGGTTTGTGGCCGAGGGCCGCACCGTGGGGTCATTGGGGGAGGTGGCGGGGCTAGAGCAACAAAAAAAACCTGTGACCATGAGGTGGAACACAGGCCCCTGCAGCGGACGCCTTCGTCCACTGAGCCACCGGACCCGGCATACACATCTCTCTCTCTCTCTCTCTCTCTCTCCCTCCCTCTCTCCCTCACTCTATCTCTCTCTCCCTCTCTCTCACTGTCTCCCTCCCTCTGTCTGTCTCCCTCCCTCTCTCTATCTCTCTCTCCCTCTCTCTGTCTCCCTCCCTCTGTCTCCCTCTAGCTGTCTACTTCTATCTGTCTCCTTCTATCTGTCTCCCTCTCTGACTGTTTCCCTCTCTGTCTCCCTCCCTCTGTCTGTCTCCCTCTGTCTCCCTCCCTCTGCCTCCCTCCCTCTGTCTGTCTCCCTCTGTCTGTCTCCCTCTCTCTCCCTCTGTCTCCCCCTGACTCCCTCCCTCTGTCTCCATCTACCTGTCACCCTCCTCCCTCTGTCTGTCTCCCTCTGTCTCTCTCTGTCTGTCTCCCTCCCTTTGTCTGTCACCCTCTGTCTCCCTCTGTCTCCCACCCTCTGTCTCCCTCCCTGTCTGCCTCCCTCTGTCTCCCTCCCTGTCTCCCTCCCTCTGTCTCTCCCTCTGTCTCCCTCCCTCTGTCTAACTCTGTCTGTCTCCCTCTGTCTGTCTCTGTCTGTCTCCCTCCCTCTCTGTCTCCCTCTCTCTGTCTCTCTCTGTCTCCCTCCCTCTGTCTCTCCCTCTGTCTCTCCCTCTGTCTCCCTCTCTCTGTCTCCCTCTGTCTCCCTCTCTCTGTCTCCCTCCCTCTGTCTCCCTCTCTCTCTGTCTCCCTCCCTCTGTTTCCCTCCCTCTGTCTCCCTTCCTCTGTTTCCCTCCCTGTCTCCCTCCCTCTGTCTCCCTCCCTCTGTTTCCCTCTCCCTCTCCCTCTATATCCCTCTCTCTCTGTCTTCCTCTCTCTCTATCCCCCCTCTCTTTGTCTCCCTCTCTGTCTCCCTCACTCTGTCTGTCTGCCTCCCTCCCTCTGCCTGTCTCCCTCTGTCTGTCTCCCTCTCCCTCCCTCTGTCTCCCCCTGACTCCCTCCCTCTGTCTCCCTCTGCCTCCCTCCCTCCCTCTGCCTCCCTCTCTCTGTCTCCCTCCCTCTGTCTCCCTCTCTCTCTGTCTCCCTCTCTCTCTGTGTCCCTCCCTCTCTGTTTCCCTCCCTCTCCCTCCCTCTGTCACCCCCTGACTCCCTCCCTCTGTCTCCCTCTGCCTCCCTCCCTCCCTCTGTCTCCCTCTCTCTGTCTCCCTCCCTCTGTCTCCCTCTCTCTCTGTCTCCCTCCCTCCCTCTCCCCCCCTGTCCCTCCCACTGCCTGTCTCCCTCTGTCTCCCTCCATCTCCCTCTCCATCTCTCTGTCTCTCTGCCTCTCTGTCTCTGTCTGTCTCAGCCTCTATCTGTCTGTCCCTGTCTCTGCCTCTATCTGTCTCTGTCTGTCCCTGTCTCTGTTTGTCCCTGTCTCTGTCTCCCTCCCTCTGTCTCCCTTTCTGTTTCTGTCTGTCTCTGTCCCTATCTGTCTGCCCCGTCCCTCTCTCTGCCTCTATCTGTCTCTGTCTGTCCCTGTCTCGGTCTGTCTCTGTCTCTATCTCTGTCTGTCTCTATCTCTGTCTGTTTCTGCCTCTATCTGTCCCTGTCTGTCTGTCCCTGTCTCTGCCTCTATCTAGCTCTGTCTGCCCCAGTCTCTATCTGTCTCCCTCCCTCTGTCTCCCTTTCCGTCTCTGTCTGTCTCTGTCTGTCTCTGCCTTTATCTGTCTGTCCCGTCCCTGTCTCTGCCTCTATCTGTCTCTGCCTCTGTCTGTCTCTATCTCTGTCTGTTTCTGCCTCTATTTGTCTCTGCCTCTATCTGTCTCTGCCTCTATATGTCCCTGCCTCTATCTTTGTCTCTCTCTCTGTCTCTCTCTATCTCTATCGCTGTCTGTCTCTGTCTCTACCTCTATCCGTCTCTGCCTCTCTCTGTCAGTCTGTCCCTGTCTCTGCCTCTATCTAGCTCTGTCTGCCCCTGTCTCTATCTGTCTCTGCCTCTATCTGTCTCTGCCTCTATCTGTTTCTGTCTCGATCTGTCAGTCTGTCCCTGCCTCTGTCTGTCTCTGTCTCTATCTATATCTGTCTCTGTCTGTTTCTGTCTCTCCCTAGTGCCCTCTGTCACCCTCTGTCACCTCACCCGACTCTCACACCCTGCTGTCCTCTGTCATTCATTCTTTGTCACCTCACCCCCCGCTTGTGTGGCAGCTGAGGCAGCTTCCCTTCACGGGCACACACACAGCCCCACCCGAGTACTTCACAAGTCTTTAAGAGACCATTTGCATGATAACGAGGCTTTGTTGTATTTCACCTCTTCTTAGCGCCCCTACAGCTCCACTCGGATAATCACTTGAATCGCCCAGCCCCCACAGAGCAGAGTCTGTGTTTGCTGACACTGTAAAAAAAAAAAAAACACCGGTACGATGTCTGCAAGGTCCGCGGGCTACCAAGAAAGGCTTGCCGGGCCGCTGGCTGCCCACGGGCCGTCCTATGAGTACCCGTGATTTACATCATAGAGTTACTGAGTGCACACGTATGGAGCTATAGCACGGAAATAGCATAAGCCTTGGAGGCAATTGTAATTGTGCATGTTGAAAGTTATATATTGTGCACTGATAACACATCACTAAAGTAGTGTTCCAAGTTAAAAAAGGTAAATGCTAAGGCCACCTGATGTGGGTTTTAGAGTTATGATTGAAAGTATGTTGTGGCTTAAAGACAAAGCCAGGTTTAAAAAAATCAGTGAGAAAGGCAAAAGCTGCTGTTGACAATACATTATCCAGCAGTGGATATCGGTTGTATGTTTCAACCACACGTGGCTGAAAAAAAAAAGCTCTTAACAACGACTGCGTCTTAACCACCCATTCCTTTACCACACATGCCTTTACAACAAATTTAGTTGTAATGAGATATTTGGTAAAGGCATATGCGTGGTTAAGATTCTGCCCCAGCCCTGATCTATCCCCTAAAACCTAGCCACTTTTCCTGACTTATGACCCAGCCATAAAAACACCCCAGCACACCCTGCCTTGAATCCTAAAAGCGGTCCCCAGCCCCAGGGCTTTAAGTGGGCCGGTCCTTGCCGGTGCTGAGCTCTGGCAGTTTTTTAAAGGGGGCTTCGAAATGGGTCTCTATCGGGCTCTGTTTTGTGCCCTGGCACAGGCGGTCCGTTTTATTCCGGACTGCAGTGACAGCAGGCACTTCGATGTGCGCCTGCTCACACTTCTCACTAGTGGAGAGGTTAGGGCATGACGTCATGCCAGGTGAGCGTTCTAGGGGAAGGGAAATCCTTTAAAGAGAGTCAATTTCTCTCTGGATTTCCCTTCTCTTTTTGAAACTCAGGAGCAGCAACATTGTTGTGGTGTCACCAGGGCTTTAAGTCAAAGTTTTTTCAATATTATTTACAAGCCATAGTTGCTGCTTATTTAGCTTATGCAACTAACAACCATTGACAAAGCCAATAGTCGTGACTTGTTGTAGGTATGATTTTTCTTGTTGTATCATCGATCTGGATGCAATGACAGAAACAGCAAAATACAAGTTGGGCGGCACACTATGCTAAGCACAGCTTTTTAGCTAACGTTTTTTTAAGCCACGCCCTTAATTACATTGATCACGCCCCTTTGAAAGACCCCCCAGTTTCTTGATCCCACTTAAAGCCCTGCCCAGCCCTAAATGTGAAGACTACCCCAGCCCTTAAAACAGCCCAGCCCAGCCCCTGCACGCCCTGAGCCCTGAAACCCAGCCCCCATATTTGAATCCAACCTGACCCCGCCACTAAGCTCTTAATCCTTCACCGTAGAATTCGACCCTGAGCCCTAAAACCTTCACCCTATAACTAAAAAACGCCCCGCCCTAAAACCGCCCCTAGCCGTGACCCCGACCCTAAGCCATAAAGAGCACCCAATACCCCGTCCCAACTATCCAGCCCCCACCCTAAGCTCTAGAAACGGCCTCCCAATAAAAAAAAGTAAAAAAAACATACTCATCAAGTTCTTCGTCCCGATAGGGACTCACTTACGACCCTCCGCCCAGATCTCCTCCGCCCGCGGTCTAGAGCGCTAACTACCACGGATGTCTAAACCACGCATATGCGTGATAAAGGCATATACATGGTTTAGATGTCCATGGTTACGCCTGCGTTGTTCAGCCACACGTTGTCCTGACTGCGGAGTTTAGGATGTTTCCCGTGGATATCTAGCCACGTGCCCATGTCAAATATTTGCAATAAAGTGACATAAACACATTCTGTGTGTGAGAAGTTGGCCTGGTATATGCTGTTCACTAGTTCTAGTGACCACCTTGTACCATGCCAAGCAACCCTTATGGTGTGGTTGTAAGTCAACCTTTTTGGACTAGCTGCCCTAGTGGTAGCGTAGGCTAAGCAGTCTTTGAGGCTAAACTCGTGAAGCGTGTTAAGCAAGCTGTTTTACCAATAGTAACCCCCTTTTATACCAATGAAAGGACACCACACAGATATATATTCAAAATATATATGTATTTATTTCTCAAAGTAACCCCTAGTCTCTTTATGAGCACAGGAGCACAAATCGTCAAACAAGATTATCACAGAATACACAGAAGTTGCACTTTATATGGATAGGCCCTGGTGGCCACTTGAACCATATACTAAAATAGTGGTATAAGTACCACGAACAGGAAAGGGAAAAGGCCTAGGGCCTCTAGAATCGCTGGGCCTACAAGGAGCTAACGTCAGTTAGTGACCAGGAGGTCCACGGGTGGCGTGTGCAGAGCAAATAGTCACACGCGTGCTCCCATAGGTTTCAATGGGTGCGTAAAAAGTACAAAGTTACTGCAAAAGGAATCTTCCGGATGACCTAGGAACTTAAGATTTGGAACACAGGCACTAGAGATGTAATACTACACTTGGGCACAGGTGTGCCAGCTTTACCTCACCCACAGGAAGCGGGTGCATAGGCCTCGAAGTGCGTCGGGTTTCTTCTATCTGTTCCGTGGGGCCTGTAGACAAAAGTGCTGCAGGCGGTCGGTCGGGAAGAGATGCAGTGGATCCAAGAGTGGATCGGAGATGTTGAAGACCTGTAAGCAGAGGGGACAGTGTTCACAGTCACTAGCCAGTGACCAGCGTGGCACCAGGTGGGTACCAGGTGATGTCGGGTGCAAACAGGTGATGAGGGGTAGCTTGTCTCCGCAGCCACGTGGTCCCTGAAGGTCGACGACGTCCAGGAGTCGGCTCACGAGCTGTCCCACGCAGGCTCTCGCTGTCGGCGGTGTCGGCGACTTGATCGAAGCAAACAAGCCTTGGCAAAAGCAATTGCAGGAGGATTCGGAAATCAGCTGTTGGTTCTGACCAGCCAGGTCAGAGGGATTGCTCCTTTGGAGGGGAGCAAGGGCCAGTCTGGAGCAACCAGACCCGCGGTGTTTGTCGTAGATTTCGTCGCCAAGATGGCCACTAGCCAGCGGGCCAGCAACCGGTTAGGCGCGTCGAGTGGCAAAATGCAGAAGGGCCCCACGCAGATCGTGGAGATGCTGGAGGGCTCACCTTTGGTGCAGATGCTGCTCGAGGGTTGGGCTTCTCAGGACCCAAAGCACAACTTGGAGGGAGCCTCGGTTGTTGCACTGGTCAGCTTGTCGTAGTCGTTCCAAGATGGCTGGCTCCACGTGTCTCGGTGCCTCCACGGGTCTCCTCTTTTCAGGGACTGTGGATCGGGCGGTGAGAGGTCTGGAGGTCCAGGTCTTGTCAGTCTCTGGGCTCGGGCTCCGGCGGGAGGCGGCGGCAAAGCAGACGGTGATTCGCTGGATGGTGCTTGCGTTAGCAAGGTGGTCACTCCCTGACCACAGGGGAGATTTTCTTCAGTCTTCTGTGCAGCAGAATGTCGAAGTTCCCGTCTTCTTCTTAGTTTCAAGTTGATTCCAGGATGTCTGAAGTCTTAGGACACAGCTCCTACCTTTAAGCGGATTCTAGGGGCCGGACTACCTGCTAGGTCCCTCCCTAAGGGTGGGACCAGGAAGGGGGGTGGTTACACCCCCAATCCTTTGTCCAGCTCGCCCCAGGCCCGGGACTGGTGTGCCCCAGGACCGGTTTGAACTGGCATATGCACCGAGGCTCCTTGTGAGCCACAGGCATGTCTGGTTTCTTTCAAGCCCTACCTGACCAATACACAAAATCCTGTCTGGGGTGGTGCACGCACCTCCCCTGGCAGGAAACCCTTTGTCCACACCTCCCAAGCTGGAAGGACTCCCAGCAGCAGGAGGGCAGACTTGTGTCTGTGGTGGCAGCATCCATTTTGTGGAGCTGAGGCTATGTCTGATTTTACCCGGGTTTCAGGTACTGTACATGTCGTGTCCCTCTAGAAGGGTGGAATGCTAACCCCGTCGCCAGAATTGGCGAGGGGTTAGTATTCCAATTCGTATGACACCTTACTCGACATGTTTTGATAAAGCCAAACCAAAGATAGCATTTAACCGCGAGGTTCATAATGCACTTAAGAGTATATGGTATGACGATATCTGGAAACAGTAGAAGGAAGTTGTTCCGACCACTGCAGACAGGCTCAGCTCATGCCAGAGCACCATCTCACATGGAACCAAGCGCTCTGCCTTCAGGATTGTTAAGGCCTGCCATAGGAGTGACTTATAGGTTACCAGGTGTCCCATTTAAGGTTAGGTATAGGTATACTACACCTAAGTAAGAGGTGATTACACCAACTTACCCCAGCTGAGTGATCAGCCAGTTGTGTCAGATTGTTAGGCCAAGCCTGGGGTGGCATAATACATGCTGCAGCCCCTGGCAGGCCTTGGGTACACCAATGCCCTGGGTACCTAGTGTACACTGGTACAGGGGCTGACAGGGTGATCCACTTCCAATTGGTTATGCACCTAGGGTGCATAGTTTTAATTTAGTAGAGAGAACAGCAGGCTGGGGGTCTGATTGGCAGGCCCACAGCCTCAATATGTCAAAAACCAGTGAAGCAAAAAGCAAAAATTTGGGGTGACCATAGGATAGCAGACCCTACTCTCCTACACAACCCCCCCCCAAACGCTGGGACATTAAACTAGCCTTGACCAGTCTCGTCTTCATGTCCTAAGTGGAAGTACCTGGAGAGACCATCTGCATTCCCATGGTCAGTACCTGGCCGGTGCTCCACTGTAAAGTCCATCCCCTGTAGGGAAATGGACCACCTAAGCAGTTTGGGGTTTTCACCCTTCATCTGATTTAGCCACAAGAGGGGCTTATGGTCGGTCTGAATCTTGAAGTGAGTGCCAAACAAGTATGGCCTCAGCTTCTTCAGGGCCCACACCACAGCAAAGGCCTCCCTCTCAATAGCTGACCAATTCTTCTCTCTGGGGGTCAACCTTCTGCTAATAAAAGCAATGCGTTGGTCTTGACCATCTACATTAAGTTGTGACAGCACAGCTCCCACACCCAACTCAGAAGCATCTGTTTGGACAATAAACTCTTTGGAGTAGTCAGGACTTTTCAGGATAGGTGCAGAGCACATGGCCTCCTTCAGGTCATCAAATGCCTTTTGACAGCTTACTGTCCACTGAACCTTTTTGGGCATCTTCTTGGATGTCAGATCATTAAGAGGAGTCACAATGGACCCATAGTTCTTAACAAACTTCCTGTAGTACCCAGTCAAGCCCAAGAAAGCTCGAACTTGAGTCTGGGTGGTTGGAGGGGACCAGTCCTTGATGGATTGTATCTTACTCTCCAGTGGTTGAACTTGGCCTCCACCTACAAGGTGGCCCAAATACACAACCTTACTCTGCCCTATCTGGCACTTAGTAGCCTTGATAGTGAGGCCTGCCCTTTGCAGAGCCTCAAGAGCCTTCTTCAGGTGGATCAGGTGATCCTCCCAGGTGGAACTAAAGACAGCAATGTCATCAAGATATGCTGCGCAAAAGTCATCCAACCCAGTAAGGACTTGGTTCACCAGCCTTTGGAAGGTGGCAGGTGCATTCTTCAGACCAAAGGGCATCACCACAAACTGATAATGCCCACCTGGGGTTGAGAATGCTGTTTTGGCCTTAGACTCCTCAGCTAACCTGATTTGCCAATAGCCAGCTGTCAAGTCAAATGTGCTCAAAAACTTTGCAGAAGCTAGTTTGTCTATGAGCTCATCTGCCCTTGGAATAGGGTGTGCATCTGTCCTGGTGACAGCATTGAGTCCTCTGTAGTCCACACAGAACCTCATCTCTCTCTTGCCATCTTTGGTGTGAGGTTTGGGGACCAGAACCACTGGGCTAGCCCAGGGGCTCTCTGAGGGTTCAATGACACCTAATTCCAGCATTTTATGTACCTCAGCCTTTATACAGTCCCTGACGTGGTCAGGTTGTCTGTAAAGTTTGTTCTTTACAGGCAGACTGTCACCAGTGTCCACAACATGGGTACACCAGTCAGTTTGACTAGGTATCAAGGAAAACATATGTGAAAATGATTGTAGAACCTGTCTACATTCAGTCTGCTGATGGGCAGTGAGGTTGCCTCCAAGGGTCACTCCTTCAACTGAGCCATCTTCAGGGTTCTGAGACAACAGGTCTGGGAGAGGGTCACTCTCTTCCTCCTGTCCCTCATCTGTAGCCATGAGCAAGCCCATGTCTGCCCTGTCAACATATGCTTTAAGCCTGTTAACATGGAGTACCCTGTGGGGACTCCTGGGAGTTCCTAGGTCCACCAAGTAGGTGACCTCTCCCTTCTTTTCCAGGATTGTATGGGGTCCAGACCATTTGTCTTGGAGTGCTGCTGGGGCCACTGGCTCCAACACCCATACCTTCTGTCCTGGCTGATACTCAACCAAGACAGCCTTTTGGTCATGCCAAGCTTTCTGTAAGGCCTGGCTTGCCTCAAGGTTTTTAGATGCCTTCTCCATATACTCAGCCATCCTGGAGCGGAGACCAAGTACATAGTCCACTATGTCTAGCTTAGGCTTTTTGAGAGGTAACTCCCATCCTTCCTTCACCAAACACAGTGGGCCTCTCACAGGGTGCCCAAACAACAATTCAAAGGGGCTGTAGCCAACTCCTTTTTGTGGGACCTCTCTGTAAGCAAACAGAAGGCAGGGTAGAAGGATATCCCATCTTCGCCTGAGCTTTTCAGGTAATCCTTTGATCATACCCTTTAGGGTCTTGTTGAATCTCTCAACAAGCCCATTGCATTGTGGGTGATAAGGGGTGGTGAACTTGTAGTTGACACCACATTCCTTCCACATAGCTGTTAAGTATCCTGACATAAAGTTGGTACCTCTGTCAGATACTACCTCCTTAGGAAACCCCACTCTGGAGAATACTCCCAGCAGGGCCCTGGCCACCACAGGAGCTGTAGTGGTCCTAAGGGGAATTGCCTCTGGATACCTGGTGGCATGATCCACTACCACCAGTATAAATCTGTGCCCAGATGCAGTGGGAGGATCCATGGGACCCACTATGTCTATTCCCACTCTTTCAAAGGGGACCCCCACCACAGGTAGTGGTATCAGGGGGGCCTTTGTTGTGCCACCTGATTTGCCACTGGCTTGGCAGGTAACACAGGAGCGACAAAACTCCTTTGTATCTTCATTCATATGAGGCCAGTGAAAGTGAGGGACAAGTCTGTCCCAGGTCTTATTCTGGCCTAGGTGTCCTGCTAAAGGAATGTCATGGGCCAAGGTAAGAAGGAAGCTCCTAAATTGCAGAGGTATGACCAACCTCCTGGTTGCACCAGGCTTGGGGTCTCTAGCCTCTGAATAAAGGAGCCCTTCATCCCAATACACTTTATGGGTACCTTGAGCATTCCCAGCAGCCTCAGCAGCAGCCAGCTGTCTGAGGGGTTCAAGAGAGGGACAGGATAACTGAGCCTGCCTCAAGTCAGCCCTTGAAGGTCCCCCTGTCCCCAGAAACTCAACCTGATCAGGTTCAAGCTCTTCAGGGACAGTTCCTTCAGGGTCCTCTAGATCAGCTTCCTGGGAAGGCTGATCATCACTCTGAGGCAGGGGGGAAGGCACAGCCTTGACCCTCCTGTTCTTCTTCTTGGTAGGTGCTTGGTCCATTGTTCCAGGATCCAAGACCTGAGGTTCAGTGAGGCACTTTTTGGCCTGTGACCTGGTCACAGCAAGGACATGTGATGATATACCTAACATCTCTGCATGAGTCCTGTACTCCACTTCTGACCATAGAGAACTCTCTAGGTCATTGCCCAACAAACATTCTACTGGGAGGTCTGCACTAACCACAACCCTTTTGAGGCCAGTTACCCCTCCCCATGAGAAGTTAACAACTGCCACACTATGTGAAGTAGTGGCATTGCTGGCATTGGTCACCAGGTAGTTCTCACCTGGTATGTACTGTCCAGGGTCCACAAAGCCTGGTGTCACCATAGTGACACTGGCACATGTGTCCCTGTAGGCTTGAGCCACTTTGTCATTAATTAAAGGAGTCTGTCTGTACTTGCCCAGGTTACTGGGGCTCACAGTCAGGGACAAATCAATGTCCCCATCACAGATCAAGACTGCCTGTGTCAGGGTTCTGTCTAAGTCAGAATCTCCTTCAGTTCCCATAGTGATTCCCACTACACCCTTTGTCTGGGGACCAACACTGCTAACAGTAGTACTGGGAGCAGGTGCCTTAGGGGCAACAGTGTTGGGGGCTCCACCCTTTTTGCAATCACTAGTCCAGTGAGTTGTATTTTTACAATGATTGCACCAGGGTTTCTTCTGACCTTCTTTCTTCTTCTTGGACTGTTGGGACCCACCCTCCTTAGCAGTAGTTTGGGGCCCTGTTGAAGACTTCTGGTCTTTAGGTTTCTGATCTCCACCCTTTTGGTCTGTTTTCTTCTGATCACCCCCTTGGCCCTGGTTCTGGTTCTTTTGCTTAACCCTGGTTCTGACCCATTTGTCTGCCTTCTTTCCCAATTCTTGGGGAGAGGTCAGATCAGAGTCAACCAAGTGTTGATGCAGTTGCTGGTTTTGACAGTTATTTAAAATCTGTTCTCTCATCATCAAATTATACAATCCTGTAAAATCAGATACCTTACTTCCCAGCAACCAACCCTCCAAAGCCTTAGTGGCACATTCAATGTATTCAGACCAGTCCTGAGTCTGTGTCTTTTGGGTGTCTCTGAACATTAACCTGTACTGCTCAGTGGTTAAGCCTAACCCATCAACTAGAACACTCTTCAGGACTCTGTAGTTTCTGACATCCTCTTCTCTAACAGTGAGGAGTCTGTCTCTGCCTCTTCCTTCAAAGGAGAGCCAGAGGATTGCTGCCCACTGATCTTCAGGAACCTGCTGTACTTTGCAGGCTCTCTCAAGAGCAGTTATCCACTTGTGGATGTCATCCCCACTTTTGTAGGGGGGCACAACCTTAGACAGGTTTCTATTGTCGAAAACCCTATCTTTGTCCTTAGGGACAATGCTGCCACCAGTGGGTATGGACCCACTCTCTTTATGCTGTCTAGCCTTGCTAAGTTTCTCTTCCATCAGGGCTACTTCTAGCTCCTGCTTCCTGATCCTCAGCTGGGCCTCTTGCATCTTGGCCTCATGTTCCCTCCTCTGAGGGGTGGTCATCCTTCTCCTGGAGTGACCTTGAGAGCCTCTAGAGCCATGGGAAGCATTGGAGTCACCTGAGCGATTCCTTTGCCTTCCAAGCCCTGTGTTAAGTCCACTGGGGAGATCCAGTGGGTTGAACCCACTGTCAGTCCCCAATAGCCTTGGTTTAGCTGGGCCAAGTATAATACTTGGCACTGGGCTAGTTCTCCCTTCATCCTCACTACTGTCAGTATCCTTTTCACTCTCATCCTCTGTGGTAGGCATCCCATCTAAGGGGTGACTATTGGGAAGGGGTACTTCAGTGGCATCTTTAGAAGGGGGGCCTCCTGTTCCTGTCCCTAAGGGGGCTAACTGGGAAGCTTTCTTGAGTGCTCTCTGATTCTCATCATTCTGTAAGAGCTCTCTGAGCTCAGCAGAGTTTGGGTTCTTGGGCTGTTTAAGGCCTCTAAGAGTTGCCAAATGCCTGAGCTCATTCTGATTAAGGGTAGCAAAGCTGGATGGTGCCCTCTGGGGGTCACTCTCAACAGAGATGGGTACAGTGGACCCCTCTGCCCCGGCCATTGCTCTTAAGTGTGGGTGGATGTGTTGCAATCTACCTACACTTGGGTTTACCTACTAAACCTATCTAGTAGTTGTAGTCAGGGTGTGCTACTCCCTTTGCTCTACAACAACTAAGTTCAGTAGAACTAATGTATATCTAATCTTGTTTTATATGTACCTACAGGTACCTATGTGATCTTTCAATTGGTAACCAAGAGATTACAATGGTAAAACACAGCAAGCTCAAATCCAACCGCTGCCACCAATGTGAGAAGTTGGCCTGGTATATGCTGTTCACTAGTTCTAGTGACCACCTTGTACCATGCCAAGCAACCCTTATGGTGTGGTTGTAAGTCAACCTTTTTGGACTAGCTGCCCTAGTGGTAGCGTAGGCTAAGCAGTCTTTGAGGCTAAACTCGTGAAGCGTGTTAAGCAAGCTGTTTTACCAATAGTAACCCCCTTTTATACCAATGAAAGGACACCACACAGATATATATTCAAAATATATATGTATTTATTTCTCAAAGTAACCCCTAGTCTCTTTATGAGCACAGGAGCACAAATCGTCAAACAAGATTATCACAGAATACACAGAAGTTGCACTTTATATGGATAGGCCCTGGTGGCCACTCGAACCATATACTAAAATAGTGGTATAAGTACCACGAACAGGAAAGGGAAAAGGCCTAGGGCCTCTAGAATCGCTGGGCCTACAAGGAGCTAACGTCAGTTAGTGACCAGGAGGTCCACGGGTGGCGTGTGCAGAGCAAATAGTCACACGCGTGCTCCCATAGGTTTCAATGGGTGCGTAAAAAGTACAAAGTTACTGCAAAAGGAATCTTCCGGATGACCTAGGAACTTAAGATTTGGAACACAGGCACTAGAGATGTAATACTACACTTGGGCACAGGTGTGCCAGCTTTACCTCACCCACAGGAAGCGGGTGCATAGGCCTCGAAGTGCGTCGGGTTTCTTCTATCTGTTCCGTGGGGCCTGTAGACAAAAGTGCTGCAGGCGGTCGGTCGGGAAGAGATGCAGTGGATCCAAGAGTGGATCGGAGATGTTGAAGACCTGTAAGCAGAGGGGACAGTGTTCACAGTCACTAGCCAGTGACCAGCGTGGCACCAGGTGGGTACCAGGTGATGTCGGGTGCAAACAGGTGATGAGGGGTAGCTTGTCTCCGCAGCCACGTGGTCCCTGAAGGTCGACGACGTCCAGGAGTCGGCTCACGAGCTGTCCCACGCAGGCTCTCGCTGTCGGCGGTGTCGGCGACTTGATCGAAGCAAACAAGCCTTGGCAAAAGCAATTGCAGGAGGATTCGGAAATCAGCTGTTGGTTCTGACCAGCCAGGTCAGAGGGATTGCTCCTTTGGAGGGGAGCAAGGGCCAGTCTGGAGCAACCAGACCCGCGGTGTTTGTCGTAGATTTCGTCGCCAAGATGGCCACTAGCCAGCGGGCCAGCAACCGGTTAGGCGCGTCGAGTGGCAAAATGCAGAAGGGCCCCACGCAGATCGTGGAGATGCTGGAGGGCTCACCTTTGGTGCAGATGCTGCTCGAGGGTTGGGCTTCTCAGGACCCAAAGCACAACTTGGAGGGAGCCTCGGTTGTTGCACTGGTCAGCTTGTCGTAGTCGTTCCAAGATGGCTGGCTCCACGTGTCTCGGTGCCTCCACGGGTCTCCTCTTTTCAGGGACTGTGGATCGGGCGGTGAGAGGTCTGGAGGTCCAGGTCTTGTCAGTCTCTGGGCTCGGGCTCCGGCGGGAGGCGGCGGCAAAGCAGACGGTGATTCGCTGGATGGTGCTTGCGTTAGCAAGGTGGTCACTCCCTGACCACAGGGGAGATTTTCTTCAGTCTTCTGTGCAGCAGAATGTCGAAGTTCCCGTCTTCTTCTTAGTTTCAAGTTGATTCCAGGATGTCTGAAGTCTTAGGACACAGCTCCTACCTTTAAGCGGATTCTAGGGGCCGGACTACCTGCTAGGTCCCTCCCTAAGGGTGGGACCAGGAAGGGGGGTGGTTACACCCCCAATCCTTTGTCCAGCTCGCCCCAGGCCCGGGACTGGTGTGCCCCAGGACCGGTTTGAACTGGCATATGCACCGAGGCTCCTTGTGAGCCACAGGCATGTCTGGTTTCTTTCAAGCCCTACCTGACCAATACACAAAATCCTGTCTGGGGTGGTGCACGCACCTCCCCTGGCAGGAAACCCTTTGTCCACACCTCCCAAGCTGGAAGGACTCCCAGCAGCAGGAGGGCAGACTTGTGTCTGTGGTGGCAGCATCCATTTTGTGGAGCTGAGGCTATGTCTGATTTTACCCGGGTTTCAGGTACTGTACATGTCGTGTCCCTCTAGAAGGGTGGAATGCTAACCCCGTCGCCAGAATTGGCGAGGGGTTAGTATTCCAATTCGTATGACACCTTACTCGACATGTTTTGATAAAGCCAAACCAAAGATAGCATTTAACCGCGAGGTTCATAATGCACTTAAGAGTATATGGTATGACGATATCTGGAAACAGTAGAAGGAAGTTGTTCCGACCACTGCAGACAGGCTCAGCTCATGCCAGAGCACCATCTCACATGGAACCAAGCGCTCTGCCTTCAGGATTGTTAAGGCCTGCCATAGGAGTGACTTATAGGTTACCAGGTGTCCCATTTAAGGTTAGGTATAGGTATACTACACCTAAGTAAGAGGTGATTACACCAACTTACCCCAGCTGAGTGATCAGCCAGTTGTGTCAGATTGTTAGGCCAAGCCTGGGGTGGCATAATACATGCTGCAGCCCCTGGCAGGCCTTGGGTACACCAATGCCCTGGGTACCTAGTGTACACTGGTACAGGGGCTGACAGGGTGATCCACTTCCAATTGGTTATGCACCTAGGGTGCATAGTTTTAATTTAGTAGAGAGAACAGCAGGCTGGGGGTCTGATTGGCAGGCCCACAGCCTCAATATGTCAAAAACCAGTGAAGCAAAAAGCAAAAATTTGGGGTGACCATAGGATAGCAGACCCTACTCTCCTACACTGTGTAACAAGGATATTATAAGATGTGGCTGTTTATGTCCTTAACTTTGCTGATGATTTTGATGCATTGCAGATTGTAGAATGATATACAATGTAGGGGTGTCCCACTTAGACGTAGTTTATCTCATATTGGTGTTGTAAGCATGGATCTAAGGTTGTATGACATTGATGATATTTTTATCTTTTGGAAAGGATCTGAATCATCTTTAATTGTGGCAATTGAACATTTGAATAAAGTTAATAATAGAATTGGTTTTACACATACCATACACAAGGAAGAAATAACTTTTTTGGATGTTTTGATACATAATTCTGAAGGGTTACTGAACACGAAAGTTTACACTAAACCAACCGACAGAAATAACCTATTACACTATTTCAGTTTTCACCAACCATCGTTGAAATAACCTATTACACTATTTCAGTTTTCACCAACCATCGTTGAAAAAAGATCTACCGTTTTCACAATTACGGCGTCTAAACAGAATCTTGTCAACGCAAGATTCATTCACAGACAGTATGACAAACACAGTCAAAAAATTTCGAGAGAGGGGGTACCCCAGAAACATCTTAGAGGAGGCGGTAATCAAAGTGCAAAATCTGGACCGAAAAAAATTGCTTTCACAAGAAATGAAACCTCAAGAAGAAGAAAGAATGGTATTTGTCTCCAAATTCTCCACCAGAAGCCAATCCATAAAAAGAGTTATAATTAAACACTGGCCATTGTTGACATTAGAGGAAGATTTCAATGGCATGTTTTCAAAACCACAGCGATTTGCGTACTCACGTACTTTCAACATCAAAGAAATGCTCAACCAAAAAGAAACTCAAAAGATAGAACGTACAAAGGAACATTACGATGCCACAATTGTGGAAATTGTAACGCTATAATAAAAGGCAACCAAATCACTCACCCGACCAAGGGAACTCCTATCAGATTAAAAGTTACAGCTACTTGTGACAGCAGCAACCTCATCTATATGTTAAAATCTCCATGTGGACTGACCTATGTGGGTAAGACGGAACGTAAAATAAAAACCCGTTTAACTGAGCACAAGAGCAATATCCGTACAAAGAACTGCAAATCCACCGTAGCTACACATTTTAACTCGCACAATCACAACCCAAGTCAACTATAATTTTTAAACTTGGAGCAGGCAAAAAATCCTTCCAGGAAGAGACAACACTCAATATTTATTAAGAAGGGAAGTACATTGGATTAACTTCTTAAACACAGCATACCCAAAGGGACTTAATGAACGCGTTGATTTTAACTGTTTTCTTTAAAATCAAGTTCATTGATATTATACAAAGACAATTTACACCAATACAGATGGGACAATATAGAAAGAACTACCGTTTTGGATTTAAATTATGTCATGTGTTGACTGTAGGAATTTTGTAATTTGATCAGTTCATGTCTATGTCAATTACAGGATATTTTTAGACATGTTTAGTAGCTGATAGAATTTTCTGTTCACTATTGGTTATCACGGATTGTTTTATTTACATCTAGGATCTTGTTCCATCTTGAAGTGTGCACTGGGGTGCTCTCCACTCGTGTTGTTCATTCGTGTTTCACACTCATATTCACTCGACTCACTATAATCTTTTTATTATTCTTCACCATTGTTTTTTCTTGAAACTTTATTAATCCCAGCAGGTGTTTTCTACATCCTTTCAAGTATCGGCAACTTAATTAATAGTCGTTTAATGCCTCAACCCATTTTTTGGTTTAAGCTCAGGTCGACACTTTTATTTCATTTCTTTTCATGATTTTTACATATTGTGACGAGCTGTCACAGCCGAGTATTTTTTTTCTTCGACCAGTCTTTTTTCCTACCGGTAACCGATCCACCTTGTGAGTCTTTTTACTCTATCTACTCGTACACGTGATCCACCTTGGTGATCCTGTAGAGGTTCAAAACAAACGTTTGAAACTCTCGCTGAACACACGCTTGAAACTCGTTAATAACGCGTACATGGACTACAGATAATTCTCCGTTCACATTGGGGTAAGCCCTTTCTAATTTAGACGTACGTCACCTTTCCAAGACGCGTCACCTCTTTGTTATTAATTTCCCGTTTCTTAACTTTCTTCCGTACAGCTTACGAGTATCGTCCATATTATGTATAATACGTGAGGTATTTGCCACTCTACATCGTAAGTTGGGATTTTTTGAAACCTTTAATCTTCAGACTCACACCATAATTGAAGTCACACTAATCGTTTACGTTATTTTCACAGATTTCACTCTTTTATTTTTTCCACGGAAACTGATGTTAATATCGAGAATAAGTGTGAGTGTAGGAAGGTGGAATCTGACTAATGGTTGCCCCCAACTTTTTGCCTGGTATTTGAGTGGTTTTTGACTAGTCTGGCTGGCATCCTGCTATCCATGACCCCAGCATATCTGCTTTCTCCCTAAAACTAATGTGAAGTACCCTAGGTACAAACCAATTGGATGCTGAGGATGCCCTGACAGTCCCTTGTAGATGGTACCCTAGGTACCCAGGGCATGGGTCCCTCAGTAAGCCTACCAGGGCTGCAGCACTTATTGTGCCACCCTGGGACAGCCATACAAACTGACACCACCAGACCACTACTGTAGACTGGGTAAGGTGGTGCTAGCACCCCTTACAGGGATATAGGTAGCCTATATCCCACCCCATTACAACACATGTACTCTCATGGGTCACCCCTATAGCAGGCCTTGCTAATCCTACAAGGCAGGGTGCTGAGGTATGTGTGAGGGGGGACCCCTACATGAGTAGGACCTCCCTGCAACCTTCGTAAAATCATTGCTGGGTTGTTTGTAGTGTAGCCATACCATATACTCTTAACCGCATTATAAGTCTATCGCGATAACGTGATAACTTGAGAATGGCTACACAGAACCATATCGTGTTTGGTGTCAAACATGTAGGAATCATACCCCCAGTCCAGCCATGGGCATGAAGGTACGATTCCCCCCTGCTAGAGGGGCGATATGGGAAAAGCGGCAGAATTTAGACACCAATTTAAAAGTGCACATGTAGTACAAAATGGCTACTACCCGCCACCCACACAACTCTGGCTGGCTGTTGCTGGGGAAAACCCCAGCCTCGCCAGCTGGACAATAGGGCTCCTGTGGCAGGGAGGTGCTAGCATCTCCCCTGACAGGATAATATGGATTGGAACAGGGTGGGTGCACCAAATGTCCTTTCAGAGTTGCACGTAGGCAGCTGCAGAGCCCTCATTCTGCATACACCGCTTGGAACCGGTTCAGGGGCATCCTGACCCTCGCCCAGACGGGAAACACACAAAGGGGAGGGGGTGTAGCCACCCTTTCCCGCCTCACCACTCATTGGTGGACACTACTCTGGACACTCCCCTAATCTTGGGGATAAAGGAGAATAACGTGGCCCCAGAGCCTCAGATTAATCTTGAAGTTTACAGTCTTGACCTTCGACTTGCTGCTGCCCAGCTGACGGAAGAAATCTCCCTTGGGATAAAGGAGTTATCCCCCTGCTTGGCAGGCACCTGAAACACTGCAAGTGACCCGGTTGGAACTTCGACGACTTCCAGCACCCTTGAGGTGAGTTTCCAGCGCATCCCAGAGGCCAGTGAGTGTGCTCAACGAGTTTGGGCACCGTGGACCGCATGGGTGCCGAGATCCCCAATACCCCAGGACACCGGCCACCTCTTGCATAGCACACGACCCTGACCAGTGGGGAAGTTGTGCTTTGGCCCATTTACGAGCCAACCACTCTACAGCAATTGTGCCAAAGACCAGCGCCCTAGCCCCCTCCGGTGGCCCGTGGGTGCCCTTTTACGCACTCCAAATTGCTGCCTCCCGCGGTCCCTTGTCTCTCGACTTGTGGGCCCCAGCGGAGGTCTATTTCAACAATCAATAGTTTCCCTGGTTGCTCCAGGCCTGCTCTACAGTCTCCCCAAAGGAGACCTCTCCCAGACCTCGTGGGTCTGTATTGTAGCAGATTTGTTCATCTTGCGTGGGTTGCGATTGCCAAGGCTTAGTGGATCCAATCCGGACACTAACACCGCAGCGACCCTCATCCAACGTGGGACAGTCACCCTCCAGAAGCTGGCCTTCCTTGAAGCCTCCCAGAGCCCGTGGCTGCAGATCCAATCTACACCACTTCCCACCTGAAGCACCGACATCGAAGGGCTCTTTGCTTTGAGCCTCCTGGTCACTTTGCCGTGACCCAGACTCTGTCCCCTCTGCTTTCAGATTCTTCTCTACAATCTTCACATCTTTGATCTTCACGGCATCATCAACGCTTTTGGCTAGCAGCACTTTTGAACATTTTCCTATAGAAAATCAGCCCGCGACCCGACATCGAAAACGACCTATGCACCCGGCTTCCCTGGGGCAGGTAACAGTGGTACCTCGGTACTCTCGTGGTAGTGGGCTCCTCAAAAGCTTAAGTCTAAAGTTTTAACTTTGTACTCCTGCTATAAGTGACTTTAATCTGTGTAATTTCAACCGCGACATTCTCCATAGGCTATAATAGAGATCCCGATAGCAGTTATTTCCACTGCACGCGCCTCCCGTGGGTCCCCTTCCTCATAACCTGGGGTGGATTCTTAAGGGGCCAGCGATCCTAAATGCCCTAGGTATTGTCTGTAGAATTGTCATGGTTCTTATACCACTTTTTTGATATATGGTTTGGTCCCCCCCAGGGGCCCGGTGATTCCTGTGCTATTTATTGTGTTTATAAATGCTTGTTTGAATTGTAACTTTGCCACTAGCCTCATAAAGAGACTGTGGGATTCTGTCTAGAATAAATACATATATTTTATATATATATACCTGTGTGGGCTACTGTTTCATTTGGTTATTCAAGAGGTTATTATGGTAAAACAATAAGCTTAACACTCCTTCAAGACTTAGCCTGAAGGCTGCTCTCCACAGCTATCACTAGGATAGCATTCTTTAAAGGTTGTCTTAAACCTATCATCAATAAGAGTCGAATTGGACTGGGGCAAGGTGTCCCTATAACTAGGAGACAGCATATGCCAGGCCAACTTCTCACAGTGAGTAATTTTGAATTCCTATGGCTTTGATGTAGGATCGATTCCCGTGGCACTTTCACTTCGGTCTCATTTTCTCTTTAGTCACATTCATTTTCACATCGTCGTTTTGCCTTCATGATTTAAGCACGATATTGGAACACACAGAGATGTTTGAATTGTTTAATCGGATACATATTTCTCATACGAAAGTCTTGTAAAGTGAAGTATGGTTATCACTCTGGGGATATAAGGTATTCCCCCGCTTCATGATGTCACTATGTATAGAGTTGTACACTATGATGGTACCAGCAAATTATTAAAAGATTGTTGATTTATAATTGCAGAATAGAAAGTCCCCTGTAGAAGGGCTAGGCCCGAAATGCATTGGGCATAACGTTTGGAATACATGATGAATAATAATATTGAAAGAAAAATACATTTCAATAAACCATGATTTAAATTGGACAAACATTTGTTTGAACGTCATTAAATTGCCTCATTTGAGTGCACCCTGGGCACGTTTTCCACTGAGAGGAATAACGCAAGTCTTAAGTGTATGTCATTGTGCCCATCTCAGCAACATATTTAGTGTATTTTACTAAACCACAGAGGGTTGTCCATAAGGCCTCACAGATGATGTCTTTTGAGTGGCAAATGTATCTCTGGTAATCTCTTGACTTACAAATGAAGGTCATGTGAAGTCTTTTAAGTGGGTGATCTCATTAAAGTGGATAGAAAATTGTCCACTGGTCTAACATGTTGAATTAGCTCAAGTCCACAAACCCTATAGGACGGTGTCACAAGGATTGTATGATGTCATCAGTTAGGTAATCAGGTCATTTGAGGCCACTAGTGATGTAATTAATGATGTACTTTAACATGTCATGAGTGTACATAGTATGTGATGTCATAAGCAGTGCATGGCATGGTCACAAGTAATAGTAAGCTCAGTGAACTATAACTGGTGAATTTTAGTATTGTTTATTTTTTTTAAATGTTAGCTTTTGTGTAATTTCAGCACCTAACCAAAACATCACTTTAACCTTTGTTTTTTTTCAGCCAATTTCTAGGGATTTGTGATGCAAGCTAAAATCCTATTGCCATACATACCTATAATATCATTTTAATCTTTGTTTTCAGCGAATTGCTGAGGTGTTTTTTAACGTGAGGTAAATATTATTACCACACCAACCTATAACATCATTTAAAGCTTTAGTTTTTCAGTGGATTTCTGGGGGTCTTTGAGCATATTCACCCAGCATCCCCCTCTCAGCACAGCTTTTGGCCGTGCATAGCAGTTGGTTGCCCAGAGGGCCTGGCCTGTGGCCAGCACCCAATTCAATTATTTTATCATGATTGGAGCTCCAAGGAGTTCCACATGAGACCGGATACAAACAACTCCAATTTACCAAATCAGTGACCTCTTAAAAACAAACTAAAAAGACATAAAACACCAGTGATTACTGTTTTCATAAAATAATACAAGAATCATAGTTGCATTAAAATTACACAGAGGTGGGATGTGATCGCAAAATCAATTTCAGAGTCCTTTCAATTACAAGACTAACAAGGGCATGGAGAAAAATGCATTTGATTCAACGAAGAATAAAATATAAAGAGTTTTAAAAGTTCTAATTTGCAATATACAGTACACCATAAGTAGCAGCATACAAAAAGTGCAAGTGCTCTAGCAAGCTAACAAATTCAAGAATTATTGAAAAGTACTGATTATTATTCAGTTTACATGCAAAAAGCCTAACAGATAAAGAAATGTCTGGCTAAATGGTATTCGATTGTACATGGAAGTATTCATAGCAGCATCCGAGAAGATGGAAGTGCAAAAGCGCAACTACAGTACCAAGTTCATAAACCCTTTAGTGTATAACCATAACGTAATCAGTGAGAGACATAGCATATCATTGAATACTCTAACAATTTCAAATGTCTGATAAAAATGACCCGATAATCCTACTTAAAGTATTCATTCGATATAGCCCAGAGAGAAACCTAAGCACCCAACTTCAACTAAGCGGAGCAACATAGTACTTCTCTAAAATATATTTAAAATTGTTTAAAAAAAACAGTGCACCCAAACTCCAGCAGGCACTTAGTGAAGATTGCACGTTCCTGCGGTACACCTCTCGCTGGAGTACTGCACTACCTCACAGAGTGGCCGTGCTGTGTCCTGCAGGAGTATACTGCTACCCGCAGTATGAAAAAAATCGATGTATTCTTTGGCCCTCTGGGTCCTCCTCGTGAGTGCCGATGGAAGTCTGGTGTCCCTACCCTTCTATGTTTTTTTTTTTTTTACAAGTTCAGGACATGGGGACGTGTCCCTGTGTTTTGTAATGCCAGCCACAACATTTTTCTTCAAGTTACGTCCAGCCAATTGGATCGTTCGAGACCAAAAAGTCAGGCGAGAGAAAAAGCTCCATTGCCCAAATAGAGACTCTTATTTTTTAAATGTAGAGTACCACAAGACCCCCTCAGGACCAACCGTCAAGATTACACTAACATTTTAAGCCCTTCATGACTACCCTGAGAACCTCTTTAAATGAGATTTTCTCGAAAACGGCTGAAAGGATTTAAACCAAATAACTAAAAGTACGCTTTGTGAGTAAAGTTCTACGTTTCTGCCAAATTTGTTATTTTCAGTCTGTTTTTACTGTATCGCTTCCCAAAATTCCCTGTGGAGATTAACACGGGAAAACAATGTTTTGTGCCTCTCCCTTTTTCTTCGCCCCGCTTGACAGATCACCCCAAAACATTCCAGGCAAGCAGTGATGTTGAACGTTTTTGGGAAAGTTTTGTGAACATTTGTTGCTTTCTGGACAGCGTGAGTTATGTTATGTTATTTGCACTTGTAGCGCGCACAGATACTCCAAGGAGTGTCCCGGCACGAGCCTGGAGAGAGGGAAAGTGAGCACGAAACACATGAAGATTCGTTTAAGTAAAGAGATTGAGTCCTAGGAACATAGCACTGACTGTGTTAGCCTATTATTCAGGTCTGTAGATCTAGCACAAAACTTAGTGGCATTTGATCTAAGAACCTCCCATATGAGCACATCAAATATTAGGATTAAAAACAACCCCCCAACAGTCAACATTAGTAATTGTTCTAACAAATTAGATGTATGTGGTAATGAAGGGTCCTCTCTAGAGAAGGTTGATTGAAGGTTAAGGAATTTTCATTCACCCTCCCAGAAAAGGTACGCTACTAAGGAAGGAGACGAATTTGGTAATAGTAACAGGGCCCTAGGGGATGATGATCGAAGTGGGACGGAACTGGGTATCGAGATGAGGGAGAAAGGCCCTACAAATACTTTCTTTTTCAGGTAATTTGCCTATACCAATTAGTATCCCTGCCTCTGAAGTGTTGGCTAAAGCTCAAGCACTCAACACCCCAGCAATTTCTAGTACTACGATTCAAGGGCATCAAAAGCCAAACTTGTCAAGTGTTTCCTGGAACATAGCGGGATTATCCTAAAAAATTGCATCAGTAGAATGGTCAGCATTTATTGAAGTCCATGATATTTGGGCCTTTCAGGAAACATGGTCATTGGATCAAATTTACCATCCTGGGTTTTTAAACTTTTCAAAAGCAGCATTGGGGGGACAGAGAGGTAGACCTTTAGGTGGATTTACCATCTGGGTTAGAGAACAAGCAGGTTACAAGGTGGAGGAAGAATTCATTGATAGTCCGGATATCATGGCTATACGGTTTTGTTCGGCAAACGTACCTGACATAATGATTATTAATGTATATGCAAGAGGGCTGCCTGGTGGTAAAGGATCCAACACAGTCACCCTTCTCAATAGCTTTTTAGAAAATAACAGGGGACGCTGCAATTTGATAATTGATGGGGATTTTAACTGTTCCTTCGAGGTCATTGATCAAGATGAAGGTGATCTTAGTGCAGAGGAGGATGCACAGTGGAATATCCAATCCCTAGACTTATGCTCAATTAAAAAATGGACCGAGGCTGCTCTACAATTAAAAGGTTTGTGTTTGGAACGGGGAATTAGGGCAGTCAATGGGAGGTCCCACTCGGATAGATCAGGTTCACATACATTTAGTAATGGGTTGAGAAGTAGTCGTATAGATTATATATTTCTTAACATAGAATTTTGGTCCTCCCTTCTCGATATGGTTGTACAGGAGCGGACTGAAAGTGACCACAACCCACTGATATTATCACTGCAGGCATTGGGTTTATCCAGTAGTAAATATCAGATAGTTGAGGAGGTAACAGCAGACGTCATGCTTACTAATGACATGAGGAGAGTTAGATGGGCCATGATTATTGATAATGATAGGGCTATGGCACAGTTGAAGGCTGCGGTCGTTTGCACCCTAGCGTCCCTTCAAAACTGTGATTCACAGGAGGACATCAATTCTATCATTTTGCAGGTCCACAATGATATGTTCTCTGTACTCAAAAACTTTTTTATTAAAACCCAAAAGCCGAACCATTTACTTCTAGCTAGCAAAGGGAAAAATATGGAAAAATTTTGGCAGCTCGTTAAAAGGGGAAGTGGTGATTCCATTCAAACACCAGTCAATCATGTAGCCCCTGAGTTGAAGGCCTCACATTATGAGGCCCAGTTTGCTGGCACCTTTAATAGTAAAGATCAATTCCAGCTCCCAATCCCAGAAACCACACTGCATTTTGATAGTTTAGAGGTTGAATCTGTACTTAAATCGATCCCGAGAGCTAGGGCCCCAGGTCTTGACTGTATACCGGCTGACCTGTTTTTGCATGACAAAGGAAACTGGGTAACTTATATTCAGATACTTGCCAACGCAATAGCCAGTGGCGCATATCCCTGATACATGGAGAGCCTCCCGATTTATAAAAAGGGGGACCGTTCCCTTCCAGGCAACTACAGGCCGATAAGCCTCATAGACTCTATTCCAAAAATTGTTGCCAGGTTAGTGTTGTGCAGAATCCTGTCCTGGATAGCAGAGAATGACATCTTGACAACGCTCCAGGCTGGGTTCCGCCCACACACTGGTACTATAGATCAGGTTTTCAGGTTTATGTTAATCTGTTGGCGGGTTATCATCGGAGGGGGTACACTTTTTGCGGCTTTTATTGATCTTAAATCCGCTTTTGACTTGCTCCCTCGGAATTAAATGTGGAGTGCTCTTGCGGATATGGGGATGCCATGAGAACTACTGGCAATCTTAGTTAAACTTCACGATTCTAATTATGCACAGGTTCGCTGGGACACGCAGGGGAATGTCACAGACAGGTTCCCTGTTTCTAAGGGTGTACGCCAAGGGTGCGTTTTGGCACCCACCCTATTTTCTCTATTTATTAATAGGGTTGTTCAATACTTCTTTACCCACCCAACAGATGCCCCCATATTAGACGGCATGAAGATACCCCTGCTCATGTTCGCAGATGATACCTTGATAATTTCAAAGACCCAAAAGGGGTTGCAGTCTGCTTTGACTAGATTTGAGGAGTTCTGCTGTGATCATGAGCTTGTGGGTAATGTTGAGAAAACCAAGTTTATGGTCCTCCATAAACACAAAGCTATTAAAGGGAGAGTCTTCATGAATAACACACTCTTAGAACAGACTGATGTTTTTACATATCTGGGGTTAACTCTGGGTAGGAAATTACAGTGGAAGCCACGGATTGATATACTGGCTCTAAAACATGCCCAGCTAGCCGGGGTACTCATAAAAGAACAGAGGCTTTCGCAGACCAAGCCAATAGGCCCGCCCTAAAGATCTACAATTCCAAGATCAGTACCTCTATACTTTACGGTGCTGAATTTTGGGGCTTTGACGATTTATCACCCCTGACTACAGCTCAAAATAAATTTGTGAGAGCTTTAATAGGCCTCCCGCAATCAACACCGCTTACGCCCCTTTACTTAGATCTGGGCTGCCACACTATAGAGGATACAGCACGCTACAGACCGTTATCATTCTGGAGAAGGCTTTGGTCAACCCCTGAGTTGTCTATGTATGCCAAGGCGCTATCTGATGTTCGGGGGTAGACCGTTCATGTAAGATCGCCTGGTTATGGGTTATGTAAGATAAAAGTTCATTGACCAATATGGGGATGAGCAACTTGTGGGAAGACCCAGCAAGAGGCCCATTCCCGTCGAAATAGGTTTTCAAGGCAGCATACTGGAATATGGTTAAGACCAATCAGTTTCCATCTACCTTGGGGCGCACTTTGTCCGGGGTATTCTAGGAGTTCAAGCAAGATACTGAGTTTGAATCTTATTGGGATCTCATCACTAAACCAAGTGACAGGAAGTTGTTCCACCAATTTAGGGTGGGTTCCCTCCCAATAAAATCATTTACAGGTAGATGACATTCTTTGTCGGATGACAAATGTTATACATGCCCAGCTCATATTGAATCGTTAGCACACATTTTATTTGTATGTCCAGCTAACAAGTTACCAAGAAATAAATGGTTGAAACCGATTTGCTTGAATCTGGGCACAAGGTCTAGTATTGAGGCACTAAGGATCTTGAAGACCAACACAACTGAGCCCATAGTGATTGCTGTTGCTAAACTTTTTTGTTGGATGATGTGGGCCATCCGAGCCACTACGATGAGGGCACACTAATTCTTGTCAGATTCAACTTATAATTCTAACCTCAATGGACTGGTATTTTAATTTTACTCCTAGTATCGGTGATTGTCATCAATACCCAAACAAGGTGTTTGTTTTGTCTTTTGCATAATGAGGGGGTAATTAGCATCTGCTAATAGTTGGGTAAATAATTACTTGTTGTGTATTATTGCCTATGCATTTTACTTACACTTTTTTTTATTAACTTTTTACTATGTTTTTAAAATGATGTGCTTTTATATATTATGAATTTCCACAGTCACTTTTTGTATTGTGACTTTTATGATTATGACAATCGAAATAAAGACTAAATTGACTTGACTTGACTTGAAAGAGATAAGTCTTCTATTTTTTTTTTTAATAGACAGAAGTCTTGAATACTGCGGAGAGCCAGAGGGAGTGCGTTCCAGGCTGTGGTAGCTCTAACAGCAAGTGAGCTGCCCCCCACTCTAGTGAGCCGGAAGCGGGGAGTATGGACCAGGAACTGAGAAGATGAATGAAGATATCTGGCGGGGGCATAAAACTGGAACCTCTTCCGTAATTAGGAGAGGCTGCAGTCATACAATGCACGATGGACCAGGGCCAGGGCTTTAAACTTGACTCGATTTGCCACAGGCAGCCAATGAAGTGATCACAGATGCTGTCTGACACTGCTTCTCATTGGGATGTTAAAAACAAGTCTTGCAGCAGCATTTTGGACAGCCTGTAATTTATTAAGAAGGCAGCCCAGCAAGCCGGCATACAGAGCATTGGCGTAGTTGAGCCGCGAAAGTATCAGGGCCCTGGTCACTGTTTCCTTAGCTGCTCTGGGGAGAAGCGGGAGAAATTTCCTAAGGGTTTTAAGTATCCCAAAGCAGTTCCGAACTAGCTTCTTAATCTGGGTGGAAAAAGAAAGATTCTGCTCGAACCAGACTGCCAGATTTTTTGAGGGTTGCCCTGTTGCGGCTGGCAAGGGAAAGTCCGCTGGCCATAGAGTTTCTCTGAAATGGGGAGGAAAGAATTTCAGACTTTTCCTCATTGCATTTAAGCTGTGCTGAGGAAAGCCATTGAAAGACTGCTGCCAGGCAATTTTTGGCCAATAACGGGGAGCAATCCGATTTTCCCCAGGTAAACAGCAGCTGAGTATCGTCAGCGTGAGCTATAAGTTTGTCTCCCACTTCTTCAGCCAAATAAATCAGAGGGGTGATGTATAGATTAAAGAGAAGAGGGCTCAAGGATGACCCATGTGGCACCCCAGTGGTAACCTCCTGAGGTGAGGAGAACAGAGGGAGCCAAACTTGTTGGTTGCGCCCTTCCAGGAAGGATTTTAGCCAACTCAAGGCAGCACCCGAGATCCCCATGTCCGCAAGGCGGGTAAGCAACAGAGAGTGGTGGACAGTATCGAATACTGCTGAGAGATCCAACAAAATAAGAGCTGCCCTCCCTCCCGCATCCAAACACTCCCAAATAGCCTCCGAGACTTCCACTAAAACCGACTCAGTGCTGTAGGAGGCACTGAATCCGGACTTAACTGGATGAAGTAGGCCAGCACCCTCGAAGAAGTCTGTGAGTTGTTTATTAACCACCTTTTCACATGACTCGCCATTATGAGTAATGGCAAGCTTTAATTGTGTTGCTTAATATGTGAATATACTTACAACTAACACTAGAAACTAACTCTGAGCTCCACTGATTAGTATGCTACTCCTCCAAACTCACTTCAACAGTTTATGAAGAGGAATAAGTGCTGTGTATCAATCAATCAATCAGCATTTGTAGAGTGCTGCACTGTCACAACTGGGGATACCTGGCGCTGGGGTGCGAGGTCTCTGTCGTGCTAACTCCCCTTGCAACAGGTCTTGAGGAAACAGCGGGAAGAGGGAAAAAAGGAGCAGAAAAAGGCAAAACAGTGCAGAAAAAATGAGAGAGCAGAAAAGGTAAAACAGAGCAGAAGAGGAAAAACAGAGGGCAGAAAAATGAGCAGTATGGTAACTCAAATGCTGGCTTTACCTATGTCCTTAGAGGTTAGAGCCTGCAATGTACATTCATTCTCTGACCTCAATGGTAAACACACTTATAATAAGTCAAGACATTTGAGTAGAATTGATTACATATTATTAGCCTCTTACTATGGAAATACATGGGGGATATGGTGGTGATCCCTCGCTCAGATAGGGATCATAATGTATTATATTTCATTCTAAAGCTCCCCTATAAAATGACTGCCACAGATCCTTTGCGTTCCTCTGGGAAATTGTACTTGACAAATAATAAACGTTCCATTAAATGGAGTAAGATCTCCCGAACACCAGAAAAACTACTGTGTATTTACAGTGCTGTTGTGGAAGCTATGGCTCTTCTGGAAAATCACACTGATCAAAGAAATAGCTCAGAATAGATGATAGAAATATATGAAGCTCTATTTAATGTTCTAGGCAATTATTTTCTACCCCTGCAAGCTAATGTTCTGTAACCTCTAGTAAGTTGGTCACTTAGTTCAAGAGTAAATATAGATCTGTGAGGAAAGATCTCATCCTTGCTATTAAGAAGGGTGACCATGATCAATTCAGTGGATTCAGGAAAATCTACAAATCGGCACCGTTTAAAGTCAAAAGAGACTGGGATACTAATAGACGGCAGGATATGCTCTGTGGAGTCACGGTTCTCTACCATAAAAGTCACTTTAGAAGCCCGTGGTGCTGGACGTTCTTTGGTTGGAGGGCACAACACATGAACTTCATTGACCAGAATGCAACTGCCCTGAGGAGGCAGGATCTGCCTGATCTGGACCGTGTGGAGGCATATAAGCACCTTAGAAGCCTGCGGCACAAGATATTGTTTGTTTGACGGGCACAGCACAACACACAGACTTCATTGCCCATTGCTGCATCTGGCCAGAGGAGGAGGAATTCTAAAAATCCCAGTAGACACCAGGGATTTTGTTTCTTAAACAAGAAAGATGTGGGGGCGTCCCACCATGGTAAAAGACCATGCCTCACCAAAGGGGAAATACTGTCTTTCTGCCCCACCCTAGAGGCAGATTAGGGGGTTTGCACCCAAATCTGCCTCCCAGGAGGGAATAAAGTCCACTAGACATCAGGGATTTCTTTTTTTAAAAGAAAGTGTTGAGGGCGGTACACCCTGGCATGGGGCCATGCCTCCACCCCACGGGGACAATAAAGTCTTTCCCCGGGAGGCAGATTGGGGGGTTTGTCCCAATCTACTACTGCTGGAAGCCCACAAGACAAAAGGGATTTTACACTGCTCCAAAAGACGGTAGGGGTGGCCCCCACAGGCCATACCTGTCACCCCGTGACATCACCTCTTTTGTGTTTAATGTCCACCTGAAGTGGTAAGCGCATGCTCAAATGTAGGTTCCGTGCTCATTGTGCCGCTGAAATCAAGATACACCTGGCTGAAGAGTCTCCATCAGGGCAAATCAGGCTGCTCTGTTCCTATTAGATCAGGGTCAAGACAGATTTGCATATAGCTGGGTCCAAACTGGGTGGCATTGTGGGCAAAAGAACGATAGGTTGGAATGCTACCCAAGTGATTGCCAGTGGTTAGACAAATTGCAAGCATTCCTCCTATCACTTTTTGTGTGTTTGATAAACTATGCGCACACCAAATCTAGAAACCTTCTATTCCATTGTTTGGATTCCCAAAAACTGGAGGTTATTTTAGACTCCCCCACCCTCCTAGACTTACTATCTTGGACGTAGGCAGGGCTGGCTACGGTGGGGGATCTCTACCATGACAGTGAGCTATTGACCTAGATGAATTTGACACCTGCACAGTTCTTTACGTACTGAGCCATAATACAGAATATTAAGCTGAAATGGGGAAAACTCTTCTTCAGGTCTTACAACTGCTGATCACAGTAAGAAATAGCCACCAACTATTAACATGCTTTTTATAGATCTCTGGTGGAAATGACTAAACGCGATTTGGCAAGTCCTAAATCCAGATTGGAAAAAAATCTGGCAAAGTTTTTATTGAAAAAAGTAAGGAAGGGCCTTAGAAGACACTAAAAAAATCTTGTGGAATGTGAGAGTTGAGTTCACTCAATTTAATTATTTAAATAACACTTTTATGTCCCCCAAACTAATGAATGTGATGCTAGGAAGACAAACCATTAAGCGCCTTCGGTGTGATTACCTGAAGGCATATTTCTATCATATGGTTTGGGCATGTCAGGTGGTTCAGCGATTTGGGGGAAGAATTATTGATCAAATGGAAGGAGCTGTTGGACAGGAAGGACTTGCTTGTCCTGGAAGCATACTTTTTGAGACTATATACCTGAAGCTATAAGAAAATGGGAAACAGATTCATAGATGTGTCATTAGTTTTAGGAAAATGAAGTATAGTAATGCATTGGAAGGCTGAGAATCTGCCACCAATTGACAAGTGATGCTATGAGGTCTTTAAATGGGCCAAATCTGAAAGCCTAGCTCTACATGTAGAGGAGAAAAGACTACAAAAAAGATACATTGTCAAGTTCTTGGATGAGATACTCATTAGGTACAATTGGTTAATGTCCTGAGGAAAAAGAACATTCAAATCTTCATAAGAAACGATCCACAACAAGCTTCTTATCTTCTTTATTTTCCTTTTTTCAAAATTCAACGGACTTCTAGCCAACACGTGTTTCGTCTTTAATGGTGTCAACCAAAGACTTCTTCAGGGCTAGAACACTGATAAGCGAGGAAAATATCCAATGTTACTTCAAATCTGGTTTAGATAACTGTACATTTCCATATCTGTATAATCATAATTTACAGAATGAAATGCCAAATGTGCCAAGATCAAAGACAAACACCAGTGAAACAGAGCAAGGACCAAAGAAAAAGCCCAAACGGAAAACTTAAGTGTCACAATATTGAAACAAAGTGCTAATGTGTGAAGGTGTTAAGCAGAAGTGAAAAGCATAAAAATAGTTACCACAACCAACGCCAGTAAATTGCGTACCGTGTAAAACATATCCTAGACCACTAGTTTGCCATAATCTAGTGTTAATAAGAAAAGGAGAAGGAAACAACTACATACAAGATAAAAAGGCCAAGTTAACCTCTTATCACATTAGACTGAACTCACCATACAGAAAAGTCTAATGAAAGTCAATACGTAGCCAACACTGACAGCCAAGGTAATCTGGAAGCGGCAAGAACCACAAAGGAATTGTGAGATACCGCTAAAGGTAAACAAAGAAAAAAAAACAACAGTTTAAAACAACAAAAATATTTATATATGGAGCCTGTTATCTAATACCCACATTAAGGACTTTTTCTATCGCTATACTATTTTAAAGCATAATGTTAATGGCCCTGGTGCTAGACACCGAGGATTTGGAGGACTACTCTCCTCTCGTGTTCACTTGCCTTGCAGGTAAGAAACTGTATATTATTTTTGAAGAACAAAAACCAACAGTTTGAAACAACAAAAAGGAGAGACACTCCTTATCAGGCCAAAGAATTGCTTCCGAGAAAATGAAAAAGACGCAGTCCAGAGTCATTCGTAATATTTATATAGGGAGCCTATTATCTAATACCCACATTAATAACAATATCCAGTAATAAAAAATAAAAAAATGGGACAATATCAATGCACAATACGATAAAAACAGAAACAACACGTCATATTTATTGAATATCTAATATCTTGTCCTCACAACAATTACATGAACTAATAGCTCAAAATAGATTTAATTAAGCAATCCCAACCGCAGTACGATAAAATCAGTGTAACTGCTCCAATGTAGCCACCTAATAAGTGCACAACGTATCAATATACAGTTTCTTACCTGTACGGCAAGTGAACACGAGAGGAGAGTAGTCCTCCAAATCCACGGTGTCTTGCACCAGCGCCATTAACGGTATGCGTTAAAATAGTATAGCGATAGAAAAAGTCCTTAATGTGGGTATTAGATAACAGGCTCCATATATAAATATTTTTGTTGTTTCAAACTGTTGTTTTTTTTTCTTTGTTTACCTTTAGCGGTATCTCACAATTTCTTTGTGGTTCATGACGCTTCCAGATTACCTTGGCTGTCAGTGTTGGCTACGTAATGACTTTCATTAGACTTTTCTGTATGGTGAGTTCAATCTAATGTGATAAGAGGTTAACTTGGCCTTTTTATCTTGTATGTAGTTGTTTCCTTCTCCTTTTCTTATTAACACTAGATTATGGCAAACTAGTGGTCTAGGATATGTTTTACACGGTACGCAATTTACTGGCGTTGGTTGTGGTAACTATTTTTATGCTTTTCACTTCTGCTTAACACCCTCACACATTAGCACTTTGTTTCAATATTGTGACACTTAGGTTTTCCGTTTGGGTTTTTTCTTTGGTCCTTTCTCTGTTTCACTGGTGTTTGTCTTTGTTCTTGGCACATTTGGAATTTCATTCTGTAAATTATGATTATACAGCTATGGAAATGTACAGTGTCTAAACCAGATTTGAAGTAGCATTGGGTATTTTCTTTGCTTATCAATGTTCTAGCCCTGAAAAAGTCTTTGGTTGACACCATTAAAGACAAAACACGTGTTGGCTAGAAGTCTGTTGAATTTTGAAAAAAGGAAAATAAAGAAGATAAGAAGCTTGTTGTGGATCATTTCTAATGAAGATTTGAATGTTTTTTTTGCTAAGGACATTAATCCATTCTACTTGTTGAGTGTAGGATTTTATTCTACACAATTAGTGAAGGTGGATGGACTTCACTTATGTTCTTCAGAGCATTTTGTATTAGGAAATCGCACTAAGACACAACCCAGCGCGATAACTATTCCCAACCATCCTTTTTTGTTTTCTGGAGATACTCATTAGGTTTGAGGCTGCGAATCAGAGACACAAGCCCTCTGTAGTCATTGAAAAGGTGAGAGTTCAAGGAACGAGTGACATCTGACCCTCCAAGAAATGGATGAAAGTAGGAGATAGACAAATGTTTGCACCTTGTAGTAAGCTAACAAATACAGACTCACACCTCTGTTTGCCTTGCTTAACTGTTATGCTCTTATAAATTATATGATGTATGTTTCATCTGTGTCTTGTTAAATTCCCCACAACATTGCTACTGAAAAGTGCATTTTACAAGGAAGAAATTCTGACTCTAGATTGTAAATACTAATAAACTCACAAAAAGAGAAGGAGCTATGCCCATTTCTGTGGATATATAGCCAACTGGTAACCTGGAAAGTATTTCCTTCCTGACAGTAGATTTTCCACATGATGGGGAGACAAGGACCGAAAGAGGTGATGAAACTCAGTTTTAAATCAGAGTCTGAAAGCAAGCCCAAGGACTTGTTAAAGACTGCTCTCACTCACTAAATAATGGCATGTTTCATCATTGGACCACTACATACACCCTGGTGCAGACCAACACTCATAGTGGAGCGCTGATTTTTTGAGAGAAAGAAGAGAAAAGAAAAGGAGATAGTTCTCCAAATGAGGGATCCCAAAAATGCAGAGAAAAGAAGATAATAAAACTATCTAAGTGGTAACCTTTATATTTATTTTATTCTGGGTCCCCCTTGACAGGATTAAAAACAAATGCTAGGTGTGTAGGAGAAGTTACCTCTCCAACACCCCTCCTGCTCCTACCGACATATTTCAGCCAATCATCTTAGCACTACTGGGTCTCTGGCCTTCATCAGGGTTCTGATCCCTCTAGAAGTGCTGATATAAATCCACTCCATTGTCTATAGTCAGCACTATTCATAAACAAACATTTTTTGTCTTACTTGGTTCCTGTTAAGTAACCACACTCGTCTTTCTTATCCGAGTTGCATTAGTATTCCTCTTAACCCGGGCCGGAGTGGGAACACCGCCCTGTAGTCAAACTTTCTTCAAGGGTCTGGCGTCTCCCAGAGCCACTCTCAGCCCTCCGTCGCTCAATCTAGAGTGTAAATAGTCTTGCCCCTGTGATCTGGATCTGGCCTCTAAAAGTGTGAGTTGAGTACCATTGTTGTCTATGTAAAACACTGGACTAAGAATTGAAAACCAGATAAATAGATAGAAAAAATGCTAATATCTCAAAAAGTACCAAATGGATTTACCACAAACCAACAAGAACACACTTTTAAAATATAATTCTAATTCATGTGAAGCTTGATGTAATATCTGTTCAGTGGTTTTTGCTGTAGTGGCAAGCAACGTTTTCTATGGAAGTCAAAATGGGAAAACCTTGTTTTGCCTCCTCCCACCCCTTAGCCCCACCAGCACCAGCACAGAACTGCACACAATTTGCCATTGTAGATCTTAAATGACTAGGATAAGCGAATACCAAATTTTGGGAAGATCCATCCATGGCAGCCAAAGTTATAGGCAAATAAAAATGCATGTTAAATGTATCACATATTTCGGAGTTGCTTTTACTGCACACAGTGTAGCGATATAAAAACCCATATTTCACAAAGAAACGTGAAATGTGGGAAATATGTCACGGTTCTCTGTAAAATATGACTCTCATCATCACAATGGTGGCCCAAAACCACTCTGCAGAGTTTTAGCATTGTTAGGACCTTTAGGGTTATATGGGAAAGTTATTTAAGTGCATGGTTCTCAAGCTTTTGACTTCTGTGGATCCTCAGTATATCACTCCTGGAAGCTGGGGACCCTCGAAAGTTTAATTTTCAATGTGAAGGTTGGAGCTTTTCAAAATGTTTTATTTCTAAAAGATGATGTAATATGTTTGACATTTGCATATTTTTTTTACTTTTTAATAATTCTTTTTATTAAACAACATGAATCGGCAAGGTTGCATATAGCAAATGAATAGCTTACAAACAGGAGGAATTCATCCAATAACACAATGACAATCACGTTAGCGACAAAAAAGAGCATAGAAGCATCATGGGATACAGCATGATAAGGGCAGGTCATCGGTAGTGGGTTTTCATGGGGGATTACAGATATCTCCTCGGTATGTGTTCCATGCCCCCCAGATTTGAGACCATTTCTTGGGGGAACCCCTCACAATGTACACCGTTTTTTCCTGGAACATACACCAGTCCATGTGTTTCTACCATTCTAGTATGGTGGGTGGGTTTGCGGCTCCCCATAGTTGAGCGATATTCCTTTTTGCCACCATGAGGCCTAGCGTTACCCAGATCCTACCCATTCTGGTTAGGTCTGTGGGTTCCCACACATTCAAAAGGCACCTCTTCGCTTCGGGCGGATAACCAGTTCCAACACTTCGCTAAGAACAGCCTGCACTTGACGCCAATACCTTTGAATAAGATCACATTCCCATAGAATATGCATAAATGTTCCCTCTTGACCACATTGTCTTCTGCAATCCCCCCCTTCTGCCCTCCCCATGCGGATCAGGCACGGTCCGGTGACGTATAATCTGTGCAATATTTTGAGCTGGACAAGTCGTTTGCCCTGGTACCCCGGAAGGGGTCTGCGGTGTTGTTTATCAGCTTTTTATATGTTAGGGAGATTGCTTTCTCTGGTAAGTATCCATCAAGCAGTCTATCCTCGAGGGATGTGGATTCTGGGGGGGAGGAGCCTTAGGATAGGTGGGACTGTAGTGCGTGTCGGACTTGGAAGTAACGAAAGTATTCTGGATTGGCAAGCTCATATTTCTGTTGCAGGGAGGCAAATGTCACTATGTCCTCCTTTACCCACATGTCTCAGATTCTTGAGATCCCTATGAGGTCCCATTCATCAAACCCCTTCGACTTCCATAGTTCCCCAAGCTTCTCCGAGTCCCAGAGGGGTGTTGCAAGTGTCAGTTTCCACTCCCATCCCAGACGTTTGGTTGCTGTGTGCCAGACCTGTACAGAGTGTTTTGTCGGCCCAGTGAGGGGGAACCGTCGTGGTCTAGAATATACGGCTCTGTTGTAGTTTCCTCCTGGGAGGAGCCACCAGTCCATGGTATAGCCCGGGTCGTCCATGTGACGATATGTGCCATGATTAATGGCCGCAATGTGGGCTGTCCAATAGTATTTTTTAAGGTCTGGAAGACTAATCCCACCGTCATACAATTAAGGGTTAGCTTGTTTAGTGCTATGCGAGGTTTTCCTCCCCAAAGCAAGTCTCTTTACAGGCCCTCAATTTCCCTAAAGTAACAAGCAGGCATTGGGTCAGGGTAGTTTTGTAACACATATAGGAAGCGGGGCTAGGATATCATCTGCCCAACAGCGAGAGAGGAAGCGCCTTCCATGCTGTTATATCTCGCTTCAGTCTTTGCAGTGGCGGGAGAAGGTTGCTGCTATACCGAATTTGCTGGTTAGACGTAACATAAATCCCCAAGTATTTAAAACCCACTGTGGTAATTTGGACGTATATAAGAGATTTACCCCAGTTAATGGAGTATCGAGAGAATTTGCCAACTTGCAAAGATGTCTAATACCGCAATCAACGAGGCTTTTCGAGAGGCCAGGATGCCATCTGCATATAGCGAGATGCGGTCTTCCCGTGCTTCTGCCCATTTATTTTGTTTTTGTTTTTAATAAATCTTTATTCGATTATGCGTCATAATCATACAAGATAGAAACATAAGAACCACTTAAATACGCTAAAAACATGAAAATATACAGTCTGCCTTATTGCGCTCATGTTGCACAATCTATAAACATTAGGTACAATTTAGAGGAAAACAAACAAGCCTATCTATCAAATCACTGTAAATTAGGTGCACATAATTTAATTCCAATATAGAGCTCCTTTTAAATAGGCAGTAACCACCAGCATCACCGCAGATTGTCTTTTTGGCTCCTAATACATGCTTTCTTTTTGTTGGTGTATACCAGTTTTTCATGTAAGGTAGCCAATCGTGCATAATAGATTCGGCTTCCAGATAAGGACACAAATTTTTAAACTTCAATTTCAAATTCCTAACATTCGCAGAGCATTTTAAAAATTTCAGGTTTCAATTTTGCTTTTTTTGGTATATGTACCTTATTCTGCAAATATTATTTAATCTTCTAAACCCACTAGGACATCGTCGCAGAGCCTGCTGCCGCTGAGCCAGATCAGTGAGGGGGAACCGTCGTGGTCTAGAATATACGGCAATTATTCTGCAAATATTATTTAATCTTCTAAACCCACTAGAACCCACAGACCCCAGGTTAAGAACCACAGATCTAAGTATGGTGCCCAAAAGCATATTATGGTGCTACTATTTTCATCCATCCATGAAACATTTTTTTGTGAAATCTGCAAATTATCTCGCAAATCCAGTGGCTCTCACTATTGTCCATTGTTTTATCAACAATGTAAATCTAAACACTTCCCTTCTAATCAGTGTCTAATATTGGTGCACCTAGAAGAGATCAGCTTTCTCAAGCTAAGTACCACCAAATAAACGTATAATATAAAAAATACATCTCAGGTAACGGGATGGATTTGCATGAAATTTGGCCTAACGCAGTCAGCTAAGGACCGGCATACCATATTTTGTGCAGATCTATGAAGAGGGAAGAAACTTAAGTGATGTAAAAAAAGAAGTGTTATCCCATTTTAGCTCCAATAGGAATTTTCACAACACTACAGCCCAAACCGCTGAACGGATTCTTGCCAAACTTAGCATGAAAGTAGAACATTACTTACAAAGAGCACTTTAATTGGTATGGTGTAAATTAGTTCAACTTTAATTGATATGGTTCAATATGGTTTGAGATATTAATATTTCAAAGGCGTCTGAGCAGTGTTTAAAGGTTTAACACTTTTTAAAATATCTGTGCCATTTCACGACTCACATATCAAGTTAGTCACGTATTGAATTTTTTAACAAATGTGATTGGCTGGAAGGGCTGTGTTAGACCTGGCACCTTGGCGTGAGTCTCCCTTCCACTTTTTGTCGCTGTGCCTCATGTGTTTTGCTGGTGTTAGCTGCTCAGAGCACTGTGCCACTGCCAACCAGTGCCACAGTGCCAGTGCGCCCTATATAAAATGGATATGTTGGTTGGATTCCATGATTGGCTTATTTGGTTTACTGTCAGACCCCAGTAAAGTGCACCAGGAGTGCCCAGGGCTTGTAAATACAAATGCTGCTGGTGGGCTTGCAGCACTGGTTGTGCCACCCACAGAAGCGGCCTGGTAAAATGTGTCTAAGGTCTGCCATTGCAGAACCTGCATGCAGGCTGGTACTGTCATGCTGACTTGGCAAGTACACCTACTTGCCAGTCCCTAAACCTTCCCTTAACTTCATATTAGTCACCCCTATGGTAGGCCCAAGGGCAGGGTGCATTGTAAGCATAAGGTAGGACAAGCCCTGATGTGTGTGGCATGTCCTAATAGTGAATTACAGCCATTTTCGTTTTTCACTATTGTAAGGCTACCTGTTCTCCATAGGCCAGAATGGGCTGTTAGAATTGTTACATTCTATGATCCTAACAGACCCAGGGAACATGGTAGAAATTTGAGTTTAGTATGCCTGAACTCAGAATAATAAAATACATCTTTTAGTAAATTTTATTTTAATATTCTGTGTTTGCAAATGCCACTTTTAGAAAGCTGGTATTTGCTTGGCTAACCATTTCAGCCCGCCTCTGCTATGATGTGTATCTGCCTATCTGGTTTGTGTGAGTGACAGGGCTGGGGAAACCCAGAGGGGCAGGGCTAGGTAACCCGGTGGTGAATAGAGAGATTTACATCCAGATGGGTGGGAGGAGTGCACCTGGACTCTGAATAGGGCTGTGCTCTGCCACCACAATGCTGGCTCCACCTCCTGTGGAGCGGCTGATGTCTCTGCCCTGCACCCTGAATAGAAAGTCAGAGTCATGTCAACAAAGTGCTCAGGAATTGGTTTGGACTGGGCAAAGGCCCCTCTACCCCAGAGGAACAAAGGATTTAGGGGTATAAGTAGTGGGACCCTGCTCCCAAGAAATTAGATCCTGCTTGACAAGAAGAACCTCTGCCTGAGGAGAAGGAACTGGGAAAGCTGTAAGGAGGAGTACTGTCCCTGACCTGGGGGATTGGCCTGCAGTGGTTGCCTTGCTGCTGAAGGAGAGGAGAAAGACTACAAAGACTCTATTTCAACTTGTGCTTAAAAAGATCTCCAAGGGCCTGAGTAGAGCTGGCCTCCTGTTAAGAAGTCCCAGGAACAAAAGGACTTCACCCCCAGCTTCCCCCTGAACTCTGCTGTGTGAGTTCTGCCCCTCCGATAGTGCTGGAACCAGTTTTGGGACCTCTGGGAGCTGTGCCTGCTGTAGGGGAGCTGGCCAAGAAGAAAGAAATCAAAGATCTCCACTTTTTTCACGCACAGCCGGCTTAGCGAGAACATTTCCGTCACACCGCTCGTTAGCGTGCAGAATTTTATCGCCGAGGACGCCGTCTCAGAGCCTGCTGCCGCTGAGCCAGATCAGCGCTGGAAAAATCATCGCCCCGCTCGTTAGCGGACCGAATTTGATCGCTACCAGCCAAGATCCACGCTTTGCCTGTTAGCGGGAAGAATTCTATCACTGCGAACTTCGTTCCAGAGTCTGCCGCTGCTGTGTGGAATCGTCACAGAACAAGCCAAGATCATCGCACCGCTCGTTAGCGTGAGTAATTTTATCGCTGCGAAAATCGTTGCAGACTCAACCAAGATAACCGCTGGTGAAATTGTCGCCCCGCTCGTTAGCGGGCCGAATTTTGTCGCATTGTGCCTTAGCGAGTAATTTTCTACCGGATAAGCTACACCTTGATTTTCAACGCTGAAGTGCCGCTAGGAACTTTTTATCGCATCATAAGGTACTGTGGGTCATAACGGACGCTAAGGTGAATGATTTTGTCGCTAACCAAAGAACTCTTTCTAAAATCATATTCTTGAACTGTGTATGTCATTGTTGTCATTATTTGGTCTTGAGCTAAGCCTTTATATAAAAGATCACTATTTTTGATATAAATCTAGTGTGGTGTCCATTTGTGGTGTTGTCACTGGGTTACTGTATGTGGTCACAAATGCTTAACCTATAACGCTCTGAGATAAGCCTTGTCTGCTCGCGCCAAGCTACCTAGAGGGTGAGCAGGGGTTATTTTAGGAGTGTAACCCCTTACCCTGACTAGAGGAGAGGGTCCCTGCTTGTCACAAGTACCTACCTGTGCCAACCAGAGATCCCCAATTCTAACATTGGTGGTCAGCGGTGAGGATCCTGAATTTGCATTTGTGATTCATGTACAGTGATTGGTGAACACCACTTAGTGAGTTCAGACCATCACGCAGCTACACACTTTTTAATTTTCATTTTGCTGGAAATCGCCATTTTTTAAAGAAATCATGCCTGGTTCAGTCGTTGTGGGGAGAGCAGCATCTGTAGTCTCTGAAATTGAAGATATTGAATGGGAAGAAGAGAGACTAGAGAGCTACACCAAGGCCCAGCTGCAGGGCTTCTGTACAAAGTTCCAAGTCCCCGTTGTTGGATGTAAGCTCAAGGCAGATCTACTCAAGGCGCTGAGGGCCTGGATTGAGTCCAGATCACATGAGGAGGCAGACATAATTGAACCAGCAGTAAGCGTCCAGAGTTTTGGCAGAGGCCTGTCGCCAGAAGAGTTGGCAGACAGAAAAGAAACCCGAGCACATGAAATGGAGATGGCAAAATTGAGTGGGGAGTTGGAAAGCAAAAAGCTGGCTCTGGAAGAGAGAAGAATTCAACTGGAGCATGAAACAAAGTTGAGGGAGATAGAGCTGAAGGCTAGGAGTTTAGAACTCACTCCCTCTGGTGGCAGCACACCGCCAGTGCAGGTAGAATCAAGGGTGTACATACCAAAAGATGTGGTAAAGGATTTTTTTTTTAAATGATGACATAGGGCAGTGGTTCAAAGCCTATGAGGTAGCCATGTCTTCCCACCGGGTCCCTGAGAAGGATTGGGGAGCGGGGCTGTGGGGACGGTTCCTGAGTGAGGGGCAGGACACACTGCAAGACTTGCCTTCAGATGTTTATAATTCTTATCCCCATATGAAGGATGCTTTGATGACTAGGTATGGGTTGACCCCTGAGTTGTATAGGCAAAGGTTCAGGGGTTGCACAAAGATTCCAAACAGTACGAATGTTGAGTATGTAACTTTTTTTTGCAGAGCACTGGATGGTTGGGTAAAGGGTAGCAAGGTTGATGATTTTCAAGGACTTCTTGATTTAATGGCATGGGAGCACTTGTCTAGTAATTGTTTTCCTGAGCTACGCCAGCACCTGATTGATAGTAGGCTGACTAACCCTAGAAAGCTTGCTGAGGAGGCAGACCGCTGGGTCATTACCAGGGTCCACAAGGGTCCAGTGGGAGATTCCGCTAAAGGTGGGCAGGGTCCCCAGCAGAAGAGTGGGGGGGACAAGGGTAAACAGAGGGAGTTCCCAAGAAGGCCCCAAAGTAATCCCCAAGGGAACCAAGGGAAAGATTCTCAGCCTCCCCCACCCCAGAAGCCGACCGGGGCCCCGACAGGTCCCCCTGTTCAGAAGGGGCCCCTAAGATTTTACAAGTGTGGTAACATGGGGAGTTTTGCCTCTGATGTAAAGTGTCCTTTGTATGGTAAACCAGGACCCACTGGTGCTCCACCCCGGCAGATGGCTCGTGTAGCCTTGGGGGAGGAGATGGCAGTCCAAGGTGGGTGGAGTCCCGCAGAGATGTCCCTTGTCTCATTAGGAGACTGTGAGATGGTCCCCAAAACCCAGCTGCCTAATAACACTAAGAAATACAGGCAGTGGGTGACCATTAATGGCCGTAGGGTGGAAGCTCTGAGAGATACAAGAGCCAGTGTGACAGCTGTCAAGTGTCACCTGGTGTCTCAAGAGCAGGTGGTCCCAGGAGCATTCTATCCAGTTGTTGCCGCTGACAACACAGAGAGTCACTGCAAGGTGGCTCAGGTTCCCTTTGAGTGGGGGGGGGGGGTCTCTGGTACTCTTCAGGTAGCTGTGAGGCCCGCCATGCCTGTAGACTGTCTGTTAGGGATCGACTTGGTGAGCAGAGTGCTCACCTGGAGATGTTGGGTATGCCTGATTGGGCGTGTGTCACCACACGGTCCATGGCAGCAAGTAGAGGTGCTAAAGAGGTCCTGGAGCCTGAGAGGGAGGCCCAGGGACCGGCCTTAGAGAGAAGAGGCAGGGGGCGCGGGAAACCGGCCCCTGAAGTTCCCACGGCCCAGGAGGGAGCAGACCTTGAGGGGGATGCCCTGGAGCCAACCGGGGAACAGATAGCTGAATTGGGGGACCTGCCTGAGCTGACCCATTGGCAGCAGGAAGGAGGCCCCTCCAGGGAGAACTTTTGTAAGGCACAGAAAGAATGCCCTTCTCTCGTGGGTATGCGGCAGCAGGCTGCAGACCAGGCCGCAGATGATCAGCCTGGGTCACATTTCATTTACTGGGAGAACGACCTCCTATATACAGAGCCTAAGGTTGCTGAGCCTGGGTCAGCCCGGGTCAGCCCGTGCGCTGGTGGTACCCCAGGACTTCAGAGCCTTCCTACTGGGGCTGGCTCACGATGTGCCATTGGCAAGACATTTGGGGCAGGAGAAGACCTTTGAAAGGCTTGTTGTGAGAAGTTGGCCTGGCATATGCTGTTCCTAGTTATAGGGACACCTTGCCCCAGTCCAATTCGACTCTTATTAATGATAGGTTTAAGACAACCTTTAAAGAAAGCTATTCTAGTGGTAGCTGTGGAGAGCAGCCTTCAGGCTAAGTCTTGAAGGAGTGTTAAGCTTATTGTTTTACCATAATAACCTCTTGAATAACCAAATGAAAGAGTAGCTCACACAGGTATATATATAAAATATATGTATTTATTCTAGACAGAATCCCACAGTCACTTTATGTGGCTAGTGGCAAAGTTACACTTCAATCAAGCATTTAAAAACACAATAAATAGCACAGAAATCAATGGGCCCCAGGGGGGGACCAAACCATATACTAAAATAGTGGTATGAGAACCACGACAATTCTACAGACAATGCCTAGGGCATTCAGGATCGCTTGCCTCTTCAGAATCCACCCACTGTTATGAGGAAGGGGACCCACGGGAGACGCGTGCAGCACAAGAAGTTGCTATCGGGATCTCAATGTTAGTCTATGGAGAATGTCGCGGTTGAATATTTAAAGATTAAAGACACTTCTAGCAGGAGTACAAAGTTAAGGCTTGAGACTTAAGGCTTTGGAGAGCCCACTACCACGGGAGTACCGAAGTATCACTGTTACCTGCCCCAGGGAAGCCGGGTGCATAGGTCGATTCTGGTGTCCGGTCGCGGGCTGATTTTCAATGGAAAAGTAGTCCAAACTGCTGCTAGCCAAAAGCGTCGATGATGTCGTGAAGATCTAAGATGTAGAAAATGTAGAGAAGAACCTGAAAGCAGAGGGGACAGAGTCTGGGTCACGGCACAGTGACCAGGGAGCTCACAGGAAGGAGCTCGTGGATGTCGGGTGCTTCAGGTAGAGATGGGTGCAGCTTGGCTCTGCAGTCACGGGCTCCGGGAGGCTTCAAGGAAGGCCAGCTTCTGGAGGGCGACTGTCCCACGTCGGATGAGGGTCGCTGCAGTGTTAGTGTCCCGATTGGATCCACTAAGCCTTGGCAACCGCAACCCACGCAAGATGAACAAAGCAGCTGCTGGTGCAGACCCACGAGGTCTAAGGGTGCTCTCATTTGGAGAGAGCGTAGAGCAGGCCTGGAGCAACCAAGGGAACTCTCGTGTTTAAAGATAGACCTCCGCTAGGGCCCGCAAGTTGAGAGACAAGGGACCGCGGGAGGCGGCAATTTGGAGTGCGTAAAAGGGCACCCACGAGCCACCGGAGGGGGCTAGGGCGCTGGTCTTTGGCACAATTGCTGTAGAGTGGTTGGCTCGTAAACGGGCCAAAGCACAACTTCCCCACTGGTAAGGGTCGTGTGCTATGCAAGTAGAGGCCGGGGTCTTGGGGTATTGTGGATCTCGGCACCCACGCGGTCCACGGTGCCCAAACTCATTGAGCACACTCACTGGCCTCTGGGAGGCGCTGGAAACCCACCTCAAGGGTTCTGGAAGTCGTCGAAGTTCGTGAGAGCAGCAAAGTTCCAACCGGGTCACTTGCAGTGTTTCAGGTGCCTGCCAAGCAGGGGGATAACTCCTTTATCCCAAGGGAGATTTCTTCAGTCAGCTGGGCAGCAGCTCGTCGAAGGTCGGTTCTGTAAAGTTCCAAAGTAATCTGAGGCTCTGGGGCCACGTTATTCACCTTTATCCCCAAGATTAGGGGAGTGTCCAGAGTAGTGTCCACCAATGGCTGGTGAGGCGGGAAAGGGTGGCTACACCCTCTCCCCTTTGTGTGTTTCCCACCTGGGCGAGGGACAGGATGCCCCTGAACCGGTTCCAAGCGGTGTATGCAGAATTAGGTCTCTACAGCTGCCTACGTGCAACTCTGAAAGGACATTTGGTGCACCCACCCTGTTCCAATCCACATTATCCTGTCTGGGGAGATGCTAGCTCCTCCCTGCCACAGGAGCCCTATTGTCCAGCTGGCGAGGCTGGGGCTTTTCCCCAGCAACAGCCAGCCAGGGTCGTGTAGGTGGCGGGCAGTAGCCATTTTGTGTAACTTGTGCACTTCTAAATTGGTGTCTAAATTCTACCGCTTTTCCCATATCGCCCTTCTAGCAAGGGGGAATCGTACCCTCATGCCCATGGCTGGACTGGGGGTATGATTCCTACATGTTTGACACCAAACACGATATGGTTCTGTGTAGCCATTCTCAAGTTATTGCGATGACGCGATTTACTTATAATGCGGTTAAGAGTATATGGTATGGCTACACTACAAACAACCCAGTAACGATTTTATGAAGGTTGCAGAGAGGCCCTACTCATGTAGGGGTCCCCCCTCACACATACCTCAGCACCCAGCCCTGTAGGATTACCAGGGCCTGCCATTGGGGTGACCTATGAGAGTATATGTGTTGTAATGGTGTGGGATATAGGGTACCTTCATCCCTGTAAGGGGTGCTAGCACCACCTTACCCAGACTACAGTAGTGGTCTGGTGGTGTCAGTTTGTATGGCTGTCCCAGGGTGGCACAATAAGTGCTGCAGCCCTGGTAGGCCTACTGGGGGACCCATGCCCTGGGTACCTAGGGTACCATCTACAAGGGACTGGTAGGGCATGCCCAGCATCCAATTAGGGTTGTACCTAGAGTACTCACATCAGTTTTAGGGAGAAAGCAGATAGGCTGGGGTCCTGGATAGCAGGATCCCAGCCAGACTAGTCAAAAACCACTCAAATACCAGGCAAAAAGTTGGGGGCAACCATTAGTCAGATTCCAATCTCCTACATAACCCCCCCCCCCCAAACGAAAGTAGATAAGGCTAACCTTGTCCAGATAAGCCTTTATTTCCTGAGTGGCCATATAAGGAAGAACCTGCACTAGCATGGTTGCTCCCTGTCTCATGGTCCACTTGGGAAATTCTACCCCAAGGGGTTCTAGAGTTTCTCCAAAGTCTAGGGAAATTACCTGTATTGGTTTTTGGGTCAGAGGTGGGCTGGTGGGGTGTCTGAGTCTGGAAGTGAGGCCCTACTTGGGTTGGTCTCAACCTCCTCAGATCACTGGCCACTATGGAAGCCTTTCTGCCCATGACTGTGTCATATCTGGCCCTAAGGGTCAACCTCTGGCTGCCTACAGCTGGGGGTTGGATCCCTTTGGCTGGAATAGTGGAGGGCACTGGAAGGTTTGGGGCAACTATGCCCCAGGTTTCCCTGTGCTCAACAACATCCATTTGAGGGGTGCCTATACCTAAGGGTAAGGGGGCTCCCTCAGTTTGTAGAGGAATATTCACTTGGCTGAAACTACTCTGCTGGGTGTCCCTAATCTGCTGATGAGGGGATTCCTCTGGACAGGGGCCCATTAAGGGTCCACTGACCTCCCTGACATCTGCAGCCCTGGGCTGACTGAGGCAGGGTAGAGAGGGGCAGGATACCTGCTCCAGACTGGGTACCACCTTGGAAGAATCCCCTGCCATCAGAGAGGTGGGCAGGCCAGGCCTGTCCACTTCTGGGGCAGTTACTTCCCAAGGGGCAGGGTCAGTTCCCTGAGAAACGTGACCCTTACCTGCAGTCTGGTGGGGGGAGGACTGTTCCTCTTCCCCTATGCTCTCTGTTTGGGTAGAGTGATCCATAGTTTCAGGCTTCACCCTTTCTATTTTCTCCTGGGGTGGAGGTGAGGCCCTCAGGGTCTCCTCCACTCTCTCAGGGATTCCTACCATTTTCAAATGGGCCTTGTGGTCAACCTCAGTCCAGGCTGAGATTTCCAGATCATTCCCCAGTAGGCAATCTACAGGCAAGTTTGGGGACACTGCCACTCTCTTGGGGCCAGTGACCCCTCCCCAGCTGAGGTTTACCACTGTCATGGGATGGTCTGTCCTGATTCCATCTATATGGTCACCTAGTAGCTAAACCCAGGTAAAAGCTGTTCTAGGGGCACTAGCCTCTTGGTCACCATGGTGACACTGGCCCCTGTGTCCTTATAGGCCACAGCCTTCTGACCATTGATCATGGGCTCTTGTCTGTACCTGCCCAGAATACTGGGGCTCATGGTAAAGTTGGCAAACCCCATGCCACCATCACAGACTAGAGTTGCTTGTGCAGGGGATCTGGTTAGGCCAGGGTCCACCTGCGTTCCCCAAGAAAACCCAACTAAGTTTTTGGGTGCACTCCCACCACCTGGGGGATTGCTACTAGTAGCAACAGGAGGTGTTGGAGCTGTAACTGGAGGAACATTTTCTTTATTGCCATTCGTTGGACAACTGGAGTCAGTTTTCCAGTGGCCAGGCTTCTGACACACATGGCTATATGGTTTCTTTTTTGAAGAGGAAGGATTTTGGGACCCACCCCCATCACTGGGTTTTTGTGGCTCTTCAGGGGACTTTTCTGTTTTATTATCCCCACCTTTCTCTTTGGGTTTGGTAGAATCTTTCTTCTGGTCACCACCTTGGTTCTTGGGCCTGATCCTGGTTCTGACCCATTTGTCTGCCTTCTTTCCCAATTCTTGGGGAGAGGTCAGATCAGAGTCCACCAGGTGCTGGTGTAAGAGTTGGTTATGACAATTATTAAGAATCTGCTCCCTCATTATGAGATTATACAATCCTTTATAATCATTAACTTTACTGCCATTTAACCAACCTTCCAATGCCTTGGTTGCACAATCAACAAAGTCTACCCAATCCTGATCCTGTGCTTTTTGGGTGTCTCTGAACTTAAGTCTGTTTTGATCAGTGGTTAAGCCAAACCCATCTATTAAAGCATCTCTCAGGATATAGTAATCATCAGCATCCTCTTCTCTTACAGTGAGGAGCTTGTCTCTTCCTTTGTCTGCAAAGGAGAGCCACAGGATTGCTGCCCACTGCTCTACTGGGACCCTTTGTACTTTACAGGCCCTCACAAGAGCAGAGATCCATTTGTGGATATCATCCCCTGTCTTATAGGGGGGCACAATCTTGTGGAGGTTCCTATTGTCAGGGACTTTCTCTCTAACTCTAGGGGTTTCATTACTGCCACCAGGGGTCTCTAGACCCCACTTTCTTGAAGCTTTCTGAAGCTCCAGGGCTTCCCTGTCCAATGCTAACTGTTCTCTTTTAAGCTGTAGCTTAGCCTGCTCAAATTTGATCAGTCTGCATTTCCTCTCATGAGAGGATTCTCTTCTCTGAGAAGAGGCAGAGGACCCTTTGGATCTCCCAGAGTGGTTGGATCCCACTGAGGGGGATCTGTTCCTTCTTGGATCCATCACTCTCCCTTTAGGGATGGAGAGAGTGCCTCTTGGGCCATCACCTCCATGTTGTGAGTGGTTTGTGTCTTCCAGGTCAGGACTTTCATCCTCTTCCTGGTCCTCATCAGAGTCCTCTATTGGAGGGTCCTCTTCTGATGGATGCCCACCCAACCTGTCTACCCCACCAGACCCTATGGTCTGCATAAAGTCTGCTATGAGCAGGATTTCCCTGAGACGTTGGGTATTGGCACCTTTGTTGGTCTTAAGTTTCCTAAGGGTGCACATCTCCCTGAGCTCAGCAAAGGAGAGATGATCATACTTGTCGACTGGGACCCTTTGGGGTCCTTCCAGAGCCTTATGGGCACCTGAACCTACAGACATTTTCTAGTGTAATGATAGTGGTGTATCTACCTACACTAAGTGTGGCCTACTGAACCCTCTCTTGAGTTGTAGTCAAGGTGTGCTAAACCCTCTACACACAACTCTAAGTTCAGTAGAACTTATTGTATTCTAGCCTGAATTTATATGTACCTTTGGTACCAAGTGGCTTTCACTTTAGAAATTCAATTTGTTATCTGGTAAAACAATGGCAAGCCTGAATCCAACCGCAGCACACCAATGTGAGAAGTTGGCCTGGCATATGCTGTTCCTAGTTATAGGGACACCTTGCACCAGTCCAATTCGACTCTTATTGATGATAGGTTTAAGACAACCTTTAAAGAAAGCTATCCTAGTGGTAGCTGTGGAGAGCAGCCTTCAGGCTAAGTCTTGAAGGAGTGTTAAGCTTATTGTTTTACCATAATAACCTCTTGAATACCCAAATGAAAGAGTAGCCCACACAGGTATATATATAAAATATATGTATTTATTCTAGACAGAATCCCACAGTCACTTTATGTGGCTAGTGGCAAAGCTACACTTCAATCAAGCATTTAAAAACACAATAAATAGCACAGAAATCAATGGGCCCCAGGGGGGGACCAAACCATATACTAAAATAGTGGTATGAGAACCACGACAATTCTACAGACAATGCCTAGAGCATTCAGGATCGCTTGCCCCTTCAGAATCCACCCACTGTTATGAGGAAGGGGACCCGCGGGAGACGCGTGCAGCACAAGAAGTTGCTATCGGGATCTCAATGTTAGTCTATGGAGAATGTCGCGGTTGGATATTTAAAGATTAAAGACACTTCTAGCAGGAGTACAAAGTTAAGGCTTGAGACTTAAGGCTTTGGAGAGCCCACTACCACGGGAGTACCGAAGTACCACTGTTACCTGCCCCAGGGAAGCCGGGTGTATAGGTCGATTCTGGTGTCGGGTCGCGGGCTGATTTTCAATGGAAAAGTAGTCCAAACTGCTGCTAGCCAAAAGCGTCGATGATGTCGTGAAGATCTAAGATGTAGAAAATGTAGAGAAGAACCTGAAAGCAGAGGGGACAGAGTCTGGGTCACGGCACAGTGACCAGGGAGCTCACAGGAAGGAGCTTGTGGATGTCGGGTGCTTCAGGTAGAGATGGGTGCAGCTTGGCTCTGCAGTCACGGGCTCCGGGAGGCTTCAAGGAAGGCCAGCTTCTGGAAGGAGACTGTCCCACGTCGGATAAGGGTTGCTGCGGTGTTAGTGTCCCAATTGGATCCACTAAGCCTTGGCAACCGCAACCCACGCAAGATGAACAAAGCAGCTGCTGGTGCAGACCCACGAGGTCTGAGGGTGCTCTCCTTTGGAGAGAGCGTAGAGCAGGCCTGGAGCAACCAGGGGAACTCTCGTGTTCAAAGATAGACCTCCGCTAGGGCCCGCAAGTCGAGAGACAAGGGACCGCGGGAGGCGGCAATTTGGAGTGCGTAAAAGGGCACCCACGGGCCACCGGAAGGGGCTAGGGCACTGGTCTTTGGCACAATTGCTATAGAGTGGTTGGCTCATGAACGGGACAAAGCACAACTTCCCCACTGGTCAGGCTCGTGTGCTATGCAAGTAAAGGCCGGGGTCTTGGGGTATTGGGGATCTCAGCACCCACGCGGTCCACGGTGCCCAAACTCGTTGAGCACACTCACTGGCCTCTGGGATGCGCTGGAAACCCACCTCAAGGGTTCTGGAAGTCGTCGAAGTTCGTGAGAGCAGCGAAGTTCCAACCGGGTCACTTGCAGTGTTTCAGGTGCCTGCCAAGCAGGGGGATAACTCCTTTATCCCAAGGGAGATTTCTTCAGTCAGCTTGGCAGCAGCTCATCGAAGGCCGGTTCTGTAAAGTTCCAAAGTAATCTGAGGCTCTGGGGCCACGTTATTCACCTTTATCCCCAAGATTAGGGGAGTGTCCAGAGTAGTGTCCACCAATGGCTGGTGAGGCGGGAAAGGGTGGCTACACCCTCTCCCCTTTGTGTGTTTCCCACCTGGGCGAGGGACAGGATGCCCCTGAACAGGTTCCAAGCGGTGTATGCAGAATTAGGTCTCTGCAGCTGCCTACGTGCAACTCTGAAAGGACATTTGGTGCACCCACCCTGTTCCAATCCACATTATCCTGTCTGGGGAGATGCTAGCACCTCCCTGCCACAGGAGCCCTATTGTCCAGCTGGCGAGGCTGGGGTTTTCCCCAGCAACAGCCAGCCAGGGTCGTGTAGGTGGCAGGCAGTAGCCATTTTGTGTAACTTGTGCACTTTTAAATTGGTGTCTAAATTCTACCGCTTTTCCCATATCGCCCTTCTAGTAAGGGGGAATCGTACCCTCATGCCCATGGCTGGACTGGGGGTATGATTCCTACATGTTTGACACCAAACACGATATGGTTCTGTGTAGCCATTCTCAAGTTATTGCGATGAAGCAATTTACTTATAATGCGGTTAAGAGTATATGGTATGGGTACACTACAAACAACCCAGTAACGATTTTACGAAGGTTGCAGAGAGGCCCTACTCATGTAGAGGTCCCCCCTCACACATACCTCAGCACCCCGCCCTGTAGGATTACCAGGGCCTTCCATAGGGGTGACCTATGAGAGTATATGTGTTGTAATGGTGTGGGATATAGGGTACCTACATCCCTGTAAGGGGTGCTAGCACCACCTTACCCAGACTACAGTAGTGGTCTGGTGGTGTCAGTTTGTATGGCTGTCCCAGGGTGGCACAATAAGTGCTGCAGCCCTGGTAGGCCTACTGGGGGACCCATGCCCTGGGTACCTAGGGTACCATCTACAAGGGACTGGTAGGGCATGCCCAGCATCCAATTAGGGTTGTACCTAGAGTACTCACATCAGTTTTAGGGAGAAAGCAGATAGGCTGGGGTCCTGGATAGCAGGATCCCAGCCAGACTAGTCAAAAACCACTCAAATACCAGGCAAAAAGTTGGGGGCAACCATTAGTCAGATTCCACTCTCCTACATAACCCCCCCCCCCCCACAAACGAAAGGAGATAAGGCTAACCTTGTCCAGATAAGCCTTTATTTCCTGAGTGGCCATATAAGGAAGAACCTGCACTAGCATGGTTGCTCCCTGTCTCATGGTCCACTTGGGAAATTCTAACCCAAGGGGTTCTAGAGTTTCTCCAAAGTCTAGGGAAATTACCTGTATTGGTTTTTGGGTCAGAGGTGGGCTGGTGGGGTGTCTGAGTCTGGAAGTGAGGCCCTACTTGGGTTGGTATCAACCTCCTCAGATCACTGGCCACTATGGAAGCCTTTCTGCCCATGACTGTGTCATATCTGGCCCTAAGGGTCAACCTCTGGCTGCCTACAGCTGGGGGTCGGATCCCTTAGGCTGGAATAGTGGAGGGCACTGGAAGGTTTGGGGCAACTATGCCCCAGGTTTCCCTGTGCTCAACAACATCCATTTGAGAGGTGCCTATACCTAAGGGTAAGGGGGCTCCCTCAGTTTGTAGAGGAATATTCACCTGGCTGAAACTACTCTGCTGGGTGTCCCTAATCCGCTGATGAGGGGATTCCTCTGGACAGGGGCCCATTAAGGGTCCACTGACCTCCCTGACCTCTGCAGCCCTGGGCTGACTGAGGCAGGGTAGAGAGGGGCAGGATACCTGCTCCAGACTGGGTTCCACCTTGGAAGGATCCCCTGCCATCAGAGAGGTGGGCAGGCCAGGCCTGTCCACTTCTGGGGCAGTTACTTCCCAAGGGGCAGGGGCAGTTCCCTGAGAAACTTGACCCTTACCTGCAGTCTGGTGGGGGGAGGACTGTTCCTCTTCCCCTATGCTCTCTGTTTGGGTAGAGTGATCCATAGTTTCAGGCTTCACCCTTTCTATTTTCTCCTGGGGTGGAGGTGAGGCCCTCAGGGTCTCATCCACTCTCTCAGGGATTCCTACCATTTTCAAATGGGCCTTGTGGTCAACCTCAGCCCAGGCTGAGATTTCCAGATCATTCCCCAGTAGGCAATCTACAGGCAAGTTTGGCGACACTGCCACTCTCTTGGGGCCAGTGAATCCTCCCCGGCTGAAATGTACCACTGCTATGGGATGGTCTGTCCTGATTCCATCTATATTGGTCACCTGGTAGCTAAACCCAGGTAAAAGCTGTTCTAGGGGCACTAGCCTCTTGGTCACCATGGTGACACTGGCCCCTGTGTCCTTATAGGTCACAGCCTTCTGACCATTGATCATGGGCTCTTGTCTGTACCTGCCCAGAATACTGGGGCTCATGGTAAAGTTGGCAAACCCCATGCCACCATCACAGACTAGAGTTGCTTGTGCAGGGGATCTGGTTAGGCCAGGGTCCACCTGCGTTCCCCAAGAAAACCCAACTAAGTTTTTGGATGCACTCCCACCACCTGGGGGATTGCTACTAGTAGCAACAGGAGGTGTTGGAGCTGTAACTGGAGGAACATTTTCTTTATTGCCATTCTTTGGACAACTGGAGTCAGTTTTCCAGTGGCCAGGCTTCTGACACACATGGCAATATGGTTTCTTTTTTGAAGAGGAAGGATTTTGGGACCCACCCCCAGCACTGGGTTTTTGTGGCTCTTCAGGGGACTTTTCTGTTTTATTATCCCCACCTTTCTCTTTGGGTTTGGTAGAATCTTTCTTCTGGTCACCACCTTGGTTCTTGGGCCTGATCCTGGTTCTGACCCATTTGTCTGCCTTCTTTCCCAATTCTTGGGGAGAGGTCAGATCAGAGTCAACCAGGTGCTGGTGTAAGAGTTGGTTATGACAATTATTAAGAATCTGCTCCCTCATTATGAGATTATACAATCCTTTATAATCATTAACTTTACTGCCATTTAACCAACCTTCCAATGCCTTGGTTGCACAATCAACAAAGTCTACCCAATCCTGATCCTGTGCTTTTTGGGTGTCTCTGAACTTAAGTCTGTATTGATCAGTGGTTAAGCCAAACCCATCTATTAAAGCATCTCTCAGGATATAGTAATCATCAGCATCCTCTTCTCTTACAGTGAGGAGCTTGCCTCTTCCTTTGTCTGCAAAGGAGAGCCACAGGATTGCTGCCCACTGCTCTACTGGGACCCTTTGTACTTTACAGGCCCTCTCAGGAGCAGAGATCCATTTGTGGATATCATCCCCTGTCTTATAGGGGGCACAATCTTGTGGAGGTTCCTATTGTCAGGGACTTTCTCTCTAACTCTAGGGGTTTCATTACTGCCACCAGGGGTCTCTAGACCCCACTTTCTTGAAGCTTTCTGAAGCTCCAGGGCTTCCCTATCCAATGCTAACTGTTCTCTTTTAAGCTGTAGCTTAGCCTGCTCAAATTTGATCAGTCTGCATTTCCTCTCATGAGAGGATTCTCTTCTCTGAGAAGAGGCAGAGGACCCTTTGGATCTCCCAGAGTGGTTGGATCCCACTGAGGGGGATCTGTTCCTTCTTGGATCCATCACTCTCCCTTTAGGGATGGAGAGAGTGCCTCTTGGGCCATCACCTCCATGTTGTGAGTGGTTTGTGTCTTCCAGGTCAGGACTTTCATCCTCTTCCTGGTCCTCATCGGAGTCCTCTATTGGAGGGTCCTCTTCTGATGGATGCCCACCCAACCTGTCTACCCCACCAGACCATATGGTCTGCATAAAGTCTGCTATGAGCAGGATTTCCCTGAGACGTTGGGTATTGGCACCTTTGTTTGTCTTAAGTTTCCTAAGGGTGCACATCTCCCTGAGCTCAGCAAAGGAGAGATGATCATACTTGTCGACTGGGACCCTTTGGGGTCCTTCCAGAGCCTTACGGGCACCTGAACCTACAGACATTTTCTAGTGTAGTGATAGTGGTGTATCTACCTACACTAAGTGTGGCCTACTGAACCCTCTCTTGAGTTGTAGTCAAGGTGTGCTAAACCCTCTACACACAACTCTAAGTTCAGTAGAACTTATTGTATTCTAGCCTGAATTTATATGTACCTTTGGTACCAAGTGGCTTTCACTTTAGAAATTCAATTTGTTATCTGGTAAAACAATGGCAAGCTTGAATCCAACCGCTGCACACCAATGTGAGAAGTTGGCCTGGCATATGCTGTTCCTAGTTATAGGGACACCTTGCACCAGTCCAATTCGACTCTTATTGATGATATGTTTAAGACAACCTTTAAAGAAAGCTATCCTAGTGGTAGCTGTGGAGAGCAGCCTTCAGGCTAAGTCTTGAAGGAGTGTTAAGCTTATTGTTTTACCATAATAACCTCTTGAATAACAAAAAGAAAGAGTAGCCCACACAGGTATATATATAAAATATATGTATTTATTCTAGTCAGAATCCCATAGTCACTTTATGTGGCTAGTGGCAAAGTTACACTTCAATCAAGCATTTAAAAACACAATAAATAGCACAGAAATCAATGGGCCCCAGGGGGGGACCAAACCATATACTAAAATAGTGGTATGAGAACCACGACAATTCTACAGACAATGCCTAGGGGATTCAGGATCACTTGCCCCTTCAGAATCCACCCACTGTTATGAGGAAGGGGACCCACGGGAGACACGTGCAGCACAAGAAGTTGCTATCGGGATCTCAATGTTAGTCTATGGAGAATGTCGCGGTTGAATATTTAAAGATTAAAGACACTTCTAGCAGGAGTACAAAGTTAAGGCTTGAGACTTAAGGCTTTGGAGAGCCCACTACCACGGGAGTACCAAAGTACCACTGTTACCTGCCCCAGGGAAGCCGGGTGCATAGGTCGATTCTGGTGTCGGGTCGCGGGCTAGTTTTCAATGGAAAAGTAGTCCAAACTGCTGTTAGCCAAAAGCGTCGATGATGTCGTGAAGATCTAAGATGTAGAAAATGTAGAGAAGAACCTGAAAGCAGAGGGGACAGAGTCTGGGTCACGGCAGTGACGAGGGAGCTCACAGGAAGGAGCTCGTGAATGTCGGGTGCTTCAGGTAGAGATGGGTGCAGCTTGGCTCTGCAGTCACGGGCTCCGGGAGGCTTCAAGGAAGGCCAGCTTCTGGAGGGCGACTGTCCCTCGTCGGATGAGGGTCGCTGCGGTGTTAGTGTCCCGATTGGATCCACTAAGCCTTGGCAACCGCAACCCACGCAAGATGAACAAAGCAGCTGCTGGTGCAGACCCACGAGATCTGAGGGTGCTCTCCTTTGGAGAGAGCGTAGAGCAGTCCTGGAGCAACCAGGGGAACTCTCGTGTTCAAAGATAGACCTCCGCTAGGGCCCGCAAGTCGAGAGACAAGGGACCGTGGGAGGCGGCAATTTGGAGTGCGTAAAAGGGCACCCACGGGCCACCGGAGGGGGCTAGGGCGCTGGTCTTTGGCACAATTACTGTAGAGTGGTTGGCTGGTAAACGGGTCAAAGCACAACTTCCCCACTGGTCAGGGTCGTGTGCTATGCAAGTAGAGGCTGGGGTCTCGGGGTATTGGGGATCTCGGCACCCACGTGGTCCACGGTGCCCAAACTCGTTGAGCACACTCACTGGCCTCTGGGATGCGCTGGAAACCCACTTCAAGGGTTCTGGAAGTCGTCGAAGTTCATGAGAGCAGCGAAGTTCCAACCGGGTCACTTGCAGTGTTTCAGGTGCCTGCCAGGCAGGGGGATAACTCCTTTATCCCAAGGGAGATTTCTTCAGTCAGCTGGGCAGCAGCTCGTCGAAGGTCGGTTCTGTAAAGTTCCAAAGTAATCTGAGGCTCTGGGGCCACGTTATTCACCTTTATCCCCAAGATTAGGGGAGTGTCCAGAGTAGTGTCCACCAATGGCTGGTGAGGCGGGAAAGGGTGGCTACACCCTCTCCCCTTTGTGTGTTTCCCGCCTGGGCGAGGGGCAGGATGCCCCTGAACCGGTTCCAAGCGGTGTATGCAGAATTAGGTCTCTGCAGCTGCCTACGTGCAACTCTGAAAGGACATTTGGTGCACCCACCCTGTTCCAATCCACATTATCCTGTCTGGGGAGATGCTAGCACCTCCCTGCCACAGGAGCCCTATTGTCCAGCTGGCGAGGCTGGGGTTTTCCCCAGCAACAGCCAGCCAGGGTCGTGTAGGTGGCGGGCAGTAGCCATTTTGTGTAACTTGTGCACTTTTAAATTGGTGTCTAAATTCTACCGCTTTTCCCATATCGCCCTTCTAGCAAGGGGGAATCGTACCCTCATGCCCATGGCTGGACTGGGGGTATGATTCCTACATGTTTGACACCAAACACGATATGGTTCTGTGTAGCCATTCTCAAATTATTGCGATGACGCGATTTACTTATAATGCGGTTAAGAGTATATGGTATGGCTACACCACAAACAACCCAGTAACGATTTTACGAAGGTTGCAGAGAGGCCCTACTCATGTAGGGGTCCCCCCTCACACATACCTCAGCACCCAGCCCTGTAGGATTACCAGGGCCTGCCATAGGGGTGACCTATGAGAGTATATGTGTTGTAATGGTGTGGGATATAGGGTACCTACATCCCTGTAAGGGGTGCTAGCACCACCTTACCCAGACTACAGTAGTGGTCTGGTGGTGTCAGTTTGTATGGCTGTCCCAGGGTGGCACAATAAGTGCTGCAGCCCTGGTAGGCCTACTGGGGGACCCATGCCCTGGGTACTTAGGGTACCATCTACAAGGGACTGGTAGGGCATGCCCAGCATCCAATTAGGGTTGTACCTAGAGTACTCACATCAGTTTTAGGGAGAAAGCAGATAGGCTGGGGTCCTGGATAGCAGGATCCCAGCCAGACTAGTCAAAAACCACTCAAATACCAGGCAAAAAGTTGGGAGCAACCATTAGTCAGATTCCACTCTCCTACACTTGTCACCCACTTTTATTGGCCCCAAATGCGCAGGAGTTCAGACACTCACTGCAGGACCTGTCAGACTTGCCAGGCAAGTGGAAAGAGTGGGAGGAAGCAGAAGTCTCCTCTCCAGCCATTCCCTGTGGTCGGTACCCCATTCCAGCGAGTGGGGATTGACATTGTGGGGCCACTGGACCCCAGGACAGCCATGGGCAACAGGTTCATCCTGGTCCTGGTGGACCATGCCACCCGGTACCCGGAAGCCATCCCTCTGAGGACAGTGACGGCCCCCGTGGTGGGACGTGCACTGATGGGAATTTTCTCCAGAGTGGGATTCCCTCTAGAGGTGGTGTCTGACCGGGGTACCAATTTCATATCCAAATATAGGAAATCCCTTTGGCAAGAGTGTTGTGTAACCTACAAGTTCACCACACCTTACCACCCCCAAGGAAACGGGTTGGTTGAGAGATTCAACTGGACCCTCAAGGCCATGATAATGGGTCTGGAAGAACCCATGAGGCGTAAGTGGGACGTCCTCTTGCCATGCCTTCTCTTTGCGTACCGTGAGGTGCCACAGAAGTCTCTAGGGTTCAGCCCCTTTGAGCTCCTGTATGGCCACCCAGTGAGAGGACCTCTAAGTCTGGTCAAGGAAGGTTGGGAGCAATCTCCCAGGAAACCTCCCCAGAATGTATATAGCTACATGCTGGCCTTCTGGAATCAGACTAGGCGATTCAGGCAACTTGCTGAGGCAAATCTGGAAGCCAGCCAGGAGGAGATGAAGCGATGGTACGACCAGAATGCCACTCTGGTAGAGCTTCAGCCTGGACAGAAGGTGTGGGTCTTGGCCCCCGTGGAGCCTTGTGCGCTCCAGGATAAGTGGACCGGTCCCTTTGAGGTTGTGGAGCGCAAGAGTCCTGTTACCTATTTGGTGGACTTGCGGTCTCCAAGGAACCCCTTAAGGGTCCTTCATGTCAACCGCCTCAAGCCCCACTTGGAGAGGTCCCAAGTGGGCATGCTCTTGGCAACAGATGCTGGGATGGAAGAGGAGAGTGAGCCTCTTCCTGACCACCTGTCAGTCCAGGAGCAAGATGGGTCAGTGGATGGTGTCATCCTCTCTTCCGCCCTGACCCCTGAGCAACAGAATGATTGTCGCCAGCTGCTGGGACAATTTTCTGATCTGTTTTCCCTGGTTCCCGGTGTCACTGATTGGTGCGTCCATGATGTGGACACTGGGGATAGTACACCTGTGAGGCACAAGGCCTACAGGGTGACTGACAGGGTGAGGGCATGCATCAAGGAGGAGGTCTCCAAGATGTTTGCACTCGGGGTAATTGAGTCCTCTAGCAGTCCTTGGGCCAGCCCAGTGGTCTTGGTCCCAAAGGCTGCAGCACCGGGAGCCACACCCGAACTCCGGTTCTGTGTGGACTACAGAGGACTCAATTCAGTCACCAGGACTGACGCACACCCCATCCCCAGAGCTGATGAGCTTATAGATCGGCTAGGGGCTGCCAACTACCTCAGCACGTTTGATTTAACGTCTGGGTACTGGCAGATCGCCTTGACCGAGGGGGCCAAAGAGAGGTCAGGATTTTCCACCCCAGATGGGCACTACCAGTTCCGGGTTATGCCCTTTGGGATGAAGAATGCCCCTGCCACCTTCCAGAGGTTGGTCAACCAGGTGTTGGCTGGACTGGATTCGTTCAGTGCTGCCTACCTGGATGACATCGCAGTGTTCAGCTCCACTTGGGAAGAACACCTGTGCCACCTCTAGGAAGTGTTGATGGTGCTGCGGATTGCAGGCCTCACGATCAAGGTGAGTAAGTGCCAGATCGGGCAGGGTTCCGTGGTGTACTTGGGGCACCAGGTTGGGAGCGACCAGGTGGCGCCCCTTCAACCCAAGATAGAAACCATCCTGAATTGGGAGTCGCCCAAAACCCAGACCGAGGTGAGAGCCTTCCTAGGTCTCACCGGGTACTACAGGAGGTTTGTCAAGGGGTATGGCAACATTGTTGCCCCCTTGACAGCGCAGACTTCTAGGAAGCAGCCCAGGAAAGTGATTTAGACTGACACCTGTCAGAAAGCTTTTGAGGCCCTGGAAGCTGCTATGTGCACGGCGCCCGTGCTCTTGGCTCCCAACTTCTCCAAAGAGTTTATCGTTCAGACAGACGCTTCAGAGCATGGTGTGGGGGCTGTTCTTTCACAGATTAATGAGGAGGGCCTAGATCAACCTGTAGCCTTCCTTAGCAGGAGGTTACTTCCACGGGAACAGAGATGGAGTGCTATTGAGCGTGAGGCATTTGCTGTGGTCTGGGCGCTGAAGAAGCTAAGACCCTACCTGTTTGGGTCTAACTTCCAGGTTCAGACAGACCACAGGCCCCTCAGATGGTTGATGCATATGAGGGGTGAGAATCCAAAGCTGTTGAGGTGGTCCATTTCCCTACAGGGTATGGATTTCACGGTGGAACATCGCCCTGGTACAGATCACGCCAATGTTGACTGTCTGTCCAGATTTTTCCGCCTTAGTGATGAGGATCTCCCTGGGGTAGGGTAGTTCTCCCCACATTTCAGCTGAAGGGGACATGTGTTAGAGCTGGCACCTTGGCGTGAGTCTCCCTTCCACTTTTTGTCGCCGTGCCTCATGTGTTTTGCTGGTGTTAGCTGCTCAGAGCACTGTGCCACTGCCAACCAGTGCCACAGTGCCAGTGCTCCCTATATAAAATGGATATGTTGGTTGGATTCCATGATTGGCTTATTTGGTTTACTGTCAGACCCCAGTAAAGTGCACCAGGAGTGCCCAGGTCTTGTAAATACAAATGCTGCTGGTGGGCTTGCAGCACTGGTTGTGCCACCCACAGAAGCGGCCTAGTAAAATGTGTCTAAGGTCTGCCATTGCAGAACCTGCATGCAGTCTGGTACTGTCATGCTGACTGGGCAAGTGCACCCACTTGCCAGTCCCTAAACCTTCCCTTAACTTCATATTAGTCACCCCTATTGTAGGCCCAAGGGCAGGGTGCATTGTAAGCATAAGGTAGGACAAGCCCTGATGTGTGTGGCATGTCCTAATAGTGAATTACAGCCATTTTCGTTTTTCACTATTGTAAGGCTACCTGTTCTCCATAGGCCAGAATGGGCTGTTAGAATTGTTACATTCTATGATCCTAACAGACCCAGGGAACATGGTATAAATTCGAGTTTAGTATGCCTGAACTCAGAATAATAAAATACATCTTTTAGTAAAGTTTATTTTAATATTCTGTGTTTGCAAATGCCACTTTTAGAAAGCTGGTATTTGCTTGCCTAACCATTTCAGCCCGCCTCTGCTAGGATGTGTATCTGCTGGTTGGTTTCTGTGAGTGACAGGGCTGGGGAATTCCAGGAGACAGGCTGGGGCAGCCCAGTGGTGAATAGAGAGATTTACATCCAGATGGGTGGGAGGAGTACACCTGGACTCTGAATAGGGCTGTGCTCTGCCACCACAATGCTGGCTCCACCTCCTGTGGTGTGGCTGAAGTCTCTGCCCTGCACTCTGTTGACATGTCTCTGACTTTCCATTGAAAGTGCTCAGGAACTGGTTTGGACTGGGCAAAGGCCCCTCTACCCCAGAGGAACAAAGGATTTAGGGGTATAAGTAGTGGGACCCTGCTCCCAAGAAATTAGATCCTGCTTGACAAGAAGAACCTCTGCCTGAGGAGAAGGAACTGGGAAAGCTGTAAGGAGGAGTACTGTCCCTGACCTGGGGGATTGGCCTGCCTTGCTGCTGAAGGAGAGGAGAAAGACTACAAAGACTTTATTTCAACTTGTGCTTAAAAAGATCTCCAAGGGCCTGAGTAGAGCTGGCCTCCTGTTAAGAAGTCCCAGAAACAAAAGGACTTCACCCCCAGCTTCCCCCTGAACTCTGCTGTGTGAGTTCTGCCCCTCCTAGAGTGCTGGAACCAGTTTTGGGACCTCTGCCTGCTGTTGGGGAGCTGGCCAAGAAGAAAGAAATCAAAGATCTCCACTTTTTTCACGCACAACCGGCTTAGCGAGAAAATTTCCGTCGCACCGCTCGTTAGCGTGCAGAATTTTATCGCTGAGGACATCGTCGCAGAGCCTGCTGCCGCTGAGCCAGATCAGCGCTGGAAAAATCATCGCCCCGCTCGTTAGCGGACCGAATTTGATCGCTACCAGCCAAGATCCACGCTTCGCCTGTTAGCGAGAAGAATTCTATCGCTGCGAACTTCGTCGCAGAGCCGGCCGCTGCTGTGTGGAATCATCACAGAACAAGCCAAGATCATCGCACTGCTCGTTAGCGTGAGTAATTTTATTGCTGCGAAAATCGTCGCAGACTCAACCAAGATAATCGCTGGTGAAATTGTCGCGCCGCTCGTTAGCGGGCCGAATTTTGTCGCATTGTGCCTTAGCGAGTAAATTTCTACCGGATAAGCTACACCTTGATTTTCAACGCTGAAGTGCCGCTAGGAACTTTTAATCGCATCATAATGTACTGTGGGTTAAAATGGACGCTAAGGTGAATGATTTTGTCGCTAACCTAAGAACTCTTTCTAAAATCATATTCTTGAACTGTGTATGTAATTTTTGTCATTATTTGGTCTTTTGCTAAGCCTTTATATAAAAGATCACTATTTTTGATATAAATCTAGTGTGGTGTCCATTTGTGGTGTTGTCACTGGGTTACTGTATGTGGTCATAAATGCTTAACCTATAACGCTCTGAGATAAGCCTTGTCTGCTCGCGCCAAGCTACCTAGAGGGTGAGCAGGGGTTAATTTAGGAGTGTAACCCCTTACCCTGACTAGAGGAGAGGGTCCCTGCTTGTCACAAGGACCTACCTGTGCCAACCAGAGATCCCCAATTCTAACAGGCTGTAAACATTTTTTTGGGGCTTCTTGAAACTTGCGAGTCAACACCTGTAGGACCAGGGGTCACCAGGCCCTATGGGGGTAGCGTGGCGCGAGCAGGTAGGCATCCAAAGGCTTACGTGTAAAGTGACCATACAGCACACACATCCACTGAGACAGGAAACACACGCAATAATTGACACCACACAGTAGGTTGAATAAAACCAATCAGTTTTATCTAGATCAACATTAGGATCAAAAGCATTTCATTAGGAATAGATTGGCAGTTCATTAAAACATCAAAACCTGGCATTGAATCAAAGCGCGACACCTGGTGATCCTGGGGAGCGTCAAACACAGCGTTTACGCCAAGCGCGGCACATAGCAATTCATTAGCGCTTCAAAACATGGCACTTAAGCATAGCGCTACACATAGCAAATCAATAGCGCTCCAAAACATGGGACTTAAGCATAGCGCTGCACATAGCCAATCAATAGCGCTGCAAAACATGGCATTTAAGCATAGCGCTGCACATAGCCAATCAATAGCGCTGCAACACATGGCATTTAAACCTAGCGCTGCACATAGCAAATCAATAGCGCTTCAAAACATGGCAGTACATTGAAGCCTGACACATGGCATTACATTGGCGCATTAAATCTTGCAGGTCATTGAAGCACTAAACATTGTAAATCACTGAAGAGCTAATCATCCTATCACTGGAGCGCTAAACATCACGGTTCACTGAGGCGCTCAACGGGTAATCTCAGTAGAGCATCAAGCCTTACAAGCCTTTACAGCGCTCAACTGGCATAGACTTCAAGCGCTACACCTGGTACGAAGTCAAAGCGCTACTCCTACACATCTAATGGAGCAACGCGCTACTCATGGCAATTAATCATAGCGCTTAATCCAGGCTCCACGGGGCCTCCCGCCTACGTCCCCGGGGGGGTTACCTTGAGCTTCGGCCTCAGCTAGGCCTTTGCGCCAGTCCTGCCGTCGAGAGGGGCTCCCTCCTTCACGCGAGCCTTCGGCAGGGGAGCCGCGCCCGCAACCACCAATCCTAGCGCGGCCTGCGGGGGCGCGGCCTCCACAATCTCTCCCCAGACAGCGGGGCCGGCGTTGAGCAGTCCGCCCCCGTCACGTGTTGGTTGGTGATGGCTTCAAGGCCTAGCGCGGCCTTCTTTAACCTACGGCGGCCCTCTTCCAGTTACGGCCTGCGTCGCGCGGCTGTCTTTGGTCGCGCCGGGGCCCCGGTCTTACCCGACAGGGGTGGGGGAAAGCAAGTCTCTGGCTGTCGTCTGGGGGCAATTCGATCGATGCCCAGCGCTCCCTACGCCCACAGGGGGAGCACTACAGCTCAGGGCTGGTTGAAGGGGCAGGCTCCACGACAGTGACACGTGGGTGAAGGGTGGGGGGATCCCAGGTGGGGCCAGGGAGCGCGGGGGTGTCACTGCGCTGTTACCTGGCTGATCCCCCAGCAGTTCTGTGGTAAAGTTAGTAGATTTTCTTGCCGCTTGTTGATTCTGGCGCCCTTAGCGGGTTTGTTCCTTGGGGGGGGGTAGATTGAGTTGGTGACTAGGTAGTTCTTAGTCAGGCTTGGTAGGTGGTTCCTGGGTTCCCCTCCCGCTGGGCCAGATCAGTGGGCTAGTTCAGGATCCCTCACTCAACTTAAAAGGCAGCACCTAAGCCCTGTCACTTTCAGTGACATAGGTCCCTGACTAGGCCCTACCGCCTATAACTCCTGCGTAGGTTCCCCCAGGTCTGCGTCGCCCCAACTGACTAAAGATGTTCCCTCCTTTCCTTAAGTATCCCTGGGTCAGGTGACCACCCTCTAAGGCGCCAAAAGTAAACTCCACCCTTCTTCTAGAAGGTTCCAGCAAGTTCCAGGAGCTTTCCCACTCTAGCTATAGGACAAAAAGGTGGGCTGGTGTCGCAACAATGTTGTAGTGTCCCAGCCAGCTCCTGGCAACTAGGGTGCTACTAAAAAGGCCACTCCGCAGTAGCAGGGGCCTGTGGCAGCCATATTGGGGGAAGAGAGCACCTGCACCTTAACACTGGTTAGCAATGGAAAGGCGCTCGGAGACCTAAGGCCTACGAAAAAGAGGGTGGAAAAAATGAGGCAAGGGCAAAAACACAGGGAAAGACCACCCTAGGGCTGACAGGTCTAACACGCGTCCCCCCCAGCCGAAAGAGGGGAGAGCTACCCAACCTCTAGGGAGTTCTCGTCACTAAGGCGGAAAAACCGGGAGAGACCGTCAGCATTGGCGTGGTCAACTCCGGGCCGATGTTCCACCCGAAAGTCCATCCCCTGTAGGGAAATGGACCACCTTAGCAACTTGGGATTTTCGCCTCTCATCTGCATGAGCCAGCGAAGGGGTCGGTGGTCCGTCTGAACCAGGAAGTGAGAGCCAAAGAGATATGGCCTCAACTTCCTCAGAGCCCAGACCACCGCGAAGGCTTCTCGCTCGATGGTGCTCCACCATTGTTCCCGAGGGAGGAGCCTTCTGGAGATAAAGGCCACAGGTTGGTCTTGGCCTTCGGTGTTGAGTTGCGAGAGCACCGCACCTATGCCGTGCTCTGAGGCGTCTGTCTGTACAATGAATTCCTTTGCGAAGTCCGGTGTCGCAAGCACCGGAGCGGTTCACATCGCATGTTTCAGAGTCTCGAATGCCTCCTGGCAAGCAGCCGTCCAGATTACTTTTCGTGGCTGCTTCTTGGACGTCAATTCTGTCAAGGGGGCTACGATGGTACCATATCCCTTGACAAACCGGCGCTAATACCCAGTGAGGCCGAGGAAAGTTCGGACCTCAGTTTGGGTCTAGAGGGGCTCCCAGGACATGATGGTTTCAATTTTGGCCTGGAGGGGTTGCACCTTACCCCCGCCCACTAGGTGTCCCAGGTAAACGAAAGATCCCTGTCCAATCTGGCACTTGCTGGCCTTGATAGTTAGTCCAGCACGTTGCAGAGCCTGTAGTACCTCCTGGAGGTGCTGCAGTTGGTCCTCCCAGGTGCTACTGAAGACAGCTATGTCATCCAGATATGCCGCTGAGAAGGACTCCAGGCCAGATAGCACCTGGTTCACCAACCGCTGGAAGGTGGCCAGAGCATTCTTGAGCCCGAAGGGCATCACTCTGAATTGGAAGTGGCCCTCGGGGGTGGAGAACACGGTTTTCTCCCTTGCTCCATCGGCCATGGCAATTTGCCAGTACCCTGACGTCAAATCGATGGTGCTGAGGTACCGGGCTGCTCCCAGCCGGTCCACCAGCTCGTCTGCTCGTGGGATCAGGTGAGCGTCTGTCTTCATGACAGAGTTCAATCCCCTGTAGTCCACACAGAACCGCAGTTCTGGCGTGGTGCCCGGTGGGGCCGCTTTCGGCACCAACACCACCGGACTAGCCCACGGGCTGCTGGAAGGTTCGATCACCCCCAGCTCCAGCATTTTCGCCACCTCACTCTGGATACTGTTCTTCACTCGGTCCGATAGCCGGTAAGACTTGTTCTTTACCGGTGGGCTGTCTCCTGTGTCCACATCATGGGTACACAAATGAGTGATTCCAGGCGTGAGGGAGAACAACGAGGCGTACTGATCCAACACCTGGCCGCAGTCCCTCTGTTGCTCTGGGGTCAAGGATGGGGAGAGGATCACGCCCTCCACCGATCCATACTTCTCCTGGGCCGCCAGAAGGTCAGGAAGAGTCTCACTCTCTTCCTCCTCGCTCCCATCCGTCACCATGAGGAGAGCAAGCTCAGATCGCTCATGGTGCGGCTTCAGGCAGTTGACGTGGAGCACCCGATGGGGCTGACGGGGGGTCTTCAAGTCTGGCCTCGTCGCTCCACAATTTCGTACGGACCAGTCCACCGTTCCTGGAGGGCACTAAGCTCCCCAGGCTCCATGACCCACACCTTCTGTCCAGCGTCCAACTCTACTGTCCGAGCGTTGCGGTCATACCACTCCTTCATGACGGCTTAGCTAGCCTCCAGATTATCTGAGGCTGCCTTCCACAGCTTGGCCATCTGGCTGCGGAATGCCAGCATGTAGCTGATAACATCACGGGGAAGCTTCTTCGAAGTCTTCTCCCACCCCTCCTTCACCAGGCTGAGGGGCCCCCTAACGGGATGGCCATAGAGCAGCTCAAAAGGGCTGAACCCGACTCCCTTCTGCGGCACCTCACGGTAGGAGAACAGCAGGCAAGGGAGGAGGACGTCCCACTTCCGCCTCAAGTCCTCTGGCAGGCTCCGGATCATCCCCTTTAAGGTTTTGCTAAAGCGCTCTACGAGCCCGTTAGTCTGGGGGTGGTAAGGAGTGGAGAACCGATAGGTCACCCCACACTCCTTCCACATCGCCTGCATGTAGCCCGACATGAAATTCGTGCCCCTGTCTGACACCACGACCTTGGGGAATCCCACTCGGGTAAAAATCCCCAACAGGGCCCGCGCCATCACGGTTCACTGAGGCGCTCAACGGGTAATCTCAGTAGAGCATCAAGCCTTACAAGTCTTTACAGCGGTCAACTGGCATGGACTTCAAGCGCTACACCTGGTACGAAGTCAAAGCGCTACTCCTACACATCTAATGGAGCAACGCGCTACTCATGGCATTTAATCATAGCGCTTAATCCATTAGTCGAAGCGCTAAATAGGGCAAGGGTTCCAAGCATTAAGTTGGGCATTTCCTTCCGAGCATTCCCCGTGGGTGGAAGTCAGATGTTCGACACGTGTTTTGCACGGCCGCCGGCCGGGTGGGGGTACAGCGTCTCACCTTCTTCCCTCAAATGCCTTAGGAGGGATGTCCGCCGTCGGCCGGTGTCGGGCCCTGTTCTGAGGGATGTGGGGCCAACCGACATGATGGGGGATCCCCCCTGGGGGAGTGGCGTGCTCCAGGCTCCACGGGGCCTCCCAGCCACGTCCCCGGGGGGGTTACCTTGAGCTTCGGCCTCAGCTAGGCCCTTGCACCGGTCTCGCCGTCGAGAGGGGCTCCCTCCTTCACGCGAGCCTTCGACAGGGGAGGCGCGCCCGCAACCACCAATCCTAGCGCGGCCTGCGGGGGCGCGGCCTCCACAATCTCTCCCCAGACAGCGGGGGCGGCGTTGAGCAGTCCGCCCCCGTCACGTGATACTGGGTGATGGCTTCAAGGCCTAGCGCGGCCTTCTTTAACCTACAGCGGCCCTCTTCCAGTTACGGCCTGCGTCGCGCGGCCTTCTTTGGTCGCGGCGGGGCCCCGCTCTTACCCGCGGGCCCCCGTGGATGTCACGGGAAAAGCTACTCGGGCCCGGGCCGCAGCGGTGAGTGACGGGAAGGTACCCCAACAGGGGTGGGGGAAAGCAAGTCTCTGGCTGTCGTCTGGGGGCAATTCGATCGATGCCCAGCGCTCCCTACGCCCACAGGGGGAGCGCTACAGCTCAGGGCAGGTTGAAGGGGCAGGCTCCATGACAGTGACACGTGGGTGAAGGGTGGAGGGATCCCAGGTGGGGCCAGGGAGCGTGGGGGTGTCACTGTGCTGTTACTTGGCTGATCCCCCAGCAGTTCTGTGGTAAAGTTAGTAGATTTTCTTGGCGCTTGTTGATTCTGGCGCCCTTAGCGGGTTTGTTCCTTGGGGGGGTGTAGATTGAGTTGGTGACTAGGTAGTTCTTAGTCAGGCTTGGTAGGTGGTTCCTGGGTTCCCCTCCCGCTGGGCCAGATCAGTGGGCTAGTTCAGGATCCCTCACTCAACTTAAAAGGCAGCACCTAAGCCCTGTCACTTTCAGTGACATAGGTCCCTGACTAGGCCCTACCGCCTATAACTCCTGCGTAGGTTCCCCCAGGTCTGCGTCGCCCCAACTGACTAAAGATGTTCCCTCCTTTCCTTAAGTATCCCTGGGTCAGGTGACCACCCTCTAAGGCGCCAAAAGTAAACTCCACCCTTCTTCTAGAAGGTTCCAGCAAGTTCCAGGAGCTTTCCCACTCTAGCTATAGGACAAAAAGGTGGGCTGGTGTCGCAACAATGTTGTAGTGTCCCAGCCAGCTCCTGGCAACTAGGGTGCTACTAAAAAGGCCACTCCGCAGTAGCAGGGGCCTGTGGCAGCCATATTGGGGGAAGAGAGCACCTGCACCTTAACACTGGTTAGCAATGGAAAGGCGCTCGGAGACCTAAGGCCAACGAAAAAGAGGGTGGAAAAAATGAGGCAAGGGCAAAAACACAGGGAAAGACCACCCTAGGGCTGACAGGTCTAACACGCGTCCCCCCCAGCCGAAAGAGGGGAGAGCTACCCAACCTCTAGGGAGTTCTCGTCACTAAGGCGGAAAAACCGGGAGAGACCGTCAGCATTGACCCTGTAGTCCACACAGAACCGCAGTTCTGGTGTGGTGCCCGGTGGGGCCGCTTTCGGCACCAACACCACCGGACTAGCCCACGGGCTGCTGGAAGGTTCGATCACCCCCAGCTCCAGCATTTTCACCACCTCAGTCTGGATACTGTTCTTCACTCGGTCCGATAGCCGGTAAGACTTGTTCTTTACCGGTGGGCTGTCTCCTGTGTCCACATCATGGGTACACAAATGAGTGATTTCAGGCATGAGGGAGAACAACGAGGCGTACTGCCCCAACCCCTGGCGGCAGTCCCTCTGTTGCTCTGGGGTCAAGGATGGGGAGAGGATCACGCCCTCCACCGATCCTTCTCCTGGGCCGCCAGAAGGTCAGGAAGAGTCTCACTCTCTTCCTCCTCGCTCACATCCATCACCATGAGGAGAGCAAGCTCAGATCGCTCATGGTGCGACTTCAGGCGGTTGACGTGGAGCACCCAATGGGGCTGACGGAGGGTCTTCAAGTCAACGACATATGTAGTCTGGCCTCGTCGCTCCACAATTTCGTACGGACCAGTCCACCGGTCCTGGAGGGCACTAAGCTCCCCAGGCTCCATGACCCACACCTTCTGTCCAGCGTCCAACTCTACCGTCCGAGCGTTGCGGTCATATCACTCCTTCATGACGGCTTGGCTAGCATCCAGATTATCTGAGGCTGCCTTCCACAGCTTGGCCATCTGGCTGCGGAATGCCAGCATGTAGCTGACAACATCACGGGGAAGCTTCTTCGAAGTCTTCTCCCACCCCTCCTTCACCAGGCTGAGGGGCCGCCTAACGGGATGGCCATAGAGCAGCTCAAAAGGGCTGAACCTGACTCCCTTCTGCGGCACCTCACGGTAGGAGAACAGCAGGCAAGGGAGGAGGACGTCCCACTTCCGCCTCAAGTCCTCTGGCAGGCTCCGGATCATCCCCTTTAACGTTTTGTTAAAGCGCTCTACGAGCCCGTTAGTCTGGGGGTGGTAAGGAGTGGAGAACCGATAGGTCACCCCACACTCCTTCCACATGGCCTGCATGTAGGCCGACATGAAATTCGTGCCCCTGTCTGACACCACGACCTTGGGGAATCCCACTCGGATAAAAATCGCCAACAGGGCCCGCGCCACCACCGGTGCAGTGATGGTCCTCAGAGGAATAGCCTCCGGGTACCGAATGGCGTGGTCCACTAATACCAAAATGAACTGGTGTCCCGCTGATGTCGGAGGGTCCAACGGCCCAACAATGTCGATTCCGACCCGCTCAAAAGGGGTCCCGACCACCGGGAGCAGTTCCAAAGGGACCTTCAGTTTAGTCCCAGTCTTGCCACTCGCCTGGCAAGATTTACAGGTCTTACAATAGGTGTCAGAGGCAACTCTCATCCTGGGCCAATAAAAATGAGGGACCACCCGCGCAAAGGTTTTGTCCTGGCCCAGGTGTCCGGCTAAGGGTATTTCATGCGCCAATTCCAACAGGAAGGCCCGGTAGCATTGGGGGACCACTAAGGCCCTCGAAGATCCATGCACCGGAACCTTAGGCTCACTGTAAAGGAGGCCATCCTCCCAGTACACGTGATAACCGCCAGTCTCCTGATTGGCCACTTGGGCTTCGGCCTGTCGCCGCATGCCATCAAGCGTGGGGCACTCCCTCTGCACCTGACAAAATTCCTCCCGGGTATTCCCTCCTTCCACATGCCAGTCGGCAAGGGTCGGCAAGTCCCCCACGAGAACGACAACCACCTCCGCGGACTCTGGGGGTACCTCCGCGGGCTCCCCATCCATCACACGGGGCGTGTCCTCCACCACATTCTCCTCTCCAAAATCGGCGTTGGGTTGGGCCATTATCCCAGGCTCCAACCCGGGCAGCCATGGACTGCGTGACTACGCAAGTCCATCCTGGTAACCCCAGCATCTCAGTATGGGCTCGAAATTCCACATCTTTCCAGTTGGTGTGCTCTAGATCGTTCCCTAGTAAGCACCCCACAGGCAAGGCAGGGCTCACCGCAACTCTCAATAGGCCTTTGACTCCTACCCACTCAAACGGAACTTGAGCCACGGGATAGTGACTCACACTGCCATCAGCCAACACGGCCGGATGGAACTCCTCAGGGATCACCTGCTCAGGGGACACCAGCCGCCTCACTACGGTGGTCATGCTGGCACCTGTGTCCCTCAGAGCCTCCACCTCCTCCCCGTTAACTCTCACCCTCTGCTGGTATTTAGCAGTGTTCGGGGGTAGGGACACCACTGGGACCATCTCTCTATCCCCGAGTGAAACCAGGGTCAGGCCTGTCCACTCCCCTTCCCTATCTAGGGGCAGCTCCACCCCAAGCGCTACACTAGCCACCTCGGGGCTCTTCCCGCCCGTTGGGGCTGGGGGTCTGTTGCGACACTTAGGTTCGCCCTTGTTGTGTCCATTCTCCCCACATTCATAGCACCGCACAATCCTTGGCTGCTGACTCTTGTCAGGGTAAGTGGGCTTTGGGGAATTGGACGGAGGTGGGGTCCCTACTCCTTTCCCAAACTGTCTAGTTTGTGGGCCTCTGGAGAACTCCACCTTTTTATCTCCTCCCTCTTTCTTCTGGGGGAAACCCTGTCCGCCTTTCGGGCCATCTCCCCCGGGGCCCTTGTGAGACACCCGGGTGCTAACCCAAATGTCCGCCTCCTCCGCAAGCTCACGGGGATCCGTCAACTTGCGGTCCACCAGATGTTGGCGCAGCTCCGGAAAACACTTACCCAAGAGGTGCTCTCTTAAAAACAGATTATACAAGCCCTCGTAATCCTGCACCTCGCTGCCACGCACCCAACCATCTAGCGCCTTACGGGCATAATCAAAGAAATCCACCCAATTTTGCGTGGACAGCTTATGGCTGCCACGGAACTTCTGCCGATACCTTTCAGGGTTGAGGCCAAATTTCTTAAGTAACGCCTCTTTCATGGGGGCATACCTGACCTGATCCGCCTTTGCTAGGTTCAAAAGGGTGTCCCTGACATTAGGAGGTATGTAGCGATACAGGCCACCCCCCCAGTTGCTTTCAGGTACCCCATGGGCTGTCAAGGCCATCTCATACACCTCCAGCCACTTGGCGATGTCATCCCCCACCGTGTAACTGGCAATCACATCCTTGGGTAGATAAAATGTTGGCTCCTGATGAGCCTTTGGTACGCTGTCACCATTATCATTACCTGACGCATTCAACTGTAGAGCTCGCAGCTCCAATTCTTTAAGCTGAAGCTCGTGCGCCAGCTTCTTCTCTTCCATCGCTAGTCGTCTATTTTCCCTTTCGTGTTCTAGCTTGGCAAGCTCCCACTTCAACTGCCTTTCCTCCCTCTTGTCCTCATACTCTTCTGGCGACGCACTCCTCCTAGACCCTGCACTACTGCTTGCCCCGGAACGTCTCCCTGGTGGCAAGTTTTCAGAAACATCAACATTGAGCAGGTCTAGCTCCTCCTGCACGCTCTCCTCCTGAGGTGCACCCTGCCCCTCCTGTCCCACATCCCCTCTACCCTCTACCCTCTGGGTGGGCCTCTACCCATGCCCTCAAGGCTGCGCGGAATTCTCTCAGCTGCCTTACTGTATACCCCTCAAGGTTGGCTAACTGGAACTCCATTGTGACAGGTGGGGACCCAGACATCAAGGCAAGAAAAATACTAGGATGTGAGTAACAGTGTTGGGCTAACCAGGACTCCACACACTCAGTCTAGACAGTGGGGGTCAATTAATGCAGCAATAAAAGATGCAGAGCTAAAATACACATTAGGCATCCAATTGCGGCACCCTCCGTCTCACTGGAGGGTGCTGTATAGTCACAGGTCCTTATCCCACCGCTGGCCAATAATGTAGGACCGGGGGTCACCAGGCCCTATGGGGGTAGCGTGGTGCGAGCAGGTAGGCTTCCAAAGGCTTACGTGTAAAGTGACCATACAGCACACACATCCACTGAGACAGGAAACGCACGCAATAATTGACACCACACAGTAGGTTGAATAAAACCAATCAGTTTTATCTAGATCAACATTAGGATCAAAAGCATTTCATTAGGAATAGATTGGCAGTTCATTAAAACATCAAAACCTGGCATTGAATCAAAGCGCGACACCTGGTGATCCTGGGGAGCGTCAAACACAGCGTTTACGCCAAGCGCGGCACATAGCAATTCATTAGCGCTTCAAAACATGGCACTTAAGGATAGCGCTACACATAGCAAATCAATAGCGCTCCAAAACATGGCACTTAAGCATAGCGCTGCACATAGCCAATCAATAGCGCTGCAAAAACATGGCATTTAAGCATAGCGCTGCACATAGCCAATCAATAGCGCTGCAACACATGGCATTTAAACCTAGCGCTGCACATAGCAAATCAATAGCGCTTCAAAACATGGCAGTACATTGAAGCCTGACACATGGCATTACATTGGCGCATTAAACCTTGCAGGTCATTGAAGCGCTAAACATTGTAAATCACTGAAGCGCTAATCATCCTATCACTGGAGCGCTAAACATCACGGTTCACTGTGGCGCTCAACGGGTAATCTCAGTAGAGCATCAAGCCTTACAAGTCTTTACAGCGCTCAACTGGCATGGACTTCAAGCGCTACACCTGGTACGAAGTCAAAGCGCTACTCCTACACATCTAATGGAGCAACGCGCTACTCATGGCAATTAATCATAGCGCTTAATCCATTAGTCGAAGCGCTAAATAGGGCAAGGGTTCCAAGCATTAGGTTGGGCATTTCCTTCCGAGCATTCCCCCTGGGTGGAAGTCAGATGTACGACACGTGTTTGGCATGGCCGCCGGCCGGGTGGGGGTACACCGTCTCACCTTCTTCCCTCAAATGCCTTAGGAGGGATGTCCGCCGTCGGCCGGTGTCGGGCCCTGTTCTGAGGGATGTGGGGCCAACCAACGTGACGGGGGATCCCCCCTGGGGGAGGGGCGTGCTCCGGGCTCCACGGGGCCTCCCGCCCACGTCCCCGGGGGGGTTACCTTGAGCTTCGGCCTCAGCTAGGCCCTTGCGCCGGTCCCGCAGTCGAGAGGGGCTCCCTCCTTCACGCGAGCCTTCGGCAGGGGAGGCGCGCCCGCAACCACCAATCCTAGCGCGGCCTGCGGGGGCGCAGCCTCCACAATCTCTCCCCAGACAGCGGGGGTGCCGTTGAGCAATCCGCCCCCGTCACGTGATGGTGGGTGATGGCTTCAAGGCCTAGCGCGGCCTTCTTTAACCTACGGCGGCCCTCTTTCAGTTACGGCCTGCGTCGCGCGGCTGTCTTTGGTCGTGGCGGGGCCCCGGTCTTCCCCGCGGGCCCCCGTGGATGTCAGGGGACAAGCTACTCGGCCCGGGCCGTAGCGGTGAGTGACGGGAAGGTACTCCAACAGGGGTGGGGGAAAGCAAGTCTCTGGCTGTCGTCTGGGGGCAATTCGATCGATGCCCAGTGCTCCCTACGCCCACACGGGGAGCGCTACAGCTCAGGGCAGGTTGAAGGGGCAGGCTCCACGACAGTGACACGTGGGTGAAGGGTGGGGGGATCCCAGGTGGGGCCAGGGAGCGCGGGGGTGTCACTGCGCTGTTACCTGGCTGATCCCCCAGCAGTTCTGTGGTAAAGTTAGTGGATTTTCTTGGCGCTTGTTGGTTCTGGCGCCCTTAGCGGGTTTGTTCTTTGGTGGGGTGGGTAGATTGAGTTGGTGACTAGGTAGTTCTTAGTCAGGCTTGGTAGGTGGTTCCTGGGTTCCCCTCCCGCTGGGCCAGATCAGTGGGCTAGTTCAGGATCCCTCACTCAACTTAAAAGGCAGCACCTAAGCCCTGTCACTTTCAGTGGCATAGGTCCCTGACTAGGCCCTACCGCCTAAAACTCCTGCGTAGGTTCCCCCAGGGCTGTGTCGCCCCAACTGACTAAAGATGTTCCCTCCTTTCCTTAAGTATCCCTAGGTCAGGTGACCACCCTCTAAGGCGGCAAAAGTAAACCCCACCCTTCTTCTAGAAGGTTCCAGCAAGTTCCAGGAGCTTCCCCACTCTAGCTATATGACAAAAAGGCGGGCTGGTGTCGCAACAATGTTGTAGGGTCCCAGCCAGCTCCTTGCAACTAGGGTGCTACTAAAAAGGCCACTCCGCAGTAGCAGGGGCCTGTGGCAGCCATATTGGGGGAAGAGAGCACCTGCACCTTAACACTGATTAACAATGGAAAGGCGCTCGGAGACCTAAGGCCAACCTATCACTGGAGCGCTAAACATCACGGTTCACTGAGGCGCTCAACGGGTAATCTCAGTAGAGCATCAAGCCTTACAAGTCTTTACAGCGCTCAACTGGCATAGACTTCAAGCGCTACACCTGGTACGAAGTCAAAGCGCTACTCCTACACATCTAATGGAGCAACGCGCTACTCATGGCAATTAATCATAGCGCTTAATCCAGGCTCCACGGGGCCTCCCACCTACGTCCCCGGGGGGGTTACCTTGAGCTTCGGCCTCAGCTAGGCCTTTGCGCCAGTCCTGCCGTCGAGAGGGGCTCCCTCCTTCACGCGAGCCTTCGGCAGGGGAGGCGCGCCCGCAACCACCAATCCTAGCGCGGCCTGCGGGGGCGCGGCCTCCACAATCTCTCCCCAGACAGCGGGGCCGGCGTTGAGCAGTCCGCCCCCGTCACGTGATGGTTGGTGATGGCTTCAAGGCCTAGCGCGGCCTTCTTTAACCTACGGCGGCCCTCTTCCAGTTACGGCCTGCGTCGCGCGGCTGTCTTTGGTCGCGCCGGGGCCCCGGTCTTACCCGACAGGGGTGGGGGAAAGCAAGTCTCTGGCTGTCGTCTGGGGGCAATTCGATCGATGCCCAGCGCTCCCTACGCCCACAGGGGGAGCACTACAGCTCAGGGCTGGTTGAAGGGGCAGGCTCCACGACAGTGACACGTGGGTGAAGGGTGGGGGGATCCCAGGTGGGGCCAGGGAGCGCGGGGGTGTCACTGCGCTGTTACCTGGCTGATCCCCCAGCAGTTCTGTAGTAAAGTTAGTAGATTTTCTTGCCGCTTGTTGATTCTGGCGCCCTTAGCGGGTTTGTTCCTTGGGGGGGGGTAGATTGAGTTGGTGACTAGGTAGTTCTTAGTCAGGCTTGGTAGGTGATTCCTGGGTTCCCCTCCCGCTGGGCCAGATCAGTGGGCTAGTTCAGGATCCCTCACTCAACTTAAAAGGCAGCACCTAAGCCCTGTCACTTTCAGTGGCATAGGTCCCTGACTAGGCCCTACCGCCTAAAACTCCTGCGTACGTTCTTCCAGGTCTGCGTCGCCCCAACTGACTAAAGATGTTCCCTCCTTTCCTTAAGTATCCCTGGGTCAGGTGACCACCCTCTAAGGCGGCAAAAGTAAACCCCACCCTTCTTTTAGAAGGTTCCAGCAAGTTCCAGGAGCTTCCCCACTCTAGCTATAGGACAAAAAGGCGGGCTGGTGTTGCAACAATGTTGTAGTGTCCCAGCCAGCTCCTGGCAACTAGGGTGCTACTAAAAAGGCCACTCCGCAGTAGCAGGGGCCTGTGGCAGCCATATTGGGGGAAGAGAGCACCTGCACCTTAACACTGATTAGCAATGGAAAGGCGCTCGGAGACCTAAGCCAACGAAAAAGAGGGTGGAAAAAATGAGGCAAGGGCAAAAACACAGGGAAAGACCACCCTAGGGCTGACAGGTCTAACACGCGTCCCCCCCAGCCGAAAGAGGGGAGAGCTACCCAACCTCTAGGGAGTTCTCGTCACTAAGGCGGAAAAACCGGGAGAGACCGTCAGCATTGGCGTGGTCAACTCCGGGCCGATGTTCCACCTGAAAGTCCATCCCCTGTAGGGAAATGGACCACCTTAGCAACTTGGGATTTTCGCCTCCCATCTGCATGAGCCAGCGAAGGGGTCGGTGGTCCGTCTGAACCAGGAAGTGAGAGCCAAAGAGGTATGGCCTCAACTTCTTCAGAGCCCAGACCACCGCGAAGGCTTCTCGCTCGATGGTGCTCCACCATTGTTCCCGAGGGAGGAGCCTTCTGGAGATAAAGGCCACAGGTTGGTCTTGGCCTTCGGTGTTGAGTTGCGAGAGCACCGCACCTATGCCGTGCTCTGAGGCGTCTGTCTGTACAATGAATTCCTTTGCGAAGTCCGGTGTCGCAAGCACCGGAGCGGTTCACATCGCATGTTTCAGAGTCTCGAATGCCTCCTGGCAAGCAGCCGTCCAGATTACTTTTTGTGGCTGCTTCTTGGACGTCAATTCTGTCAAGGGGGCTACGATGGTACCATATCCCTTGACAAACCGGCGGTAATACCCAGTGAGGCCGAGGAAAGTTCGGACCTCAGTTTGGGTCTAGAGGGGCTCCCAGGCCATGATGGTTTCAATTTTGGCCTGGAGGGGTTGCACCTTACCCCCGCCCACTAGGTGTCCCAGGTAAACGAAAGATCCCTGTCCAATCTGGCACTTGCTGGCCTTGATAGTTAGTCCAGCACGTTGCAGAGCCTGTAGTACCTCCTGCCGGTGCTGCAGTTGGTCCTCCCAGGTGCTACTGAAGACAGCTATGTCATCCAGATATGCCGCTGAGAAGGACTCCAGGCCAGATAGCACCTGGTTCACCAACCGCTGGAAGGTGGCCAGAGCATTCTTGAGCCCGAAGGGCATCACTCTGAATTGGAAGTGGCCCTCGGGGGTGGAGAACACGGTTTTCTCCCTTGCTCCATCGGCCATGGCAATTTGCCAGTACCCTGACGTCAAATCGATGGTGCTGAGGTACCGGGCTGCTCCCAGCCAGTCCACCAGCTCGTCTGCTCGTGGGATCAGGTGAGCGTCTGTCTTCATGACAGAGTTCAATCCCCTGTAGTCCACACAGAACCGCAGTTCTGGCGTGGTGCCCGGTGGGGCCGCTTTCGGCACCAACACCACCGGACTAGCCCACGGGCTGCTGGAAGGTTCGATCACCCCCAGCTCCAGCATTTTCGCCACCTCACTCTGGATACTGTTCTTCACTCGGTCCGATAGCCGGTAAGACTTGTTCTTTACCGGTGGGCTGTCTCCTGTGTCCACATCATGGGTACACAAATGAGTGATTCCAGGCGTGAGGGAGAACAACGAGGCGTACTGATCCAACACCTGGCGGCAGTCCCTCTGTTGCTCTGGGGTCAAGGATGGGGAGAGGATCACGCCCTCCACCGATCCATCCTTCTCCTGGGCCGCCAGAAGGTCAGGAAGAGTCTCACTCTCTTCCTCCTCGCTCCCATCCGTCACCATGAGGAGAGCAAGCTCAGATCGCTCATGGTGCTGCTTCAGGCAGTTGACGTGGAGCACCCGATGGGGCTGACGGGGGGTCTTCAAGTCTGGCCTCGTCGCTCCACAATTTCGTACGGACCAGTCCACCGTTCCTGGAGGGCACTAAGCTCCCCAGGCTCCATGACCCACACCTTCTGTCCAGCGTCCAACTCTACTGTCCGAGCGTTGCGGTCATACCACTCCTTCATGACGGCTTAGCTAGCCTCCAGATTATCTGAGGCTGCCTTCCACAGCTTGGCCATCTGGCTGCGGAATGCCAGCATGTAGCTGATAACATCACGGGGAAGCTTCTTCGAAGTCTTCTCCCACCCCTCCTTCACCAGGCTGAGGGGCCCCCTAACGGGATGGCCATAGAGCAGCTCAAAAGGGCTGAACCCGACTCCCTTCTGCGGCACCTCACGGTAGGAGAACAGCAGGCAAGGGAGGAGGACGTCCCACTTCCGCCTCAAGTCCTCTGGCAGGCTCCGGATCATCCCCTTTAAGGTTTTGCTAAAGCGCTCTACGAGCCCGTTAGTCTGGGGGTGGTAAGGAGTAGAGAACCGATAGGTCACCCCACACTCCTTCCACATCGCCTGCATGTAGCCCGACATGAAATTCGTGCCCCTGTCTGACACCACGACCTTGGGGAATCCCACTCGGGTAAAAATCCCCAACAGGGCCCGCGCCATCACGGTTCACTGAGGCGCTCAACGGGTAATCTCAGTAGAGCATCAAGCCTTACAAGTCTTTACAGCGGTCAACTGGCATGGACTTCAAGCGCTACAACTGGTACGAAGTCAAAGCGCTACTCCTACACATCTAATGGAGCAACGCGCTACTCATGGCATTTAATCATAGCGCTTAATCCATTAGTCGAAGCGCTAAATAGGGCAAGGGTTCCAAGCATTAAGTTGGGCATTTCCTTCCGAGCATTCCCCGTGGGTGGAAGTCAGATGTTCGACACGTGTTTTGCACGGCCGCCGGCCGGGTGGGGGTACAGCGTCTCACCTTCTTCCCTCAAATGCCTTAGGAGGGATGTCCGCCGTCGGCCGGTGTCGGGCCCTGTTCTGAGGGATGTGGGGCCAACCGACATGATGGGGGATCCCCCCTGGGGGAGTGGCGTGCTACAGGCTCCACGGGGCCTCCCAGCCACGTCCCCGGGGGGGTTACCTTGAGCTTCGGCCTCAGCTAGGCCCTTGCACCGGTCTCGCCGTCGAGAGGGGCTCCCTCCTTCACGCGAGCCTTCGACAGGGGAGGCGCGCCCGCAACCACCAATCCTAGCGCGGCCTGCGGGGGCGAGGCCTCCACAATCTCTCCCCAGACAGCGGGGGCGGCGTTGAGCAGTCCGCCCCCGTCACGTGATACTGGGTGATGGCTTCAAGGCCTAGCGCGGCCTTCTTTAACCTACAGCGGCCCTCTTCCAGTTACGGCCTGCGTCGCGCGGCCTTCTTTGGTCGCGGCGGGGCCCCGCTCTTACCCGCGGGCCCCCGTGGATGTCACGGGAAAAGCTACTCGGGCCCTGGCCGCAGCGGTGAGTGACGGGAAGGTACCCCAACAGGGGTGGGGGAAAGCAAGTCTCTGGCTGTCGTCTGGGGGCAATTCGATCGATGCCCAGCGCTCCCTACGCCCACAGGGGGAGCGCTACAGCTCAGGGCAGGTTGAAGGGGCAGGCTCCATGACAGTGACACGTGGGTGAAGGGTGGAGGGATCCCAGGTGGGGCCAGGGAGCGTGGGGGTGTCACTGTGCTGTTACTTGGCTGATCCCCCAGCAGTTCTGTGGTAAAGTTAGTAGATTTTCTTGGCGCTTGTTGATTCTGGCGCCCTTAGCGGGTTTGTTCCTTGGGGGGGTGTAGATTGAGTTGGTGACTAGGTAGTTCTTAGTCAGGCTTGGTAGGTGGTTCCTGGGTTCCCCTCCCGCTGGGCCAGATCAGTGGGCTAGTTCAGGATCCCTCACTCAACTTAAAAGGCAGCACCTAAGCCCTGTCACTTTCAGTGACATGGGTCCCTGACTAGGCCCTACCGCCTATAACTCCTGCGTAGGTTCCCCCAGGTCTGCGTCGCCCCAACTGACTAAAGATGTTCCCTCCTTTCCTTAAGTATCCCTGGGTCAGGTGACCACCCTCTAAGGCGCCAAAAGTAAACTCCACCCTTCTTCTAGAAGGTTCCAGCAAGTTCCAGGAGCTTTCCCACTCTAGCTATAGGACAAAAAGGTGGGCTGGTGTCGCAACAATGTTGTAGTGTCCCAGCCAGCTCCTGGCAACTAGGGTGCTACTAAAAAGGCCACTCCGCAGTAGCAGGGGCCTGTGGCAGCCATATTGGGGGAAGAGAGCACCTGCACCTTAACACTCGTTAGCAATGGAAAGGCGCTCGGAGACCTAAGGCCAACGAAAAAGAGGGTGGAAAAAATGAGGCAAGGGCAAAAACACAGGGAAAGACCACCCTAGGGCTGACAGGTCTAACACGCGTCCCCCCAGCCGAAAGAGGGGAGAGCTACCCAACCTCTAGGGAGTTCTCGTCACTAAGGCGGAAAAACCGGGAGAGACCGTCAGCATTGACCCTGTAGTCCACACAGAACCGCAGTTCTGGTGTGGTGCCCGGTGGGGCCGCTTTCGGCACCAACACCACCGGACTAGCCCACGGGCTGCTGGAAGGTTCGATCACCCCCAGCTCCAGCATTTTCACCACCTCACTCTGGATACTGTTCTTCACTCGGTCCGATAGCCGGTAAGACTTGTTCTTTACCGGTGGGCTGTCTCCTGTGTCCACATCATGGGTACACAAATGAGTGATTTCAGGCATGAGGGAGAACAACGAGGCGTACTGCCCCAACCCCTGGCGGCAGTCCCTCTGTTGCTCTGGGGTCAAGGATGGGGAGAGGATCACGCCCTCCACCGATCCTTCTCCTGGGCCGCCAGAAGGTCAGGAAGAGTCTCACTCTCTTCCTCCTCGCTCACATCCATCACCATGAGGAGAGCAAGCTCAGATCGCTCATGGTGCGACTTCAGGCGGTTGACGTGGAGCACCCGATGGGGCTGACGGAGGGTCTTCAAGTCAACGACATATGTAGTCTGGCCTCGTCGCTCCACAATTTCGTACGGACCAGTCCACCGGTCCTGGAGGGCACTAAGCTCCCCAGGCTCCATGACCCACACCTTCTGTCCAGCGTCCAACTCTACCGTCCGAGCGTTGCGGTCATATCACTCCTTCATGACGGCTTGGCTAGCCTCCAGATTATCTGAGGCTGCCTTCCACAGCTTGGCCATCTGGCTGCGGAATGCCAGCATGTAGCTGACAACATCACGGGGAAGCTTCTTCGAAGTCTTCTCCCACCCCTCCTTCACCAGGCTGAGGGGCCGCCTAACGGGATGGCCATAGAGCAGCTCAAAAGGGCTGAACCTGACTCCCTTCTGCGGCACCTCACGGTAGGAGAACAGCAGGCAAGGGAGGAGGACGTCCCACTTCCGCCTCAAGTCCTCTGGCAGGCTCCGGATCATCCCCTTTAACGTTTTGTTAAAGCGCTCTACGAGCCCGTTAGTCTGGGGGTGGTAAGGAGTGGAGAACCGATAGGTCACCCCACACTCCTTCCACATGGCCTGCATGTAGGCCGACATGAAATTCGTGCCCCTGTCTGACACCACGACCTTGGGGAATCCCACTCGGATAAAAATCGCCAACAGGGCCCGCGCCACCACCGGTGCAGTGATGGTCCTCAGAGGAATAGCCTCCGGGTACCGAATGGCGTGGTCCACTAATACCAAAATGAACCGGTGTCCCGCTGATGTCGGAGGGTCCAACGGCCCAACAATGTCGATTCCGACCCGCTCAAAAGGGGTCCCGACCACCGGGAGCAGTTCCAAAGGGACCTTCAGTTTAGTCCCAGTCTTGCCACTCGCCTGGCAAGACTTACAGGTCTTACAATAGGTGTCAGAGGCAACTCTCATCCTGGGCCAATAAAAATGAGGGACCACCCGCGCAAAGGTTTTGTCCTGGCCCAGGTGTCCGGCTAAGGGTATTTCATGCGCCAATTCTAACAGGAAGGCCCGGTAGCATTGGGGGACCACTAAGGCCCTCGAAGATCCATGCACCGGAACCTTAGGCTCACTGTAAAGGAGGCCATCCTCCCAGTACACGTGATAACCGCCAGTCTCCTGATTGGCCACTTGGGCTTCGGCCTGCCGCCGCATGCCATCAAGCGTGGGGCACTCCCTCTGCGCCTGACAAAATTCCTCCCGGGTATTCCCTCCTTCCACATGCCAGTCGGCAAGGGTCGGCAAGTCCCCCACGAGAACGACAACCACCTCCGTGGACTCTGGGGGTACCTCCGCGGGCTCCCCATCCATCACACGGGGCGTGTCCTCCACCACATTCTCCTCTCCAAAATCGGCGTTGGGTTGGGCCATTATCCCAGGCTCCAACCGGGGTTGAGTTCCATGCCGGGCAGCCATGGACTGCGTGACTACGCAAGTCCATCCTGGTAACCCCAGCATCTCAGTATGGGCTCGAAATTCCACATCTTTCCAGTTGGTGTGCTCTAGATCGTTCCCTAGTAAGCACCCCACAGGCAAGGCAGGGCTCACCGCAACTCTCAATAGGCCTTTGACTCCTACCCACTCAAACGGAACTTGAGCCACGGGATAGTGACTCACACTGCCATCAGCCAACACGGCCGGATGGAACTCCTCAGGGATCACCTGCTCAGGGGACACCAGCCGCCTCACTACGGTGGTCATGCTGGCACCTGTGTCCCTCAGAGCCTCCACCTCCTCCCCGTTAACTCTCACCCTCTGCTGGTATTTAGCAGTGTTCGGGGGTAGGGACACCACTGGGACCATCTCTCTATCCCCGAGTGAAACCAGGGTCAGGCCTGTCCACTCCCCTTCCCTATCTAGGGGCAGCTCCACCCCAAGCGCTACACTAGCCACCTCGGGGCTCTTCCCGCCCGTTGGGGCTGGGGGTCTCTTGCGACACTTAGGTTCGCCCTTGTTGTGTCCATTCTCCCCACATTCATAGCACCGCACAATCTTTGGCTGCTGACTCTTGTCAGGGTAAGTGGGCTTTGGGGAATTGGACTGAGGTGGGGTCCCTACTCCTTTCCCAAACTGTCTAGTTTGTGGGCCTCTGGAGAACTCCACCTTTTTATCTCCTCCCTCTTTCTTCTGGGGGAAACCCTGTCCGCCTTTCGGGCCATCTCCCCCGGGGCCCTTGTGAGACACCCGGGTGCTAACCCAAATGTCCGCCTCCTCCGCAAGCTCACGGGGATCCGTCAACTTGCGGTCCACCAGATGTTGGCGCAGCTCCGGAAAACACTTACCCAAGAGGTGCTCTCTTAAAAACAGATTATACAAGCCCTCGTAATCCTGCACCTCGCTGCCACGCACCCAACCATCTAGCGCCTTACGGGCATAATCAAAGAAATCCACCCAATTTTGCGTGGACAGCTTATGGCTGCCACGGAACTTCTGCCGATACCTTTCAGGGTTGAGGCCAAATTTCTTAAGTAACGCCTCTTTCATGGGGGCATACCTGACCTGATCCGCCTTTGCTAGGTTCAAAAGGGTGTCCCTGACATTAGGAGGTATGTAGCGATACAGGCCACCCCCCCAGTTGCTTTCAGGTACCCCATGGGCTGTCAAGGCCACCTCATACACCTCCAGCCACTTGGCGATGTCATCCCCCACCGTGTAACTGGCAATCACATCCTTGGGTAGATAAAATGTTGGCTCCTGATGAGCCTTTGGTACGCTGTCACCATTATCATTACCTGACGCATTCAACTGTAGAGCTCGCAGCTCCAATTCTTTAAGCTGAAGCTCGTGCGCCAGCTTCTTCTCTTCCATCGCTAGTCGTCTATTTTCCCTTTCGTGTTCTAGCTTGGCAAGCTCCCACTTCAACTGCCTTTCCTCCCTCTTGTCCTCATACTCTTCTGGCGACGCACTCCTCCTAGACCCTGCACTACTGCTTGCCCCGGAACGTCTCCCTGGTGGCAAGTTTTCAGAAACATCAACATTGAGCAGGTCTAGCTCCTCCTGCACGCTCTCCTCCTGAGGTGCACCCTGCCCCTCCTGTCCCACATCCCCTCTACCCTCTACCCTCTGGGTGGGCCTCTACCCATGCCCTCAAGGCTGCGCGGAATTCTCTCAGCTGCCTTACTGTATACCCCTCAAGGTTGGCTAACTGGAACTCCATTGTGACAGGTGGGGACCCAGACATCAAGGCAAGAAAAATACTAGGATGTGAGTAACAGTGTTGGGCTAACCAGGACTCCACACACTCAGTCTAGACAGTGGGGGTCAATTAATGCAGCAATAAAAGATGCAGAGCTAAAATACACAATAGGCATCCAATTGCGGCACCCTCCGTCTCACTGGAGGGTGCTGTATAGTCACAGGTCCTTATCCCACCGCTGGCCAATAATGTAGGACCGGGGGTCACCAGGCCCTATGGGGGTAGCGTGGTGCGAGCAGGTAGGCTTCCAAAGGCTTACGTGTAAAGTGACCATACAGCACACACATCCACTGAGACAGGAAACGCACGCAATAATTGACACCACACAGTAGGTTGAATAAAACCAATCAGTTTTATCTAGATCAACATTAGGATCAAAAGCATTTCATTAGGAATAGATTGGCAGTTCATTAAAACATCAAAACCTGGCATTGAATCAAAGCGCGACACCTGGTGATCCTGGGGAGCGTCAAACACAGCGTTTACGCCAAGCGCGGCACATAGCAATTCATTAGCGCTTCAAAACATGGCACTTAAGGATAGCGCTACACATAGCAAATCAATAGCGCTCCAAAACATGGCACTTAAGCATAGCGCTGCACATAGCCAATCAATAGCGCTGCAAAAACATGGCATTTAAGCATAGCGCTGCACATAGCCAATCAATAGCGCTGCAACACATGGGATTTAAACCTAGCGCTGCACATAGCAAATCAATAGCGCTTCAAAACATGGCAGTACATTGAAGCCTGACACATGGCATTACATTGGCGCATTAAACCTTGCAGGTCATTGAAGCGCTAAACATTGTAAATCACTGAAGCGCTAATCATCCTATCACTGGAGCGCTAAACATCACGGTTCACTGTGGCGCTCAACGGGTAATCTCAGTAGAGCATCAAGCCTTACAAGTCTTTACAGCGCTCAACTGGCATGGACTTCAAGCGCTACACCTGGTACGAAGTCAAAGCGCTACTCCTACACATCTAATGGAGCAACGCGCTACTCATGGCAATTAATCATAGCGCTTAATCCATTAGTCGAAGCGCTAAATAGGGCAAGGGTTCCAAGCATTAGGTTGGGCATTTCCTTCCGAGCATTCCCCCTGGGTGGAAGTCAGATGTACGACACGTGTTTGGCATGGCCGCCGGCCGGGTGGGGGTACACCGTCTCACCTTCTTCCCTCAAATGCCTTAGGAGGGATGTCCGCCGTCGGCCGGTGTCGGGCCCTGTTCTGAGGGATGTGGGGCCAACCAACGTGACGGGGGATCCCCCCTGGGGGAGGGGCGTGCTCCGGGCTCCACGGGGCCTCCCGCCCACGTCCCCGGGGGGGTTACCTTGAGCTTCGGCCTCAGCTAGGCCCTTGCGCCGGTCCCGCAGTCGAGAGGGGCTCCCTCCTTCACGCGAGCCTTCGGCAGGGGAGGCGCGCCCGCAACCACCAATCCTAGCGCGGCCTGCGGGGGCGCAGCCTCCACAATCTCTCCCCAGACAGCGGGGGAGCCGTTGAGCAATCCGCCCCCGTCACGTGATGGTGGGTGATGGCTTCAAGGCCTAGCGCGGCCTTCTTTAACCTACGGCGGCCCTCTTTCAGTTACGGCCTGCGTCGCGCGGCTGTCTTTGGTCGTGGCGGGGCCCCGGTCTTCCCCGCGGGTCCCCGTGGATGTCAGGGGACAAGCTACTCGGCCCGGGCCGTAGCGGTGAGTGACGGGAAGGTACTCCAACAGGGGTGGGGGAAAGCAAGTCTCTGGCTGTCGTCTGGGGGCAATTCGATCGATGCCCAGTGCTCCCTACGCCCACACGGGGAGCGCTACAGCTCAGGGCAGGTTGAAGGGGCAGGCTCCACGACAGTGACACGTGGGTGAAGGGTGGGGGGATCCCAGGTGGGGCCAGGGAGCGCGGGGGTGTCACTGCGCTGTTACCTGGCTGATCCCCCAGCAGTTCTGTGGTAAAGTTAGTGGATTTTCTTGGCGCTTGTTGGTTCTGGCGCCCTTAGCGGGTTTGTTCTTTGGTGGGGGGGGGTAGATTGAGTTGGTGACTAGGTAGTTCTTAGTCAGGCTTGGTAGGTGGTTCCTGGGTTCCCCTCCCGCTGGGCCAGATCAGTGGGCTAGTTCAGGATCCCTCACTCAACTTAAAAGGCAGCACCTAAGCCCTGTCACTTTCAGTGGCATAGGTCCCTGACTAGGCCCTACCGCCTAAAACTCCTGCGTAGGTTCCCCCAGGGCTGCGTCGCCCCAACTGACTAAAGATGTTCCCTCCTTTCCTTAAGTATCCCTAGGTCAGGTGACCACCCTCTAAGGCGGCAAAAGTAAACCCCACCCTTCTTCTAGAAGGTTCCAGCAAGTTCCAGGAGCTTCCCCACTCTAGCTATATGTCAAAAAGGCGGGTTGGTGTCGCAACAATGTTGTAGGGTCCCAGCCAGCTCCTTGCATCTAGGGTGCTACTAAAAAGGCCACTCCGCAGTAGCAGGGGCCTGTGGCAGCCATATTGGGGGAAGAGAGCACCTGCACCTTAACACTGATTAACAATGGAAAGGCGCTCGGAGACCTAAGGCCAACGAAAAAGAGGGTGGAAAAAATGAGGCAAGGGCAAAAACACAGGGAAAGGCCACCCTAGGGCTGACAGGTCTAACAACACCAAATTGCAAGATTCATGCTTGGAAAAAGTGAGGGACTACCCCACAAGGTGACCGAGCCTCAGGGAGTGCTAAGGGGTAGGCACTCAGAGGCGTTGACAACTCAAGGCACACATTAAAATGAGATGCAGGCTTGCCTACGGCCATTTAAGGTGCAAGGATTGAAGGATATTGTGTACTGATTAGTGCAGCAGTTTTGACTTACAATTTTTACCCAGAGGCACACTGAGGAACCTGAACAAGCACACCATCAGTGTTTAAGTGACATTCCCATGGAGGTAAAGGCACAGTGACAACGACAGCGTCACACCAGGAACATGTCCCACACCACTTAGTCTCCTAGACGCCCACTCAGGTGCACTCTGAGGGACCTGAACATGCATTGTGTCTCTAACTTATTGACTCTCTAGTGTGACACACACAGGGACATGTGTCTGCCCACCGTCACTCATCGAGCCACGCACTTAGAGGCACCCTGAGGGACATACGGGACCTAATTCTACATACTAACATTGTGTCAGTGACACATGAGTGGAGTGTAAGGGAAATTGTCGCACTTAGTGTCATACTCAGGATTATCCACACAGTGACACTTACTGAAAAATAGATGCTTAACGACCCACTGAGGGATCTCACTGTGCACATCATTATCGACTCAATGACACAACAGTGGAGTCCATGCCAAAGTGACACATCCAGAGTCCCACTCAGTGATATGTTTCCGGACATTGTCAATCATTCAGGCACACACTCTCAGAGGTACACTGTGGCACCAGACTAGTGCAGTAAAAGGCAAGAGGTGTTATGTTATGTTATGTTACATAGCTTATAGAGCTCGCAGCTGCCCCAGCAAAGGGGCGTCCCGGCGCTAAAGCAGTCAGAAGGAGAGGGCCACCAGAAGAGATATAGGAGCCTACAGTGGAGAGAAAAAGTGAGTCTTAGTTGCCTTACGGAATGCCAAATAATTGTTTAGGCTGCGAATAGACAGTGGAAGAGAGTTCCAAAGTTTGGCCACCAGTGTGCAGAAGGCACCTCCCCCAGCCCGTGCTCTCCTTATCCTGGTAACTACCTCCAAGTGTTGGCCCTCGAACGAAGTTGGCGGAAAGGACTGTAGGGCGAGAGCAGGATGGCCAGAATGGCCGGGGAAGAGGACTTCAAGATCTTAAACACGATGCAGAGAGATTTGAATTCAACACGTCTGTCCACCGGCAGCCAATGTAGTCGGCGAATGGCGGCAGAGGTAGAACAAGTTCTCGGGAGGCCAAGGAGGGTTCTAGCCGCCGCATTCTGGACTCTCTGTAGTCTTAGGATCTCTGCCTTGTTGGTCCCCAAGTAGAGCGAGTTGGCATCGTCTAATCTTGACAGGATTGCAGCCTGGATGATGACCTGCCGAGTGGACGGGTCAAAATAACCTAGCAATGGTTTGAGCCCACGCAGAATTCCCATACAGGCCCCCATCATTTTCCTGTTTTGGGCCTGAAAGCTGAGAGCGGAGTCCACCTAAACACCCAGATACTTTACTATCCATTTGGGGGTGGGGACACAGCCCAAGGTAGTAGGAGGAGGACCTTTAGCCGTCGTTCTGCTCTTTTTCGAAGCACATACTCATTGTTGGACAGGCCACACGAAGGGCTTGCTCCCCCCCCCGCACGACAGGGCCCGAGCTCCGGCCCACCAGGCATAACCCACGAAAAGCACCTGTACCCCGTCTCCCGACGGATCTTCTGCCCTCGGACCTCTACTCATCACGGGGCCCAGCCCCACCGGCTCCCCCGGCCGGTTCAAGCCGCCATCTTGGGCCCTGCACCACGAGGCCGCGTGGCCTCGCCCCGACCCTAACCCCGGGCCTGACCGGCCCCGACATCCCGGCACCACCATCCACCCGGGAGGTGAGCGGACCACTTGGCAGGTCAATGGGAGGACGAAGTGTCAAGAGCTCTTCCCCCGCCAGGTGCCGATCGCCTCCAGCTCCCCCAGGCGCTGGCTCCACCCCCTGCTGGGTGTCTGGACACCTTCATCCCGGGCCCTCCGACCTCCAAGTGCGAGGGTCCGGACATCAAAGAGCGCCTGCCCTATAACTGGGGCAACTCCGGAGCAGGAAAGTAGTTGTATCCTGGAGTCGAGAGACACCGAGAGAACTCAGCCTTGACGGACTACTGGCGCGGCCATAGCCCGCTCTTGTGAACCATCGTCCTGCCTGCTGGCGCTGCCGCGGCCTTCTGCAACATCCATCCTCGTCGGGACCTGCTGGCGCTGCCGCGGCCCGTTGTAACGACCATCCTCACCGGGACCTGCTGGCGCTGCCGCGGACCGTACATCGACCATCTTTCCGGGACCTGCTGGCGCTGCCGCGGACCGTGTCCCGACCATCTCGACCGGGACCTGCTGGCGCTGCCGCGGACCGTGTCCCGACCATCTCGACCGGGACCTGCTGGCGCTGCCGCGGCCCGTACCAACTAAACCACCAAGCTCGAGGATTGTGAGCTAGTCATCATCTCATCTGAACTACCTGACTGGTAAACAGACTGTCCCGCTCCCCCTTACCCTGCATTGAGAGACTTGAATTGAGGGGACCCCTGAGTCCAGACCTCCTTGTACCATTCAACCGTACCTTAAGAAGTGCTTATAAAGAACACTGAACCTTATCCGTGTGTGGTATCTGTCTGTGGGGGGGGGGAAGTTACTTGTCTGTACGATCGCTGGAGACGGCTCTCCCCGGAGACCTCTCCTCCTGACCCCGGCCGACCCTCCCGGTCCGTCTACCCTTTCTAACATTGGTGGCCAGCGGCGCGATCCGAATCAACGCGTAATCGTACAGAGAGTAGCTCACCCCACGACAAAAACACGATGTCAGCCAAAGATAGCAGCTCCACCGAGAAATTCCAAATGGATAAGTTAGAAGAATACAACCACCGCGAACTGAGACAATTCTGCATAGAACTTGGCATTGCTACCACCGGCCTGAGTACCAAGGATGATCTAAAGCACGCCCTAGAGTCGTGGACAGAAACTGGGGTCGCCGGACCCTCCGACCAAAGCAGCATCACACCAGAGGGGAACGCCACGGCTCCCGAGGAGCGGGGAACGGGCCTCTCGCAGGAGGAGATCCGAGAAAGAGAAAGAACCAGATTGCACGAGTTGGAAATGGCACGACTCAAGATGGATGGGGAACTCAAGTTAGCTGAACAGAAACTCAACCTCGAGCATATGCGGCTCCGAGAAGAACGAGAAGAGAAGCAGAGACAGAGAGAGCTGGAGGAGAAAAAAATAACGCTCGAGCACGAGCGCCAACTAGCGGAGATAGAACTTCGGAAACAGAATAAAGAACTGGGGGTGCCTGAGCGACCACACACCCCGGGGCCAATCGAGAAAAAAGTCCACATCCCCAAGGATGTTGTCCGCGAGTATGTCCGAGAAGACGACATACAACAGTGGTTTAAAGCCTACGAGATCGCCATGACCTCCCACCGGATCGACCGGAGTGATTGGGGAGCCGGACTTTGGGGGAGGTTTGTCAACGAGGGTCGCGATGCCCTACTGCAGCTCCCAGATCACCAAATGTCGTCCTACGACCACATGAAGGCTGCCCTCCTCACCCGCTACGGCCTCACACCCGAGATGTACCGCCAGAGGTTCAGAGATTGCACCCGGATCCCAGGTACAACTTGGGTAGAATACGTGAACTATTTTAGCCGTGCCTTCGAGGGTTGGATCAAGGGGAGCCATGTCACCACCTACGAACAACTCTTTAACCTTATGGTATGGGAGCACCTGTCGAACAACTGTTTCGTCGAGCTCAGGCAGCACCTCCTCGACAGTAAGCTGACTGACCCCCGGCAGCTCGCCGCCGAAGCTGACTGATGGGAAAGCACCCGAGTGGGCCGGAGGGGGCCACACGAAGAGAACAGAAGCAACCCAGGCCAGCACCGTCCTCGGGGAGGAGGAGGGGGCCAGGGGCGAGGGAGAGACGCCTTGCCAGCAACACCCGTGGCCAGCACCCCGCCTCCGGCCGGCCGGGGCAACCCCCCGTGGCGTCCTGGGTTCCGAGCCAACGTCACGTGCCACCGATGCCAGTGAGTCGGCCACTACGCCAATGACCCGAGCTGCCCGCAGAACCAAACACCCAAGCCCCGCCAGGTAGCTGCCGCCGCCCTGGGGGAAGAGCGATTATCGGGGGAACCAGAAGAGTATGAGCCGGCCCAGCAAGAGTGGGAACCGGCCGCCATGGTCCTGGCGTGCTTAGGGGGAAGAGACATGGTCCCACGGGCTCCCCTACCCGCTAACACCAGGAAATACGGTCAGTGGGTGACCATTAATGGACAGCGAGCCGAGGCCTTGCGTGACACAGGCGCCAGTGTGACGGCCGTCCGCTGTCACCTGGTGAAGCCCGAGCAGATCCTGCCGAACATTCTCTGCCCCGTCCGCTCGGCAGACAACTCTGAGAGTATGTGTCAAATGGCCTGCGTCCCGTTCGAATGGGGAGGGGTCTCCGGCCTGTTGAAGGTGACGGTCCGGGACGATGCCCCCGTGGACTGCCTCCTGGGGAATGACCTCGAGAGTTCCCCGTGGGCCACCGTTGAGAGAAGAGAGCACCTGGGGATGCTGGGCCTCCCGGACTGGGCCTGCGTAACCACCCGGTCCATGGCCGCCCGTGCCGTCCCCCGATCAGAAGAACCGGAATGGCCAGCACCTCCGCCCCCGGTCGCCCCAGTAGAAGACAACGACGAGGCCAGCCTCCCAGACCCGACGACCGAAGGGGACGCGCAACCCCAGAACCTTCCTGACCTGGCTCAGTGGCGTCAAGAAGGGGGGCCCACCCAAGAACAGTTCCGCCAGGAACAAAAGACCTGTCCCTCCCTCGAGGGACTCCGCCAACAAGCCAGCGCCCAGAACGCAGGGGACTCCACCGGAACTCACTGGGTCTACTGGGATAACGACCTGCTATACAGCGAGCAAAGAATCGCCGAGCTGGGGGCCGGTCGAGTACTGGTGGTACCTCTCCGCTTCAGAGACTTTCTGCTCAACCTGGCCCACGATGTCCCCCTGGCTGGACACCTGGGCCAGGACAAAACGTACAGCCGCCTAGTGACCCACTTTTTCTGGCCGAAAATGAGGAACGACGTCCTGAACCACTGCCGATCTTGCCCCACATGCCAAGCCAGCGGGAAGAGTGGTCGGAAGCTGAAAGCCCCTCTGCAACCCTTCCCTGTGGTCACCACCCCGTTCGAGAGGGTGGGGATAGACATTGTGGGGCCTCTGGACCCCCGCACGGCACAAGGACACAGGTTCATCTTAGTACTGGTGGACCATGCCACCCGCTACCCCGAGGCGGTGCCCCTACGGACCGTGACAGCTCCGGTGGTTGGCCGGGCCCTAATGGGGATCTTCTCCCGGGTAGGCTTCCCCCGAGAAGTCGTCAGCGACCGAGGCACGAACTTTATATCCAAATACATGAAGTCCCTCTGGCAACAATGCGGGGTCACCTACAGATTCACGACCCCCTATCACCCCCAAGGGAACGGACTAGTGGAGCGTTTTAACCGCACTCTCAAGGGGATGATTGGGGGATTGGAAGAGCCCCTCCGTCGCCAGTGGGATGTACTACTCCCGTGCCTCCTCTTCGCCTACCGAGAAGTTCCCCAGAAGTCCCTCGGTTTTAGCCCTTTCGAACTCCTGTACGGGCACCCTGTGCGAGGGCCCCTCAGCCTAGTAAAAGAAGGTTGGGAGATGGCCCCCCTAAAGACCCCTCCAGACGTCTTCAAATACCTCCTGGCCCTACGCAATCAGACCCGGCGCTTCAGAGAGATGGCCAAGGCGAACCTCGAGGCCAGCCAGGAGGACATGAAGAGGTGGTATGATCACAATGCCTCCTCCGTTGAGTTCGAGCCTGGACAACAAGTATGGGTGATGTCCCCCACCGAACCATGTGCCTTGCAAGATAAGTGGACGGGGCCCTTCAAAGTGGTCGAGCGCAAAAGCCCCGTCACTTACCTCATCGACCTGGGGACCTCCCGGAACCCCCTTCGGGTCCTCCACACCAACCGACTCAAACCACACTTTGTGCGCTCAGAACTCAGCCTCCTGATGGCTACGGACAGTGGGGCAGAGGAAGACTCCGAACCCCTCCCGGATCTTCTGAAGACTCAGGAGAATGACGGCTCCGTGGACGGGGTCCGGCTCTCTGACGCCCTCACTGCGGAGCAACGCCAGGGCTGCCGGAACCTCCTGCTGCAGTTCGCTACCCTGTTCTCCCTCACCCCCGGGGTCACCCCTTGGTGTTTGCACGACGTGGACACCCGGGACAGTCCCCCTGTCCGACACCGGGCCTACCGCGTACCAGATCGGGTACGGGCCTGCATACAGGAGGAAGTGGCCAAGATGCTCACAATCGGGGTCATCGAGCCCTCGGACAGTCCCTGGGCCAGTCCGGTTGTATTGGTCCCCAAAGCCGCTGCCCCCGGCACCGCACCTGAACTGAGATTCTGCGTCGACTACCGGGGCTTGAACGCTGTCACCCGGACCGACGCTCATCCGATCCCCCGAGCAGACGAGCTGATCGACCGGCTGGGGGCCGCCCGCTACCTCAGTATCTTCGACCTAACAGCGGGCTACTGGCAGATCGGCCTCACACCCAGGGCTCAGGAACGGTCAGCCTTCTCTACCCCCGATGGCCACTACCAATTCAAGGTCATGCCCTTCGGCATGAAGAATGCCCCCGCCACGTTTCAACGCCTCGTGAACCAGGTCTTGGCGGGGCTCGAAGAGTTCAGCGCTGCCTACCTGGACGATATCGCTGTATACAGCCGCCACTGGCCCGACCACCTCCGTCACCTCCAAGAGGTCCTACAGGCCCTCCAGCGGGCCGGCCTCACAATTAAGGCCGGCAAGTGCCAAATTGGCCAAGGGTCTGTGACCTACCTTGGGCACCAAGTGGGAAGCGGGCTGGTGGCCCCGCTACAACTTAAGATTGCTGCCATCCAGTCCTGGCAGCCCCCCGTCACCCAGACCGAGGTCCGAGCCTTCTTGGGGCTCACCGGCTACTACCGGCGGTTCTTGAAGGACTACGGCAGCATCGTGGGGCCCCTCACGGGTCTCACGTCCAAGAACCAACCGAAGCGGATTAACTGGACCCCCGATTGTCAAGCGGCCTTCGAGAAGCTGAAGGCCGCCCTGTGCACCGCCCCTGTGCTCCAGGCCCCCGATTACAGTCGGGAATTCGTGGTACAGACCGACGCCTCCGACCACGGCATCGGAGCCGTCCTTTCTCAGTTAAACCCCGAAGGTCATGACCAGCCGGTGGCCTTCATCAGTCGACGTCTCCTGGCCCGAGAACAGCGCTGGAGCACCATCGAGAGGGAGGCCTTCGCAGTGGTGTGGGCCCTCAAAAAGCTCCGGCCCTATCTCTTCGGTACCCACTTCCGGGTACAAACCGACCATCGACCCCTGCAGTGGCTGATGCAGATGCGGGGGGAGAACCCAAAACTCTTGCGCTGGTCCATTTCCCTGCAGGGAATGGACTTCACTGTGGAGCACCGACCAGGCCAAGACCACGCCAACGCGGATGGCCTGTCCCGCTTTTTCCGCCTCGACGAAGAGAGTCCCCAAGGAGATGGGTGACTCTCCCCGCCTTCAGCTGGGGGGGGACGCATGTTGGACAGGCCACACGAAGGGCTTGCTCCCCCCCCGCACGACAGGGCCCGAGCTCCGGCCCACCAGGCATAACCCACGAAAAGCACCTGTACCCCGTCTCCCGACGGATCTTCTGCCCTCGGACCTCTACTCATCACGGGGCCCAGCCCCACCGGCTCCCCCGGCCGGTTCAAGCCGCCATCTTGGGCCCTGCACCACGAGGCCGCGTGGCCTCGCCCCGACCCTAACCCCGGGCCTGACCGGCCCCGACATCCCGGCACCACCATCCACCCGGGAGGTGAGCGGACCACTTGGCAGGTCAATGGGAGGACGAAGTGTCAAGAGCTCTTCCCCCGCCAGGTGCCGATCGCCTCCAGCTCCCCCAGGCGCTGGCTCCACCCCCTGCTGGGTGTCTGGACACCTTCATCCCGGGCCCTCCGACCTCCAAGTGCGAGGGTCCGGACATCAAAGAGCGCCTGCCCTATAACTGGGGCAACTCCGGAGCAGGAAAGTAGTTGTATCCTGGAGTCGAGAGACACCGAGAGAACTCAGCCTTGACGGACTACTGGCGCGGCCGTAGCCCGCTCTTGTGAACCATCGTCCTGCCTGCTGGCGCTGCCGCGGCCTTCTGCAACATCCATCCTCGTCGGGACCTGCTGGCGCTGCCGCGGCCCGTTGTAACGACCATCCTCACCGGGACCTGCTGGCGCTGCCGCGGACCGTACATCGACCATCTTTCCGGGACCTGCTGGCGCTGCCGCGGACCGTGTCCCGACCATCTCGACCGGGACCTGCTGGCGCTGCCGCGGCCCGTACCAACTAAACCACCAAGCTCGAGGATTGTGAGCTAGTCATCATCTCATCCGAACTACCTGACTGGTAAACAGACTGTCCCGCTCCCCCTTACCCTGCATTGAGAGACTTGAATCGAGGGGACCCCTGAGTCCAGACCTCCTTGTACCATTCAACCGTACCTTAAGAAGTGCTTATAAAGAACACTGAACCTTATCCGTGTGTGGTATCTGTCTGTGGGGGGGGGGGAAGTTACTTGTCTGTACGATCGCTGGAGACGGCTCTCCCCGGAGACCTCTCCTCCTGACCCCGGCCGACCCTCCCGGTCCGTCTACCCTTTCTAACACTCATGCTTGTGGCAGCATCCACCTTGCGGGAGCACGTAGGGGTGCGCCACAAGCACGAGTACGTGCTTCCAAAAAGAGCAGACTGCGCGCGCACCACTCCCGGGCTCACCTCCTGCTCCCCCCCTCTCTCTCTCACGCGCACTCCCAGGAAGTACAAGCAGAACTTGGATTCGTGTCTCACTCCGGGGCTCTTTCTCGCTCTCTCTCTCTCTCTCGCTCTCTCTTCCCCCACTTTAAATAAACTTTAATTTACCTACCACCACACTCACAGCCTCGGGCGCTCTATTCCGTCCTTCCTAGTTTTTCTCTGCCAGCTCTCTTAACTCCTGCCCCCTCACTTTCCCCCGCCCTTCCCATTTTTCCAACACTAAGACAATTCAAAACGGCAGCTGGGAGGAGGCGCCAACCTTGCTTTCGCCCACAGCGCTTTCTGTGCAAATGCTAGGTCTGACTGCAGGTACACACACTTGTCTGTTGCACAGTGTGAATGAACAGATTGTGCATCTGCGGCTGTACTGCTGCTGTAAAAGTACGCACGATCACACACTGCGTCCGCACCTCTCTCCATCGTGCATCTCCTGTAGACAGTCCAGTACCCGCACAGATAACAGTCGTTACCACAACTGTTTGTAGATTTCTGACACACTGTGCCCGAGCTCCTGCTCTTTACGCAGATTAGCCACTGTGTTTTCTGGCAGAGCAGTTTGTTCCGTTTTGGGTTTGTTCGTGCCGTCTGTGTTTGTGTTGTACTTCGTCAGAGATCTTGAGATTATTAAAGTAAAGAGAAGTGAGAAGTCATCCCGCAGTGTCCATCCCGCACTGTCTTTAACCTCCATTCTGAATATTACCGTTCTTTTCCCCTTCAAGTTACTGCGGGTTGGGCTACTTTTAATCGTAAAGCCTAGTTTGCTTTCAATTTGTTATATTTATTTAAGCTATCACTTTTTTGTCCATTTTGGGGTTTTCGGTGGAATCAAAGTAAGTTCGGACAACCTTATTGCAATAATAACAAATGCTGTGTTCAGTTTGTCCTTATTACATAGAAATCCACACATCACTGTGAAGGTCTCTCACTGCCCATGTTGTCCAGTAAGGCGGAGGGATATCTTCTGTGTTCTAAGCTTTGGAGAGGATTTCTGACCGTATGTGAGCTGCAGCTCTCTTGCTACCTACAGTGGTTCAGAGCCGGCAACCCCTTGGCACACGCTGTTTGGCTGTATGCCAAACACAGGGGTCCATGCACTCCACTAACGGTGGGGTTAAAACCCACCCACATCACTCCTGTAGCACTCTCAAATGGCTGTTTGCCAGACCCCATCCAGCTCCCTACGCTCATCAAAACTCAAGCCTGTTAACTGTAACCACACTGACAAGTTCTCTTCGAGTTGTTGTTCCTCTGAGATTCTCACCCCCAACTCGGTCTGAGCTACACCGGCCTCAAAATTCAAAGATGTCCTTAAAACTAAACTCCCCGCTTTCTGTCTGAATTCAGGATAATCTTCTCCATCAGCTGCTTGGTTCCCAAATGTACACCAACACCTGATACTGCACCCCAAAACCAACCCTGCATTGAATGAGCATTGCTGAAGGCAACCATTGTGACTTTGTACTGTGAAAAGGTTTGTGCAAGCCTCACTAACATGCATCAAAGCTATAGCAATGTAAGATTCCCTAACACAACAGCAGCAGTGCACTGATCCGCAAAACAGAGAACTGATAAAGGACAAGAGGCAGGTGCATCGGTGCAAAGCACTTCCTATCCCTCACCTCACCTCTCCTTGCCCTCGCTGTGTTACACCAACACAACTAAAGTACAAACAAGCATTGGCATAGCCAATAGGTCTCGCCTTTGGGACCTTATAAGTGTTTAGCCATGCAACAGTTGATCTTGTTGCGCCAAGGATATTCTACTGCATAACTAAATACTTATAAGGTCCCAAAGGCGAGACCTATTGGCTATGCCAAAGCTTGTTTAACAGGGGCGTCACCCTCGCTTGATTCCATGTCCTGGGAACAACTGCTCTTGACAGGGACAGGTTGATCACCTGACACAAAGGAGACAGGAGCATGGGTAAGGAGTTCATAAAATACTCTAGTTTAAGAGGGTCAGCAGGGTAACCTGATTTCACCTTGCTGCATAGCACCCGCAGTTCCTCCTGCGAGATCGATTGAAAGGACGCAAGAGTGTAGGTGGTGCAGGGACTGGGTGTTGAGCTCAGAGGTGGGACAGCTGGCAAGAAAGAATTGTAAATATTATCCACTTTTTCCATGAAAAAGGTGGCAAGAGCCTCACATTACTCATCTGATGTCATGCGGGGTGCTGGGGGTAGCCCTGCCTGTTTAAGATCTTTAAGTATACCAAAGATACATTTAGCAGGGTTTTTACTGCCCTTGATCTCAACTGCGTAATAGGCTGCCCGCTCTGACTGGATGGTCCTCAGGTAGTCCTTGATAGCGGCCTGATAGTGCCCCTTGGCTAACAAACCATAGTCACGTCTCCACACCCGTTTCAACCTTTTGCAGATTTTACACATGCTGGCAAGCTTATTACTGTACCAAGGGCTAGACTTGGTATTACGGCACTTAGACCACCAAGCTGGAATGAGCAGGTCTAATGGCTGACGGATCCAGTCCGACAGTGCTTTTTCAGCAGCATCCGGGCCATCCGGTAGGTTAAGGGCATTTGTGGACAGGAGGGCATGAAATTGTTCGGTCTTTAATTTATGCAACAGGCGGCTATAGGAGGAGTGCTGAGCCACCTTCTGAGAGGGACCTACCCCAGTGAGGTTCATCAATATCAAGTAATGGTCAGACCAGCACACCGGGGCTGGGGGATTGACTGTAAGGGAGCGCAGGTTTGAAAAGACTGGATCCAACAAGTGGCCGGCACAGTGAGTAGGGCCTTGGACCAGTTGAATCAACTGACATGCCTCAAAGTCCACCACAAAGCTACATATCTCCGGATCCAGAGGATTGTCCAAAAGTCTCACTTAGGGCGTGCCCTCCCACACTTATAATCACTCAAACACTTAGAGGCACACTCAGGGGTTTGAGTATGCGCACCATCAATGTCTCAGTGACGTACTCAGAGTCACAGTCAGGGATATGGGTCTGGATACTGTCACTATCTCAAACACACACACTCAGAGGGACATTGATGGACCTGACTATGTACATTACAATCAACTCAGTGATGCACCAATAGAGGCAAAGCCAAATTAAACCATCCAGAGTCATACATGGTGGTATGTGTATGGACTACGTCAATTACTCAGGCACCCACAGACACGGTTCTACGCCTCCAGCATTGGCTGCACAGCAGTGGCTCCCAATACAGGAAAGGATCCAGTTTAAAGTCCACGGTGTGGCCCACTGGGCAATGCATGGAAAAGGTCCCCTTATCCCGCAACTCCTCTTCCCCTATCTTCCGAGAAGATCATTGCGTTCAGAGAATTATTTTCCTGTTCACCATACCTAAGGTCAATAGGGCAAGGTGTGGTGACAGCTCCTTTGCTTTCCAGACGCTAAGCTGTGGAATAGCCTCCCAGCCAATCTCAGACTAACCCGGCCAGAAACTACTTTCAGGAAGCTCATAAAAGCCTACCTCTTCTAGCTGTCATGTTCTCTTTATTGCTTGCCTAGGTATTAAAGGTTGTGTCTCTTTCAAGCCCGGCAGGCCTTACGGGGCAGCTATGCGCTATACAAAACTGCCTGAACAGAGGCACAATCGAGTACAAGTCCTGACTATGACCATCTTAAATGTGCTGACTATGACCATTTTACAAAACTGCTTGAATAGCGGAACGCTCAAGGACATGTGCTGACTATGACCATCTTAAAAAACTGCTTGAATAGCTGCACGCATGAGGACATGAGCTAACTATGACCATCTTACAAAACTGCTTGAATAGCGGCACACTCGAGGACATGTGCTGACTATGACCATCTTATATGTGCTGACTATGACCATTTTACAAAACTGCCTGAATAGCGGTACGCTCTGGACATGTGCTGACTATGACCATCTTAAAAAACAGCTTGAATAGCGGCACGCTCAAGGACATGTGCTGACTATGACCATCTTACAAAACTGCTTGAATAGCGACACACTCAAGGACATGTGCTGACTATGAACATCTTACATGTGCTGACTAGGACCATCTTACAAAACTGTTTGAATAGCGGCATGCTCGAGGACATGTGCTGACTATGCCCGGCTTACAAAACTGCTTGAATAGCGGCACGTTCGCAGACATGTGCTGACTGCCCATCTTCCAAACTCTTTCAATAGCGGCACACTCAAGGACATGCGGTGACTATGCCCATCTTACAAAACTGCTTGAATAGCGGCACGCTCAAAGACATGTGCTGACTATGACCATCTTACAAAACTGCTTGAATAGCGACACACTCAAGGACATGTGCTGACTATGAACATCTTACATGTGCTGACTAGGACCATCTTACAAAACTGTTTGAATAGCGGCATGCTCGAGGACATGTGCTGACTATGCCCGTCTTAAAAAACTGCATGAATGGCGGCACGTTCGCGGACATGTGCTGACTATGCCCATCTTACAAAACTCTTTCAATAGCGGCACACTCAAGGACATGCGGTGACTATGTCCATCTTACAAAACTGCGTGAATAGCGGCACGCTCGAGGAAAAGTGCTGACTATGCCCATCTTACAAAACTGCTTGAATAGCGGCACGCTCGAGGACATGTGCTGACTATGCTCCTCTTACTAAACTGCTTGAATAGTGGCACACTCAAGTACATGCTCTGACTATGCCCATTGTACAAAACTGCTTGACTAGCGGAACGCTCGAGGACATGTTCTGACTATGCCCATCTTACAAAACTGCTTGAATAGAGGCACGCTCGAGGACATGTGCTGATTATGTCCATCTTACAAAACTGCTTGAATAGAGGCACACTCGAGGACATGTGCTGACTATACCCATCTTACAAAACTGCTTGAATAGCGGCACGCTCGAGGACATGTGCTGACTATGCCCATCTTACAAAACTGCTTGAATAGAGGCACGTTCGAGGACAAGTGCTGACTATGACCATCTTACAAAACGGCTTGAATAGAGGCATGCTCGAGGACATGTGCTGACTATGCACATCTTACAAAACTGATTTGAATAGCGGCACACTCAAGGACATGTGCTGAATATTACCATCTTTCAAAACTGCTTGAATAGCGGCACGCTCGAGGACATGTGCTCACTATGACCATCCTACAAAACTGCTTGAATGGCGGCACGCTCGAGGACATGTGCTGACTATGCCCATCTTACAAAACTGCTTGAATAGAGACACGTTCGAGGACAAGTGCTGACTATGACCATCTTACAAAACTGCTTGAATAGAGGCATGCTCGAGGACATGTGCTGACTATGCACATCTTACAAAACTGATTTGAATAGCGGCACACTCAAGGACATGTGCTGAATATTACCATCTTTCAAAACTGCTTGAATAGCGGCACACTCAAGGACATGTGCTGAATATTACCATCTTTCAAAACTGCTTGAATAGCGGCACGCTCGAGGACATGTGTTGAATATTACCATCTTTCAAAACTGCTTGAATAGCGGCACGCTCGAGGACATGTGCTCACTGTGACCATCTTACAAAACTGTTTGAATAGCGGCATGCTCGAGGACATGTGCTGACTATGCCCGTCTTACAAAACTGCTTGAATAGCGGCATGTTCGCAGACATGTGCTGACTATGCCCATCTTCCAAACTCTTTCAATAGCGGCACACTCAAGGACATGCGGTGACTATGCCCATCTTACAAAACTGCTTGAATAGCGGCACGCTCAAGGACATGTGCTGACTATGACCATCTTACAAAACTGCTTGAATAGCGACACACTCAAGGACATGTGCTGACTATGAACATCTTACAAGTGCTGACTAGGACCATCTTACAAAACTGTTTGAATAGCGGCATGCTCGAGGACATGTGCTGACTATGCCCGTCTTAAAAAACTGCATGAATAGCGGCACGTTCGCGGACATGTGCTGACTATGCCCATCTTACAAAACTCTTTCAATAGCGGCACACTCAAGGACATGCGGTGACTATGCCCATTGTACAAAACTGCTTGACTAGCGGATCGCTCGAGGACATGTTCTGACTATGCCCATCTTACAAAACTGCTTGAATAGAGGCACGCTCAAGGACATGTGCTGATTATGCCCATCTTACAAAACTGCTTGAATAGAGGCACGCTCGAGGACATGTGCTGACTATACCCATCTTACAAAACTGCTTGAATAGCGGCACGCTCGAGGACATGTGCTGACTATGCCCATCTTACAAAACTGCTTGAATAGAGGCACGTTCGAGGACAAGTGCTGACTATGACCATCTTACAAAACTGCTTGAATAGAGGCATGCTCGAGGACATGTGCTGACAATGCACATCTTACAAAACTGATTTGAATAGCGGCACACTCAAGGACATGTGCTGAATATTACCATCTTTCAAAACTGCTTGAATAGCGGCACACTCAAGGACATGTGCTGAATATTACCATCTTTCAAAACTGCTTGAATAGCGGCACGCTCGAGGACATGTGCTAACTATAACCATCTTATAAAACTGCTTGAATAGTGGCACGCTCGAGGACATGTGCTGACTATGACCATCTTACAAAACTGCTTGAATAGCGGCACACTCAAAGACATGTGCTGACTATGACCATCTTACATGTGCTGACTATGACCATCTTACATGTGCTGACTATGACCATCATACACTTGCTGACTATGACCATCTTACAATACGGCTTGAATAGCGGCATGCTCGAGGACATATGGTGACTAGGACCATCTTACAAAACTGCTTTTATAGAGGCACGCTCGACGACAGGTGCTGACTATGACCATCTTCCAAAACTGCTTGAATAGAGGCACGCTCAAGGACATGTGCTGACTATGACCATCTTACAAAACTGCTTGAATAGCAACACACTCAAGGACATGTGCTGACTATGAACATCTTACATGTGCTGACTAGGACCATCTTACAAAACTGCTTGAATAGCGGCATGCTCGAGGACATGCGGTGACTATGCCCATCGTACAAAACTGCGTGAATAGCGGCAAGCTCGAGGACATGTGCTGACTATGCTCATCTTACTAAACTGCTTGAATAGCGGCACGCTCAAGTACATGCTCTGACTATACCCATCGTACAAAACTGCTTGACTAGCGGCACACTCGAGGACATGTGCTGACCATGACCATCTTACATGAGCTGACTATGACCATCTTACAAAACTGCTTGAAAAGCAGCACGCTCAAGGACATCTGCTGACTATGACCATCTTACAAAACTGCTTGAATAACGACACGCTTGAGGACATGTGCTGACTATGACCATTTTACAAAATTGCTTTTATAGAGGAACACTCGATGACATGTGCTGACTATGACCATCTTACAAAACTGCGTGAATAGCGGCACGCTCGAGGACATGTGCTGACTATGACCATTTTACGTGTGCTGACTATGACCATCTTACAAAACTGCTTGAAAAGTGGCACGCTCGAGGACATGTGCTGACAATGACCATCTTGCAAAACTGCTTCAATAGCGGCATGCTCGAGGACATGTGCTGAATATGACCATCTTACAAAACTGCTTGAATAGAGGCACGCTCGAGGACATGTGCTGACTATGCCCATCTTACAAAACTGCTTGAATAGAGGCACGCACGAGGACATGTGCTGTCTATGCCCATCTTACAAAACTGCTTGAATAGCGGCACGCTCGAGGACATGTGCTGACTATGCCCATCTTACAAAACTGCTTGAATAGAGGCACGCTCGAGAACATGTGCTGACTTTGACCATCTTACAAAACTGCTTGAATAGAGGCATGCTCGAGGACATGTGCTGACTATGCACATCTTACAAAACTGATTGAATAGCGGCACACTCAAGGACATGTGCTGAATATTACCATCTTTCAAAACTGCTTGAATAGCGGCACGCTCGAGGACATGTGCTCACTATGACCATCCTACAAAACTGCTTGAATGGCGGCACGCTCGAGGACATGTGCTGACTATGCCCATCTTACAAAACTGCTTGAATAGAGACACGTTCGAGGACAAGTGCTGACTATGACCATCTTACAAAACTGCTTGAATAGAGGCATGCTCGAGGACATGTGCTGACTATGCACATCTTACAAAACTGATTTGAATAGCGGCACACTCAAGGACATGTGCTGAATATTACCATCTTTCAAAACTGCTTGAATAGCGGCACACTCAAGGACATGTGCTGAATATTACCATCTTTCAAAACTGCTTGAATAGCGGCACGCTCGAGGACATGTGTTGAATATTACCATCTTTCAAAACTGCTTGAATAGCGGCACGCTCGAGGACATGTGCTCACTGTGACCATCTTACAAAACTGTTTGAATAGCGGCATGCTCGAGGACATGTGCTGACTATGCCCGTCTTACAAAACTGCTTGAATAGCGGCATGTTCGCAGACATGTGCTGACTATGCCCATCTTCCAAACTCTTTCAATAGCGGCACACTCAAGGACATGCGGTGACTATGCCCATCTTACAAAACTGCTTGAATAGCGGCACGCTCAAGGACATGTGCTGACTATGACCATCTTACAAAACTGCTTGAATAGCGACACACTCAAGGACATGTGCTGACTATGAACATCTTACAAGTGCTGACTAGGACCATCTTACAAAACTGTTTGAATAGCGGCATGCTCGAGGACATGTGCTGACTATGCCCGTCTTAAAAAACTGCATGAATAGCGGCACGTTCGCGGACATGTGCTGACTATGCCCATCTTACAAAACTCTTTCAATAGCGGCACACTCAAGGACATGCGGTGACTATGCCCATTGTACAAAACTGCTTGACTAGCGGATCGCTCGAGGACATGTTCTGACTATGCCCATCTTACAAAACTGCTTGAATAGAGGCACGCTCAAGGACATGTGCTGATTATGCCCATCTTACAAAACTGCTTGAATAGAGGCACGCTCGAGGACATGTGCTGACTATACCCATCTTACAAAACTGCTTGAATAGCGGCACGCTCGAGGACATGTGCTGACTATGCCCATCTTACAAAACTGCTTGAATAGAGGCACGTTCGAGGACAAGTGCTGACTATGACCATCTTACAAAACTGCTTGAATAGAGGCATGCTCGAGGACATGTGCTGACAATGCACATCTTACAAAACTGATTTGAATAGCGGCACACTCAAGGACATGTGCTGAATATTACCATCTTTCAAAACTGCTTGAATAGCGGCACACTCAAGGACATGTGCTGAATATTACCATCTTTCAAAACTGCTTGAATAGCGGCACGCTCGAGGACATGTGCTAACTATAACCATCTTATAAAACTGCTTGAATAGTGGCACGCTCGAGGACATGTGCTGACTATGACCATCTTACAAAACTGCTTGAATAGCGGCACACTCAAAGACATGTGCTGACTATGACCATCTTACATGTGCTGACTATGACCATCTTACATGTGCTGACTATGACCATCATACACTTGCTGACTATGACCATCTTACAATACGGCTTGAATAGCGGCATGCTCGAGGACATATGGTGACTAGGACCATCTTACAAAACTGCTTTTATAGAGGCACGCTCGACGACAGGTGCTGACTATGACCATCTTCCAAAACTGCTTGAATAGAGGCACGCTCAAGGACATGTGCTGACTATGACCATCTTACAAAACTGCTTGAATAGCAACACACTCAAGGACATGTGCTGACTATGAACATCTTACATGTGCTGACTAGGACCATCTTACAAAACTGCTTGAATAGCGGCATGCTCGAGGACATGCGGTGACTATGCCCATCGTACAAAACTGCGTGAATAGCGGCAAGCTCGAGGACATGTGCTGACTATGCTCATCTTACTAAACTGCTTGAATAGCGGCACGCTCAAGTACATGCTCTGACTATACCCATCGTACAAAACTGCTTGACTAGCGGCACACTCGAGGACATGTGCTGACTATGACCATCTTACATGAGCTGACTATGACCATCTTACAAAACTGCTTGAAAAGCAGCACGCTCAAGGACATCTGCTGACTATGACCATCTTACAAAACTGCTTGAATAACGACACGCTTGAGGACATGTGCTGACTATGACCATTTTACAAAATTGCTTTTATAGAGGAACACTCGATGACATGTGCTGACTATGACCATCTTACAAAACTGCGTGAATAGCGGCACGCTCGAGGACATGTGCTGACTATGACCATTTTACGTGTGCTGACTATGACCATCTTACAAAACTGCTTGAAAAGTGGCACGCTCGAGGACATGTGCTGACAATGACCATCTTGCAAAACTGCTTCAATAGCGGCATGCTCGAGGACATGTGCTGAATATGACCATCTTACAAAACTGCTTGAATAGAGGCACGCTCGAGGACATGTGCTGACTATGCCCATCTTACAAAACTGCTTGAATAGAGGCACGCACGAGGACATGTGCTGTCTATGCCCATCTTACAAAACTGCTTGAATAGCGGCACGCTCGAGGACATGTGCTGACTATGCCCATCTTACAAAACTGCTTGAATAGAGGCACGCTCGAGGACATGTGCTGACTTTGACCATCTTACAAAACTGCTTGAATAGAGGCATGCTCGAGGACATGTGCTGACTATGCACATCTTACAAAACTGATTGAATAGCGGCACACTCAAGGACATGTGCTGAATATTACCATCTTTCAAAACTGCTTGAATAGCGGCACGCTCGAGGACATGTTCTGACTATGCCCATCTTAAACAACTGCTTGAATAGCGGTACGCTCGAGGACATGGGCTGACTATGCCTATCTTACAATACTGCTTGAATAGCGGCACACTGGAGCACATGTGCTGACTATGCCCATCTTAGAAAACTGCTTGAATAGCGGCACGCTCAAGGACATGTGCTGACTATGCCCATCTTGCAAAACTCTTTGAATAGCGGCACGCTCGAGAACATGCGCTGACTATGCCCATCCTACAAAACTGCTTGAATAGCGGCACCCTCGAGGACATGCGCTGACAATGCCCATCTTTCAAAACTGCTTGAACAGAGGCACACTCGAGGACATGCGCTGACTATGCCCATCTTACAAAACTGCTTGAATAGCGGCACGCTCGCGGACATGCCCTGACTATGCCCATCTTACAAAACTGCTTGAATAGCGGCACACTCAAGGACATGTGCTGACTATGACCATCTTACATGTGCTGACTATGACCATCTTTCAAAACTGCTTGAATAGCGGCACGCTCGAGGTCCTGTGCTCACTATGACCATCTTACAAAACTGCTTGAATAGCGGCATGCTGGGGGACATGCGCTGACTATGACCATCTTAAAAAACTGCCTGAATAGAGGCTCGCTCGAGGGCATGCGCTGACTATGCCCATCCTACAAAACTGTATGAACAGTGGCATGCTCGAGGACATGCGCTGACTATGCCCATCTTACAAAACTGCTTGAATAGCGCACGCTCGAGGACATACGCCGAATATGCCTATCTTACAAAACTGCTTGAATAGCGCACGCTCGAGGACATACGCCGACTATGCCTATCTTACAAAACTGCTTGAATAGCGGCATGCTCGAGGACATATGGTGACTATGACCATCTTGCAAAACTGCTTTTATAGAGGCACGCTCGACGACATGTGCTGACTATGACCATCTTACAAAACTGCTTGAATAGCGGCACACTCGAGGACATGTGCTGACTATGACCATCTTACAAAACTGCTTGAATAACGGCACGCTCGAGGACATGTGCTGACTATGACCATCTTACGAAACTGCTTGAATAGCGGCACGCTCGAGGACGTGTGCTGACTATGCCCATCTTACAAAACTGCTTGAATAGAGGCAAGCTCGAGGACATGCGCTGACTATGCCCACCTTCCAAAACTGCTTGAATAGCGCACCCTCGAGGACATGCGCCGACTATGCCCATCTTACAAAACTGTTGAATAGCGGCACACTCTTGGACATGTGCTGACTATGACCATCTTACATGTGCTGACTATGACCATCTTACATGTGCTGACTATGACCATCTTACACTTGCTGACTATGACCATCTTACACAACTGCTTGAATAGCGGCATGCTCGAGGACATATGGTGACTATGACCATCTTACAAAACTGCTTTGATAGAGGAACGCTCGACGACAGGTGCTGACTATGACCATCTTACAAAACTGCTTGAATAGAGGCACGCTCGAGGACATGTGCCGACTATGACCATCTTATGAAACTGCTTGAATAGCAGCACACCCAAAGACATGTGCTGACTATGACCATCTTACATGTGCTGACTATGACCATCTTACAAAACTGCTTGAATAGCGGCACGCTCGAGGACATGTGCTGACTATGAAGATCTAACAAAACAGCTTGAATAGCGGAACGCTCAAGGACATGTGCTGACTATGACCATCTTACAAAACTGCTTGAATAGCGACACACTCAAGGACATGTGCTGACTATGAACATCTTACATGTGCTGACTAGGACCATCTTACAAAACTGCGTGAATAGCGGCAAGCTCGAGGACATGTGCTGACTATGCTCATCTTACTAAACTGCTTGAATAGCGGCACGCTCAAGTACATGCTCTGACTATGCCCATCGTACAAAACTGCTTGACTAGCGGCACGCTAGAGGACATGTTCTGACTATGCCCATCTTACAAACCTGCTTGAATAGAGGCATGCTCGAGGACATGTGCTGACTATGAACATCTTACATGTGCTGACTAGGACCATCTTACAAAACTGCGTGAATAGCGGCACACTCAAAGACATGTGCTGACTATGACCATCTTACATGTGCTGACTATGACTATCTTACATGTGCTGACTATGACCATCATACACTTGCTGACTATGACCATCTTACAATACGGCTTGAATAGCGGCATGCTCGAGGACATATGGTGACTAGGACCATCTTACAAAACTGCTTTTATAGAGGCACGCTCGACGACAGGTGCTGACTATGACCATCTTCCAAAACTGCTTGAATAGAGGCACGCTCAAGGACATGTGCTGACTATGACCATCTTACAAAACTGCTTGAATAGCAACACACTCAAGGACATGTGCTGACTATGAACATCTTACATGTGCTGACTAGGACCATCTTACAAAACTGCTTGAATAGCGGCATGCTCGAGGACATGCGGTGACTATGCCCATCGTACAAAACTGCGTGAATAGCGGCAAGCTCGAGGACATGTGCTGACTATGCTCATCTTACTAAACTGCTTGAATAGCGGCACGCTCAAGTACATGCTCTGACTATACCCATCGTACAAAACTGCTTGACTAGCGGCACACTCGAGGACATGTGCTGACTATGACCATCTTACATGAGCTGACTATGACCATCTTACAAAACTGCTTGAAAAGCAGCACGCTCAAGGACATCTGCTGACTATGACCATCTTACAAAACTGCTTGAATAACGACACGCTTGAGGACATGTGCTGACTATGACCATTTTACAAAATTGCTTTTATAGAGGAACACTCGATGACATGTGCTGACTATGACCATCTTACAAAACTGCGTGAATAGCGGCACGCTCGAGGACATGTGCTGACTATGACCATTTTACGTGTGCTGACTATGACCATCTTACAAAACTGCTTGAAAAGTGGCACGCTCGAGGACATGTGCTGACAATGACCATCTTGCAAAACTGCTTCAATAGCGGCATGCTCGAGGACATGTGCTGAATATGACCATCTTACAAAACTGCTTGAATAGAGGCACGCTCGAGGACATGTGCTGACTATGCCCATCTTACAAAACTGCTTGAATAGAGGCACGCACGAGGACATGTGCTGTCTATGCCCATCTTACAAAACTGCTTGAATAGCGGCACGCTCGAGGACATGTGCTGACTATGCCCATCTTACAAAACTGCTTGAATAGAGGCACGCTCGAGGACATGTGCTGACTTTGACCATCTTACAAAACTGCTTGAATAGAGGCATGCTCGAGGACATGTGCTGACTATGCACATCTTACAAAACTGATTGAATAGCGGCACACTCAAGGACATGTGCTGAATATTACCATCTTTCAAAACTGCTTGAATAGCGGCACGCTCGAGGACATGTTCTGACTATGCCCATCTTAAACAACTGCTTGAATAGCGGTACGCTCGAGGACATGGGCTGACTATGCCTATCTTACAATACTGCTTGAATAGCGGCACACTGGAGCACATGTGCTGACTATGCCCATCTTAGAAAACTGCTTGAATAGCGGCACGCTCAAGGACATGTGCTGACTATGCCCATCTTGCAAAACTCTTTGAATAGCGGCACGCTCGAGAACATGCGCTGACTATGCCCATCCTACAAAACTGCTTGAATAGCGGCACCCTCGAGGACATGCGCTGACAATGCCCATCTTTCAAAACTGCTTGAACAGAGGCACACTCGAGGACATGCGCTGACTATGCCCATCTTACAAAACTGCTTGAATAGCGGCACGCTCGCGGACATGCCCTGACTATGCCCATCTTACAAAACTGCTTGAATAGCGGCACACTCAAGGACATGTGCTGACTATGACCATCTTACATGTGCTGACTATGACCATCTTTCAAAACTGCTTGAATAGCGGCACGCTCGAGGTCCTGTGCTCACTATGACCATCTTACAAAACTGCTTGAATAGCGGCATGCTGGGGGACATGCGCTGACTATGACCATCTTAAAAAACTGCCTGAATAGAGGCTCGCTCGAGGGCATGCGCTGACTATGCCCATCCTACAAAACTGTATGAACAGTGGCATGCTCGAGGACATGCGCTGACTATGCCCATCTTACAAAACTGCTTGAATAGCGCACGCTCGAGGACATACGCCGAATATGCCTATCTTACAAAACTGCTTGAATAGCGCACGCTCGAGGACATACGCCGACTATGCCTATCTTACAAAACTGCTTGAATAGCGGCATGCTCGAGGACATATGGTGACTATGACCATCTTGCAAAACTGCTTTTATAGAGGCACGCTCGACGACATGTGCTGACTATGACCATCTTACAAAACTGCTTGAATAGCGGCACACTCGAGGACATGTGCTGACTATGACCATCTTACAAAACTGCTTGAATAACGGCACGCTCGAGGACATGTGCTGACTATGACCATCTTACGAAACTGCTTGAATAGCGGCACGCTCGAGGACGTGTGCTGACTATGCCCATCTTACAAAACTGCTTGAATAGAGGCAAGCTCGAGGACATGCGCTGACTATGCCCACCTTCCAAAACTGCTTGAATAGCGCACCCTCGAGGACATGCGCCGACTATGCCCATCTTACAAAACTGTTGAATAGCGGCACACTCTTGGACATGTGCTGACTATGACCATCTTACATGTGCTGACTATGACCATCTTACATGTGCTGACTATGACCATCTTACACTTGCTGACTATGACCATCTTACACAACTGCTTGAATAGCGGCATGCTCGAGGACATATGGTGACTATGACCATCTTACAAAACTGCTTTGATAGAGGAACGCTCGACGACAGGTGCTGACTATGACCATCTTACAAAACTGCTTGAATAGAGGCACGCTCGAGGACATGTGCCGACTATGACCATCTTATGAAACTGCTTGAATAGCAGCACACCCAAAGACATGTGCTGACTATGACCATCTTACATGTGCTGACTATGACCATCTTACAAAACTGCTTGAATAGCGGCACGCTCGAGGACATGTGCTGACTATGAAGATCTAACAAAACAGCTTGAATAGCGGAACGCTCAAGGACATGTGCTGACTATGACCATCTTACAAAACTGCTTGAATAGCGACACACTCAAGGACATGTGCTGACTATGAACATCTTACATGTGCTGACTAGGACCATCTTACAAAACTGCGTGAATAGCGGCAAGCTCGAGGACATGTGCTGACTATGCTCATCTTACTAAACTGCTTGAATAGCGGCACGCTCAAGTACATGCTCTGACTATGCCCATCGTACAAAACTGCTTGACTAGCGGCACGCTAGAGGACATGTTCTGACTATGCCCATCTTACAAACCTGCTTGAATAGAGGCATGCTCGAGGACATGTGCTGACTATGAACATCTTACATGTGCTGACTAGGACCATCTTACAAAACTGCGTGAATAGCGGCAAGCTCGAGGACATGTGCTGACTATGCTCATCTTACTAAACTGCTTGAATAGCGGCACGCTCAAGTACATGCTCTGACTATGCCCATCGTACAAAACTGCTTGACTAGCGGCACGCTAGAGGACATGTTCTGACTATGCCCATCTTACAAACCTGCTTGAATAGAGGCATGCTTGAGGACATGTGCTGACTATGCCCATCTTACAAAACTGATTGAATAGCGGTACACTCGAGGACGTGTGCTGAATATCACCATCTTTCAAAACTGCTTGAATAGCGGCACGCTCGAGGACATGTGCTCACTATGACCATCTTACAAAACAGGTTGAATAGCGCACGCTGGAGGACATACGCTGACTGTGCCTATCTTACAAAACTGCTTGAATAGCAGCACGCTCGAGGACATGCGCTGACTATGCCTGTTGGACTTAGCCCTTTTCCCTGAATTTTTTTCGTTTTTATTTCTCCCAAGATGGCTGCCACAGGCCCCTGCTACTGCAGAGTGGTCTTCATTAGTAGCACCCTAGCAGCCAGGAGCTGGCTGGGACCCCACAACAATATTGCGATACCAGCCCGCCTTTTTTGTCCCATAGGTAGAATGGGGAAGCTCCTGGAATGTGCTGGAACCTTCTAGAAGGGAGGTGTGGTTTTACTTTTGCCGCCTTGGCTAGAGGTCACCTGACCTAGGGCTACTTACAGAGGGAGGGAACATTTTCTAGTCAGTTGGCCAGTGGGGTAAAGCAGAGCTGGAGAATCCACGCAGGAGTTTTAGGCGGTAGGGCCTAGCCAGGGACTTATGCCTCTGAGAGTGACAGGATTTAGGTGCTGCCTCTTAAGTGAGTGAGGGATCCTGTAAAGCCCACTGATCTTGCCCAGCAGTAGGAGGACCCAGGGAACCTCTGCCCAGCCTGACTAGGAAGGACCTAGTCGCCGACTCAATCCCTACCCCCCAGGAACAGAACCCCCCAAGGGCGCCAGAGACATCTGCGCCATCAGGACTGAATGCTGAAACCTCATGTCCTGACTGCATGCTGAAACTGAATGCTGAAACCTCATGTCCTGACTGCCTGCTGAAACCGAATGCTGAGACTTCAGGTCAAAACTGACCACTGAAACTTTATGCCAAAGCTGATTGCGGAATTGCTGGGGATCAACCAGGTACTAGCGCTGAGACCCCTGCGCTCCCTGACCTGGCCTGGGATCCCCTGCATCGATCTCCGTTGAGCGCGGAGCTCTCCCGCTTAATTTGACCCCCCCCCCGGCACGGGGACCAGAGCGCGCTCACCGCCGCGGCCCGGAAGCCTGAAGTGTGCCCCCTCATCGTGTCGAGGCCCGCGGAGAAGCCCGGGGCCCCCTCGCTGCCGTCGCAGCTGCTGGTGGAGGTTTGTGAGGCCGTGGCCTGCCCCCGTCGCGGAAGGACCGACTGCGGAGTTCGGAGCTGGTTGGGACGCCTCAAGACGTCGAGATCAAGGTAAGCCCGGGAGGCTTGGGCCGGACCCGGTGCGCCCCCTACAGGCCGGGAGCAACACCACACCCTGAGACCCTGGTTCCCCTCCGTGGGAGTTCCCACCGTTCACTCAAGACTTCGACACCCCTCCGAGGGATTGCCCCTTCCTCCGAGGCTGTCGAGTAGCGTGGTGCCCCACGAACTGCACAGAAGTACTTGAGGCTTGCTTAAATACGAGTAGCGTGGTGCCCCACGAACTGCACAGAAGTACTTGAGGTTTGCTTAAATATGAGTAGCGTGGTGCCCCACGAACTGCACAGAAGTACTTGAGACTTCATTATTACGAGTAGCGCTATGTTTACAGGTTCTGCTCCTAAGTGCTCAATGCTTCATTATTACGAGTAGCGCTATGTTTACAGGTTCTGCTCCGAAGTGTTCAACGTTCCATTATTACGAGTAGCGCTATGTTTACAGGTTCTGCTCCAAAGTGCTCAATGCTTCATTATTACGAGTAGCGCTATGTTTACAGGTTCTGCTCCAAAGTGCTCAATGCTTTATTATTACGAGTAGCGCTATGTTTACAGGTTCTGCTCCGAAGTGTTCAACGTTTCATTATTACGAGTAGCGCTATGTTTACAGGTTCTGCTCCAAAGTGCTCAATGCTTCATTATTACGAGTAACGCTACGTTTGCAGGTTCTGCTCCAAAGTGTTCAATGCTTCATTATTACGAGAAGCGCTATGTGCATGGGCTCTACTCACAAGGATTCCATGCGCAATTATCACGAGTAGCGCTGGGTTCTTAAGCTCAAATGTGTACGAGGCCTGACGGGTGCGAGTAGCGCGGTAACCGCCCACTGAGACGCTGAGGGTACCAGGGGTGGCGGTAAGCCCGCGAAGTCTGCCCTGAGTCCCTACTAGTCCCCAGGTGTGGCGCTACGATTCCCAGACCTTACAACGGATGTTAAGGTATACAAGTGTGGCCTAGGGCCTCAGGGGGAATGAAGTACCGGGTTTTTAGAACCCAGCGGTGCAGGGGAACACACCCTAAGACTTCGGATTCTTCCTGTTTCAGACTCACAGAAACACAGAGTCTTCTAGGTGAAATCAAAGAACGTCTTTATTGGCTGCAGACCAATCACAGATATCCGAGAAGTACAACAGGATGTATGTTCTCAGGAGACTGCTCCTGAACCAAAAACCAGTCTTTACTTATATACACAAAATTACGCTTTGGGGGCAACACCGCCCCTGTTTTACAAGTGGTCATTAACATATTTTAGTTTCAAAGGAACAGCAGAGCCATAATGACAATCCCACATTTAAGTTCATTAGTGATGCAGTCATTGTACCCAGCGAGGCTCAGAACCCTCATCAGATAACAGCAGACCCCAATAAAATGGGCACCTCCTGCTCGTAAAACAAGCCATAAAGTAGGAAACAGAGTCAGGTGTGAAAACAGCTTAGTCAGGGATCGTGTGCGAACAGGGGCTTTATGATGGGTCGAGCCCTGATGCTAATCACATTAGGCCGCGAGAAAGGAACCGGCCGGACAGGATTGACCTCGGGCAGCGGAGTCGGCTTGCACAGGTCAGAGAGAAGTCACAGAAGGTGTACGTGTCCTTTAGGCCTTAGTGCGCAGCCTATGTGAGGGCAACCACAAAATGGCTACTGTACTAAAATGGAACCCACGGATACAACATGTAGTATCGTACACACGGTGAATTCATCAGTGAAACATGACGAGAACACTCATACATACCGCGTTGCTCATTTGCGGTTCGCTGATACCAAAATTGGCATGGTAAGACCATGCCACCTACACGGTTCCGATTTTTACAGTACCACAGACCCTCCTTTTGCCCTTACATAGGCAAGAACTATACTAATCTGAGTCCGAGTCTATATTCATAAAGTCATGGAGATGTTGCTGTAGCATCATCCTATTGCTTAGCTCGTCCTTCGATATAGGTTTCCTTACACATGATGTAACACAGAGGCTACACATTACAGGGGCACACTGTATACATAAACAGAACAGAAAAAGGATGGCTAAAATCATTCCAATGACTATTAGAATCTTCCATCCCCAAGCTGATATCAGTCCCCAGAACCACCCCATCATTGACCAATCTCCTTTATCTACGTGAATGGATTCGGAAATCTTATGCAGTTTGGAAATGGCCTGGTAGACTGTCGGAGCGTTATCCGGTATGAAAATACAACAGCTCGATTGGATAACCTTGCATACCCCACCACGGTCTGCAAGTATGACGTCTAGAACCATACGGTTCTGCAACGTCATCAGGCGATCCGCTTGAAGCTCAGCTGTCAAGTTACCAAGGGCACCGGCCGTTACATTAACAGTGGATTCAACTACACGGGTCAGTTGTCTCAGGTTCCGACTATTGACCATTGGTCCCCAAAACGGCAGGAAACCCAGGAAAAAGTCTCCCGCTTCCTGACCGGCAGTATCTTCCTTACTAACAACACCTCTCACAACTCTGGTCTTATGATAATCAGAGGCGGCAGTAAATGTTGGTGGTAGCAAATTCGCAACATAACACGTGCCCGAGAAATCAGGGGGCAACCATGTATATACTCGATCATTGCAGACAAAGTATGTACCCTTGGCAGCCAAAAACGCAGGGGAAAACTGTGATGGAAAAGTGTATGTTTCAGTACAGTTACTCTTCCCTAGCTGAGCTCTTGGATTCTGACCATTACCTTGTAGACAGAACCGACCTATGTGGGGTACGACCCAAATCGGAGATTAACTTTTGCGCTGTTTTTCACCCAAACTGATGCTATACCCAGTCGTGTTCCAACCTACATAAGCTCGCAACTCATCTTTGGGAATAGATGTATATGCATCGATATCTCTACTCATATCTGCAACTCCTTTCATCAAGGCTTTATTATTCGAGTTAGGTCTAATGGAACGCGGTGGTTGCTGGGAGTAGGTTTCAAGCGCAAAAAGAAACATGGTCTGGAATGCCCATGATGAACCATTATAGCTAAACGGCAGTACTAGATATGGGATGTCCTTATTAATGGTGTGTGGCATCAAACCACACACCCAGCAGTTCGTTGTATTCATAACTAGTTGGTGCTGGTGCAGGAGTTGAATGAACGAATTGTTTACAAATTCAGCACGTCTAGCTTGTTCGTGTTCTGGCAGAGGGTGGAAAGAGTGTTGGAAAACCGTAGGAAGAGGTGTGGGCTGTACAGTGGGTGCAAATGACACTTGGAAAGACAACAATACACAACCTACAGAAAACATCATTATGCTAGAGAGCACAAACAGACATAATACTACAAAACATTTGCTATTCATTATTTTACATATTCTGCTCTTGAAATTTATTTCCTCGGTGGGCCTCTTCATCCTGAAAAACTCCATCCTCTAATCGTGCTGCTCGCGGCGGATGAGTATCTTCTGCTAAGAAGTACACCTCTCAGTTCAGGGAACGCCCTAGGCCAACCAGAACCGTTGACCTAACGTCCCCGGCTTGTACCCCAAAGTCTTGGCACCGCGACCCTGCAGCTGAACCCGGATGGTGGTTCGAAAAACAAAAAGGCAAAAAGTTTTTCAGATGAGAGAGCTGCACTTTTGAAAATATCAAAGGAAAATAATTTTTATTTGTCCATAGTTCTTGGCCTCAAATTATACCTATTTCTCCCAGGCACTGTCTGGTCTTGAAACAAGAGTTCAGGCTCTGTGGTATCCAATCTAATTGATGGCGATATAGCTTCTTGCAGAATGTCGTCACTTTCTCGCTCTGTATTTGTCCCCTTTACACGTGCATCGCTAAATGGCACAAAACGAGGCACAGTCTCAGCCTCGGAGTCAGCGATCCCCTCCTGGACCCACCGGTCATACGGTAGGGGCAAAGGGATCCTCTTACAGTGTACGCCGTGTATCCAATTCTTTTTCCCTTTCACTCGAACTGCTGATCTTGTCGATAGCAGGACTAGGTGGGGGCCGATCCAACGGGGCTCATCATTCTTTGCACGTTGAAATTTTTTAATTAGCACCCACGTTCCAGGATTAATAGGGTGTCCTGGAGCTTCAGAGGCCTGGGGCAGAGTATCGTGAACCTGTTGGTGTAAGACACGCAATTTAGCCGTCAATTCATACAGATAATCAAGCAGTACTGGATATTCGATTTCACTGAACTTTGTCGGCCTTGGCACTCCCCATACATTGGCCGGACGACCAAACACTATCTCATATGGACTTAGTCCCACTCGCGAATGTACAGTCATTCTTGTTGATAGGAGTGCTAAGGGCAGAGCGTCAGGCCATTTAAGACCAGAGCTCGCCTGAATTTTGGCCAACTTAAGCTTCAAGGTGCCATTGTAGCACTCTACTAATCCAGCTGATTGGGGGTGATTTGCAGCGTGAAACTTTTGCTTAATGCCTAGTCCCTCACACACATTCTTCATCACTCGGCCTACAAATTCACTCCCGTTATCACTCCATACCATCCTTGGCATTCCGAACCTAGGGAAAAATTCTTTAACTAGGGCCTTAGCTGTGGATAAGGCAGTATTGTCTTTTAGGGGATATGCTTCTATCCATTTTGAAAAGGCACAAACAACAACCAGTACATATTTCAAATTGTTGCACCTTTCCATGTGGATGAAATCTAGTTGCAGAACTTCAAAAGGATATGATGGAGGCGCAAAATGACCAGGTGGAGTTGGGGTTCCCCTACCAGGATTGTATTTCAGACATACCATACAATTTGTGACCACATTCTCTGCACATTTAGGGATTCCAGCATTCTGCCATACTGGAGCCAACAACTTACAAATCCCTTTCACACTGATATGTGCCATTCCATGCGCCATCGTAACCACTGGAAGCACATACGCATCAGGTAACAACCATCGCCGGTGTTCTGACAAATCAATCCAACAACCGTTTTCATCTAATTTACCCTTACTCTCTTTCCACATACTTAATTCTTTCTCTGTGGCTTCAGCTTGAAGGGACTTCACACTCTCTATCGTGTCTTCACACAATCCAACATCACCAACCCATCTTGCAGGGCCTGCAACATACATTCGGGTTGTCACATCTTTTGCTGTTTCTTTCGCGGTTTCGTCAGCAAATGCATTACCACGCCCAACATCATCGGTAACCTTCTTGTGTGCGCTGCATTTCACAATCGCAACTTGTAATGGCAAGGTCAGCGACTCAAGGAGATCATTCACTAACTGACCATTCTGAATCTTAGCTCCATGCGAAGTCAGGAACCCACGTTCTTTCCACAAACGCCCAAAACTATGGGCCACACCAAAAGCGTACTGACTGTCAGTATATATGTTCACTTTCATTCCTTTCGACAACACGCATGCTCTTGTGAGTGCAATTAATTCTGCTGCTTGAGCCGAATTATGTGGTATGCGTGCAGTTTCAACAATCGTGTGCAGAGTCGTGACAGCAGACGCAGCAGTCGTATCACCATTCGGAAGCTTGAAGCATGAACCATCCACCCATAAGGTACCATCACATTCAACCAGGGGAGTATCTTTAAGATCCACTCTCCCTTTTGTTTCTTCTTCTGTTCTGAACAGACAATCATGCTGTTCAACCTCATCTGTGTCTGCTGAAATTGGCAATAATGTGGCTGGATTCAACGTATTGCACCTCTTTATGTGCACATGACTTGCTAGCAGCGTCAACTCGTAACTTGACAATCGAGCATTAGTTAAATGCTGTGTCTTGGTCCTGTTTAACAATGTGTCCACTGCATGAGGAACCATTACAATCAATGTGTTATTCATTACTAATCCAGCAGACTGTCGAATAGACGCAGCTGCTGCCGCTGTAGCTCTTAAACAACTTGGCAATGCCCTCGCTACAGGGTCCAAAGTCGATGAAAAATATGCGAATGGGCGCGGTCTGTCTCCAAAAGGCTGTGTCAGTACTGACAATGCACAACCGTCCCTTTCATAAACATACAAGGTAAAAGGCTTACTATAGTCGGGGGTACCCAACACAGGAGCTGAACATAATGCCTTACGCAGTTCCACAAAACTTTTCTGACACTCTTCAGACCATGGGACAGGATTTGGTATATCTTTATATGTTAATGCTAGCAATGGTTTTGCCACTAAAGAAAAACTCGGGATCCAGTGCCTACAATATGAAGTGATGCCCACGCACTTCTCTCTTTGTCTTTGGCACACTTAATTGTGCAATGGCTTGGATTCTTTCTGGGGTCAGCTTTCTTCCCTCCTTCGAGAAGAGATGACCTAAATAGGTCACTTCTTGTCGACAATATTGCAGCTTTCAGAGAGACACTTTGTGATGGAAGGTAGACAAATGACGCAACAATGATGATGTAGCTCGTTTACAAATCTCCTCAGTATCTGCGGCGATTAGTAAATCGTCAACATACTGGATAAGGGTAGCACCTTTAGGTAAAACAAGGGCATCAAGCTGTGCTTTTAAAGCCTGACTGTATATTGATGGGCTTTCACAGTAGCCCTGTGGAGCACGTTTAAAACGGAAACTTCGACCTCCTAAACAAAAGCCAAAAATATCCCTGCTCTCCTCTGCAATCGGGATACTAAAGAAAGCATTCTTTAAATCAATTACTGAGAACCAAGCAGCGGAAGCTGGGATCATAGTCAACAAGGCTGTTATATCAGGGACCACTGGAAACTGTGGCGCAACTACCTTATTGACCTCTCTAAGATCGATCTCAAATCTGTAAACAGGTGGCTGAGAAGGGTCAGTTCATTTCAAAACAGGCAGAACCAGACTATTACAAACGTTGCCTCTTGTCTCTTCAATTACCTCCTTCTCAATCAAATCATAGATAATTGCTAACAACGCTTTTTCCCATTCCTTAGAGATCTTGTACTGGGGAATGCAGGGCAATTTAACATTGGCTTTTAAAGTGACAACATACGGCGGTATTTCCAAAAGGCCCACATCATTAGGGCCAGTGGCCCAAAGGGCATCAGGAAGAGACGACAATTCAGCTGGCAGTTCATTCTTTGACAAATACATAGGAGAAATCACTTCCTTACCCAGCGTAAGTTGTACTCCTGAGGGGGAACAATATAATGTCGCATGTAATCTCTTCAACAGGTCCAATCCTAACAAGTTTTCATTACATCCTGTCGTTAGGATGAGGGGTGCTTTCAGCTCACAAGGTCCAACAGAAAGGGCCATAGGACTTGAGATCGGGTTCCTAACCAGGGCGCCAGAAAAACCTACGGAAACATTCATTTCACCAGACAAAGGCGCGCCAGGGAGTTTGGAGCGCATAATAGAACTCTTTGCAGCACCAGTGTCCAGCAGAAAGGGCTCTGTTATACCCGCTGTAGTCACCTTAACATACGGCCCGCTCTGATCCACTGGCACTGAAACAACTCCCTCTCTCTGTCTACGGCTGTCCTAGTAATCATTCCCTTCCGTATTGTCATCTTCTGCATAGTAGTCATTATTATAGTACTGCGCTGTCTTGCCAGTCGCATTGGCTTGCTGATCAAAACTATTCATCGTATTTTGAGGCGGAAGAGGACACGCGTTCTGGGGAACATTTCCACGCCCTCTACCTCTTGGGGCTTGCTGGCCACCTCTACCTCTTGCACCATAAGCATTATTTGTGCGCTGCAACAATCTAAGACAATTATTTTTAAAGTGACCCTCCTCCTTGCAATATGAACATTGATTGGGACCGATAGGGACACGTGGTTGATATTACCCATACATTTGCTGATTATTCTGGAACTGTTGGGGTTGCTGATAGATACCCTGGGTTTGCCTATGATTATTCTGACCTGCACGTGGCGGATAAGCCTGCTGTAAAAGAACCTTCGTTTTCAACTCTTTCGTTTTCTTGTCTGTTCTATCCTTCTCATCTTTATCCCTATTTTCATAATACTGCGCAGTAGCCAGTATTTGCGCTGAGGAGGAAACGGCCCAAGAACTCTCCGAATCTTTTAATTTCTTACACAACTCTGGAAGCAAATTATGCACAAATTTATCAACAAATAACCGTTGGCCACCTTCTGTACTCATGTCCTGACCACTGTGGTCGATAAATGTTTCTTCAAACCTAGTGAAGAAATCGGACACTGTTTCATCTTTCTTCTGTTTGCATGCGGATAATTTATCCCAATTTACACGTATTGCGGGCATTAAAGTTTTCATATAATTAATTATTCTACCAGGGAGTTCTGCTACCACGGGCTCAGGCTTGGCACCACCGACCTGTCTATTGTCTGCATTAAGGATATTAGCCCATGTGTCACCTAGTTCTGCAGCATGATCTGCATTACGAATCAATCCCCACAAAGGCTGTGGAACAACATTTCCGAACAACATATCTATGTCAGCCAGGTTCATGACACACGATTCTGCAGTCTGCGATAACTCCTTATAATATCCTGCAGGGTTCTTACCGGGGTCAGGCAATGTCTGTTTAAGGGCTAATACTTCAGATCGTTTCCAGGGACCCAAACACGCTGAAAATGTGGCAAAACAGGTGGAACAGCATTCGCATCACCAGGTCTCCAAACTGGAGGACCCTCACGCATCGGATATTGTCGCGCTTTTACCTGTTTCCCTTCAGGGAATTCCTGTCCAAACAACAATTGCTGACAATCCCCATTCCTGAAAGACAGCAGTGTCGCAACTGCTTTCTCAACATCAGAACCTACAATTGTACCTTTTCCAAATTCAAATCGCACGTGACACAACTCTTGCGGACTGGAGTCTACATCATTATCTTCCAATTCATCACATAGAATTTCAAACATTTTCTCAAAAACGTACCGCTGTTGTGGCGCTTCCCACTGATGAAAAACATTAACAACAGATTCTACATCATATCTAGAAGGATAAACAATCCATCTACGTGCCATGCGGTCCAGTTCTTCTTTCTCTCTAGAACCAGGTATTTGACTACGTAACTGCTTACGCTGTGGACCAGGGGTCGTAGTAGACGACCCAAAAAGGGGTGATATAAGACTAGTGACTGCACTAGCTATTCGCTGTCGTGCAGAAGGAGAAGTCGAGGTAAGAACCGGGGGAAAAACAGAGGGAAGGAAAACGGGTGCAGATACAGATACAGGGGTAGCAGCAGGTAGGGCAGCAAGAGAGGCAGCTGATGTGCTAGGAAAAGTCGCAAGGGGCGCAGAAGTGGTAGGTAGCAAAATCGGCGGCCCTTGGGTAGGCTGTGCTACCAGGACAGGAGCCGGCTGAGGAGGAGCTGGCGGCTGCGGGAAAGCTTGCTGCGCATTAGCTGGAGGCTGCACATTTACGGGCTGTGGAGGCGCTGTAGCATTTTGCGCATACGGGGGTGGCGAACTTAGCAAATGGGACATTAGGGAATCTTTCTCTTTCTCTTTTGACTCATCTTGTTGAAGGGGTGGCAAAACTGGGTAACATTTATCAATGACTAGTTTGCGTTGCCTGTGCAACTGCTCATCCATTCGGTCCTCTTCATTATCCTTAAACTGCAAAGCTGCTTGCATTATCGACATACCTCTCTCTCTTTTATTTTTCTTTGCTAATTTAATTTCTTTTTGTTTGGCTTTCTTTCGCCATAGGCGGAAGGAATCAAACATCGCCGGCCGGGCTTTCTTCTTGAACAATTTAACTTCTAAATTATCTAGGATCTCTGCGTCGAAACTACCATTTTGGGGCCATTTTAAAACACCATCCTTTCTGGTGTATCGGACCCATACTTCATTATACGTAATGGGGCCCACGCCATGTTTCACATAGAGCTCATAAGTTGGAGTTCCAATTGGAGGAACCGGACACAAATCCTCCAATCGGGAGTCCCTTTTACAACCAAAACAAAACAGATTTCCAAATATACTAGAACCAGGCATCTTTGCTCACTAGTCTAGTTTCAAACGTCAAAGGATTATCGAATACGATAGTCTCGTGAATACACGAGTCCTCTGGCTTTGGCACTTGCAAGACCCAAATCAAAGCGATCCCGAAGGATACCAAAATCCTGAAGGATACCAAACAAACTGGGAGACGCTCCACGTATACTTAACTGAGGTATCGATGACTTCACCAGAAGACTCTCTCAATTGTTTCGCTCTACCAAATCGTCAAGGGTCCAAAACAGGGCGATTAATCAGGGCAGCAGTCCTTCGTAGCCGTCGGGACACGGAGAACCTCGCAGAAAAGACTTTCGGACCACGTCGACATGCAGGGGTCGATGAAGTGGCGGCCTTCCTCCAGAATTTCCACATGAAGCTCCTCACGAACCTCTGGCTTGGACCGGTACCACTGAAATCGCCCCGAGTTGGGCGCCAACTGAAGTACCGGGTTTTTAGAACCCAGCGGTGCAGGGGAACACACCCTAAGACTTCGGATTCTTCCTGTTTCAGACCCACAGAAACACAGAGTCTTCTAGGTGAAATCAAAGAACGTCTTTATTGGCTGCAGACCAATCACAGATATCCGAGAAGTACAACAGGATGTATGTTCTCAGGAGACTGCTCCTGAACCAAAAACCAGTCTTTACTTATATACACAAAATTACGCTTTGGGGGCAACACCGCCCCTGTTTTACAAGTGGTCATTAACATATTATAGTTTCAAAGGAACAGCAGAGCCATAATGACAATCCCACATTTCAGTTCATTAAGCATGCAGTCATTGTACCCAGCGAGGCTCAGAACCCTCATCAGATAACAGCAGACCCCAATAAAATGGGCACCTCCTGCTCGTAAAACAAGCCATAAAGTAGGAAACAGAGTCAGGTGTGGAAACAGCTTAGTCAGGGATCGTGTGCGAACAGGGGCTTTATGATGGGTCGAGCCCTGATGCTAATCACATTAGGCCACGAGAAAGGAACCGGCTGGACAGGATTGACCTCGGGCAGCTTGCACAGGTCAGAGAGAAGTCACAGAAGGTGTACGTGTCCTTTAGGCCTTAGTGCGCAGCCTATGTGAGGGCAACCACAAAATGGCTACTGTACTAAAATGGAACCCACGGATACAACATGTAGTATCGTACACACGGTGAATTCATCAGTGAAACATGACGAGAACACTCATACATACCGCGTTGCTCATTTGCGGTTCGCTGATACCAAAATTGGCATGGTAAGACCATGCCACCTACACGGTTCCGATTTTTACAGTACCACAGGAATTGCTGGTGAATATAACGCTGAGGTCATCAGGTACTGCCTACAGCACCGTTAGGTAATATTGGTGAAACAGATGCTAACCTATGTGGAGAATGCCATTGACATCTAATGAACTGCATTTACATCTAACTGCTTAGATAAACTTGAGTTATTTACATAAACTCCACAGTGTGGCGTCCCTTATTGTGTGCGTTCCCTGCTTCAGTGGATGCGTGTGTTGTATGGTCGCTTTACATATAAGCCTTTGGGTGCCCAGCCGCTCGAGTCACGTTACCCCCTTAGGGCTTGGTGACCCCAGGTCTTACAATGCCCATCTTACAAAACTGCTTGACTAGCGGCACGCTCGAGGACATGTTCTGACTATGCCCATCTTACAAAACTGCTTGAATAGAGGCATGATTGAGGACATGTGCTGAGTGTGCCCATCTTACAAAACTGCTTGAAAAGAGGAATGCTCGAGGACATGTGCTGACTATGACCATCTTACAAAACTGCTTGAATAGCGGCACGCTCAAGGACATGTGCTGAATATGCCCATCTTACAAAACTGCTTGAATAGCGGCACGCTCAAGGACATGTGCTGACTATGCCCATCTTACATAACTGCTTGAATAGAGGCATGATTGAGGACATGTGCTGAGTGTGCCCATCTTACAAAACTGCTTGAAAAGAGGAATGCTCGAGGACATGTGCTGACTATGACCATCTTACAAAACTGCTTGAATAGCGGCACGCTCAAGGACATGTGCTGAATATGCCCATCTTACAAAACTGCTTGAATAGCGGCACACTCAAGGACATGTGCTGACTATGAACATCTTACATGTTCTGACTATGACCATCTTACACAACTTCTTGAATAGCGGCATGCTCGAGGACATGTGCTGACTATGACCATCTTACAAAACCGCTTTTAAATAGGCACCCTCGAGGACAAGTGCTGACTATGACCATTCTACAAAACTGCTTGAATAGTGGCACAGTCGAGGCCATGTGCTGACTATGACAATCTTACATGTGCTGACTATGACCATCTTACAAAACTGCTTGAATAGCGGCACGCTCGAGGACATGTGCTGACTATGACCATCTTACAAAACAGCTCGAATAGAGGCACGCTCAAGGACATGTGCTGAGTATGCCAATCTTACAAAACCGCTTGAATAGAGGCACGCTCGAGGACATGTGCTGACTATGCCCATCTTACAAAACTGCTTGAATAGCGGCATACTCAAGGACATGTGCTGACTATGACCATCTTACATGTGCTGACTATGACAATCTTACACAACTGCTTGAATAGCGGCACACTCAAGGATATGTGCTGACTATGCCCACCTTACAAAATTGCTTGACTAGCGGCACACTCAAGGACATGTGCTGACTATGACCATCTTACATGTGCTGACTATGACCATCTTACACAACTGCTTGAACAGCGGCACGCTCGAGGACATGTGCTGACCATGACCATTTTACGTGTGCTGACTATGACCATCTAACAAAACTGCTTGAATAGTGCGCACGCTCGAGAACATGTGCTGACTATGACCATCTTACAAAATTGCTTGAATAGCGGCACACTCAAGGACATGTGCTGACTATGACCATCTTACATGTGCTGACCATGACCATCTTACATGTGCTGACTATGACCATCTTACACAATTGCTTGAATAGCGGCATGCTTGAGGACATATGGTGACTATGACCATCTTACAAAACTGCTTTTATAGATTCACGCTCGACAACATGTGCTGACTATGACCATCTTACAAAACTGCTTGAATAGCGGCACACTCGAGGACATGTGCTGACTATGACCATCTTACATTTGCTGACTATGACCATCTTACAAAAGTGCTTGAATAGCGGCACGCTCGAGGACATGTGTTGACTATGACCATCTTACAAAACTGCTTGAATAGCGGCACGCTCGAGGACATGTGCTGACTATGACCATCTTACGAAACTGCTTGAATAGCGGCACACTCGAGGACATGCACTGACTATGCCCATCTTACAAAACTGCTTGAATAGCGCACCCTCGAGGACTTGCGCCGACTATGCCCATCTTACAAAACTGTTGAATAGTGGCACACTCAAGGACATGTGCTGACTATGACCATCTTACATGTGCTGACTATGACCATCTTACACTTGCTGACTATGACCATCTTACACAACTGCTTGAATAGCCGCATGCTCGAGGACATATGGTGATTATGACCATCTTACAAAACTGCTTTTATAGAGGAACGCTCAACGACACGTGCTGACTCTGACTATCTTACAAAACTGCTTGTATAGAGGCACGCTCGAGGACATGTGCCGACTATGAACATCTTACGAAACTGCTTTAATAGCGGCACACCCAAGGACATGTGCTGACTATGACCATCTTACATGTGCTGACTATGACCCTCTTATAAAACTGCTTGAATAGCGGCACGCTCGAGGACATGTGATGACTATGAACATCTTACAAAACAGCTTGAATAGCGACACACTCAAGGACATGTGCTGACTATGAACATCTTACATGTGCTGACTAGGACCATCTTACAAAACTACGTGAATAGCGGAAAGCTCGAGGACATGTGCTGACTATGCTCATCTTACTAAACTGCTTGAATAGCAGCACGCTCAAGTATATGCTCCGACTATGACCATCTTCTAAAACTGCTTTTATAGAGGCACGCTCGACGACATTTGCTGACTATGACCATCTTACAAAGCTGCTTGAAAAGCAGCACACCCGAGGACATGTGCTGACTATAACTATATTACAAAACTGCTTGAATAGTGGCACGCTCGAGGACATGTGCTGACTATGACCATCTTACATAACTGTTGAATAGCGGCACTCTCAAGGACATGTGCTGACTATGACCATCTTACATGTGCTGACTATGACCATCTTACACTTGCTGACTATGACCATCTTACACAACTGCTTGAATAGTGGCATGCTCAAGGACATATGGTGATTATGACCATCTTACAAAACTGCTTTTATAGAGGAACGCTCAATGACAGGTGCTGACTCTGACTATCTTACAAAACTGCTTGTATAGAGGCACGCTCGAGGACATGTGCCGACTATGAACATCTTACGAAACTGCTTTAATAGCGGCACACCCAAGGACATGTGCTGACTATGACCATCTTACATGTGCTGACTATGACCATCTTACAAAACTGCTTGAATAGCGGCACGCTCGAGGACATGTGATGACTATGAACATATTACAAAACAGGTTGAATAGCGGCACGCTCAAGTACATGTGCTGACTATGACCATCTTACAAAACTGCTTGAATAGCGACACACTCAAGGACATGTGCTGACTATGAACATCTTACATGTGCTGACTAGGACCATCTTACAAAACTGCGTGAATAGCGGAAAGCTCGAGGACATGTTCTGACTATGCTCATCTTACTAAACTGCTTGAATAGCGGCACGCTCAAGTACATGCTCCGACTATGACCATCTTCTAAAACTGCTTTTATAGAGGCACGCTTGATGACATTTGCTGACTATGACCATCTTACAAAGCTGCTTGAAAAGCAGCACACTCAAGGACATGTGCTGACTATAACTATATTACAAAACTGCTTGAATAGTGGCACGCTCGAGGACATGTGCTGACTATGACCATCTTACAAAATTGCTTGAATAGCAGCACACTCAAGGACATGTGCTGACTATGACCATCTTACATGTTCTGACCATGACCATCTTACACGTGCTGACTATGACCATCTTACACAACTGCTTGAATAGCGGCACGCTTGAGGATATGTGCTGACTATGACCATCTTACAAAACTGCATGCTCGAGGACATATGGTGACTATGTCCATCTTGCAAAACTGCTTTTATAGAGGCACGCTCGACGACATGTGCTGACTATGACCATCTTACAAAACTGCTTGAATAGCGGCACACTCAAGGACATGTTCTGACTATGACCTTCTTACATTTGCTGACTATGACCATCTTACAAAACTGCTTGAATAGCGGCACGCTCGAGAACATGTGCTGACTATGACCATCTTACAAAACTGCTTGAATAGCGGCACACTCGAGGACATGTGCTGAATATGACCATCTTACAAAATTGCTTGAATAGCGGCACACTCAAGGACACGTGCTGACTATGCCCACCTTACAAAACTGCTTGAATAGCGGCACACTCAAGGACATGTGCTGACTATGACCATCTTACATGTGCTGTCTATGACCATCTTACACAACTGCTTGAACAGCGGCACGCTCGAGGACATGTGCTGACCATGACCATTTTACGTGTGCTGACTATGACCATCTAACAAAACTGCTTGAATAGTGGCACGCTCGAGGACATGTGCTGACTATGACCATCTTACAAAATTGCTTGAATAGTGGCACACTCAAGGACATGTGCTGACTATGACCATCTCACAAGTGCTGACCATGACCATTTTACAGGTGCTGACTATGACCATCTTACACAATTGCTTGAATAGCAGCACGCTTGAGGACATGTGCTGACTATGACCATCTTACAAAACTGCTTGAATAGCGGCATGCTCGAGGACATATGGTGACTATGACCATCTTACAAAACTGCTTTTATAGATTCACGCTCGACGACATGTGCTGACTATGACCATCTTACAAAACTGCTTGAATAGTGGCACACTCGAGGACATGTGCTGACTATGACCATCTTACATTTGCTGACTATGACCATTTTACAAAAGTGCTTGAATAGCGGCACGCTCGAGGACATGTGCTGACTATGACCATTTTACAAAACTGCTTGAATAGCGGCACGCTCGAGGACATGTGCTGACTATGACCATCTTACGAAACTGCTTGAATAGCAGCACGCTCGAGGACATGCGCTGACTATGCCCATCTTACAAAACTGCTTGAATAGCGAACCCTCGAGGACATGTTCTGACTATGCCCATCTTTCAAACCTGCTTTAATAGAGGCATGCTCGAGGACATGTGCTGACTATGCCCAGCTTAGAAAACTGCTTGAATAGAGGCACGCTTGAGGACATGTGCTGACTATGCCCATCTTACAAAACTGCTTGAATAGAGGCACGCTCGAGGACATGTGCTGACTGTGCGCATCTTCCATCTTACAAAACTGCTTGAAAAGCGGCACGCTCGAGGACATGTGCTGACTATGACCATCTTACAAAACTGCTTGAATAGAGGCATGCTAGAGGACATGTGCTGACTATGCCCGTCTTACAAAACTGATTGAATAGCGGCACACTCAAGGACATGTGGTGACTATGACCATCTTACGTGTGCTGACTATGACCATCTTACAAAACTGCTTGAATAGTGGCACACTCGAGGACGTGTGCTGAATATCACCATCTTTCAAAACTGCTTCAATAGCGGCACGCTCGAGGACATGTGCTCACTATGACCATCTTACAAAACTGCTTGAATAGCGGCACGCTCGGGGATATGTGCTGACTATGACCAGCTTAAAAAACTGCTTGAATAGCGGCACGCTCGAGGGCATGCGCTGACTATGCCCATCCTACAAAACTGTTTGAATAGCGACATGCTCGAGGACATGCGCTGACTATGACCATCTTACAAAACTGCTTGAATAGCGCACACTGGAGGACATACGCCGAATGTGCCTATCTTACAAAACTGCTTGAATAGCAGCACGCTCGAGGACATGCGCTGACTATGCCCATCTTACAAAACTGCTTGACTAGCGGCACGCTCGAGGACATGTTCTGACTATGCCCATCTTAAAAAACTGCTTGAATAGAGGCATGATTGAGGACATGTGCTGAGTGTGCCCATCTTACAAAACTGCTTGAAAAGAGCAATGCTCGAGGACATGTGCTGACTATGACCATCTTACAAAACTGCTTGAATAGCGGCACGCTCAAGGACATGTGCTGAATATGCCCATCTTACAAAACTGCTTGAATAGCTGCACGCTCAAGGACATGTGCTGACTATGCCCATCTTACATAACTGCTTGAATAGCGGCACACTCAAGGACATGTGCTGACTATGAACATCTTACATGTGCTGACTATGACCATCTTACACAACTTCTTGAATAGCGGCATGCTCGAGGACATGTGCTGACTATGACCATCTTACAAAACCGCTTTTAAATAGGCACCCTCGAGGACAAGTGCTGACTATGACCATTCTACAAAACTGCTTGAATAGTGGCACACTCGAGGCCATGTGCTGACTATGACCATCTTACATGTGCTGACTATGACTATCTTACAAAACTGCTTGAATAGCAGCACGCTCGTGGACATGTGCTGATTATGACCATCTTACAAAACTGCTTGAATAGCGGCACGCTCGAGGACATGTGCTGACTATGACCATCTTACAAAACCGCTCGAATAGAGGCACGCTTGAGGACATTTGCTGAGTATGCCAATCTTACAAAACCGCTTGAATAGAGGATCGCTCGAGGACATGTGCTGGATATGACCATCATACAAAACTGGTTGAATAGAGGCACGCTCGAGGACATGTGCTGACTATGCCCATCTTACAAAACTACTTGAATAGCGGCACACTCAAGGACATGTGCTGACTATGACCATCTTACATGTGCTGACTATGACCATCTTACACAACTGCTTGAACAGCTGCACGCTTGAGGACATGTGCTGACTATGACCATTTTATGTGTGCTGATATGACCATCTTACAAAACTGCTTGAATAGTGGCACGCTCGAGGACATGTGCTGACAATGACCATCTTGCAAAACTGCTTCAATAGTGGCACGATCGAGGACATGTGCTGAATATGACCATCTTACAAAATTGCTTGAATAGCGGCACACTCAAAGACATGTGCTGACTATGCCCACCTTACAAAACTGCTTGAATAGCGGCACACTCAAGGACATGTGCTGACTATGACCATCTTACATGTGCTGACTATGACAATCTTACACAACTGCTTGAACAGCGGCATGCTCGATGACATGTGCTGACCATGACCATTTTACGTGTGCTGACTATGACCATCTAACAAAACTGCTTGAATAGTGGCACGCTCGAGGACATGTGCTGACTATGACCATCTTACATGTGCTGACCATGACCATCTTACACGTGCTGACTATGACCACCTTACACAATTGCTTGAATAGCGGCACGCTTGAGGACATTTGCTGACTATGACCATTTTACATTTGCTGACTATGAACATCTTCCAAAAGTGCTTGAATAGCGGCACGCTCGAGGACATGTGCTGACTATGACCATCTTACAAAACTGCTTGAATAGCGGCACACTCGAGGACATGTGCTGACTATGACCATCTTACATTTGCTGACTATGACCATCTTCCAAAAGTGCTTGAATAGCGGCACGCTCGAGGACATGTGCTGACTATGACCATCTTACAAAACTGCTTGAATAGCGGCACGCTCGAGGACATGTGCTGACTATGACCATCTTACGAAACTGCTTGAATAGCGGCACGCTCGAGGACATGCGCTGACTATGCCCATCTTACAAAACTGCTTGAATAGCGCACCCTCGAGGACATGCGCCGACTATGCCCATCTTACAAAACTGTTGAATAGCGGCACACTCAAGGACATGTGCTGACTATGACCATCTTACATGTGCTGACTATGACCATCTTACACTTGCTGACTATGACCATCTTACACAACTGCTTGAATAGTGGCATGCTCGAGGACATATGGTGATTATGACCATCTTACAAAACTGCTTTTATAGAGGAACGCTCAACGACACGTGCTGACTCTGACTATCTTACAAAACTGCTTGTATAGAGGCACGCTCGAGGACATGTGCCGACTATGAACTTCTTACGAAACTGCTTTAATAGCGGCACACCCAAGGACATGTGCTGACTATGACCATCTTACATGTGCTGACTATGACCATCTTACAAAACTGCTTAAATAGCGGCACGCTCGAGGACATGTGATGACTATGAACATCTTACAAAACAGCTTGATTAGCGGCACGCTCAACGACATGTGCTGACTATGACCATCTTACAAAACTGCTTGAATAGCGACACACTCAAGGACATGTGCTGACTATGAACATCTTACATGTGCTGACTAGGACCATCTTACAAAACTGCGTGAATAGCGGAAAGCTCGAGGACATGTGCTGACTATGCTCATCTTACTAAACTGCTTGAATAACAGCACGCTCAAGTATATGCTCCGACTATGACCATCTTCTAAAACTGCTTTTATAGAGGCACGCTCATCGACATTTGCTGACTATGACCATCTTACAAAGCTGCTTGAAAAGCAGCACACTCGAGGACATGTGCTGACTATAACTATATTACAAAACTGCTTGAATAGTGGCACGCTCGAGGACATGTGCTGACTATGACCATCTTACAAAATTGTTTGAATAGCGGCACACTCAAGGACATGTGCTGACTATGACCATCTTACATGTTCTGACCATGACCATCTTACACGTGCTGACTATGACCATCTTACACAACTGCTTGAATAGCGGCATGCTTGAGGACATGTGCTGACTATGACCATCTTACAAAACTGCATGCTCGAGGACATATGGTGACTATGTCCATCTTGCAAAACTGCTTTTATAGAGGCACGCTCGACGACATGTGCTGACTATGACCATCTTACATTTGCTGACTATGACCATCTTACAAAACTGCTTGAATAGCGGCACGCTCGAGGACATGTGCTGACTATGACCATCTTACAAAACTGCTTGAATAGCGGCACACTCGAGGACATGTGCTGAATATGACCATCTTACAAAATTGCTTGAATAGCGGCACACTCAAGGACATGTGCTGACTATGCCCACCTTACAAAACTGCTTGAATAGCGGCACACTCAAGGACATGTGCTGACTATGACCATCTTACATGTGCTGACTATGACCATCTTACACAATTGCTTGAACAGCGGCACACTCGAGGACATGTGCTGACTATGACCATTTTACGTGTGCTGACTATGACCATCTAACAAAACTGCTTGAATAGTGGCACGCTCGAGGACATGTGCTGACTATGACCATCTTACAAAATTGCTTGAATACCGGCACACTCAAGGAAATGTGCTGACTATGACCATCTTACAAGTGCTGACCATGACCCTCTTACACGTGCTGACTATGACCGTCTTACACAATTGCATGAATAGCGGCACGCTTGAGGACATGTGCTGACTATGACCATCTTACAAAACTGCTTGAATAGCGGCATGCTCGAGGACATATGATGACTATGACCATCTTACAAAACTGCTTTTATAGATTCACGCTCGACGACATGTGCTGACTATGACCATCTTACAAAACTGCTTGAATAGCGGCACACTCGAGGACATGTGCTGACTATGACCATCTTACATTTGCTGACTATGACCATCTTACAAAAGTGCTTGAATAGCGGCACGCTCGAGGACATGTGCTGACTATGACCATCTTACAAAACTGCTTGAATAGCGGCACTCTCGAGGACATGTGCTGACTATGACCATCTTACGAAACTGCTTGAATAGCAGCACGCTCGAGGCCATGCGCTGCATATGCCCATCTTACAAAACTGCTTGAATAGCGAACCCTCGAGGACATGTTCTGACTATGCCCATCTTTCAAACCTGCTTGAATAGAGGCATGCTCGAGTACATGTGCTGACTATGCTCAGCTTAGAAAACTGCTTGAATAGAGGCACGCTTGAGGACATGTGCTGACTATGCCCATCTTACAAAACTGCTTGAATAGAGGCACGCTCGAGGACATGTGCTGACTATGCCCATCTTACATCTTACAAAACTGCTTGAAAAGCGGCACGCTCGAGGACATGTGCTGACTATGACCATCTTACAAAACTGTTTGAATAGAGGCATGCTAGAAGACATGTGCTGACTATGCCCGTCTTACAAAACTGCTTGAAAAGCAGCACACTCGAGGACATGTGCTGACTATAACTATATTACAAAACTGCTTGAATAGTGGCACGCTCGAGGACATGTGCTGACTATGACCATCTTACAAAACTGTTGAATAGCGGCACACTCAAGGACATGTGCTGACTATGACCATCTTACATGTGCTGACTATGACCATCTTACACTTGCTGACTATGACCATCTTACACAACTGCTTGAATAGTGGCATGCTCGAGGACATATGGTGATTATGACCATCTTACAAAACTGCTTTTATAGAGGAACGCTCAACGACAGGTGCTGACTCTGACTATCTTACAAAACTGCTTGTATAGAGGCACGCTCGAGGACATGTGCCGACTATGAACATCTTACGAAACTGCTTTAATAGCGGCACACCCAAGGACATGTGCTGACTATGACCATCTTACATGTGCTGACTATGACCATCTTACAAAACTGCTTGAATAGCGGCATGCTCGAGGACATGTGATGACTATGAACATATTACAAAACAGCTTGAATAGCGGCACGCTCAAGTACATGTGCTGACTATGACCATCTTACAAAACTGCTTGAATAGCGACACACTCAAGGACATGTGCTGACTATGAACATCTTACATGTTCTGACTATGCTCATCTTACTAAACTGCTTGAATAGCGGCACGCTCAAGTACATGCTCCGACTATGACCATCTTCTAAAACTGCTTTTATAGAGGCACGCTCGACGACATTTGCTGACTATGACCATCTTACAAAGCTGCTTGAAAAGCAGCACACTCAAGGACATGTGCTGACTATGACCATCTTACATGTTCTGACCATGACCATCTTACACGTGCTGACTATGACCATCTTACACAACTGCTTGAATAGCGGCACGCTTGAGGATATGTGCTGACTATGATCATCTTACAAAACTGCATGCTCGAGGACATATGGTGACTATGTCCATCTTGCAAAACTGCTTTTATAGAGGCACGCTAGACGACATGTGCTGACTATGACCATCTTACAAAACTGCTTGAATAGCGGCACACTCGAGGACATGTTCTGACTATGACCTTCTTACATTTGCTGACTATGACCATCTTACAAAACTGCTTGAATAGCGGCACCCTCGAGAACATGTGCTGACTATGACCATCTTACAAAACTGCTTGAATAGCGGCACACTCGAGGACATGTGCTGAATATGACCATCTTACAAAATTGCTTGAATAGCGGCACACTCAAGGACATGTGCTGACTATGCCCATCTTACAAAACTGCTTGAATAGCGGCACACTCAAGGACATGTGCTGACTATGACCATCTTACATGTGCTGTCTATGACCATCTTACACAACTGCTTGAACAGCGGCACGCTCGAGGATATGTGCTGAGCATGACCATTTTACGTGTGCCGACTATGACCATCTAACAAAACTGCTTGAATAGTGGCACGCTCGAGGACATGTGCTGACTATGACCATCTTACAAAATTGCTTGAATAGCGGCACACTCAAGGACATGTGCTGACCATGACCATCTTACAAGTGCTGACCATGACCATTTTACACGTGCTGACTATGACCATCTTACACAATTGCTTGAATAGCAGCACGCTTGAGGACATGTGCTGACTATGACCATCTTACAAAACTGCTTGAATAGCGGCATGCTCAAGGACATATGGTGACTATGACCATCTTACAAAACTGCTTTTATAGATACACGCTCGACGACATGTGCTGACTATGACCATCTTACAAAACTGCTTGAATAGTGGCACACTCGAGGACATGTGCTGACTATGACCATCTTACATTTGCTGACTATGACCATTTTACAAAAGTGCTTGAATAGCGGCACGCTCGAGGACATGTGCTGACTATGACCATTTTACAAAACTGCTTGAATAGCGGCACGCTCGAGGACATGTGCTGACTATGACCATCTTACGAAACTGCTTGAATAGCAGCACGCTCGAGGACATGCGCTGACTATGCCCATCTTACAAAACTGCTTGAATAGCGAACCCTCGAGGACCTGTTCTGACTATGCCCATCTTTCAAACCTGCTTTAATAGAGGCATGCTCGAGGACATGTGCTGACTATGCCCATCTTACAAAACTGCTTGAATAGAGGCACGCTCGAGGACATGTGCTGACTGTGCGCATCTTCCATCTTACAAAAACTGCTTGAAAAGCGGCACGCCCGAGGACATGTGCTGACTATGACCATCTTACAAAACTGCTTGAATAGAGGCATGCTAGAGGACATGTGCTGACTATGCCCGTCTTACAAAACTGATTGAATAGCGGCACACTCAAGGACATGTGGTGACTATGACCATCTTACGTGTGCTGACTATGACCATCTTACAAAACTGTTTGAATAGTGGCACACTCGAGGACGTGTGCTGAATATCACCATCTTTCAAAACTGCTTGAATAGCGGCACGCTCGAGGACAGGTGCTCACTATGACCATCTTACAAAACTGCTTGAATAGCGGCACGCTCGGGGACATGTGCTGACTATGACCAGCTTAAAAAACTGCTTGAATAGCGGCACGCTCGAGGGCATGCGCTGACTATGCCCATCCTACAAAACTGTTTGAATAGCGACATGCTCGAGGACATGCGCTGACTATGACCATCTTACAAAACTGCTTGAATAGCGCACGCTGGAGGACATACGCCGACTGTGCCTATCTTACAAAACTGCTTGAATAGCAGCACGTTCGAGGACATGCGCTGACTATGCCCATCTTACAAAACTGCTTGACTAGCGGCACGCTCGAGGACATGTTCTGACTATGCCCATCTTAAAAAACTGCTTGAATAGAGGCATGATTGAGGACATGTGCTGAGTGTGCCCATCTTACAAAACTGCTTGAAAAGAGCAATGCTCGAGGACATGTGCTGACTATGACCATCTTACAAAACTGCTTGAATAGCGGCACGCTCAAGGACATGTGCTGAATATGTCCATCTTACAAAACTGCTTGAATAGCGGCACGCTCAAGGACATGTGCTGACTATGCCCATCTTACATAACTGCTTGAATAGCGGCACACTCAAGGACATGTGCTGACTATGAACATCTTACATGTGCTGACTATGACCATCTTACACAACTTCTTGAATAGCGGCACGCTCAAGGACATGTGCTGAATATGTCCATCTTACAAAACTGCTTGAATAGTGGCACGCTCGAGGACATGTGCTGACTATGACCATCTTACAAAATTGCTTGAATAGCGGCACACACAAGGACATGTGCTGACTATGACAATCTTACATGTGCTGACCATGACCATCTTACACGTGCTGACTATGACCACCTTACACAATTGCTTGAATAGCGGCACGCTTGAGGACATGTGCTGACTATGACCATCTTACATTTGCTGACTATGAACATCTTCCAAAAGTGCTTGAATAGCGGCACGCTCGAGGACATGTGCTGACTATGACCATCTTACAAAACTGCTTGAATAGCGGCACACTCGAGGACATGTGCTGACTATGACTATCTTACATTTGCTGACTATGACCATCTTCCAAAAGTGCTTGAATAGCGGCACGCTCGAGGACATGTGCTGACTATGACCATCTTACAAAACTGCTTGAATAGCGGCACGCTCGAGGACATGTGCTGACTATGACCATCTTACGAAACTGCTTGAATAGCGGCACGCTCGAGGACATGCGCTGACTATGCCCATCTTACAAAACTGCTTGAATAGCGCACCCTCGAAGACATGCACCGACTATGCCCATCTTAAAAAACTGTTGAATAGCGGCACACTCAAGGACATGTGCTGACTATGACCATCTTACATGTGCTGACTATGACCATCTTACACTTGCTGACTATGACCATCTTACACAACTGCTTGAATAGTGGCATGCTCGAGGACATATGGTGATTATGACCATCTTACAAAACTGCTTTTATAGAGGAACGCTCGAGGACATGTGCCGACTATGAACATCTTACGAAACTGCTTTAATAGCGGCACACCCAAGGACATGTGCTGACTATGACCATCTTACATGTGCTGACTATGACCATCTTACAAAACTGCTTAAATAGCGGCACGCTCGAGGACATGTGATGACTATGAACATCTTACAAAACAGCTTGATTAGCGGCACGCTCAACGACATGTGCTGACTATGACCATCTTACAAAACTGCTTGAATAGCGACACACTCAAGGACATGTGCTGACTATGAACATCTTACATGTGCTGACTAGGACCATCTTACAAAACTGCGTGAATAGCGGAAAGCTCGAGGACATGTGCTGACTATGCTCATCTTACTAAACTGCTTGAATAACAGCACGCTCAAGTATATGCTCCGACTATGACCATCTTCTAAAACTGCTTTTATAGAGTCACGCTCGACGACATTTGCTGACTATGACCATCTTACAAAGCTGCTTGAAAAGCAGCACACTCGAGGACATGTGCTGACTATAACTATATTACAAAACTGCTTGAATAGTGGCACGCTCAAGGACATGTGCTGACTATGAACATCTTACATGTGCTGACTATGACCATCTTACACAACTGCTTGAATAGCGGCATGCTTGAGGACATGTGCTGACTATGACCATCTTACAAAACTGCATGCTCGAGGACATATGGTGACTATGTCCATCTTGCAAAACTGCTTTTATAGAGGCACGCTCGACGACATGTGCTGACTATGACCATCTTACAAAACTGCTTGAATAGCGGCACACTTGAGGACATGTGCTGACTATGACCATCTTACATCTGCTGACTATGACCATCTTACAAAACTGCTTGAATAGCGGCACGCTCGAGGACATGTGCTGACTATGACCATCTTACAAAACTGCTTGAATAGCGGCACACTCGAGGACATGTGCTGAATATGACCATCTTACAAAATTGCTTGAATAGCGGCACACTCAAGGACATGTGCTGACTATGCCCACCTTACAAAACTGCTTGAATAGCGGCACACTCAAGGACATGTGCTGACTATGACCATCTTACATGTGCTGACTATGACCATCTTACACAACTGCTTGAACAGCGGCACGCTCGAGGACATGTGCTGACCATGACCATTTTACGTGTGCTGACTATGACCATCTAACAAAACTGCTTGAATAGTGGCACGCTCGAGGACATGTGCTGACTATGACCATCTTACAAAATTGCTTGAATACCGGCACACTCAAGGAAATGTGCTGACTATGACCATCTTACAAGTGCTGACCATGACCCTCTTACACGTGCTGACTATGACCGTCTTACACAATTGCATGAATAGCGGCACGCTTGAAGACATGTGCTGACTATGACCATCTTACAAAACTGCTTGAATAGCGGCACACTCGAGGACATGTGCTGACTATGACCATCTTACATTTGCTGACTATGACCATCTTACAAAAGTGCTTGAATAGCGGCACGCTCGAGGACATGTGCTGACTATGACCATCTTACAAAACTGCTTGAATAGCGGCACGCTCGAGGACATGTGCTGACTATGACCATCTTACGAAACTGCTTGAATAGCAGCACGCTCGAGGACATGCGCTGACTATGCCCATCTTACAAAACTGCTTGAATAGCGAACCCTCGAGGACATGTTCTGACTATGCCCATCTTTCAAACCTGCTTGAATAGAGGCATGCTCGAGGACATGTGCTGACTATGCCCAGCTTAGAAAACTGCTTGAATAGAGGCACGCTTGAGGACATGTGCTGACTATGCCCATCTTACAAAACTGCTTGAATAGAGGCACGCTCGAGGACATGTGCTGACTATGCCCATCTTACATCTTACAAAACTGCTTGAAAAGCGGCACGCTCGAGGACATGTGCTGACTATGACCATCTTACAAAACTGTTTGAATAGAGGCATGCTGGAAGACATGTGCTGACTATGCCCGTCTTACAAAACTGCTTGAAAAGCAGCACACTCGAGGACATGTGCTGACTATAACTATATTACAAAACTGCTTGAATAGTGGCACGCTCGAGGACATGTGCTGACTATGACCATCTTACAAAACTGTTGAATAGCGGCACACTCAAGGACATGTGCTGACTATGACCATCTTACATGTGCTGACTATGACCATCTTACACTTGCTGACTATGACCATCTTACACAACTGCTTGAATAGTGGCATGCTCGAGGACATATGGTGATTATGACCATCTTACAAAACTGCTTTTATAGAGGAACGCTCAACGACAGGTGCTGACTCTGACTATCTTACAAAACTGCTTGTATAGAGGCACGCTCGAGGACATGTGCCGACTATGAACATCTTACGAAACTGCTTTAATAGCGGCACACCCAAGGACATGTGCTGACTATGACCATCTTACATGTGCTGACTATGACCATCTTACAAAACTGCTTGAATAGCGGCACGCTCGAGGACATGTGATGACTATGAACATATTACAAAACAGCTTGAATAGCGGCACGCTCAAGTACATGTGCTGACTATGACCATCTTACAAAACTGCTTGAATAGCGACACACTCAAGGACATGTGCTGACTGTGAACATCATACATGTTCTGACTATGCTCATCTTACTAAACTGCTTGAATAGCGGCACGCTCAAGTACATGCTCCGACTATGACCATCTTCTAAAACTGCTTTTATAGAGGCACGCTCGACGACATTTGCTGACTATGACCATCTTACAAAGCTGCTTGAAAAGCAGCACACTCAAGGACATGTGCTGACTATAACTATATTACAAAACTGCTTGAATAGTGGCACGCTCGAGGACATGTGCTGACTATGACCATCTTACAAAATTGCTTGAATAGCAGCACACTCAAGGACATGTGCTGACTATGACCATCTTACATGTTCTGACCATGACCATCTTACACGTGCTGACTATGACCATCTTACACAACTGCTTGAATAGCGGCACGCTTGAGGATATGTGCTGACTATGACCATCTTACAAAACTGCATGCTCGAGGACATATGGTGACTATGTCCATCTTGCAAAACTGCTTTTATAGAGGCACGCTCGACGACATGTGCTGACTATGACCATCTTACAAAACTGCTTGAATAGCGGAACACTCGAGGACATGTTCTGACTATGACCTTCTTACATTTGCTGACTATGACCATCTTACAAAACTGCTTGAATAGCGGCACGCTCGAGAACATGTGCTGACTATGACCATCTTACAAAACTGCTTGAATAGCGGCACACTCGAGGACATGTGCTGAATATGACCATCTTACAAAATTGCTTGAATAGCGGCACACTCAAGGACACGTGCTGACTATGCCCACCTTACAAAACTGCTTGAATAGCGGCACACTCAAGGACATGTGCTGACTATGACCATCTTACATGTGCTGTCTATGACCATCTTACACAACTGCTTGAACAGCGGCACGCTCGAGGACATGTGCTGACCATGACCATTTTACGTGTGCTGACTATGACCATCTAACAAAACTGCTTGAATAGTGGCACGCTCGAGGACATGTGCTGACTATGACCATCTTACAAAATTGCTTGAATAGCGGCACACTCAAGGACATGTGCTGACTATGACCATCTTACAAGTGCTGACCATGACCATTTTACACGTGCTGACTATGACCATCTTACACAATTGCTTGAATAGCAGCACGCTTGAGGACATGTGCTGACTATGACCATCTTACAAAACTGCTTGAATAGCGGCATGCTCGAGGACATATGGTGACTATGACCATCTTACAAAACTGCTTTTATAGATTCACGCTCGACGACATGTGCTGACTATGACCATCTTACAAAACTGCTTGAATAGTGGCACACTCGAGGACATGTGCTGACTATGACCATCTTACATTTGCTGACTATGACCATTTTACAAAAGTGCTTGAATAGCGGCACGCTCGAGGACATGTGCTGACTATGACCATTTTACAAAACTGCTTGAATAGCGGCACGCTCGAGGACATGTGCTGACTATGACCATCTTACGAAACTGCTTGAATAGCAGCACGCTCGAGGACATGCGCTGACTATGCCCATCTTACAAAACTGCTTGAATAGCGAACCCTCGAGGACATGTTCTGACTATGCCCATCTTTCAAACCTGCTTTAATAGAGGCATGCTCGAGGACATGTGCTGACTATGCCCAGCTTAGAAAACTGCTTGAATAGAGGCACGCTTGAGGACATGTGCTGACTATGCCCATCGTACAAAACTGTTTGAATAGAGGCACGCTCGAGGACATGTGCTGACTGTGCGCATCTTCCATCTTACAAAACTGCTTGAAAAGCGGCACGCTCGAGGACATGTGCTGACTATGACCATCTTACAAAACTGCTTGAATAGAGGCATGCTAGAGGACATGTGCTGAATATGCCCGTCTTACAAAACTGATTGAATAGCGGCACACTCAAGGACATGTGGTGACTATGACCATCTTACGTGTGCTGACTATGACCATCTTACAAAACTGCTTGAATAGTGGCACACTCGAGGACGTGTGCTGAATATCACCATCTTTCAAAACTGCTTGAATAGCGGCACGCTCGAGGACATGTGCTCACTATGACCATCTTACAAAACTGCTTGAATAGCGGCAAACTCGAGGACATGTGCTGAATATGACCATCTTACAAAATTGCTTGAATAGCGGCACACTCAAGGACACGTGCTGACTATGCCCACCTTACAAAACTGCTTGAATAGCGGCACACTCAAGGACATGTGCTGACTATGACCATCTTACATGTGCTGTCTATGACCATCTTACACTACTGCTTGAACAGCGGCACGCTCGAGGACATGTGCTGACCATGACCATTTTACGTGTGCTGACTATGACCATCTAACAAAACTGCTTGAATAGTGGCACGCTCGAGGACATGTGCTGACTATGACCATCTTACAAAATTGCTTGAATAGCGGCACACTCAAGGAAATGTGCTGACTATGACCATCTTACAAGTGCTGACCATGACCCTCTTACACGTGCTGACTATGACCGTCTTACACAATTGCATGAATAGCGGCACGCTCGGGGACATGTGCTGACTATGACCAGCTTAAAAAACTGCTTGAATAGCGGCACGCTCGAGGGCATGCGCTGACTATGCCCATCCTACAAAACTGTTTGAATAGCGACATGCTCGAGGACATGCGCTGACTATGACCATCCTAAAAAACTGCTTGAATAGCGCACGCTGGAGGACATACGCCGACTGTGCCTATCTTACAAAACTGCTTGAATAGCAGCACGCTCGAGGACATGCGCTGAGTATGCCCATCTTACAAAACTGCTTGACTAGCGGCACGCTCGAGGACATGTTCTGACTATGCCCATCTTAAAAAACTGCTTGAATAGAGGCATGATTGAGGACATGTGCTGAGTGTGCCCATCTTACAAAACTGCTTGAAAAGAGCAATGCTCGAGGACATGTGCTGACTATGACCATCTTACAAAACTGCTTGAATAGCGGCACGCTCAAAGACATGTGCTGAATATGCCCATCTTACAAAACTGCTTGAATAGCGGCACGCTCAAGGACATGTGCTGACTATGCCCATCTTACATAACTGCTTGAATAGCGGCACACTCAAGGACATGTGCTGACTATGAACATCTTACATGTGCTGACTATGACCATCTTACACAACTTCTTGAATAGCGGCATGCTCGAGGACATGTGCTGACTATGACCATCTTACAAAACCGCTTTTAAATAGGCACCCTCGAGGACAAGTGCTGACTATGACCATTCTACAAAACTGCTTGAATAGTGGCACACTCGAGGCCATGTGCTGACTATGACCATCTTACATGTGCTGACTATGACCATCCTACAAAACTGCTTGAATAGCAGCACGCTCGTGGACATGTGCTGATTATGACCATCTTACAAAACTGCTTGAATAGCGGCACGCTCGAGGACATGTGCTGACTATGACCATCTTACAAAACGGCTCGAATAGAGGCACGCTCGAGGACATTTGCTGAGTATGCCAATCTTACAAAACCGCTTGAATAGAGGATCGCTCGAGGACATGTGCTGGATATGACCATCATACAAAACTGGTTGAATAGAGGCACGCTCGAGGACATGTGCTGACTATGCCCATCTTACAAAACTACTTGAATAGCGGCACACTCAAGGACATGTGCTGACTATGACCATCTTACATGTGCTGACTATGACCATCTTACACAACTGCTTGAACAGCTGCACGCTTGAGGACATGTGCTGACTATGACCATTTTATGTGTGCTGATATGACCATCTTACAAAACTGCTTGAATAGTGGCACGCTCGAGGACATGTGCTGACAATGACCATCTTGCAAAACTGCTTCAATAGTGGCACGATCGAGGACATGTGCTGAATATGACCATCTTACAAAATTGCTTGAATAGCGGCACACTCAAAGAAATGTGCTGACTATGCCCACCTTACAAAACTGCTTGAATAGCGGCACACTCAAGGACATGTGCTGACTATGACCATCTTACATGTGCTGACTATGACAATCTTACACAACTGCTTGAACAGCGGCATGCTTGATGACATGTGCTGACCATGACCATTTTACGTGTGCTGACTATGACCATCTAACAAAACTGCTTGAATAGTGGCACGCTCGAGGACATGTGCTGACTATGACCATCTTACAAAATTGCTTGAATAGCGGCAAACTCAAGGACATGTGCTGACTATGACTATCTTACATGTGCTGACCATGACCATCTTACACGTGCTGACTATGACCACCTTACACAATTGCTTGAATAGCGGCACGCTTGAGGACATGTGCTGACTATGACCATCTTACATTTGCTGACTATGAACATCTTCCAAAAGTGCTTGAATAGCGGCACGCTCGAGGACATGTGCTGACTATGACCATCTTACAAAACTGCTTGAATAGCGGCACACTCGAGGACATGTGCTGACTATGACCATCTTACATTTGCTGACTATGACCATCTTACAAAACTGCTTGAATAGCGGCACGCTCGAGGACATGTGCTGACTATGACCATCTTACGAAACTGCTTGAATAGCGGCACGCTCGAGGACATGCGCTGACTATGCCCATCTTACAAAACTGCTTGAATAGTGCACCCTCGAGGACATGCGCCGACTATGCCCATCTTACAAAACTGTTGAATAGCGGCACACTCAAGGACATGTGCTGACTATGACCATCTTACATGTGCTGACTATGACCATCTTACACTTGCTGACTATGACCATCTTACACAACTGCTTGAATAGTGGCATGCTCGAGGACATATGGTGATTATGACCATCTTACAAAACTGCTTTTATAGAGGAACGCTCAATGACACGTGCTGACTCTGACTATCTTACAAAACTGCTTGTATAGAGGAACGCTCGAGGACATGTGCCGACTATGAACATCTTACGAAACTGCTTTAATAGCAGCACACCCAAGGACATGTGCTGACTATGACCATCTTACATGTGCTGACTATGACCATCTTACAAAACTGCTCAAATAGCGGCACGTTCGAGGACATGTGCTGACTATGACCATCTTACAAAACTGCTTGAATAGCGACACACTCAAGGACATGTGCTGACTATGAACATCTTACATGTGCTGACTAGGACCATCTTACATGTGCTGACTATGACAATCTTACACAACTGCTTGAACAGCGGCATGCTTGATGACATGTGCTGACCATGACCATTTTACGTGTGCTGACTATGACCATCTAACAAAACTGCTTGAATAGTGGCACGCTCGAGGACATGTGCTGACTATGACCATCTTACAAAATTGCTTGAATAGCGGCAAACTCAAGGACATGTGCTGACTATGACTATCTTACATGTGCTGACCATGACCATCTTACACGTGCTGACTATGACCACCTTACACAATTGCTTGAATAGCGGCACGCTTGAGGACATGTGCTGACTATGACCATCTTACATTTGCTGACTATGAACATCTTCCAAAAGTGCTTGAATAGCGGCACGCTCGAGGACATGTGCTGACTATGACCATCTTACAAAACTGCTTGAATAGCGGCACACTCGAGGACATGTGCTGACTATGACCATCTTACATTTGCTGACTATGACCATCTTACAAAACTGCTTGAATAGCGGCACGCTCGAGGACATGTGCTGACTATGACCATCTTACGAAACTGCTTGAATAGCGGCACGCTCGAGGACATGCGCTGACTATGCCCATCTTACAAAACTGCTTGAATAGTGCACCCTCGAGGACATGCGCCGACTATGCCCATCTTACAAAACTGTTGAATAGCGGCACACTCAAGGACATGTGCTGACTATGACCATCTTACATGTGCTGACTATGACCATCTTACACTTGCTGACTATGACCATCTTACACAACTGCTTGAATAGTGGCATGCTCGAGGACATATGGTGATTATGACCATCTTACAAAACTGCTTTTATAGAGGAACGCTCAATGACACGTGCTGACTCTGACTATCTTACAAAACTGCTTGTATAGAGGAACGCTCGAGGACATGTGCCGACTATGAACATCTTACGAAACTGCTTTAATAGCAGCACACCCAAGGACATGTGCTGACTATGACCATCTTACATGTGCTGACTATGACCATCTTACAAAACTGCTCAAATAGCGGCACGTTCGAGGACATGTGCTGACTATGACCATCTTACAAAACTGCTTGAATAGCGACACACTCAAGGACATGTGCTGACTATGAACATCTTACATGTGCTGACTAGGACCATCTTACAAAACTGCGTGAATAGCGGAAAGCTCGAGGACATGTGCTGACTATGCTCATCTTACTAAACTGCTTGAATAACAGCACGCTCAAGTATATGCTCCGACTATGACCATCTTCTAAAACTGCTTTTATAGAGGCACGCTCGACGACATTTGCTGACTATGACCATCTTACAAAGCTGCTTGAAAAGCAGCACACTCGAGGACATGTGCTGACTATAACTATATTACAAAACTGCTTGAATAGTGGCACGCTCGAGGACATGTGCTGACTATGACCATCTTACAAAATTGCTTGAATAGCGGCACACTCAAGGACATGTGCTGACTATGACCATCTTACATGTTCTGACCATGACCATCTTACACGTGCTGACTATGACCATCTTACACAACTGCTTGAATAGCGGCATGCTTGAGGACATGTGCTGTCTATGACCATCTTACAAAACTGCATACTCGAGGACATATGGTGACTATGTCCATCTTGCAAAACTGCTTTTATGAAGGCATGCTCGACGACATGTGCTGACTATGACCATCTTACAAAACTGCTTGAATAGCGGCACACTCGAGGACATGTGCTGACTATGACCATCTTACATTTGCTGACTATGACCATCTTACAAAACTGCTTGAATAGCGGCACGCTCGAGGACATGTGCTGACTATGACCATCTTACAAAACTGCTTGAATAGCGGCACACTCGAGGACATGTGCTGAATATGACCATCTTACAAAATTGCTTGAATAGCGGCACACTCAAGGACATGTGCTAACTATGCCCACCTTACAAAACTGCTTGAATAGCGGCACACTCAAGGACATGTGCTGACTATGACCATCTTACATGTGCTGACTATGACCATCTTACACAACTGCTTGAACAGCGGCACGCTCGAGGACATGTGCTGACCATGACCATTTTACGTGTGCTGACTATGACCATCTAACAAAACTGCTTGAATAGTGGCACGCTCGAGGACATGTGCTGACTATGACCATCTTACAAAATTGCTTGAATACCGGCACACTCAAGGAAATGTGCTGACTATGACCATCTTACAAGTGCTGACCATGACCCTCTTACACGTGCTGACTATGACCGTCTTACACAATTGCATGAATAGCGGCACGCTTGAGGACATGTGCTGACTATGACCATCTTACAAAACTGCTTGAATAGCGGCATGCTCGAGGACATATGGTGACTATGACCATCTTACAAAACTGCTTTTATAGATTCACGCTCGACGACATGTGCTGACTATGACCATCTTACAAAACAGCTTGAATAGCGGCACACTCGAGGACATGTGCTGACTATGACCATCTTACATTTGCTGACTATGACCATCTTACAAAAGTGCTTGAATAGCGGCACGCTCGAGGACATGTGCTGACTATGACCATCTTACAAAACTGCTTGAATAGCGGCACGCTCGAGGACATGTGCTGACTATGACCATCTTACGAAACTGCTTGAATAGCAGCACGCTCGAGGACATGCGCTGACTATGCCCATCTTACAAAACTGCTTGAATAGCGAACCCTCGAGGACATGTTCTGACTATGCCCATCTTTCAAACCTGCTTGAATAGAGGCATGCTCGAGGACATGTGCTGACTATGCCCAGCTTAGAAAACTGCTTGAATAGACGCACGCTTGAGGACATGTGCTGACTATGCCCATCTTACAAAACTGCTTGAATAGAGGCACGCTCGAGGACATGTGCTGACTATGCCCATCTTATATCTTACAAAACTGCTTGAAAAGCGGCACGCTCGAGGACATGTGCTGACTATGACCATCTTACAAAACTGTTTGAATAGAGGCATGCTAGAAGACATGTGCTGACTATGCCCGTCTTACAAAACTGCTTGAAAAGCAGCACACTCGAGGACATGTGCTGACTATAACTATATTACAAAACTGCTTGAATAGTGGCACGCTCGAGGACATGTGCTGACTATGACCATCTTACAAAACTGTTGAATAGCGGCACACTCAAGGACATGTGCTGACTATGACGATCTTACATGTGCTGACTATGACCATTTTACACTCTCTGACTATGACCATCTTACACAACTGCTTGAATAGTGGCATGCTCGAGGACATATGGTGATTATGACCATCTTACAAAACTGCTTTTATAGAGGAACGCTCAACGACAGGTGCTGACTCTGACTATCTTACAAAACTGCTTGTATAGAGGCACGCTCAAGGACATGTGCCGACTATGAACATCTTACGAAACTGCTTTAATAGCGGCACACCCAAGGACATGTGCTGACTATGACCATCTTACATGTGCTGACTATGACCATCTTACAAAACTGCTTGAATAGCGGCACGCTCGAGGACATGTGATGACTATGAACATATTACAAAACAGCTTGAATAGCGGCACGCTCAAGTACATGTGCTGACTATGACCATCTTACAAAACTGCTTGAATAGCGACACACTCAAGGACATGTGCTGACTATGAACATCTTACATGTGCTGACTAGGACCATCTTACAAAACTGCGTGAATAGCGGAAAGCTCGAGGACATGTTCTGACTATGCTCATCTTACTAAACTGCTTGAATAGCGGCACGCTCAAGTACATGCTCCGACTATGACCATCTTCTAAAACTGCTTTTATAGAGGCACGCTCGACGACATTTGATGACTATGACCATCTTACAAAGCTGCTTGAAAAGCAGCACACTCAAGGACATGTGCTGACTATAACTATATTACAAAACTGCTTGAATAGTGGCACGCTCGAGGACATGTGCTGACTATGACCATCTTACAAAATTGCTTGAATAGCAGCACACTCAAGGACATGTGCTGACTATGACCATCTTACATGTTCTGACCATGACCATCTTACATGTGCTGACTATGACCATCTTACACAACTGCTTGAATAGCGGCACGCTTGAGGATATGTGCTGACTATGACCATCTTACAAAACTGCATGCTCGAGGACATATGGTGACTATGTCCATCTTACAAAACTGCTTGAATAGCGAACCCTCGAGGACATGTTCTGACTATGCCCATCTTTCAAACCTGCTTGAATAGAGGCATGCTCGAGGACATGTGCTGACTATGCCCAGCTTAGAAAACTGCTTGAATAGACGCACGCTTGAGGACATGTGCTGACTATGCCCATCTTACAAAACTGCTTGAATAGAGGCACGCTCGAGGACATGTGCTGACTATGCCCATCTTATATCTTACAAAACTGCTTGAAAAGCGGCACGCTCGAGGACATGTGCTGACTATGACCATCTTACAAAACTGTTTGAATAGAGGCATGCTAGAAGACATGTGCTGACTATGCCCGTCTTACAAAACTGCTTGAAAAGCAGCACACTCGAGGACATGTGCTGACTATAACTATATTACAAAACTGCTTGAATAGTGGCACGCTCGAGGACATGTGCTGACTATGACCATCTTACAAAACTGTTGAATAGCGGCACACTCAAGGACATGTGCTGACTATGACCATCTTACATGTGCTGACTATGACCATTTTACACTCTCTGACTATGACCATCTTACACAACTGCTTGAATAGTGGCATGCTCGAGGACATATGGTGATTATGACCATCTTACAAAACTGCTTTTATAGAGGAACGCTCAACGACAGGTGCTGACTCTGACTATCTTACAAAACTGCTTGTATAGAGGCACGCTCAAGGACATGTGCCGACTATGAACATCTTACGAAACTGCTTTAATAGCGGCACACCCAAGGACATGTGCTGACTATGACCATCTTACATGTGCTGACTATGACCATCTTACAAAACTGCTTGAATAGCGGCACGCTCGAGGACATGTGATGACTATGAACATATTACAAAACAGCTTGAATAGCGGCACGCTCAAGTACATGTGCTGACTATGACCATCTTACAAAACTGCTTGAATAGCGACACACTCAAGGACATGTGCTGACTATGAACATCTTACATGTGCTGACTAGGACCATCTTACAAAACTGCGTGAATAGCGGAAAGCTCGAGGACATGTTCTGACTATGCTCATCTTACTAAACTGCTTGAATAGCGGCACGCTCAAGTACATGCTCCGACTATGACCATCTTCTAAAACTGCTTTTATAGAGGCACGCTCGACGACATTTGATGACTATGACCATCTTACAAAGCTGCTTGAAAAGCAGCACACTCAAGGACATGTGCTGACTATAACTATATTACAAAACTGCTTGAATAGTGGCACGCTCGAGGACATGTGCTGACTATGACCATCTTACAAAATTGCTTGAATAGCAGCACACTCAAGGACATGTGCTGACTATGACCATCTTACATGTTCTGACCATGACCATCTTACATGTGCTGACTATGACCATCTTACACAACTGCTTGAATAGCGGCACGCTTGAGGATATGTGCTGACTATGACCATCTTACAAAACTGCATGCTCGAGGACATATGGTGACTATGTCCATCTTGCAAAACTGCTTTTATAGAGGCACGCTCGACGACATGTGCTGACTATGACCATCTTACAAAATTGCTTGAATAGCGGCACACTCGAGGACATGTTCTGAATATGACCATCTTACAAAATTGCTTGAATAGCGGCACACTCAAGGACACGTGCTGACTATGCCCACCTTACAAAACTGCTTGAATAGCGGCACACTCAAGGACATGTGCTGACTATGACCATCTTACATGTGCTGTCTATGACCATCTTACACAACTGCTTGAACAGCGGCACGCTCGAGGACATGTGCTGACCATGACCATTTTACGTGTGCTGACTATGACCATCTAACAAAATTGCTTGAATAGTGGCACGCTCGAGGACATGTGCTGACTATGACCATCTTACAAAATTGCTTGAATAGCGGCACACTCAAGGACATGTGCTGACTATGACCATCTTACAAGTGCTGACCATGACCATTTTACACGTGCTGACTATGACCATCTTACACAATTGCTTGAATAGCAGCACGCTTGAGGACATGTGCTGACTATGACCATCTTACAAAACTGCTTGAATAGCGGCATGCTCGAGGACATATGGTGACTATGACAATCTTACAAAACTGCTTTTATAGATTCACGCTCAGCGACATGTGCTGACTATGACCATCTTACAAAACTGCTTGAATAGTGGCACACTCGAGGACATGTGCTGACTATGACCTTCTTACATTTGCTGACTATGACCATCTTACAAAACTGCTTGAATAGCGGCACGCTCGAGAACATTTGCTGACTATGACCATCTTACAAAACTGCTTGAATAGCGGCAAACTCAAGGACATGTGCTGAATATGACCATCTTACAAAATTGCTTGAATAGCGGCACACTCAAGGACACGTGCTGACTATGCCCACCTTACAAAACTGCTTGAATAGCGGCACACTCAAGGACATGTGCTGACTATGACCATCTTACATGTGCTGTCTATGACCATCTTACACAACTGCTTGAACAGCGGCACGCTCGAGGACATGTGCTGACCATGACCATTTTACGTGTGCTGACTATGACCATCTAACAAAATTGCTTGAATAGTGGCACGCTCGAGGACATGTGCTGACTATGACCATCTTACAAAATTGCTTGAATAGCGGCACACTCAAGGACATGTGCTGACTATGACCATCTTACAAGTGCTGACCATGACCATTTTACACGTGCTGACTATGACCATCTTACACAATTGCTTGAATAGCAGCACGCTTGAGGACATGTGCTGACTATGACCATCTTACAAAACTGCTTGAATAGCGGCATGCTCGAGGACATATGGTGACTATGACAATCTTACAAAACTGCTTTTATAGATTCACGCTCAACGACATGTGCTGACTATGACCATCTTACAAAACTGCTTGAATAGTGGCACACTCGAGGACATGTGCTGACTATGACCATCTTACATTTGCTGACTATGACCATTTTACAAAAGTGCTTGAATAGCGGCACGCTCGAGGACATGTGCTGACTATGACCATTTTACAAAACTGCTTGAATAGCGGCACGCTCGAGGACATGTGCTGACTATGACCATCTTACGAAACTGCTTGAATAGCAGCACGCTCGAGGACATGCGCTGACTATGCCCATCTTACAAAACTGCTTGAATAGCGAACCCTCGAGGACATGTTCTGACTATGCCCATCTTTCAAACCTGCTTTAATAGAGGCATGCTCGAGGACATGTGCTGACTATGCCCAGCTTAGAAAACTGCTTGAATAGAGGCACGCTTGAGGACATGTGCTGACTATGCCCATCTTACAAAACTGCTTGAATAGAGGCACGCTCGAGGACATGTGCTGACTGTGCGCATCTTCCATCTTACAAAACTGCTTGAAAAGCGGCACGCTCGAGGACATGTGCTGACTATGACCATCTTACAAAACTGCTTGAATAGAGGCATGCTAGAGGACATGTGCTGACTATGCCCGTCTTACAAAACTGATTGAATAGCGGCACACTCAAGGACATGTGGTGACTATGACCATCTTACGTGTGCTGACTATGACCATCTTACAAAACTGCTTGAATAGTGGCACACTCGAGGACGTGTGCTGAATATCACCATCTTTCAAAACTGCTTGAATAGCGGCACGCTCGAGGACATGTGCTCACTATGACCATCTTACAAAACTGCTTGAATAGCGGCACGCTCGGGGACATGTGCTGACTATGACCAGCTTAAAAAACTGCTTGAATAGCGGCACGCTCGAGGGCATGCGCTGACTATGCCCATCCTAGAAAACTGTTTGAATAGCGACATGCTCGAGGACATGCGCTGACTATGACCATCTGACAAAACTGCTTGAATAGCGCACGCTGGAGGACATACGCCGACTGTGCCTATCTTACAAAACTGCTTGAATAGCAGCACGCTCGAGGACATGCGCTGACTATGCCCATCTTACAAAACTGCTTGACTAGCGGCACGCTCGAGGACATGTTCTGACTATGCCCATCTTAAAAAACTGCTTGAATAGAGGCATGATTGAGGACATGTGCTGAGTGTGCCCATCTTACAAAACTGCTTGAAAAGAGCAATGCTCGAGGACATGTGCTGACTATGACCATCTTACAAAACTGCTTGAATAGCGGCACGCTCAAGGACATGTGCTGAATATGCCCATCTTACAAAACTGCTTGAATAGCGGCACGCTCAAGGACATGTGCTGACTATGACCATCTAACATAACTGCTTGAATAGCGGCACACTCAAGGACATGTGCTGACTATGAACATCTTACATGTGCTGACTATGACCATCTTACACAACTTCTTGAATAGCGGCATGCTCGAGGACATGTGCTGACTATGACCATCTTACAAAACCGCTTTTAAATAGGCACCCTCGAGGACAAGTGCTGACTATGACCATTCTACAAAACTGCTTGAAAAGTGGCACACTCGAGGCCATGTGCTGACTATGACCATCTTACATGTGCTGACTATGACCATCTTACAAAACTGCTTGAATAGCAGCACGCTCGTGGACATGTGCTGATTATGACCATCTTACAAAACTGCTTGAATAGCGGCACGCTCGAGGACATGTGCTGACTATGACCATCTTACAAAACCGCTCGAATAGAGGCACGCTCGAGGACATTTGCTGAGTATGCCAATCTTACAAAACCGCTTGAATAGGGGATCGCTCGAGGACATGTGCTGGATATGACCATCAGACAAAACTGGTTGAATAGAGGCACGCTCGAGGACATGTGCTGACTATGCCCATCTTACAAAACTACTTGAATAGCGGCACACTAAAGGACATGTGCTGACTATGACCATTTTATGTGTGCTGATATGACCATCTTACAAAACTGCTTGAATAGTGGCACGCTCGAGGACATGTGCTGACAATGACCATCTTGCAAAACTGCTTCAATAGTGGCACGATCGAGGACATGTGCTGAATATGACCATCTTACAAAATTGCTTGAATAGCGGCACACTCAAAGACATGTGCTGACTATGCCACCTTACAAAACTGCTTGAATAGCGGCACACTCAAGGACATGTGCTGACTATGACCATCTTACATGTGCTGACTATGACAATCTTACACAACTGCTTGAACAGCGGCATGCTCGATGACATGTGCTGACCATGACCATTTTACGTGTGCTGACTATGACCATCTAACAAAACTGCTTGAATAGTGGCACGCTCGAGGACATGTGCTGACTATGACCATCTTACAAAATTGCTTGAATAGCGGCACACTCAAGGACATGTGCTGACTATGACCATCTTACATGTGCTGACCATGACCATCTTCAACGTGCTGACTATGACCACCTTACACAATTGCTTGAATAGCGGCACGCTTGAGGACATGTGCTGACTATGACCATCTTACATTTGCTGACTATGAACATCTTCCAAAAGTGCTTGAATAGCGGCACGCTCGAGGACATGTGCTGACTATGACCATCTTACAAAACTGCTTGAATAGCGGCACACTCGAGGATATGTGCTGACTATGACCATCTTACATTTGCTGACTATGACCATCTTCCAAAAGTGCTTGAATAGCGGCACGCTCGAGGACATGTGCTGACTATGACCATCTTACAAAACTGCTTGAATAGCGGCACGCTCGAGGACATGTGCTGACTATGACCATCTTACGAAACTGCTTGAATATCGGCACGCTCGAGGACATGCGCTGACTATGCCCATCTTACAAAACTGCTTGAATAGCGCACCCTCGAGGACATGCGCCGACTATGCCCATCTTACAAAACTGTTGAATAGCGGCACACTCAAGGACATGTGCTGACTATGACCATCTTACATGTGCTGACTATGACCATCTTACACTTGCTGACTATGACCATCTTACACAACTGCTTGAATAGTGGCATGCTCGAGGACATATGGTGATTATGACCATCTTACAAAACTGCTTTTATAGAGGAACGCTCAACGACACGTGCTGACTCTGACTATCTTACAAAACTGCTTGTATAGAGGCACGCTCGAGGACATGTGCCGACTATGAACATCTTACGAAACTGCTTTAACAGCGGCACACCCAAGGACATGTGCTGACTATGACCATCTTACATGTGCTGACTATGACCATCTTACAAAACTGCTTAAATAGCGGCACGCTCGAGGACATGTGATGACTATGAACATCTTCCAAAACAGCTTGATTAGCGGCACGCTCAACGACATGTGCTGACTATGACCATCTTACAAAACTGCTTGAATAGCAACACACTCAAGGGCATGTGCTGACTATGAACATCTTACATGTGCTGACTAGGACCATCGTACAAAACTGCGTGAATAGCGGAAAGCTCGAGGACATGTGCTGACTATGCTCATCTTACTAAACTGCTTGAATAACCGCACGCTCAAGTATATGCTCCGACTATGACCATCTTCTAAAACTGCTTTTATAGAGGCACGCTCGACGACATTTGCTGACTATGACCATCTTACAAAGCTGCTTGAAAAGCAGCACACTCGAGGACATGTGCTGACTATAACTATATTACAAAACTGCTTGAATAGTGGCACGCTCGAGGACATGTGCTGACTATGACCATCTTACAAAATTGCTTGAATAGCGGTACACTCAAGGACATGTGCTGACTATGACCATCTTACATGTTCTGACCATGACCATCTTACACGTGCTGACTATGACCATCTTACACAACTGCTTGAATAGCGGCATGCTTGAGGACATGTGCTGACTATGACCATCTTACAAAACTGCATGCTCGAGGACATATGGTGACTATGTCCATCTTGCAAAACTGCTTTTATAGAGGCACGCTCGACGACATGTGCTGACTATGACCATCTCACAAAACTGCTTGAATAGCGGCACACTCGAGGACATGTGCTGAATATGACCATCTTACAAAATTGCTTAAATAGCGGCACACTCAAGGACATGTGCTGACAATGACCTTCTTGCGAAAACTGCTTCAATAGCGGCACGCTCGAGGACATGTGCTGAATATGACCATCTTTCAAAACTGCTTGAATAGCAGCACGCTCGAGGACATGTGCTCACTATGACCATCTTACAAAACTGCTTGAATAGAGGCACGCTCGAGGACTTGTTCTGACTATGCCCATCTTAAACAACTGCTTGAATAGCAGCATGCTCGAGGACATGGGCTGACTATGCCTATCTTACAAAACTGCTTGAATAGCGGCACGCTCGAGCACATGTGCTGACTATGCCCATCTTACAAATCTGCTTGAATAGCGGCACGCTCGAGGGCATGTGCTGACTATGCCCATCTTACAAAACTGCTTGAATAGAGGCAAGCTCGAGGACATGGGCAGAATATGACCATCTTACAAAACTGCTGGAATAGAGGCATGCTCGAGGATATGTGCTGACTATGCCCATCTTACAAAACTGATTGAATAGCGGCACACTCAAGGACATGTGGTGACTATGACCATCTTACATGTGCTGACTATGACCACCTTACAAAACTGCTTGAAAAGCGGCACGCTCAAGGACATCTGCTGACCATGACCATCTTACAAAACTGCTTGAATAACGGCACGCTCGAGGACATGTGCTGACTATGACCATTTTACGTGTGCTGACTATGACCATCTTACAAAACTGCTTGAATAGTGGCACGCTCGACAACATGTGCTGACAATGACCATCTTGCAAAACTGCTTCAATAGCGGCACGTTTGAGGACATGTGCTGACTATGACCATCTTACATGTGCTGACTATGACCATCTTACAAAACTGCTTGAATTACGGCAAGCTTGAGGACATGCGCTGACTATGACCATCTTACAAAATTGCTTTTATAGAGGCACGCTCGATGACATGTGCTGACTAGGACCATCTTACAAAACTGATGAATAGCAGCACGCTCGAGGACATGTGCTGACTATGACAATCTTACGTGTGCTGACTATGACCATCTTCCAAAACTGCTTGAATAGTGGCACACTTGAGGACGTGTGCTGCATATCACCATTTTTCAAAACTGCTTGAAAAGCGGCACGCTCAAGGACATGTGCTCACTATGACCATCTTACAAAACTGCTTGAATAGCGGCATGCTCGGGGAAATGTGCTGACTATGACCATCTTAAAAAACTGCTTGAATAGCGGCACGCTCGAGGGCATGCGCTGACTATGCCCATCCTACAAAACTGTTTGAATAGCGGCATGCTCGAGGACATGCGCTGACTATGCCCATCTTACAAAACTGCTTGAATAGTGCACGCTGGAGGACATACGCCAACTATGCCTATCTTACAAAACTGCTTTATTAGCAGCACGCTCGAGGAAATGCGCTGACTATGCCCATCTTAAAAAACTGCTTGACTAGCGGCACGCTTGAGTACATGTTCTGACTATGCCATCTTACAAAACTGCTTGAATAGAGGCATGATTGAGGACATGTGCTGAGTGTGCCCATCTTACAAAACTGCTTGAAAAGAGGGAAGCTCGAGGACATGTGCTGACTATGACCATCTTACAAAACTGCTTGGATAGCGGCACGCTCAAGGACATGTGCTGAATATGCCCATCTTACAAAACTGCTTGAATAGCGGCACGCTCAAGGACATGTGCTGACTATGCCCATCTTACATAACTGCTTGAATAGCGGCACACTCAAGGATATGTGCTGACTATGACCATCTTACATGTGCTGGCTATCACCATCTTACACAATTGCTTGAATAGCGGCACGCTCGAGGACATGTGCTGACTATGACCATCTTACATGTGCTGACTATGACCATCTTACAAAACTGCTTGAATCGCAGCACGCTCGTGGACATGTGTTGATTATGACCATCTTACAAAACTGCTTGAATAACGGCACGCTCGAGGACATGTGCTGACTATGACCATCTTACATAACTGCTTGAATAGCGGCACACTCAAGGATAGGTGCTGACTATGACCATCTTACATGTGCTGGCTATCACCATCTTACACAATTGCTTGAATAGCGGCACGCTCGAGGACATGTGCTGACTATGACCATCTTACATGTGCTGACTATGACCATCTTACAAAACTGCTTGAATCGCAGCACGCTCGTGGACATGTGTTGATTATGACCATCTTACAAAACTGCTTGAATAACGGCACGCTCGAGGACATGTGCTGACTATGACCATCTTACAAAACTGCTTTTATAGAGGCACACTCGATGACATGTGCTGAATATGACCATCTTACAAAATTGCTTGAATAGCGGCACACTCAAGGACATGTGCTGACTATGCCCACCTTACAAAACTGCTTGAATAGCGGCACACTCAAGGACATGTGCTGACTATGACCATCTTACATGTGCTGACTATGACCATCTTACACAACTGCTTGAACAGCGGCACGCTCGAGGACATGTGCTGACCATGACCATTTTACGTGTGCTGACTATGACCATCTAACAAAACTGCTTGAATAGTGGCACGCTCGAGGACATGTGCTGACTATGACCATCTTACAAAATTGCTTGAATACCGGCACACTCAAGGAAATGTGCTGACTATGACCATCTTACAAGTGCTGACCATGACCCTCTTACACGTGCTGACTATGACCGTCTTACACAATTGCATGAATAGCGGCACGCTTGAGGACATGTGCTGACTATGACCATCTTACAAAACTGCTTGAATAGCGGCATGCTCGAGGACATATGGTGACTATGACCATCTTACAAAACTGCTTTTATAGATTCACGCTCGACGACATGTGCTGACTATGACCATCTTACAAAACTGCTTGAATAGCGGCACACTCGAGGACATGTGCTGACTATGACCATCTTACATTTGCTGACTATGACCATCTTACAAAAGTGCTTGAATAGCGGCACGCTCGAGGACATGTGCTGACTATGACCATCTTACAAAACTGCTTGAATAGCGGCACGCTCGAGGACATGTGCTGACTATGACCATCTTACGAAACTGCTTGAATAGCAGCACGCTCGAGGACATGCGCTGACTATGCCCATCTTACAAAACTGCTTGAATAGCGAACCCTCGAGGACATGTTCTGACTATGCCCATCTTTCAAACCTGCTTGAATAGAGGCATGCTCGAGGACATGTGCTGACTATGCCCAGCTTAGAAAACTGCTTGAATAGAGGCACGCTTGAGGACATGTGCTGACTATGCCCATCTTACAAAACTGCTTGAATAGAGGCACGCTCGAGGACATGTGCTGACTATGCCCATCTTATATCTTACAAAACTGCTTGAAAAGCGGCACGCTCGAGGACATGTGCTGACTATGACCATCTTACAAAACTGTTTGAATAGAGGCATGCTAGAAGACATGTGCTGACTATGCCCGTCTTACAAAACTGCTTGAAAAGCAGCACACTCGAGGACATGTGCTGACTATAACTATATTACAAAACTGCTTGAATAGTGGCACGCTCGAGGACATGTGCTGACTATGACCATCTTACAAAACTGTTGAATAGCGGCACACTCAAGGACATGTGCTGACTATGACCATCTTACATGTGCTGACTATGACCATTTTACACTCTCTGACTATGACCATCTTACACAACTGCTTGAATAGTGGCATGCTCGAGGACATATGGTGATTATGACCATCTTACAAAACTGCTTTTATAGAGGAACGCTCAACGACAGGTGCTGACTCTGACTATCTTACAAAACTGCTTGTATAGAGGCACGCTCGAGGACATGTGCCGACTATGAACATCTTACGAAACTGCTTTAATAGCGGCACACCCAAGGACATGTGCTGACTATGACCATCTTACATGTGCTGACTATGACCATCTTACAAAACTGCTTGAATAGCGGCACGCTCGAGGACATGTGATGACTATGAACATATTACAAAACAGCTTGAATAGCGGCACGCTCAAGTACATGTGCTGACTATGACCATCTTACAAAACTGCTTGAATAGCGACACACTCAAGGACATGTGCTGACTATGAACATCTTACATGTGCTGACTAGGACCATCTTACAAAACTGCGTGAATAGCGGAAAGCTCGAGGACATGTTCTGACTATGCTCATCTTACTAAACTGCTTGAATAGCGGCACGCTCAAGTACATGCTCCGACTATGACCATCTTCTAAAACTGCTTTTATAGAGGCACGCTCGACGACATTTGATGACTATGACCATCTTACAAAGCTGCTTGAAAAGCAGCACACTCAAGGACATGTGCTGACTATAACTATATTACAAAACTGCTTGAATAGTGGCACGCTCGAGGACATGTGCTGACTATGACCATCTTACAAAATTGCTTGAATAGCAGCACACTCAAGGACATGTGCTGACTATGACCATCTTACATGTTCTGACCATGACCATCTTACATGTGCTGACTATGACCATCTTACACAACTGCTTGAATAGCGGCACGCTTGAGGATATGTGCTGACTATGACCATCTTACAAAACTGCATGCTCGAGGACATATGGTGACTATGTCCATCTTGCAAAACTGCTTTTATAGAGGCACGCTCGACGACATGTGCTGACTATGACCATCTTACAAAATTGCTTGAATAGCGGCACACTCGAGGACATGTTCTGACTATGACCTTCTTACATTTGCTGACTATGACCATCTTACAAAACTGCTTGAATAGCGGCACGCTCGAGAACATGTGCTGACTATGACCATCTTACAAAACTGCTTGAATAGCGGCAAACTCGAGGACATGTGCTGAATATGACCATCTTACAAAATTGCTTGAATAGCGGCACACTCAAGGACACGTGCTGACTATGCCCACCTTACAAAACTGCTTGAATAGCGGCACACTCAAGGACATGTGCTGACTATGACCATCTTACATGTGCTGTCTATGACCATCTTACACAACTGCTTGAACAGCGGCACGCTCGAGGACATGTGCTGACCATGACCATTTTACGTGTGCTGACTATGACCATCTAACAAAATTGCTTGAATAGTGGCACGCTCGAGGACATGTGCTGACTATGACCATCTTACAAAATTGCTTGAATAGCGGCACACTCAAGGACATGTGCTGACTATGACCATCTTACAAGTGCTGACCATGACCATTTTACACGTGCTGACTATGACCATCTTACACAATTGCTTGAATAGCAGCATGCTTGAGGACATGTGCTGACTATGACTATCTTACAAAACTGCTTGAATAGCGGCATGCTCGAGGACATATGGTGACTATGACCATCTTACAAAACTGCTTTTATAGATTCACGCTCAACGACATGTGCTGACTATGACCATCTTACAAAACTGCTTGAATAGTGGCACACTCGAGGACATGTGCTGACTATGACCATCTTACATTTGCTGACTATGACCATTATACAAAAGTGCTTGAATAGCGGCACGCTCGAGGACATGTGCTGACTATGACCATTTTACAAAACTGCTTGAATAGCGGCACGCTCGAGGACATGTGCTGACTATGACCATCTTACGAAACTGCTTGAATAGCAGCACGCTCGAGGACATGCGCTGACTATGCCCATCTTACAAAACTGCTTGAATAGCGAACCCTCGAGGACATGTTCTGACTATGCCCATCTTTCAAACCTGCTTTAATAGAGGCATGCTCGAGGACATGTGCTGACTATGCCCAGCTTAGAAAACTGCTTGAATAGAGGCACGCTTGAGGACATGTGCTGACTATGCCCATCTTACAAAACTGCTTGAATAGAGGCACGCTCGAGGACATGTGCTGACTGTGCGCATCTTCCATCTTACAAAACTGCTTGAAAAGCGGCACGCTCGAGGACATGTGCTGACTATGACCATCTTACAAAACTGCTTGAATAGAGGCATGCTAGAGGACATGTGCTGACTATGCCCGTCTTACAAAACTGATTGAATAGCGGCACACTCAAGGACATGTGGTGACTATGACCATCTTACGTGTGCTGACTATGACCATCTTACAAAACTGCTTGAATAGTGGCACACTCGAGGACGTGTGCTGAATATCACCATCTTTCAAAACTGCTTGAATAGCGGCACGCTCGAGGACATGTGCTCACTATGACCATCTTACAAAACTGCTTGAATAGCGGCACGCTCGGGGACATGTGCTGACTATGACCAGCTTAAAAAACTGCTTGAATAGCGGCACGCTCGAGGGCATGCGCTGACTATGCCCATCCTAGAAAACTGTTTGAATAGCGACATGCTCGAGGACATGCGCTGACTATGACCATCTGACAAAACTGCTTGAATAGCGCACGCTGGAGGACATACGCCGACTGTGCCTATCTTACAAAACTGCTTGAATAGCAGCACGCTCGAGGACATGCGCTGACTATGCCCATCTTACAAAACTGCTTGACTAGCGGCACGCTCGAGGACATGTTCTGACTATGCCCATCTTAAAAAACTGCTTGAATAGAGGCATGATTGAGGACATGTGCTGAGTGTGCCCATCTTACAAAACTGCTTGAAAAGAGCAATGCTCGAGGACATGTGCTGACTATGACCATCTTACAAAACTGCTTGAATAGCGGCACGCTCAAGGACATGTGCTGAATATGCCCATCTTACAAAACTGCTTGAATAGCGGCACGCTCAAGGACATGTGCTGACTATGACCATCTAACATAACTGCTTGAATAGCGGCACACTCAAGGACATGTGCTGACTATGAACATCTTACATGTGCTGACTATGACCATCTTACACAACTTCTTGAATAGCGGCATGCTCGAGGACATGTGCTGACTATGACCATCTTACAAAACCGCTTTTAAATAGGCACCCTCGAGGACAAGTGCTGACTATGACCATTCTACAAAACTGCTTGAAAAGTGGCACACTCGAGGCCATGTGCTGACTATGACCATCTTACATGTGCTGACTATGACCATCTTACAAAACTGCTTGAATAGCAGCACGCTCGTGGACATGTGCTGATTATGACCATCTTACAAAACTGCTTGAATAGCGGCACGCTCGAGGACATGTGCTGACTATGACCATCTTACAAAACCGCTCGAATAGAGGCACGCTCGAGGACATTTGCTGAGTATGCCAATCTTACAAAACCGCTTGAATAGGGGATCGCTCGAGGACATGTGCTGGATATGACCATCAGACAAAACTGGTTGAATAGAGGCACGCTCGAGGACATGTGCTGACTATGCCCATCTTACAAAACTACTTGAATAGCGGCACACTAAAGGACATGTGCTGACTATGACCATTTTATGTGTGCTGATATGACCATCTTACAAAACTGCTTGAATAGTGGCACGCTCGAGGACATGTGCTGACAATGACCATCTTGCAAAACTGCTTCAATAGTGGCACGATCGAGGACATGTGCTGAATATGACCATCTTACAAAATTGCTTGAATAGCGGCACACTCAAAGACATGTGCTGACTATGCCACCTTACAAAACTGCTTGAATAGCGGCACACTCAAGGACATGTGCTGACTATGACCATCTTACATGTGCTGACTATGACAATCTTACACAACTGCTTGAACAGCGGCATGCTCGATGACATGTGCTGACCATGACCATTTTACGTGTGCTGACTATGACCATCTAACAAAACTGCTTGAATAGTGGCACGCTCGAGGACATGTGCTGACTATGACCATCTTACAAAATTGCTTGAATAGCGGCACACTCAAGGACATGTGCTGACTATGACCATCTTACATGTGCTGACCATGACCATCTTCAACGTGCTGACTATGACCACCTTACACAATTGCTTGAATAGCGGCACGCTTGAGGACATGTGCTGACTATGACCATCTTACATTTGCTGACTATGAACATCTTCCAAAAGTGCTTGAATAGCGGCACGCTCGAGGACATGTGCTGACTATGACCATCTTACAAAACTGCTTGAATAGCGGCACACTCGAGGATATGTGCTGACTATGACCATCTTACATTTGCTGACTATGACCATCTTCCAAAAGTGCTTGAATAGCGGCACGCTCGAGGACATGTGCTGACTATGACCATCTTACAAAACTGCTTGAATAGCGGCACGCTCGAGGACATGTGCTGACTATGACCATCTTACAAAACTGCTTGAATAGCGGCACGCTCGAGGACATGTGCTGACTATGACCATCTTACGAAACTGCTTGAATATCGGCACGCTCGAGGACATGCGCTGACTATGCCCATCTTACAAAACTGCTTGAATAGCGCACCCTCGAGGACATGCGCCGACTATGCCCATCTTACAAAACTGTTGAATAGCAGCACACTCAAGGACATGTGCTGACTATGACCATTTTACATGTGCTGACTATGACCATCTTACACTTGCTGACTATGACCATCTTACACAACTGCTTGAATAGTGGCATGCTCGAGGACATATGGTGATTATGACCATCTTACAAAACTGCTTTTATAGAGGAACGCTCAACGACACGTGCTGACTCTGACTATCTTACAAAACTGCTTGTATAGAGGCACGCTCGAGGACATGTGCCGACTATGAACATCTTACGAAACTGCTTTAACAGCGGCACACCCAAGGACATGTGCTGACTATGACCATCTTACATGTGCTGACTATGACCATCTTACAAAACTGCTTAAATAGCGGCACGCTCGAGGACATGTGATGACTATGAACATCTTCCAAAACAGCTTGATTAGCGGCACGCTCAACGACATGTGCTGACTATGACCATCTTACAAAACTGCTTGAATAGCGACACACTCAAGGGCATGTGCTGACTATGAACATCTTACATGTGCTGACTAGGACCATCTTACAAAACTGCGTGAATAGCGGAAAGCTCGAGGACATGTGCTGACTATGCTCATCTTACTAAACTGCTTGAAAAACCGCACGCTCAAGTATATGCTCCGACTATGACCATCTTCTAAAACTGCTTTTATAGAGGCACGCTCGACGACATTTGCTGACTATGACCATCTTACAAAGCTGCTTGAAAAGCAGCACACTCGAGGACATGTGCTGACTATAACTATATTACAAAACTGCTTGAATAGTGGCACGCTCGAGGACATGTGCTGACTATGACCATCTTACAAAATTGCTTGAATAGCGGTACACTCAAGGACATGTGCTGACTATGACCATCTTACATGTTCTGACCATGACCATCTTACACGTGCTGACTATGACCATCTTACACAACTGCTTGAATAGCGGCATGCTTGAGGACATGTGCTGACTATGACCATCTTACAAAACTGCATGCTCGAGGACATATGGTGACTATGTCCATCTTGCAAAACTGCTTTTATAGAGGCACGCTCGACGACATGTGCTGACTATGACCATCTCACAAAACTGCTTGAATAGCGGCACACTCGAGGACATGTGCTGAATATGACCATCTTACAAAATTGCTTAAATAGCGGCACACTCAAGGACATGTGCTGACAATGACCTTCTTGCGAAAACTGCTTCAATAGCGGCACGCTCGAGGACATGTGCTGAATATGACCATCTTTCAAAACTGCTTGAATAGCAGCACGCTCGAGGACATGTGCTCACTATGACCATCTTACAAAACTGCTTGAATAGAGGCACGCTCGAGGACTTGTTCTGACTATGCCCATCTTAAACAACTGCTTGAATAGCAGCATGCTCGAGGACATGGGCTGACTATGCCTATCTTACAAAACTGCTTGAATAGCGGCACGCTCGAGCACATGTGCTGACTATGCCCATCTTACAAATCTGCTTGAATAGCGGCACGCTCGAGGGCATGTGCTGACTATGCCCATCTTACAAAACTGCTTGAATAGAGGCAAGCTCGAGGACATGGGCAGAATATGACCATCTTATAAAACTGCTGGAATAGAGGCATGCTCGAGGATATGTGCTGACTATGCCCATCTTACAAAACTGATTGAATAGCGGCACACTCAAGGACATGTGGTGACTATGACCATCTTACATGTGCTGACTATGACCACCTTACAAAACTGCTTGAAAAGCGGCACGCTCAAGGACATCTGCTGACCATGACCATCTTACAAAACTGCTTGAATAACGGCACGCTCGAGGACATGTGCTGACTATGACCATTTTACGTGTGCTGACTATGACCATCTTACAAAACTGCTTGAATAGTGGCACGCTCGACAACATGTGCTGACAATGACCATCTTGCAAAACTGCTTCAATAGCGGCACGTTTGAGGACATGTGCTGACTATGACCATCTTACATGTGCTGACTATGACCATCTTACAAAACTGCTTGAATTACGGCAAGCTTGAGGACATGCGCTTACTATGACCATCTTACAAAATTGCTTTTATAGAGGCACGCTCGATGACATGTGCTGACTAGGACCATCTTACAAAACTGATGAATAGCAGCACGCTCGAGGACATGTGCTGACTATGACAATCTTACGTGTGCTGACTATGACCATCTTCCAAAACTGCTTGAATAGTGGCACACTTGAGGACGTGTGCTGCATATCACCATTTTTCAAAACTGCTTGAAAAGCGGCACGCTCAAGGACATGTGCTCACTATGACCATCTTACAAAACTGCTTGAATAGCGGCATGCTCGGGGAAATGTGCTGACTATGACCATCTTGAAAAACTGCTTGAATAGCGGCACGCTCGAGGGCATGCGCTGACTATGCCCATCCTACAAAACTGTTTGAATAGCGGCATGCTCGAGGACATGCGCTGACTATGCCCATCTTACAAAACTGCTTGAATAGTGCACGCTGGAGGACATACGCCAACTATGCCTATCTTACAAAACTGCTTTATTAGCAGCACGCTCGAGGAAATGCGCTGACTATGCCCATCTTAAAAAACTGCTTGACTAGCGGCACGCTTGAGTACATGTTCTGACTATGCCATCTTACAAAACTGCTTGAATAGAGGCATGATTGAGGACATGTGCTGAGTGTGCCCATCTTCCAAAACTGCTTGAAAAGAGGGAAGCTCGAGGACATGTGCTGACTATGACCATCTTACAAAACTGCTTGGATAGCGGCACGCTCAAGGACATGTGCTGAATATGCCCATCTTACAAAACTGCTTGAATAGCGGCACGCTCAAGGACATGTGCTGACTATGCCCATCTTACATAACTGCTTGAATAGCGGCACACTCAAGGATATGTGCTGACTATGACCATCTTACATGTGCTGGCTATCACCATCTTACACAATTGCTTGAATAGCGGCACGCTCGAGGACATGTGCTGACTATGACCATCTTACATGTGCTGACTATGACCATCTTACAAAACTGCTTGAATCGCAGCACGCTCGTGGACATGTGTTGATTATGACCATCTTACAAAACTGCTTGAATAACGGCACGCTCGAGGACATGTGCTGACTATGACCATCTTACATAACTGCTTGAATAGCGGCACACTCAAGGATAGGTGCTGACTATGACCATCTTACATGTGCTGGCTATCACCATCTTACACAATTGCTTGAATAGCGGCACGCTCGAGGACATGTGCTGACTATGACCATCTTACATGTGCTGACTATGACCATCTTACAAAACTGCTTGAATCGCAGCACGCTCGTGGACATGTGTTGATTATGACCATCTTACAAAACTGCTTGAATAACGGCACGCTCGAGGACATGTGCTGACTATGACCATCTTACAAAACTGCTTTTATAGAGGCACACTCGATGACATGTGCTGACTATGACCATCTTACAAAACTGCTTGAATAGCGGCACGCTCGAGGACATGTGCTGACTATGACCATTTTACGTGTGCTGACTATGCCCATCTTACAAAACTGCTTGAATAGCGCACCCTCGAGGACATGCGCCGACTATGCCCATCTTACAAAACTGTTGAATAGCGGCACACTCAAGGACATGTGCTGACTATGACCATCTTACATGTGCTGACTATGACCATCTTACACTTGCTGACTCTGACCATCTTACACAACTGCTTAAATAGTGGCATGCTCGAGGACATATGGTGATTATGACCATCTTACAAAACTGCTTTTATAGAGTAACGCTCAACGACACGTGCTGACTCTGACTATCTTACAAAACTGCTTGTATAGAGGCACGCTCGAGGACATGTGCCGACTATGAACATCTTACGAAACTGCTTTAATAGCGGCACACCCAAGGACATGTGCTGACTATGACCATCTTACATGTGCTGACTATGACCATCTTACAAAACTGCTTAAATAGCGGCACGCTTGAGGACATGTGATGACTATGAACATCTTCCAAAACAGCTTGATTAGCGGCACGCTCAACGACATGTGCTGACTATGACCATCTTACAAAACTGCTTGAATAGCGACACACTCAAGGGCATGTGCTGACTATGAACATCTTACATGTGCTGACTAGGACCATCTTACAAAACTGCGTGAATAGCGGAAAGCTCGAGGACATGTGCTGACTATGCTCATCTTACTAAACTGCTTGAATAACCGCACGCTCAAGTATATGCTCCGACTATGACCATCTTCTAAAACTGCTTTTATAGAGGCACGCTCGACGACATTTGCTGACTATGACCATCTTACAAAGCTGCTTGAAAAGCAGCACACTCGAGGACATGTGCTGACTATAACTATATTACAAAACTTCTTGAATAGTGGCACGCTCGAGGACATGTGCTGACTATGACCATCTTACAAAATTGCTTGAATAGCGGCACACTCAAGGACATGTGCTGACTATGACCATCTTACATGTTCTGACCATGACCATCTTACACGTGCTGACTATGACCATCTTACACAACTGCTTGAATAGCGGCATGCTTGAGGACATGTGCTGACTATGACCATCTTACAAAACTGCATGCTCGAGGACATATGGTGACTATGTCCATCTTGCAAAACTGCTTTTATAGAGGCACGCTCGACGACATGTGCTGACTATGACCATCTCACAAAACTGCTTGAATAGCGGCACACTCGAGGACATGTGCTGAATATGACCATCTTACAAAATTGCTTGAATAGCGGCACACTCAAGGACATGTGCTGACAATGACCTTCTTGCGAAAACTGCTTCAATAGCGGCACGCTCGAGGACATGTGCTGAATATGACCATCTTTCAAAACTGCTTGAATAGCAGCACGCTCGAGGACATGTGCTCACTATGACCATCTTACAAAACTGCTTGAATAGAGGCACGCTCGAGGACTTGTTCTGACTATGCCCATCTTAAACAACTGCTTGAATAGCAGCATGCTCGAGGACATGGGCTGACTATGCCTATCTTACAAAACTGCTTGAATAGCGGCACGCTCGAGCACATGTGGTGACTATGCCCATCTTACAAATCTGCTTGAATAGCGGCACGCTCGAGGGCATGTGCTGACTATGCCCATCTTACAAAACTGCTTGAATAGAGGCAAGCTCGAGGACATGGGCTGAATATGACCATGTTACAAAACTGCTGGAATAGAGGCATGCTCGAGGATATGTGCTGACTATGCCCATCTTACAAAACTGATTGAATAGCGGCACACTCAAGGACATGTGGTGACTATGACCATCTTACATGTGCTGACTATGACCACCTTACAAAAGTGCTTGAAAAGCGGCACGCTCAAGGACATCTGCTGACCATGACCATCTTACAAAACTGCTTGAATAACGGCACGCTCGAGGACATGTGCTGACTATGACCATCTTACAAAACTGCTTTTATAGAGGCACACTCGATGACATGTGCTGACTATGACCATCTTACAAAACTGCTTGAATAGCGGCACGCTCGAGGACATGTGCTGACTATGACCATTTTACGTGTGCTGACTATGACCATCTTACAAAACTGCTTGAATAGTGGCACGCTCGACAACATGTGCTGACAATGACCATCTTGCAAAACTGCTTCAATAGCGGCACGTTTGAGGACATGTGCTGACTATGACCATCTTACATGTGCTGACTATGACCATCTTACAAAACTGCTTGAATTACGGCAAGCTTGAGGACATGCGCTGACTATGACCATCTTACAAAATTGCTTTTATAGAGGCACGCTCGATGACATGTGCTGACTAGGACCATCTTACAAAACTGATGAATAGCAGCACGCTCGAGGACATGTGCTGACTATGACAATCTTACGTGTGCTGACTATGACCATCTTACAAAACTGCTTGAATAGTGGCACACTTGAGGACGTGTGCTGCATATCACCATTTTTCAAAACTGCTTGAAAAGCGGCACGCGCAAGGACATGTGCTCACTATGACCATCTTACAAAACTGCTTGAATAGTGGCACGCTCGGGGAAATGTGCTGACTATGACCATCTTAAAAAACTGCTTGAATAGCGGCACGCTCGAGGGCATGCGCTGACTATGCCCATCCTACAAAACTGTTTGAATAGCGGCATGCTCGAGGACATGCGCTGACTATGCCCATCTTACAAAACTGCTTGAATAGTGCACGCTGGAGGACATACGCCAACTATGCCTATCTAACAAAACTGCTTTATTAGCAGCACGCTCGAGGAAATGCGCTGACTATGCCCATCTTAAAAAACTGCTTGACTAGCGGCACGCTTGAGTAGATGTTCTGACTATGCCATCTTACAAAACTGCTTGAATAGAGGCATGATTGAGGACATGTGCTGAGTGTGCCCATCTTACAAAACTGCTTGAAAAGAGGGAAGCTCGAGGACATGTGCTGACTATGACCATCTTACAAAACTGCTTGGATAGCGGCACGCTCAAGGACATGTGCTGAATATGCCCATCTTACAAAACTGCTTGAATAGCGGCACGCTCAAGGACATGTGCTGACTATGCCCATCTTACATAACTGCTTGAATAGCGGCACACTCAAGGATATGTGCTGACTATGACCATCTTACATGTGCTGACTATGACCATCTTACACAATTGCTTGAATAGCGGCACGCTCGAGGACATGTGCTGACTATGACCATCTTACAAAACTGCTAGAATAGCGGCATGCTCCAGGACATGTGCTGACTGTGACCATCTTACATGTGCTGACTATGACCATCTTACAAAACTGCTTGAATCGCAGCACGCTCGTGGACATGTGTTGATTATGACCATCTTACAAAACTGCTTGAATAGCGGCACGCTCGAGTACATGTGCTGACTATGACCATCTTACAAAACTGCTCGAATAGAGGCACGCTCAAGGACATGTGCTGAGTATGCCAATCTTACAAAACCGCTTGAATAGAGGATCGCTCGAGGACATGTGCTGAATATGACCATCATACAAATCTGCTTGAATAGAGGCACGCTCGAGGACATGTGCTGACTATGCCCATTTTACAAAACGGCTTGATAGCGGCACACTCAAGGAAATGTGCTGACTATGACCATCTTACATGTGCTGACTATGACCATCTTACACAACTGCATGAATAGCGGCACGCTCGAGGACATGTGCTGACTATGACCATTTTACGTGTGCTGACTATGACCATCTTACAAAACTGCTTGAATAGTGGCACGCTCGAGGACATGTCCTGACAATGACCATCTTGCAAAACTGCTTCAATAGCGGCACGCTCGAGGACATGTTCTGACTATGCCCATCTTAAACAACTGCTGGAATAGCGGCATGCTCGAGGACATGGGCTGACTATGCCTCTCTTACAAAACTGCGTGAATAGCAGCACGCTCGAGCACATGTGCTGACTATGACCATCTTACAAAACTGCTTGAATAGAGGCACGCTCGAGGACATGTGCTGACTGTGCCCATCTTACAAAACTGCTTGAATAGAGGCAGGCTTGAGGACATGTGCTGACTATGCCCATCTTACAAAACTGCTTGAATAGAGGCACGCTCGAGGACATGTGCTGACTATGCCCATCTTACAAAACTGCTTGAATAGCGGCACACTCGAGGACATGTGCTGACTTTGCCCATCTTACAAAACTGCTTAAATAGAGGCACGCTGGAGGACATGTGCTGACTATGACCATCTTACAAAACTGCTTGAATAAAGGCATGCTCGAGGACATGTGCTGACCATGCCCATCTTATAAATCTGATTGAATAGCGGCACACTCAAGGACATGTGTTGACTATGACAATCTTACATGTGCTGACTATGACCATCTTTCAAAACTGCTTGAAAAGAGGCACGCTCGAGGACATGTGCTGACTATGCCCATCTTACAAAACTGCTTGAATAGAGGCACGCTCGAGGACATTGTCTGAATATGATCATCTTACAAAACTGCTGGAATAGAGGCATGCTCGAGCACATGTGCTGCCTATGCCCATCTTACAAAACTGATTGAATAGCGGCACACTCAAGGACATGTGGTAACTATGACCATCTTACATGTGCTGACTATGACCATCTTACAAAACTGCTTGAAAAGCGGCACGCTCAAGGACATCTGCTGACTATGACCATCTTACAAAACTGCTTGAATAATGGCACGCTCGAGGACATGTGCTGACTATGACCATCTTACAAAACTGCTTTTATAGAGGCACACTCGATGACATGTGCTGACTATGACCATCTTACAAAACTGCTTGAATAGCGGCACGCTCGAGGACATGTGCTGACTATGACCATTTTACGTGTGCTGACTATGACCATCTTACAAAACTGCTTGAATAGTGGCACGCTCGAGGACATGTGCTGACAATGACCATCTTGCAAAACTGCTTCAATAGCGGCACGCTCGAGGACATGTGCTGACTGTGCCCATCTTACAAAACTGCTTGAATAGAGGCAGGCTTGAGGACATGTGCTGACTATGCCCATCTTACAAAACTGCTTGAATAGAGGCACGCTCGAGGACATGTGCTGACTATGCCCATCTTAAAAAACTGCTTGAATTGCGGCACGCTCGAGGACATGTGCTGACTTTGCCCATCTTACAAAACTGTTTAAATAGAGGCACGCTCGAGGACATGTGCTGACTATGACCATCTTACAAAACTGCTTGAATAAAGGCATGCTCGAGGACATGTGCTGACCATGCCCATCTTATAAATCTGATTGAATAGCGGCACACTCAAGGAGATGTGTTGACTATGAAAATCTTACATGTGCTGACTATGACCATCTTACAAAACTGCTTGAATAGAGGCACGCTCGAGGACATGTGCTGACTATGCCCATCTTACAAAACTGCTTGAATAGAGGCACGCTCGAGGACATTGTCTGAATATGACCATCTTACAAAACTGCTGGAATAGAGGCATGCTCGAGGACATGTGCTGACTATGCCCATCTTACAAAACTGATTGAATAGCGGCACACTCAAGGACATGTTGTGACTATGACCATCTTACATGTGCTGACTATGACCATTTTACAAAACTGCTTGAAAAGCGGCACGCTCAAGGACATCTGCTGACTATGACCATCTCACAAAACTGCTTGAATAATGGCACGCTCGAGGACATGTACTGACTATGACCATCTTACAAAACTGCTTGAATAGCGGCACGCTCGAGGACATGTGCTGACTATGACCATTTTACGTGTGCTGACTATGACCATCTTACAAAACTGCTTGAATAGTGGCACGCTCGAGGACATGTGCTGACAATGACCATCTTGCAAAACTGCATCAATAGCGGCACGCTCAAGGACATGTGCTGACTATGACCATCTTACATGTGCTGACTATGACCATCTTACAAAACTGCTTGAATTGCGGCAAGCTCGAGGACATGCGCTGACTATGACCATCTCACAAAATTGCTTGAATAGCGGCACGCTCGAGGACATGTGCTCACTATGACCATCTTACAAAACTGCTTGAATAGCGGCACGCTCTGGGACATGTGCTGACTATGACCATCTTAAAAAACTGCTTGAATAGCGGCACGCTCGAGGGCATGCGCTGACTATGCCCATCTTACAAAACTGCTTGAATAGCAGCACGCTCGAGGACATGTGCTGACTATGCCCATCTTACAAAACTGCTTGACTAGCGGCATGCTCGAGGACATGTTCTGACTATGCCCATCTTACAAAACTGCTTGAATAGCGGCATGATTGAGGACATGTGCTGAGTGTGCCCATCCTACAAAACTGCTTGAAAAGAGGAATGCTCGAGGACATGTGCTGACTATGACCATCTTACAAAACTGCTTGAATAGCGGAACGCTCAAGGACATGTGCTGACTATGCCCATCTTACATAACTGCTTGAATAGCGGCACACTCAAGGACATGTGCTGACTATGACCATCTTACATGTGCTGACTATGACCATCTTACACAACTGCTTGAATAGCGGCACGCTCGAGGACATGTGCTGACTATGACCATCTTACAAAACTGCTTGAATAGCGGCATGCTCGAGAACATGTGCTGACTATGACCATCTTACAAAACTGCTTGAATAGCACCACACTCGAGGAGACGTGCTGACTATGACCCTCTTTCATGTGCTGACTAAGACCATCTTACAAAACTGCTTCAATAGCGGCAAGCTCGAGGACATACGCTGACTTTGCCCATCTTACAAAAGTGCTTGAATAGAGGCACGCTCGAGGACATGCGCTGATTATGCCCATCTTCCAAGACTGCTTGAATAGCGCACTCCCGAGGACATGCGCCAACTATGACCATCTTACAAAACTGCTTGAATAGAGTCACGCTCGAGGACATGTGCTGACTATGCCCATCTTACAAAACTGCTTGAATAGAGGCACACTCGAGGACATTGTCTGAATATGACCATCTTACAAAACTGCTTGAATAATGGCACGCTCGAGGACATGTGCTGACTATGACCATCTTCCAAAACTGCTTTTATAGAGGCACACTCGATGACATGTGCTGACTATGACCATCTTACAAAACTGCTTGAATAGCGGCACGCTCGAGGACATGTGCTGACTATGACCATTTTACGTGTGCTGACTATGACCATCTTACAAAACTGCTTGAATAGTGGCACGCTCGAGGACATGTGCTGACAATGACCATCTTGCAAAACTGCTTCAATAGCGGCACGCTCGAGGACATGTGCTGACTGTGCCCATCTTACAAAACTGCTTGAATAGAGGCAGGCTTGAGGACATGTGCTGACTATGCCCATCTTACAAAACTGCTTGAATAGAGGCATGCTCGAGGACATGTGCTGACTATGCCCATCTTAAAAAACTGCTTGAATTGCGGCACGCTCGAGGACATGTGCTGACTTTGCCCATCTTACAAAACTGCTTAAATAGAGGCACGCTCGAGGACATGTGCTGACCATGCCCATCTTATAAATCTGATTGAATAGCGGCACACTCAAGGACATGTGTTGACTATGAAAATCTTACATGTGCTGACTATGACCATCTTACAAAACTGCTTGAATAGAGGCACGCTCGAGGACATGTGCTGACTATGCCTATCTTACAAAACTGCTTGAATAGAGGCACGCTCGAGGACATTGTCTGAATATGACCATCTTACAAAACTGCTGGAATAGAGGCATGCTCGAGGACATGTGCTGACTATGCCCATCTTACAAAACTGATTGAATAGCGGCACACTCAAGGACATGTGGTGACTATGACCATCTTACATGTGCTGACTATGACCATTTTACAAAACTGCTTGAAAAGCGGTACGCTCAAGGACATCTGCTGACTATGACCATCTTACAAAACTGCTTGAATAATGGCACGCTCGAGGACATGTACTGACTATGACCATCTTACAAAACTGCTTTTATAGAGGCACACTCGATGACATGTGCTGACTATGACCATCTTACAAAACTGCTTGAATAGCGGCACGCTCGAGGACATGTGCTGACTATGACCATTTTACGTGTGCTGACTATGACCATCTTACAAAACTGCTTGAATAGTGGCACGCTCGAGGACATGTGCTGACAATGACCATCTTGCAAAACTGCTTCAATAGCGGCACGCTCGAGGACATGTGCTGACTATGACCATCTTACATGTGCTGACTATGACCATCTTACAAAACTGCTTGAATTGCGGCAAGCACGAGGACATGCGCTGACTATGACCATCTCACAAAATTGCTTGAATAGCGGCACGCTCGAGGACATGTGCTCACTATGACCATCTTACAAAACTGCTTGAATAGCGGCACGCTCTGGGACATGTGCTGACTATGACCATCTTAAAAAACTGCTTGAATAGCGGTACGCTCGAGGGCATGCGCTGACTATGCCCATCTTACAAAACTGCTTGAATAGCGCACGCTGGAGGACATACGCCGACTATGCCTATCTTACAAAACTGCTTCAATAGCAGCACGCTCGAGGACATGTGCTGACTATGCCCATCTTACAAAACTGCTTGACTAGCGGCATGCTCGAGGACATGTTCTGACTATGCCCATCTTACAAAACTGCTTGAATAGCGGCATGATTGAGGACATGTGCTGAGTGTGCCCATCCTACAAAACTGCTTGAAAAGAGGAATGCTCGAGGACATGTGCTGACTATGACCATCTTACAAAACTGCTTGAATAGCGGAACGCTCAAGGACATGTGCTGACTATGCCCATCTTACATAACTGCTTGAATAGCGGCACACTCAAGGACATGTGCTGACTATGACCATCTTACATGTGCTGACTATGACCATCTTACACAACTGCTTGAATAGCGGCACGCTCGAGGACATGTGCTGACTATGACCATCTTACAAAACTGCTTGAATAGCGGCATGCTCGAGAACATGTGCTGACTATGACCATCTTACAAAACTGCTTGAATAGCAGCACACTCGAGGAGACGTGCTGACTATGACCCTCTTACATGTGCTGACTAAGACCATCTTACAAAACTGCTTCAATAGCGGCAAGCTCGAGGACATACGCTGACTTTGCCCATCTTACAAAAGTGCTTGAATAGAGGCACGCTCGAGGACATGCGCTGATTATGCCCATCTTCCAAGACTGCTTGAATAGCGCACTCCCGAGGACATGCGCCAACTATGCCCATCTTACAAAACTGCTTAAATAGCGGCACACTCGAGGACATGCGCTGACTTTGCCCATCTTAAAAAACTGCTTGAGTAGTGGCATGCTGGAGGACATGTTCTGACTATGACCATCTTACAAAACAGCTTGATAGGCGGCACGCTCGATGTCATGTGCTGACTATGACCATCTTACAAAAACTGCTTTTATAGAGGCACACTCAATGACATGTGCTGACCATACCCATCTTACGAAACTGATTGAATAGCGGCACACTCAAGGACATGTGGTGACTATGACCATCTTACAAAACTGCTTGAATAACGGCACGCTCGAGGACATGTGCTGACTATGACCATCTTACAAAACAGCTTTTATAGAGGCACACTCAATGACATGTGCTGACTATGACCATCTTACAAAACTGCTTGAATAGCGGCACGCTCTAGGACATGTGCTGACTATGACCATTTTACGTGTGCTGACTATGACCATCTTATCAAACTTCTTGAATAGTGGCACGCTCGAGGACATGTGCGGACTATGACCATCTTACATGTGCTGACTATGACCATCTTACATGTGCTGACTATGACCATCTTACACTTGCTGACTATAACCATCTTACACAACTGCTTGAATAGCGGCATGCTCGAGGACATATGGTGACTATGACCATCTTACAAAACTGCTTTTATAGAGGAACGCTCGACGACAGGTGCTGACTATGACCATCTTACAAAACTGCTTGAATAGAGGCACGCTCGAGGACATCTGCTGACTATGACCATCTTCCAAAACTGCTTGAATAGCGGCACACCCAAGGACATGTGCTGACTATGACCATCTTACATGTGCTGACTATGACCATCTTACAAAACTGCTTGAATAGCGGCACGCTCGAGGACATGTGCTGACTATGAACATCTTACAAAACAGCTTGAATAGCGGCACGCTCAAGGACATGTGCTGACTATGACCATCTTAGAAAACTGCTTGAATAGCGACAGTCTCAAGGACATGTGCTGACTATGAACATCTTACATGTGCTGACTAGGACCATCTTACAAAACTGCGTGAATAGCGGCAAGCTCGAGGACATATGCTGACTATGCTCATTTTGCTAAACTGCTTGAATAGCGGCACGCTCAAGTACATGCTCTGACTATGCCCATCGTACAAAACTGCTTGACTAGCGGCATGCCAGAGGACATGTTCTGACTATGCCCATCTTACAAACCTGCTTGAATAGAGGCACGCTCAAGGACATGTGCTGACTATGCCCATCTTACAAAACTGCTTGAATAGAGGCACGCTTGAGGACATGTGATGACTATGCCCATCTTACAAAACTGCTTGAATAGAGGCACGCTCGCGGACATGTGCTGACTATGTCCATCTTACATCTTACAAAACTGCTTGAAAAGCGGCACGCACGAGGACATGTGCTGACTATGACCATCTTACAAAACTGCTTGAATAGAGGCATACTCGAGGACATTTGCTGACTATGCCCATCTTACAAAACTGATTGAATAGCGGCACACTCAAGGACATGTGGTGACTATGACCATCTTACATGTGCTGACTATGACCATCTTACAAAACTGCTTGAATAACGGCACGCTCGAGGACATGTGCTGACTATGACCATCTTACAAAACTGCTTTTATAGAGGCACGCTCAATGACATGTGCTGACTATGACCATCTTACAAAACTGCTTGAATAGCGGCACGCTCGAGGACATGTGCTGACTATGACCATTTTACGTGTGCTGACTATGACCATCTTACCAAACTTCTTGAATAGTGGCACGCTCGAGGACATGTGCTGACAATGACCATCTTGCAAAACTGCTTCAATAGCGGCACGCTCGAGGACATGTGCTGACTGTGCCCATCTTACAAAACTGCTTGAATAGAGGCAGGCTTGAGGACATGTGCTGACTATGCCCATCTTACAAAACTGCTTGAATAGAGGCACGCTCGAGGACATGTGCTGACTATGCCCATCTTAAAAAACTGCTTGAATAGCGGCACGCTCGAGGACATGTGCTGACTTTGCCCATCTTACAAAACTGCTTAAATAGAGGCACACTCGAGGACATGTGCTGACCATGACCATCTTACAAAATTGCTTGAATAAAGGCATGCTCGAGGACATGTGCTGACCAGGCCCATCTTATAAATCTGATTGAATAGCGGCACACTCAAGGACATGTGTTGACTATGAAAATCTTACATGTGCTGACTATGACCATCTTACAAAACTGCTTGAATAGAGGCACGCTCAAGGACATGTGCTGACTATGCCCATCTTACAAAACTGCTTGAATAGAGGCACGCTCGAGGACATTGTCTGAATATGACCATCTTACAAAACTGCTGGAATAGAGGCATGCTCGAGGACATGTGCTGACTATGCCCATCTTACAAAACTGATTGAATAGCGGCACACTCAAGGACATGTGGTGACTATGACCATCTTACATGTGCTGACTATGACCATCTTACAAAACTGCTTGAAAAGCGGCACGCTCAAGGACATCTGCAGACTATGACCATCTTACAAAACTGCTTGAATAATGGCACGCTCGAGGACATGTGCTGACTATGACCATCTTACAAAACTGCTTTTATAGAGGCACACTCGATGACATGTGCTGACTATGACCATCTTACAAAACTGCTTGAATAGCGGCGCGCTCGAGGACATGTGCTGACTATGACCATTTTCCGTGTGCTGACTATGACCATCTTACAAAACTGCTTGAATAGTGGCACGCTCGAGGACATGTGCTGACAATGATCATCTTGCAAAACTGCTTCAATAGCGGCACGCTCGAGGACATGTGCTGACTATGACCATCTTACATGTGCTGACTATGACTATCTTACAAAACTGCTTGAATTGCGGCAAGCTCGAGGACATGCTCTGACTATGACCATCTCACAAAATTGCTTGAATAGCGGCACGCTCGAGGACATGTGCTCACTATGACCATCTTAAAAAACTGCTTGAATAGCGGCACGCTCGAGGGCATGCGCTGACTATGCCCATCTTACAAAACTGCTTGAATAGCGCACGCTGGAGGACATTCGCCGACTATGCCTATCTTACAAAACTGCTTGAATAGCAGCACGCTCGAGGACATGTGCTGACTATGCCCATCTTACAAAACTGCTTGCCTAGCGGCATGCTCGAGGACATGTTCTGACTATGCCCATCTAACAAAACTGCTTGAATAGCGGCATGATTGAGGACATGTGCTGAGTGTGCCCATCCTACAAAACTGCTTGAAAAGAGGAATGCTCGAGGACATGTGCTGACTATGACCATCTTACAAAACTGCTTGAATAGCGGAACGCACAAGGACATGTGCTGACTATGCCCATCTTACATAACTGCTTGAATAGCGGCACACTCAAGGACATGTGCTGACTATGACCATCTTACATGTGCTGACTATGACCATCTTACACAACTGCTTGAATAGCGGCACGCTCGAGGACATGTGCTGACTATGACCATGTTACAAAACTGCTTGAATAGCAGCACACTCGAGGAGACGTGCTGACTATGACCCTCTTACATGTGCTCACTAAGACCATCTTACAAAACTGCTTCAATAGCGGCAAGCTCGAGGACATACACTGACTTTGCCCATCTTACAAAAGTGCTTGAATAGAGGCACGCTCGAGGACATGCGCTGACTATGCCTATCTTCCAAGACTGCTTGAATACCGCACTCCCGAGGACATGCGCCAACTATGCCCATCTTACAAAACTGCTTAAATAGCGGCACACTCAAGGACATGCGCTGACTTTGCCCATCTTAAAAAACTGCTTGAGTAGTGGCATGCTTGAGGACATGTTCTGACTATGACCATCTTACAAAACAGCTTGATAGGCGGCACGCTCGATGTCATGTGCTGACTATGACCATCTTACAAAACTGCTTGAATAACGGCACGCTCGAGGACATGTGCTGACTATGACCATCTTACAAAACTGCTTTTATAGAGGCACGCTCAATGACATGTGCTGACTATGTCCATCTTACAAAACTGCTTGAATAGCGGCACGCTCGAGGACATGTGCTGACTATGACCATTTTACGTGTGCTGACTATGACCATCTTACCAAACTTCTTGAATAGTGGCACGCTCGAGGACATGTGCTGACAATGACCATCTTGCAAAACTGCTTCAATAGCGGCACGCTCGAGGACATGTGCTGACTGTGCCCATCTTACAAAACTGCTTGAATAGAGGCAGGCTTGAGGACATGTGCTGACTATGCCCATCTTACAAACCTGCTTGAATAGAGGCACGCTCGAGGACATGTGCTGACTATGCCCATCTTAAAAAACTGCTAGAATAGCGGCACGCTCGAGGACATGTGCTGACTTAGCCCATCTTACAAAACTGCTTAAATAGAGGCACGCTTGAGGACATGTGCTGACTAAGCCCATCTTACAAAACTGCTTGAATAAAGGCATGCTCGAGGACATGTGCTGACCATGCCCATCTTATAAATCTGATTGAATAGCGGCACACTCAAGGACATGTGTTGACTATGAAAATCTTACATGTGCTGACTATGACCATCTTACAAAACTGCTTGAATAGAGGCACGCTCGAGGACATGTGCTGACTATGCCCATCTTCCAAACTGCTTGAATAGAGGCACGCTCGAGGACATTGTCTGAATATGACCATCTTACAAAACTGCTGGAATAGAGGCATGCTCGAGGACATGTGCTGACTATGCCCATCTTACAAAACTGATTGAATAGCGGCACACTCAAGGACATGTGGTGACTATGACCATCTTACATGTGCTGACTATGACCATCTTACAAAACTGCTTGAAAAGCGGCACGCTCAAGGACATCTGCTGACTATGACCATCTTACAAAACTGCTTGAATAATGGCACGCTCGAGGACATGTGCTGACTATGACCATCTTACAAAACTGCTTTTATAGAGGCACACTCGATGACATGTGCTGACTATGACCATCTTACAAAACTGCTTGAATAGCGGCACGCTCGAGGACATGTGCTGACTATGACCATTTTACGTGTGCTGACTATGACCATCTTACAAAACTGCTTGAATAGTGGCACGCTCGAGGACATGTGCTGACAATGACCATCTTGCAAAACTGCTTCAATAGCGGCACGCTCGAGGACATGTGCTGACTATGACCATCTTACATGTGCTGACTATGACCATCTTACAAAACTGCTTGAATTGCGGCAAGCTCGAGGACATGCGCTGACTATGACCATCTCACAAAATTGCTTGAATAGCGGCACACTCGAGGACATGTGCTCACTATGACCATCTTACAAAACTGTTTGAATAGCGGCACGCTCTGGGACATGTGCTGACTATGACCATCTTAAAAAACTGCTTGAATAGCGGCACGCTCGAGGGCATGCGCTGACTATGCCCATCTTACAAAACTGCTTGAATAGCGCACGCTGGAGGACATACGCCGACTATGCCTATCTTACAAAACTGCTTGAATAGCAGCACGCTCGAGGACATGTGCTGACTATGCCCATTTTACAAAACTGCTTGACTAGCGGTATGCTCGAGGACATGTTCTGACTATGCCTATCTTACAAAACTGCTTGAATAGCGGCATGATTGAGGACATGTGCTGAGTGTGCCCATCCTAAAAAACTGCTTGAAAAGAGGAATGCTCGAGGACATGTGCTGACTATGACCATCTTACAAAACTGCTTGAATAGCGGAACGCTCAAGGACATGTGCTGACTATGCCCATCTTACATAACTGCTTGAATAGCGGCACAATCAAGGACATGTGCTAACTATGACCATCTTACATGTGCTGACTATGACCATCTTACACAACTGCTTGAATAGCGGCACGCTCGAGGACATGTGCTGACTATGACCATCTTACAAAACTGCTTGAATAGCGGCATGCTCGAGAACATGTGCTATGACCATCTTACAAAACTGCTTGAATAGCAGCACACTCGAGGAGACGTGCTGACTATGACCCTCTTACATGTGCTGACTAAGACCATCTTACAAAACTGCTTCAATAGCGGCAAGCTCGAGGACATACGCTGACTTTGCCCATCTTACAAAAGTGCTTGAATAGAGGCACGCTCGAGGACATGCGCTGATTATGCCCATCTTCCAAGACTGCTTGAATAGCGCACTCCCGAGGACATGCGCCAACTATGCCCATCTTACAAAACTGCTTAAATAGCGGCACACTCGAGGACATGCGCTGACTTTGCCCATCTTAAAAAACTGCTTGAGTAGTGGCATGCTGGAGGACATGTTCTGACTATGACCATTTTACAAAACAGCTTGATAGGCGGCACGCTCGATGTCATGTGCTGACTATGACCATCTTACAAAAACTGCTTTTATAGAGGCACACTCAATGACATGTGCTGACTATACCCATCTTACGAAACTGATTGAATAGCGGCACACTCAAGGACATGTGGTGACTATGACCATCTTACATGTGCTGACTATGACCATCTTACAAAAGTGCTTGAAAAGCAGCACGCTCAAGGACATCTGCTGACTATGACCATCTTACAAAACTGCTTGAATAACGGCACGCTCGAGGACATGTGCTGACTATGACCATCTTACAAAACTGCTTTTATAGAGGCACACTCAATGACATGTGCTGACTATGACCATCTTACAAAACTGCTTGAATAGCGGCACGCTCTAGGACATGTGCTGACTATGACCATTTTACGTGTGCTGACTATGACCATCTTATCAAACTTCTTGAATAGTGGCACGCTCGAGGACATGTGCTGACAATGACCATCTTGCAAAACTGCTTCAATAGCGGCACACTCGAGGACATGTGCTGAATATGCCCAGCTTCCAAAACTGCTTGAATAGCGCACCCTCGAGGACATGCGCCGACTATGCCCATCTTACAAAACTATTGAATAGCGGCACACTCAAGGACATGTGCGGACTATGACCATCTTACATGTGCTGACTATGACCATCTTACATGTGCTGACTATGACCATCTTACACTTGCTGACTATAACCATCTTACACAACTGCTTGAATAGCGGCATGCTCGAGGACATATGGTGACAATGACCATCTTACAAAACTGCTTTTATAGAGGAACGCTCGACGACAGGTGCTGACTATGACCATCTTACAAAACTGCTTGAATAGAGGCACGCTCGAGGACATCTGCTGACTATGACCATCTTCCGAAACTGCTTGAATAGCGGCACACCCAAGGACATGTGCTGACTATGACCATCTTACATGTGCTGACTATGACCATCTTACAAAACTGCTTGAATAGCGGCACGCTCGAGGACATGTGCTGACTATGAACATCTTACAAAACAGCTTGAATAGCGGCACGCTCAAGGACATGTGCTGACTATGACCATCTTAGAAAACTGCTTGAATAGCGACACACTCAAGGACATGTGCTGACTATGAACATCTTACATGTGCTGACTAGGACCATCTTACAAAACTGCGTGAATAGCGGCAAGCTCGAGGACATATGCTGACTATGCTCATTTTGCTAAACTGCTTGAATAGCGGCACGCTCAAGTACATGCTCTGACTATGCCCATCGTACAAAACTGCTTGACTAGCGGCATGCTAGAGGACATGTTCTGACTATGCCCATCTTACAAACCTGCTTGAATAGAGGCACGCTCGAGGACATGTGCTGACTATGCCCATCTTACAAAACTGCTTGAATAGAGGCACGCTTGAGGACATGTGATGACTATGCCCATCTTACAAAACTGCTTGAATAGAGGCACGCTCGCGGACATGTGCTGACTATGTCCATCTTACATCTTACAAAACTGCTTGAAAAGCGGCACGCACGAGGACATGTGCTGACTATGACCATCTTACAAAACTGCTTGAATAGAGGCATACTCGAGGACATTTGCTGACTATGCCCATCTTACAAAACTGATTGAATAGCGGCACACTCAAGGACATGTGGTGACTATGACCATCTTACATGTGCTGACTATGACCATCTTACAAAACTGCTTGAATAACGGCACGCTCGAGGACATGTGCTGACTATGACCATCTTACAAAACTGCTTTTATAGAGGCACGCTCAATGACATGTGCTGACTATGACCATCTTACAAAACTGCTTGAATAGCGGCACGCTCGAGGACATGTGCTGACTATGACCATTTTACGTGTGCTGACTATGACCATCTTACCAAACTTCTTGAATAGTGGCACGCTCGAGGACATGTGCTGACAATGACCATCTTGCAAAACTGCTTCAATAGCGGCACGCTCGAGGACATGTGCTGACTGTGCCCATCTTACAAAACTGCTTGAATAGAGGCAGGCTTGAGGACATGTGCTGACTATGCCCATCTTACAAAACTGCTTGAATAGAGGCACGCTCGAGGACATGTGCTGACTATGCCCATCTTAAAAAACTGCTTGAATAGCGGCACACTCGAGGACATGTGCTGACTTTGCCCATCTTACAAAACTGCTTAAATAGAGGCACGCTCGAGGACATGTGCTGACTATGACCATCTTACAAAACTTCTTGAATAGTGGCATGCTCGAGGACATGTGCTGACAATGACCATCTTGCAAAACTGCTTCAATAGCGGCACGCTCGAGGACATGTGCTGACTGTGCCCATCTTACAAAACTGCTTGAATAGAGGCAGGCTTGAGGACATGTGCTGACTATGCCCATCTTAAAAAACTGCTTGAATAGCGGCACGCTCGAGGACATGTGCTGACTTTGCCCATCTTACAAAACTGCTTAAATAGAGGCACGCTCGAGGACATGTGCTGACTAAGCCCATCTTACAAAACTGCTTGAATAAAGGCATGCTCGAGGACATGTGCTGACCATGCCCATCTTATAAATCTGATTGAATAGCGGCACACTCAAGGACATGTGTTGACTATGAAAATCTTACATGTGCTGACTATGACCATCTTACAAAACTGCTTGAATAGAGGCACGCTCGAGGACATGTGCTGACTATGCCCATCTTACAAAACTGCTTGAATAGAGGCACGCTCGAGGACATTGTCTGAATATGACCATCTTACAAAACTGCTGGAATAGAGGCATGCTCGAGGACATGTGCTGACTATGCCCATCTTACAAAACTGATTGAATAGCGGCACACTCAAGGACATGTGGTGACTATGACCATCTTACATGTGCTGACTATGACCATCTTACAAAACTGCTTGAAAAGCGGCACGCTCATGGACATCTGCTGACTATGACCATCTTACAAAACTGCTTGAATAATGGCACGCTCGAGGACATGTGCTGACTATGACCATCTTACAAAACTGCTTTTATAGAGGCACACTCGATGACATGTGCTGACTATGACCATCTTACAAAACTGCTTGAATAGCGGCACGCTCGATGACATGTGCTGACTATGACCATTTTACGTGTGCTGACTATGACCATCTTACAAAACTGCTTGAATAGTGGCACGCTCGAGGACATGTGCTGACAATGACCATCTTGCAAAACTGCTTCAATAGCGGCACGCTCGAGGACATGTGCTGACTATGACCATCTTACATGTGCTGACTATGACCATCTTACAAAACTGCTTGAATTGCGGCAAGCTCGAGGACATGCGCTGACTATGACCATCTCACAAAATTGCTTGAATAGCGGCATGCTCGAGGACATGTGCTCACTATGACCATCTTACAAAGCTGCTTGAATAGCGGCACGCTCTGGGACATGTGCTGACTATGACCATCTTAAAAAACTGCTTGAATAGCGGCACGCTCGAGGGCATGCGCTGACTATGCCCATCTTACAAAACTGCTTGAATAGCGCACGCTGGAGGACATACGCCGACTATGCCTATCTTACAAAACTGCTTGAATAGCAGCACGCTCGAGGACATGTGCTGACTATGCCCATCTTACAAAACTGCTTGACTAGCGGTATGCTCGAGGACATGTTCTGACTATGCCTATCTTACAAAACTGCTTGAATAGCGGCATGATTGAGGACATGTGCTGAGTGTGCCCATCCTAAAAAACTGCTTGAAAAGAGGAATGCTCGAGGACATGTGCTGACTATGACCATCTTACAAAACTGCTTGAATAGCGGAACGCTCAAGGACATGTGCTGACTATGCCCATCTTACATAACTGCTTGAATAGTGGCACACTCAAGGACATGTGCTAACTATGACCATCTTACATGTGCTGACTATGACCATCTTACACAACTGCTTGAATAGCGGCACGCTCGAGGACATGTGCTGACTATGACCATCTTACAAAACTGCTTGAATAGCGGCATGCTCGAGAACATGTGCTGACTATGACCATCTTACAAAACTGCTTGAATAGCAGCACACTCGAGGAGACGTGCTGACTATGACCCTCTTACATGTGCTGACTAAGACCATCTTACAAAACTGCTTCAATAGCGGCAAGCTCGAGGACATACGCTGACTTTGCCCATCTTACAAAAGTGCTTGAATAGAGGCACGCTCGAGGACATGCGCTGATTATGCCCATCTTCCAAGACTGCTTGAATAGCGCACTCCCGAGGACATGCGCCAACTATGCCCATCTTACAAAACTGCTTAAATAGCGGCACACTCGAGGACATGCGCTGACTTTGCCCATCTTAAAAAACTGCTTGAGTAGTGGCATGCTGGAGGACATGTTCTGACTATGACCATCTTACAAAACAGCTTGATAGGCGGCACGCTCGATGTCATGTGCTGACTATGACCATCTTACAAAAACTGCTTTTATAGAGGCACACTCAATGACATGTGCTGACTATACCCATCTTACGAAACTGATTGAATAGCGGCACACTCAAGGACATGTGGTGACTATGACCATCTTACATGTGCTGACTATGACCATCTTACAAAAGTGCTTGAAAAGCAGCACGCTCAAGGACATCTGCTGACTATGACCATCTTACAAAACTGCTTGAATAACGGCACGCTCGAGGACATGTGCTAACTATGACCATCTTACAAAACTGCTTTTATAGAGGCACACTCAATGACATCTGCTGACTATGACCATCTTACAAAACTGCTTGAATAGCGGCACGCTCTAGGACATGTGCTGACTATGACCATTTTACTTGTGCTGACTATGACCATCTTATCAAACTTCTTGAATAGTGGCACGCTCGAGGACATGTGCTGACAATGACCATCTTGCAAAACTGCTTCAATAGCGGCACACTCAAGGACATGTGCTGAATATGCCCAGCTTCCAAAACTGCTTGAATAGCACACCCTCGAGGACATGCGCCGACTATGCCCATCTCACAAAACTGTTGAATAGCGGCACACTCAAGGACATGTGCGGACTATGACCATCTTACATGTGCTGACTATGACCATCTTACATGTGCTGACTATGACCATCTTACACTTGCTGACTATAACCATCTTACACAACTGCTTGAATAGCGGCATGATCGAGGACATATGGTGACTATGACCATCTTGCAAAACTGCTTCAATAGCGGCACACTCGAGGACATGTGCTGACTATGCCCATCTTACAAAACTGCTTGACTAGCGGTATGCTCGAGGACATGTTCTGACTATGCCTATCTTACAAAACTGGTTGAATAGCGGCATGATTGAGGACATGTGCTGAGTGTGCCCATCCTAAAAAACTGCTTGAAACGAGGAATGCTCGAGGACATGTGCTGACTATGACCATCTTACAAAACTGCTTGAATAGCGGAACGCTCAAGGACATGTGCTGACTATGCCCATCTTACATAACTGCTTGAATAGCGGCACACTCAAGGACATGTGCTAACTATGACCATCTTACATGTGCTGACTATGACCATCTTACACAACTGCTTGAATAGCGGCACGCTCGAGGACATGTGCTGACTATGACCATCTTACCAAACTGCTTGAATAGCGGCATGCTCGAGAACATGTGCTGACTATGACCATCTTACAAAACTGCTTGAATAGCAGCACACTCGAGGAGACGTGCTGACTATGACCCTCTTACATGTGCTGACTAAGACCATCTTACAAAACTGCTTCAATAGCGGCAAGCTCGAGGACATACGCTGACTTTGCCCATCTTACAAAAGTGCTTGAATAGAGGCACGCTCGAGGACATGCGCTGATTATGCCCATCTTCCAAGACTGCTTGAATAGCGCACTCCCGAGGACATGCGCCAACTATGCCCATCTTACAAAACTGCTTAAATAGCGGCACACTCGAGGACATGCGCTGACTTTGCCCATCTTAAAAAACTGCTTGAGTAGTGGCATGCTGGAGGACATGTTCTGACTATGACCATTTTACAAAACAGCTTGATAGGCGGCACGCTCGATGTCATGTGCTGACTATGACCATCTTACAAAAACTGCTTTTATAGAGGCACACTCAATGACATGTGCTGACTATACCCATCTTACGAAACTGATTGAATAGCGGCACACTCAAGGACATGTGGTGACTATGACCATCTTACATGTGCTGACTATGACCATCTTACAAAAGTGCTTGAAAAGCAGCACGCTCAAGGACATCTGCTGACTATGACCATCTTACAAAACTGCTTGAATAACGGCACGCTCGAGGACATGTGCTGACTATGACCATCTTACAAAACTGCTTTTATAGAGGCACACTCAATGACATGTGCTGACTATGACCATCTTACAAAACTGCTTGAATAGCAGCACGCTCTAGGACATGTGCTGACTATGACCATTTTACGTGTGCTGACTATGACCATCTTATCAAACTTCTTGAATAGTGGCACGCTCGAGGACATGTGCTGACAATGACCATCTTGCAAAACTGCTTCAATAGCGGCACACTCGAGGACATGTGCTGAATATGCCCAGCTTCCAAAACTGCTTGAATAGCGCACCCTCGAGGACATGCGCCGACTATGCCCATCTTACAAAACTATTGAATAGCGGCACACTCAAGGACATGTGCGGACTATGACCATCTTACATGTGCTGACTATGACCATCTTACATGTGCTGACTATGACCATCTTACACTTGCTGACTATAACCATCTTACACAACTGCTTGAATAGCGGCATGCTCGAGGACATATGGTGACAATGACCATCTTACAAAACTGCTTTTATAGAGGAACGCTCGACGACAGGTGCTGACTATGACCATCTTACAAAACTGCTTGAATAGAGGCACGCTCGAGGACATCTGCTGACTATGACCATCTTCCGAAACTGCTTGAATAGCGGCACACCCAAGGACATGTGCTGACTATGACCATCTTACATGTGCTGACTATGACCATCTTACAAAACTGCTTGAATAGCGGCACGCTCGAGGACATGTGCTGACTATGAACATCTTACAAAACAGCTTGAATAGCGGCACGCTCAAGGACATGTGCTGACTATGACCATCTTAGAAAACTGCTTGAATAGCGACACACTCAAGGACATGTGCTGACTATGAACATCTTACATGTGCTGACTAGGACCATCTTACAAAACTGCGTGAATAGCGGCAAGCTCGAGGACATATGCTGACTATGCTCATTTTGCTAAACTGCTTGAATAGCGGCACGCTCAAGTACATGCTCTGACTATGCCCATCGTACAAAACTGCTTGACTAGCGGCATGCTAGAGGACATGTTCTGACTATGCCCATCTTACAAACCTGCTTGAATAGAGGCACGCTCGAGGACATGTGCTGACTATGCCCATCTTACAAAACTGCTTGAATAGAGGCACGCTTGAGGACATGTGATGACTATGCCCATCTTACAAAACTGCTTGAATAGAGGCACGCTCGCGGACATGTGCTGACTATGTCCATCTTACATCTTACAAAACTGCTTGAAAAGCGGCACGCACGAGGACATGTGCTGACTATGACCATCTTACAAAACTGCTTGAATAGAGGCATACTCGAGGACATTTGCTGACTATGCCCATCTTACAAAACTGATTGAATAGCGGCACACTCAAGGACATGTGGTGACTATGACCATCTTACATGTGCTGACTATGACCATCTTACAAAACTGCTTGAATAACGGCACGCTCGAGGACATGTGCTGACTATGACCATCTTACAAAACTGCTTTTATAGAGGCACGCTCAATGACATGTGCTGACTATGACCATCTTACAAAACTGCTTGAATAGCGGCACGCTCGAGGACATGTGCTGACTATGACCATTTTACGTGTGCTGACTATGACCATCTTACCAAACTTCTTGAATAGTGGCACGCTCGAGGACATGTGCTGACAATGACCATCTTGCAAAACTGCTTCAATAGCGGCACGCTCGAGGACATGTGCTGACTGTGCCCATCTTACAAAACTGCTTGAATAGAGGCAGGCTTGAGGACATGTGCTGACTATGCCCATCTTACAAAACTGCTTGAATAGAGGCACGCTCGAGGACATGTGCTGACTATGCCCATCTTAAAAAACTGCTTGAATAGCGGCACACTCGAGGACATGTGCTGACTTTGCCCATCTTACAAAACTGCTTAAATAGAGGCACGCTCGAGGACATGTGCTGACTATGACCATCTTACAAAACTTCTTGAATAGTGGCATGCTCGAGGACATGTGCTGACAATGACCATCTTGCAAAACTGCTTCAATAGCGGCACGCTCGAGGACATGTGCTGACTGTGCCCATCTTACAAAACTGCTTGAATAGAGGCAGGCTTGAGGACATGTGCTGACTATGCCCATCTTAAAAAACTGCTTGAATAGCGGCACGCTCGAGGACATGTGCTGACTTTGCCCATCTTACAAAACTGCTTAAATAGAGGCACGCTCGAGGACATGTGCTGACTAAGCCCATCTTACAAAACTGCTTGAATAAAGGCATGCTCGAGGACATGTGCTGACCATGCCCATCTTATAAATCTGATTGAATAGCGGCACACTCAAGGACATGTGTTGACTATGAAAATCTTACATGTGCTGACTATGACCATCTTACAAAACTGCTTGAATAGAGGCACGCTCGAGGACATGTGCTGACTATGCCCATCTTACAAAACTGCTTGAATAGAGGCACGCTCGAGGACATTGTCTGAATATGACCATCTTACAAAACTGCTGGAATAGAGGCATGCTCGAGGACATGTGCTGACTATGCCCATCTTACAAAACTGATTGAATAGCGGCACACTCAAGGACATGTGGTGACTATGACCATCTTACATGTGCTGACTATGACCATCTTACAAAACTGCTTGAAAAGCGGCACGCTCATGGACATCTGCTGACTATGACCATCTTACAAAACTGCTTGAATAATGGCACGCTCGAGGACATGTGCTGACTATGACCATCTTACAAAACTGCTTTTATAGAGGCACACTCGATGACATGTGCTGACTATGACCATCTTACAAAACTGCTTGAATAGCGGCACGCTCGATGACATGTGCTGACTATGACCATTTTACGTGTGCTGACTATGACCATCTTACAAAACTGCTTGAATAGTGGCACGCTCGAGGACATGTGCTGACAATGACCATCTTGCAAAACTGCTTCAATAGCGGCACGCTCGAGGACATGTGCTGACTATGACCATCTTACATGTGCTGACTATGACCATCTTACAAAACTGCTTGAATTGCGTCAAGCTCGAGGACATGCGCTGACTATGACCATCTCACAAAATTGCTTGAATAGCGGCATGCTCGAGGACATGTGCTCACTATGACCATCTTACAAAGCTGCTTGAATAGCGGCACGCTCTGGGACATGTGCTGACTATGACCATCTTAAAAAACTGCTTGAATAGCGGCACGCTCGAGGGCATGCGCTGACTATGCCCATCTTACAAAACTGCTTGAATAGCGCACGCTGGAGGACATACGCCGACTATGCCTATCTTACAAAACTGCTTGAATAGCAGCACGCTCGAGGACATGTGCTGACTATTCCCATCTTACAAAACTGCTTGACTAGCGGTATGCTCGAGGACATGTTCTGACTATGCCTATCTTACAAAACTGCTTGAATAGCGGCATGATTGAGGACATGTGCTGAGTGTGCCCATCCTAAAAAACTGCTTGAAAAGAGGAATGCTCGAGGACATGTGCTGACTATGACCATCTTACAAAACTGCTTGAATAGCGGAACGCTCAAGGACATGTGCTGACTATGCCCATCTTACATAACTGCTTGAATAGTGGCACACTCAAGGACATGTGCTAACTATGACCATCTTACATGTGCTGACTATGACCATCTTACACAACTGCTTGAATAGCGGCACGCTCGAGGACATGTGCTGACTATGACCATCTTACAAAACTGCTTGAATAGCGGCATGCTCGAGAACATGTGCTGACTATGACCATCTTACAAAACTGCTTGAATAGCAGCACACTCGAGGAGACGTGCTGACTATGACCCTCTTACATGTGCTGACTAAGACCATCTTACAAAACTGCTTCAATAGCGGCAAGCTCGAGGACATACGCTGACTTTGCCCATCTTACAAAAGTGCTTGAATAGAGGCACGCTCGAGGACATGCGCTGATTATGCCCATCTTCCAAGACTGCTTGAATAGCGCACTCCCGAGGACATGCGCCAACTATGCCCATCTTACAAAACTGCTTAAATAGCGGCACACTCGAGGACATGCGCTGACTTTGCCCATCTTAAAAAACTGCTTGAGTAGTGGCATGCTGGAGGACATGTTCTGACTATGACCATCTTACAAAACAGCTTGATAGGCGGCACGCTCGATGTCATGTGCTGACTATGACCATCTTACAAAAACTGCTTTTATAGAGGCACACTCAATGACATGTGCTGACTATACCCATCTTACGAAACTGATTGAATAGCGGCACACTCAAGGACATGTGGTGACTATGACCATCTTACATGTGCTGACTATGACCATCTTACAAAAGTGCTTGAAAAGCAGCACGCTCAAGGACATCTGCTGACTATGACCATCTTACAAAACTGCTTGAATAACGGCACGCTCGAGGACATGTGCTAACTATGACCATCTTACAAAACTGCTTTTATAGAGGCACACTCAATGACATCTGCTGACTATGACCATCTTACAAAACTGCTTGAATAGCGGCACGCTCTAGGACATGTGCTGACTATGACCATTTTACTTGTGCTGACTATGACCATCTTATCAAACTTCTTGAATAGTGGCACGCTCGAGGACATGTGCTGACAATGACCATCTTGCAAAACTGCTTCAATAGCGGCACACTCAAGGACATGTGCTGAATATGCCCAGCTTCCAAAACTGCTTGAATAGCACACCCTCGAGGACATGCGCCGACTATGCCCATCTCACAAAACTGTTGAATAGCGGCACACTCAAGGACATGTGCGGACTATGACCATCTTACATGTGCTGACTATGACCATCTTACATGTGCTGACTATGACCATCTTACACTTGCTGACTATAACCATCTTACACAACTGCTTGAATAGCGGCATGATCGAGGACATATGGTGACTATGACCATCTTGCAAAACTGCTTCAATAGCGGCACACTCGAGGACATGTGCTGACTATGCCCATCTTACAAAACTGCTTGACTAGCGGTATGCTCGAGGACATGTTCTGACTATGCCTATCTTACAAAACTGGTTGAATAGCGGCATGATTGAGGACATGTGCTGAGTGTGCCCATCCTAAAAAACTGCTTGAAACGAGGAATGCTCGAGGACATGTGCTGACTATGACCATCTTACAAAACTGCTTGAATAGCGGAACGCTCAAGGACATGTGCTGACTATGCCCATCTTACATAACTGCTTGAATAGCGGCACACTCAAGGACATGTGCTAACTATGACCATCTTACATGTGCTGACTATGACCATCTTACACAACTGCTTGAATAGCGGCACGCTCGAGGACATGTGCTGACTATGACCATCTTACCAAACTGCTTGAATAGCGGCATGCTCGAGAACATGTGCTGACTATGACCATCTTACAAAACTGCTTGAATAGCAGCACACTCGAGGAGACGTGCTGACTATGACCCTCTTACATGTGCTGACTAAGACCATCTTACAAAACTGCTTCAATAGCGGCAAGCTCGAGGACATACGCTGACTTTGCCCATCTTACAAAAGTGCTTGAATAGAGGCACGCTCGAGGACATGCGCTGATTATGCCCATCTTCCAAGACTGCTTGAATAGCGCACTCCCGAGGACATGCGCCAACTATGCCCATCTTACAAAACTGCTTAAATAGCGGCACACTCGAGGACATGCGCTGACTTTGCCCATCTTAAAAAACTGCTTGAGTAGTGGCATGCTGGAGGACATGTTCTGACTATGACCATCTTACAAAACTGCTTGATAGGCGGCACGCTCGATGTCATGTGCTGACTATGACCATCTTACAAAAACTGCTTTTATAGAGGCACACTCAATGACATGTGCTGACTATACCCATCTTACGAAACTGATTGAATAGCGGCACACTCAAGGACATGTGGTGACTATGACCATCTTACATGTGCTGACTATGACCATCTTACAAAAGTGCTTGAAAAGCAGCACGCTCAAGGACATCTGCTGACTATGACCATCTTACAAAACTGCTTGAATAACGGCACGCTCGAGGACATGTGCTGACTATGACCATCTTACAAAACTGCTTTTATAGAGGCACACTCAATGACATCTGCTGACTATGACCATCTTACAAAACTGCTTGAATAGCGGCACGCTCTAGGACATGTGCTGACTATGACCATTTTACGTGTGCTGACTATGACCATCTTATCAAACTTCTTGAATAGTGGCACGCTCGAGGACATGTGCTGACAATGACCATCTTGCAAAACTGCTTCAATAGCGGCACACTCGAGGACATGTGCTGAATATGCCCAGCTTCCAAAACTGCTTGAATAGCGCACCCTCGAGGACATGCGCCGACTATGCCCATCTTACAAAACTGTTGAATAGCGGCACACTCAAGGACATGTGCGGACTATGACCATCTTACATGTGCTGACTATGACCATCTTACATGTGCTGACTATGACCATTTTACACTTGCTGACTATAACCATCTTACACAACTGCTTGAATAGCGGCATGCTCGAGGACATATGGTGACTATGACCATCTTACAAAACTGCTTTTATAGAGGAAAGCTCGACGACAGGTGCTGACTATGACCATCTTACAAAACTGCTTGAATAGAGGCACGCTCGAGGACATCTGCTGACTATGACCATCTTCCGAAACTGCTTGAATAGCGGCACACCCAAGGACATGTGCTGACTATGACCATCTTACATGTGCTGACTATGACCATCTTACAAAACTGCTTGAATAGCGGCACGCTCGAGGACATGTGCTGACTATGAACATCTTACAAAACAGCTTGAATAGCGGCACGCTCAAGGACATGTGCTGACTATGACCATCTTAGAAAACTGCTTGAATAGCGACACACTCAAGGACATGTGCTGACTATGAACATCTTACATGTGCTGACTAGGACCATCTTACAAAACTGCGTGAATAGCGGCAAGCTCGAGGACATATGCTGACTATGCTCATTTTGCTAAACTGCTTGAATAGCGGCACGCTCAAGTACATGCTCTAACTATGCCCATCGTACAAAACTGCTTGACTAGCGGCATGCTAGAGGACATGTTCTGACTATGCCCATCTTACAAACCTGCTTGAATAGAGGCACGCTCGAGGACATGTGCTGACTATGCCCATCTTACAAAACTGCTTGAATAGAGGCACGCTTGAGGACATGTGATGACTATGCCCATCTTACAAAACTGCTTGAATAGAGGCACGCTCGCGGACATGTGCTGACTATGTCCATCTTACATCTTACAAAACTGCTTGAAAAGCGGCACGCACGAGGATATGTGCTGACTATGACCATCTTACAAAACTGCTTGAATAGAGGCATACTCGAGGACATTTGCTGACTATGCCCATCTTACAAAACTGATTGAATGGCGGCACACTCAAGGACATGTGGTGACTATGACCATCTTACATGTGCTGACTATGACCATCTTACAAAACTGCTTCAATAACGGCACGCTCGAGGACATGTGCTGACTATGACCATCTTACAAAACTGCTTTTATAGAGGCACGCTCAATGACATGTGCTGACTATGACCATCTTACAAAACTGCTTGAATAGCGGCATGCTCGAGGACATGTGCTGACTATGACCATTTTACGTGTGCTGACTATGACCATCTTACCAAACTTCTTGAATAGTGGCACGCTCGAGGACATGTGCTGACAATGACCATCTTGCAAAACTGCTTCAATAGCGGCACGCTCGAGGACATGTGCTGACTGTGCCCATCTTACAAAACTGCTTGAATAGAGGCAGGCTTGAGGACATGTGCTGACTATGCCCATCTTACAAAACTGCTTGAATAGAGGCACGCTCGAGGACATGTGCTGACTATGCCCATCTTAAAAAACTGCTTGAATAGCGGCACACTCGAGGACATGTGCTGACTTTGCCCATCTTACAAAACTGCTTAAATAGAGGCACGCTCGAGGACATGTGCTGACTATGACCATCTTACAAAACTGCTTGAATAAAGGCATGCTCGAGGACATGTGCTGACCATGCCCATCTTATAAATCTGATTGAATAGCGGCACACTCAAGGACATGTGTTGACTTTGAAAATCTTACATGTGCTGACTATGACCATCTTACAAAACTGCTTGAATAGAGGCACGCTCAAGGACATGTGCTGACTATGCCCATCTTACAAAACTGCTTGAATAGAGGCACGCTCGAGGACATTGTCTGAATATGACCATCTTACAAAACTGCTGGAATAGAGGCATGCTCGAGCACATGTGCTGACTATGCCCATCTTACAAAACTGATTGAATAGCGGCACACTCAAGGACATGTGGTGACTATGACCATCTTACATGTGCTGACTATGACCATCTTACAAAACTGCTTGAAAAGCGGCACGCTCAAGGACATCTGCAGACTATGACCATCTTACAAAACTGCTTGAATAATGGCACGCTCGAGGACATGTGCTGACTATGACCATCTTACAAAACTGCTTTTATAGAGGCACACTCGATGACATGTGCTGACTATGACCATCTTACAAAACTGCTTGAATAGCGGCACGCTCGAGGACATGTGCTGACTATGACCATTTTACGTGTGCTGACTATGACCATCTTAAAAAACTGCTTGAATAGTGGCACGCTCGAGGACATGTGCTGACAATGACCATCTTGCAAAACTGCTTCAATAGCGGCACGCTCGAGGACATGTGCTGACTATGACCATCTTACATGTGCTGACTATGACTATCTTACAAAACTGCTTGAATTGCGGCAAGCTCGAGGACATGCGCTGACTATGACCATCTTACAAAACTGCTTGAATAGCGGCATGATTGAGGACATGTGCTGAGTGTGCCCATCCTACAAAACTGCTTGAAAAGAGGAATGCTCGAGGACATGTGCTGACTATGACCATCTTACAAAACTGCTTGAATAGCGGAACGCACAAGGACATGTGCTGACTATGCCCATCTTACATAACTGCTTGAATAGCGGCACACTCAAGGACATGTGCTGACTATGACCATCTTACATGTGCTGACTATGACCATCTTACACAACTGCTTGAATAGCGGCACGCTCGAGGACATGTGCTGACTATGACCATGTTACAAAACTGCTTGAATAGCGGCATGCTCGAGAACATGTGCTGACTATGACCATCTTACAAAACTGCTTGAATAGCAGCACACTCGAGGAGACGTGCTGACTATGACCCTCTTACATGTGCTCACTAAGACCATCTTACAAAACTGCTTCAATAGCGGCAAGCTCGAGGACATACGCTGACTTTGCCCATCTTACAAAAGTGGTTGAATAGAGGCACGCTCGAGGACATGCGCTGACTATGCCCATCTTCCAAGACTGCTTGAATACCGCACTCCCGAGGACATGCGCCAACTATGCCCATCTTACAAAACTGCTTAAATAGCGGCACACTCAAGGACATGCGCTGACTTTGCCCATCTTAAAAAACTGCTTGAGTAGTGGCATGCTGGAGGACATGTTCTGACTATGACCATCTTACAAAACAGCTTGATAGGCGGCACGCTCGATGTCATGTGCTGACTATGACCATCTTACAAAACTGCTTGAATAACGGCACGCTCGGGGACATGTGCTGACTATGACCATCTTACAAAACTGCTTTTATAGAGGCACGCTCAATGACATGTGCTGACTATGTCCATCTTACAAAACTGCTTGAATAGCGGCACGCTCGAGGACATGTGCTGACTATGACCATTTTACATGTGCTGACTATGACCATCTTACCAAACTTCTTGAATAGTGGCACGCTCGAGGACATGTGCTGACAATGACCATCTTGCAAAACTGCTTCAATAGCGGCACGCTCAAGGACATGTGCTGACTGTGCCCATCTTACAAAACTGCTTGAATAGAGGCAGGCTTGAGGACATGTGCTGACTATGCCCATCTTACAAAACTGCTTGAATAGAGGCACGCTCGAGGACATGTGCTGACTATGCCCATCTTAAAAAACTGCTTGAATAGCGGCACGCTCGTGGACATGTGCTGACTTTGCCCATCTTACAAAACTGCTTAAATAGAGGCACGCTCGAGGACATGTGCTGACTAAGCCCATCTTACAAAACTGCTTGAATAAAGGCATGCTCGAGGACATGTGCTGACCATGCCCATCTTATAAATCTGATTGAATAGCGGCACACTCAAGGACATGTGTTGACTATGAAAATCTTACATGTGCTGACTATGACCATCTTACAAAACTGCTTGAATAGAGGCATGCTCGAGGACATGTGCTGACTATGCCCATCTTACAAAACTGATTGAATAGCGGCACACTCAAGGACATGTGGTGACTATGACCATCTTACATGTGCTGACTATGACCATCTTACAAAACTGCTTGAAAAGCGGCATGCTCAAGGACATCTGCTGACTATGACCATCTTACAAAACTGCTTGAATAATGGCACGCTCGAGGACATGTGCTGACTATGACCATCTTACAAAACTGCTTTTATAGAGGCACACTCGATGACATGTGCTGACTATGACCATCTTACAAAACTGCTTGAATAGCGGCACGCTCGAGGACATGTGCTGACTATGACCATTTTACGTGTGCTGACTATGACCATCTTACAAAACTGCTTGAATAGTGGCACGCTCGAGGACATGTGCTGACAATGACCATCTTGCAAAACTGCTTCAATAGCGGTACGCTCGAGGACATGTGCTGACTATGACCATCTTACATGTGCTGACTATGACCATCTTACAAAACTGCTTGAATTGCGGCAAGCTCGAGGACATGCGCTGAATATGACCATCTCACAAAATTGCTTGAATAGCGGCACGCTCGAGGACATGTGCTCACTATGACCATCTTACAAAACTGCTTGAATAGCGGCACGCTCTGGGACATGTGCTGACTATGACCATCTTAAAAAACTGCTTGAATAGCGGCACGCTCGAGGGCATGCGCTGACTATGCCCATCTTACAAAACTGCTTGAATAGCGCACGCTGGAGGACATACGCCGACTATGCCTATCTTACAAAACTGCTTGAATAGCAGCACGCTCGAGGACATGTGCTGACTATGCCCATCTTACAAAACTGCTTGACTAGCGGTATGCTCGAGGACATGTTCTGACTATGCCCATCTTACAAAACTGCTTGAATAGCGGCATGATTGAGGACATGTGCTGAGTGTGCCCATCCTACAAAACTGCTTGAAAAGAGGAATGCTCGAGGACATGTGCTGACTATGACCATCTTACAAAACTGCTTGAATAGCGGAACACTCAAGGACATGTGCTGACTATGCCCATCTTACATAACTGCTTGAATAGCGGCACACTCAAGGACATGTGCTAACTATGACCATCTTACATGTGCTGACTATGACCATCTTACACAACTGCTTGAATAGCGGCACGTTCGAGGACATGTGCTGACTATGACCATCTTACAAAACTGCTTGAATAGCGGCATGCTCGAGAACATGTGCTGACTATGACCATCTTACAAAACTGCTTGAATAGCAGCACACTCGAGGAGACGTGCTGACTATGACCCTCTTACATGTGCTGACTAAGACCATCTTACAAAACTGCTTCAATAGCGGCAAGCTCGAGGACATACGCTGACTTTGCCCATCTTACAAAAGTGCTTGAATAGAGGCACGCTCGAGGACATGCGCTGATTATGCCCATCTTCCAAGACTGCTTGAATAGCGAACTCCCGAGGACATGCGCCAACTATGCCCATCTTACAAAACTGCTTAAATAGCGGCACACTCGAGGACATGCGCTGACTTTGCCCATCTTAAAAAACTGCTTGAGTAGTGGCATGCTGGAGGACATGTTCTGACTATGACCATCTTACAAAACAGCTTGATAGGCGGCACGCTCGATGTCATGTGCTGACTATGACCATCTTACAAAAACTGCTTTTATAGAGGCACACTCAATGACATGTGCTGACTATACCCATCTTCCGTAACTGATTGAATAGCGGCACACTCAAGGACATGTGGTGACTATGACCATCTTACATGTTCTGACTATGACCATCTTACAAAAGTGCTTGAAAAGCAGCACGCTCAAGGACATCTGCTGACTATGACCATCTTACAAAACTGCTTGAATAACGGCACGCTCGAGGACATGTGCTGACTATGACCATCTTACAAAACTGCTTTTATAGAGGCACACTCAATGACATGTGCTGACTATGACCATCTTACAAAACTGCTTGAATAGCGGCACGCTCTAGGACATGTGCTGACTATGACCATTTTACGTGTGCTGACTATGACCATCTTATCAAACTTCTTGAATAGTGGCACGCTCGAGGACATGTGCTGACAATGACCATCTTGCAAAACTGCTTCAATAGCGGCACACTCGAGGACATGTGCTGAATATGCCCAGCTTCCAAAACTGCTTGAATAGCGCACCCTCGAGGACATGCGCCGACTATGCCCATCTTACAAAACTGTTGAATAGCGGCACACTCAACGACATGTGCGGATTATGACCATCTTACATGTGCTGACTATGACCATCTTACATGTGCTGACTATGACCATCTTACACTTGCTGACTATAACCATCTTACACAACTGCTTGAATAGCGGCATGCTCGAGGACATATGGTGACTATGACCATCTTACAAAACTGCTTTTATAGAGGAAAGCTCGACGACAGGTGCTGACTATGACCATCTTACAAAACTGCTTGAATAGAGGCACGCTCGAGGACATCTGCTGACTATGACCATCTTCCGAAACTGCTTGAATAGCGGCACACCCAAGGACATGTGCTGACTATGACCATCTTACATGTGCTGACTATGACCATCTTACAAAACTGCTTGAATAGCGGCACGCTCGAGGACATGTGCTGACTATGACCATCTTAGAAAACTGCTTGAATAGCGACACACTCAAGGACATGTGCTGACTATGAACATCTTACATGTGCTGACTAGGACCATCTTACAAAACTGCGTGAATAGCGGCAAGCTCGAGGACATATGCTGACTATGCTCATTTTGCTAAACTGCTTGAATAGCGGCACGCTCAAGTACATGCTCTAACTATGCCCATCGTACAAAACTGCTTGACTAGCGGCATGCTAGAGGACATGTTCTGACTATGCCCATCTTACAAACCTGCTTGAATAGAGGCACGCTCGAGGACATGTGCTGACTATGCCCATCTTACAAAACTGCTTGAATAGAGGCACGCTTGAGGACATGTGATGACTATGCCCATCTTACAAAACTGCTTGAATAGAGGCACGCTCGCGGACATGTGCTGACTATGACCATCTTACAAAACTGCTTGAATAGAGGCATACTCGAGGACATTTGCTGACTATGCCCATCTTACAAAACTGATTGAATGGCGGCACACTCAAGGACATGTGGTGACTATGACCATCTTACATGTGCTGACTATGACCATCTTACAAAACTGCTTGAATAACGGCACGCTCGAGGACATGTGCTGACTATGACCATCTTACAAAACTGCTTTTATAGAGGCACGCTCAATGACATGTGCTGACTATGACCATCTTACAAAACTGCTTGAATAGCGGCACGCTCGAGGACATGTGCTGACTATGACCATTTTACGTGTGCTGACTATGACCATCTTACCAAACTTCTTGAATAGTGGCACGCTCGAGGACATGTGCTGACAATGACCATCTTGCAAAACTGCTTCAATAGCGGCACGCTCGAGGACATGTGCTGACTGTGCCCATCTTACAAAACTGCTTGAATAGAGGCAGGCTTGAGGACATGTGCTGACTATGCCCATCTTACAAAACTGCTTGAATAGCGGCACACTCGAGGACATGTGCTGACTTTGCCCATCTTACAAAACTGCTTAAATAGAGGCACGCTCGAGGACATGTGCTGACTATGACCATCTTACAAAACTGCTTGAATAAAGGCATGCTCGAGGACATGTGCTGACCATGCCCATCTTATAAATCTGATTGAATAGCGGCACACTCAAGGACATGTGTTGACTATGAAAATCTTACATGTGCTGACTATGACCATCTTACAAAACTGCTTGAATAGAGGCACGCTCAAGGACATGTGCTGACTATGCCCATCTTACAAAACTGCTTGAATAGAGGCACGCTCGAGGACATTGTCTGAATATGACCATCTTACAAAACTGCTGGAATAGAGGCATGCTCGAGGACATGTGCTGACTATGCCCATCTTACAAAACTGATTGAATAGCGGTACACTCAAGGACATGTGGTGACTATCACCATCTTACATGTGCTGACTATGACCATCTTACAAAACTGCTTGAAAAGCGGCACGCTCAAGGACATCTGCAGACTATGACCATCTTACAAAACTGCTTGAATAATGGCACGCTCGAGGACATGTGCTGACTATGACCATCTTACAAAACTGCTTTTATAGAGGCACACTCGATGACATGTGCTGACTATGACCATCTTAAAAAACTGCTTGAATAGCGGCACGCTCGAGGACATGTGCTGACTATGACCATTTTACGTGTGCTGACTATGACCATCTTACAAAACTGCTTGAATAGTGGCACGCTCGAGGACATGTGCTGACAATGACCATCTTGCAAAACTGCTTCAATAGCGGCACGCTCGAGGACATGTGCTGACTATGACCATCTTACATGTTCTGACTATGACTATCTTACAAAACTGCTTGAATTGCGGCAAGCTCGAGGACATGCGCTGACTATGACCATCTCACAAAATTGCTTGAATAGCGGCACGCTCGAGGACATGTGCTCACTATGACCATCTTAAAAAACTGCTTGAATAGCGGCACGCTCGAGGGCATGCGCCGACTATGCCTATCTTACAAAACTGCTTGAATAGCAGCACGCTCGAGGACATGTGCTGACTATGCCCATCTTACAAAACTGCTTGCCTAGCGGCATGCTCGAGGACATGTTCTGACTATGCCCATCTTACAAAACTGCTTGAATAGCGGCATGATTGAGGACATGTGCTGAGTGTGCCCATCCTACAAATCTGCTTGAAAAGAGGAATGCTCGAGGACATGTGCTGACTCTGACCATCTTACAAAACTGCTTGAATAGCGGAACGCACAAGGACATGTGCGGACTATGCCCATCTTACATAACTGCTTGAATAGCGGCACACTCAAGGACATGTGCTGACTATGACCATCTTACATGTGCTGACTATGACCATCTTACACAACTGCTTGAATAGCGGCACGCTCGAGGACATGTGCTGACTATGACCATGTTACAAAACTGCTTGAATAGCGGCATGCTCGAGAACATGTGCTGACTATGACCATCTTACAAAACTGCTTGAATAGCAGCACACTCGAGGAGACGTGCTGACTATGACCCTCTTACATGTGCTCACTAAGACCATCTTATAAAACTGCTTCAATAGCGGCAAGCTCGAGGACATACGCTGACTTTGCCCATCTTACAAAAGTGGTTGAATAGAGGCACGCTCGAGGACATGCGCTGACTATGCCCATCTTCCAAGACTGCTTGAATACCGCACTCCCGAGGACATGCGCCAACTATGCCCATCTTACAAAACTGCTTAAATAGCGGCACACTCGAGGACATGCGCTGACTTTGCCCATCTTAAAAAACTGCTTGAGTAGTGGCATGCTGGAGGACATGTTCTGACTATGACCATCTTACAAAACAGCTTGATAGGCGGCACGCTCGATGTCATGTGCTGACTATGACAATCTTACAAAACTGCTTGAATAACGGTACGCTCGAGGACATGTGCTGACTATGACCATCTTACAAAACTGCTTTTATAGAGGCACGCTCAATGACATGTGCTGACTATGACCATCTTACAAAACTGCTTGAATAGCGGCACGCTCGAGGACATGTGCTGACTATGACCATTTTACGTGTGCTGACTATGACCATCTTACCAAACTTCTTGAATAGTGGCACGCTCGAGGACATGTGCTGACAATGACCATCTTGCAAAACTGCTTCAATAGCGGCACGCTCGAGGACATGTGCTGACTGTGCCCATCTTACAAAACTGCTTGAATAGAGGCAGGCTTGAGGACATGTGCTGACTATGCCCATCTTACAAAACTGCTTGAATAGCGGCACACTCAAGGACATGTGTTGACTATGAAAATCTTACATGTGCTGACTATGACCATCTTACAAAACTGCTTGAATAGAGGCACGCTCAAGGACATGTGCTGACTATGACCATCTTACATGTGCTGACTATGACTATCTTACAAAACTGCTTGAATTGCGGCAAGCTCGAGGACATGCGCTGACTATGACCATCTTACAAAACTGCTTGAATAGCGGCATGATTGAGGACATGTGCTGAGTGTGCCCATCCTACAAAACTGCTTGAAAAGAGGAATGCTCGAGGACATGTGCTGACTATGACCATCTTACAAAACTGCTTGAATAGCGGAACGCACAAGGACATGTGCTGACTATGCCCATCTTACATAACTGCTTGAATAGCGGCACACTCAAGGACATGTGCTGACTATGACCATCTTACATGTGCTGACTATGACCATCTTACACAACTGCTTGAATAGCGGCACGCTCGAGGACATGTGCTGACTATGACCATGTTACAAAACTGCTTGAATAGCGGCATGCTCGAGAACATGTGCTGACTATGACCATCTTACAAAACTGCTTGAATAGCAGCACACTCGAGGAGACGTGCTGACTATGACCCTCTTACATGTGCTCACTAAGACCATCTTACAAAACTGCTTCAATAGCGGCAAGCTCGAGGACATACGCTGACTTTGCCCATCTTACAAAAGTGGTTGAATAGAGGCACGCTCGAGGACATGCGCTGACTATGCCCATCTTCCAAGACTGCTTGAATACCGCACTCCCGAGGACATGCGCCAACTATGCCCATCTTACAAAACTGCTTAAATAGCGGCACACTCAAGGACATGCGCTGACTTTGCCCATCTTAAAAAACTGCTTGAGTAGTGGCATGCTGGAGGACATGTTCTGACTATGACCATCTTACAAAACAGCTTGATAGGCGGCACGCTCGATGTCATGTGCTGACTATGACCATCTTACAAAACTGCTTGAATAACGGCACGCTCGGGGACATGTGCTGACTATGACCATCTTACAAAACTGCTTTTATAGAGGCACGCTCAATGACATGTGCTGACTATGTCCATCTTACAAAACTGCTTGAATAGCGGCACGCTCGAGGACATGTGCTGACTATGACCATTTTACATGTGCTGACTATGACCATCTTACCAAACTTCTTGAATAGTGGCACGCTCGAGGACATGTGCTGACAATGACCATCTTGCAAAACTGCTTCAATAGCGGCACGCTCAAGGACATGTGCTGACTGTGCCCATCTTACAAAACTGCTTGAATAGAGGCAGGCTTGAGGACATGTGCTGACTATGCCCATCTTACAAAACTGCTTGAATAGAGGCACGCTCGAGGACATGTGCTGACTATGCCCATCTTAAAAAACTGCTTGAATAGCGGCACGCTCGTGGACATGTGCTGACTTTGCCCATCTTACAAAACTGCTTAAATAGAGGCACGCTCGAGGACATGTGCTGACTAAGCCCATCTTACAAAACTGCTTGAATAAAGGCATGCTCGAGGACATGTGCTGACCATGCCCATCTTATAAATCTGATTGAATAGCGGCACACTCAAGGACATGTGTTGACTATGAAAATCTTACATGTGCTGACTATGACCATCTTACAAAACTGCTTGAATAGAGGCATGCTCGAGGACATGTGCTGACTATGCCCATCTTACAAAACTGATTGAATAGCGGCACACTCAAGGACATGTGGTGACTATGACCATCTTACATGTGCTGACTATGACCATCTTACAAAACTGCTTGAAAAGCGGCATGCTCAAGGACATCTGCTGACTATGACCATCTTACAAAACTGCTTGAATTATGGCACGCTCGAGGACATGTGCTGACTATGACCATCTTACAAAACTGCTTTTATAGAGGCACACTCGATGACATGTGCTGACTATGACCATCTTACAAAACTGCTTGAATAGCGGCACGCTCGAGGACATGTGCTGACTATGACCATTTTACGTGTGCTGACTATGACCATCTTACAAAACTGCTTGAATAGTGGCACGCTCGAGGACATGTGCTGACAATGACCATCTTGCAAAACTGCTTCAATAGCGGTACGCTCAAGGACATGTGCTGACTATGACCATCTTACATGTGCTGACTATGACCATCTTACAAAACTGCTTGAATTGCGGCAAGCTCGAGGACATGCGCTGAATATGACCATCTCACAAAATTGCTTGAATAGCGGCACGCTCGAGGACATGTGCTCACTATGACCATCTTACAAAACTGCTTGAATAGCGGCACGCTCTGGGACATGTGCTGACTATGACCATCTTAAAAAACTGCTTGAATAGCGGCACGCTCGAGGGCATGCGCTGACTATGCCCATCTTACAAAACTGCTTGAATAGCGCACGCTGGAGGACATACGCCGACTATGCCTATCTTACAAAACTGCTTGAATAGCAGCACGCTCGAGGACATGTGCTGACTATGCCCATCTTACAAAACTGCTTGACTAGCGGTATGCTCGAGGACATGTTCTGACTATGCCCATCTTACAAAACTGCTTGAATAGCGGCATGATTGAGGACATGTGCTGAGTGTGCCCATCCTACAAAACTGCTTGAAAAGAGGAATGCTCGAGGACATGTGCTGACTATGACCATCTTACAAAACTGCTTGAATAGCGGAACACTCAAGGACATGTGCTGACTATGCCCATCTTACATAACTGCTTGAATAGCGGCACACTCAAGGACATGTGCTAACTATGACCATCTTACATGTGCTGACTATGACCATCTTACACAACTGCTTGAATAGCGGCACGTTCGAGGACATGTGCTGACTATGACCATCTTACAAAACTGCTTGAATAGCGGCATGCTCGAGAACATGTGCTGACTATGACCATCTTACAAAACTGCTTGAATAGCAGCACACTCGAGGAGACGTGCTGACTATGACCCTCTTACATGTGCTGACTAAGACCATCTTACAAAACTGCTTCAATAGCGGCAAGCTCGAGGACATACGCTGACTTTGCCCATCTTACAAAAGTGCTTGAATAGAGGCACGCTCGAGGACATGCGCTGATTATGCCCATCTTCCAAGACTGCTTGAATAGCGAACTCCCGAGGACATGCGCCAACTATGCCCATCTTACAAAACTGCTTAAATAGCGGCACACTCGAGGACATGCGCTGACTTTGCCCATCTTAAAAAACTGCTTGAGTAGTGGCATGCTGGAGGACATGTTCTGACTATGACCATCTTACAAAACAGCTTGATAGGCGGCACGCTCGATGTCATGTGCTGACTATGACCATCTTACAAAAACTGCTTTTATAGAGGCACACTCAATGACATGTGCTGACTATACCCATCTTCCGTAACTGATTGAATAGCGGCACACTCAAGGACATGTGGTGACTATGACCATCTTACATGTTCTGACTATGACCATCTTACAAAAGTGCTTGAAAAGCAGCACGCTCAAGGACATCTGCTGACTATGACCATCTTACAAAACTGCTTGAATAACGGCACGCTCGAGGACATGTGCTGACTATGACCATCTTACAAAACTGCTTTTATAGAGGCACACTCAATGACATGTGCTGACTATGACCATCTTACAAAACTGCTTGAATAGCGGCACGCTCTAGGACATGTGCTGACTATGACCATTTTACGTGTGCTGACTATGACCATCTTATCAAACTTCTTGAATAGTGGCACGCTCGAGGACATGTGCTGACAATGACCATCTTGCAAAACTGCTTCAATAGCGGCACACTCGAGGACATGTGCTGAATATGCCCAGCTTCCAAAACTGCTTGAATAGCGCACCCTCGAGGACATGCGCCGACTATGCCCATCTTACAAAACTGTTGAATAGCGGCACACTCAACGACATGTGCGGATTATGACCATCTTACATGTGCTGACTATGACCATCTTACATGTGCTGACTATGACCATCTTACACTTGCTGACTATAACCATCTTACACAACTGCTTGAATAGCGGCATGCTCGAGGACATATGGTGACTATGACCATCTTACAAAACTGCTTTTATAGAGGAAAGCTCGACGACAGGTGCTGACTATGACCATCTTACAAAACTGCTTGAATAGAGGCACGCTCGAGGACATCTGCTGACTATGACCATCTTCCGAAACTGCTTGAATAGCGGCACACCCAAGGACATGTGCTGACTATGACCATCTTACATGTGCTGACTATGACCATCTTACAAAACTGCTTGAATAGCGGCACGCTCGAGGACATGTGCTGACTATGACCATCTTAGAAAACTGCTTGAATAGCGACACACTCAAGGACATGGGCTGACTATGAACATCTTACATGTGCTGACTAGGACCATCTTACAAAACTGCGTGAATAGCGGCAAGCTCGAGGACATATGCTGACTATGCTCATTTTGCTAAACTGCTTGAATAGCGGCACGCTCAAGTACATGCTCTAACTATGCCCATCGTACAAAACTGCTTGACTAGCGGCATGCTAGAGGACATGTTCTGACTATGCCCATCTTACAAACCTGCTTGAATAGAGGCACGCTCGAGGACATGTGCTGACTATGCCCATCTTACAAAACTGCTTGAATAGAGGCACGCTTGAGGACATGTGATGACTATGCCCATCTTACAAAACTGCTTGAATAGAGGCACGCTCGCGGACATGTGCTGACTATGACCATCTTACAAAACTGCTTGAATAGAGGCATACTCGAGGACATTTGCTGACTATGCCCATCTTACAAAACTGATTGAATGGCGGCACACTCAAGGACATGTGGTGACTATGACCATCTTACATGTGCTGACTATGACCATCTTACAAAACTGCTTGAATAACGGCACGCTCGAGGACATGTGCTGACTATGACCATCTTACAAAACTGCTTTTATAGAGGCACGCTCAATGACATGTGCTGACTATGACCATCTTACAAAACTGCTTGAATAGCGGCACGCTCGAGGACATGTGCTGACTATGACCATTTTACGTGTGCTGACTATGACCATCTTACCAAACTTCTTGAATAGTGGCACGCTCGAGGACATGTGCTGACAATGACCATCTTGCAAAACTGCTTCAATAGCGGCACGCTCGAGGACATGTGCTGACTGTGCCCATCTTACAAAACTGCTTGAATAGAGGCAGGCTTGAGGACATGTGCTGACTATGCCCATCTTACAAAACTGCTTGAATAGAGGCACGCTCGAGGACATGTGCTGACTATGCCCATCTTAAAAAACTGCTTGAATAGCGGCACACTCGAGGACATGTGCTGACTTTGCCCATCTTACAAAACTGCTTAAATAGAGGCACGCTCGAGGACATGTGCTGACTATGACCATCTTACAAAACTGCTTGAATAAAGGCATGCTCGAGGACATGTGCTGACCATGCCCATCTTATAAATCTGATTGAATAGCGGCACACTCAAGGACATGTGTTGACTATGAAAATCTTACATGTGCTGACTATGACCATCTTACAAAACTGCTTGAATAGAGGCACGCTCAAGGACATGTGCTGACTATGCCCATCTTACAAAACTGCTTGAATAGAGGCACGCTCGAGGACATTGTCTGAATATGACCATCTTACAAAACTGCTGGAATAGAGGCATGCTCGAGGACATGTGCTGACTATGCCCATCTTACAAAACTGATTGAATAGCGGTACACTCAAGGACATGTGGTGACTATCACCATCTTACATGTGCTGACTATGACCATCTTACAAAACTGCTTGAAAAGCGGCACGCTCAAGGACATCTGCAGACTATGACCATCTTACAAAACTGCTTGAATAATGGCACGCTCGAGGACATGTGCTGACTATGACCATCTTACAAAACTGCTTTTATAGAGGCACACTCGATGACATGTGCTGACTATGACCATCTTAAAAAACTGCTTGAATAGCGGCACGCTCGAGGACATGTGCTGACTATGACCATTTTACGTGTGCTGACTATGACCATCTTACAAAACTGCTTGAATAGTGGCACGCTCGAGGACATGTGCTGACAATGACCATCTTGCAAAACTGCTTCAATAGCGGCACGCTCGAGGACATGTGCTGACTATGACCATCTTACATGTGCTGACTATGACCATCTTACACAACTGCTTGAATAGCGGCACGTTCGAGGACATGTGCTGACTATGACCATCTTACAAAACTGCTTGAATAGCGGCATGCTCGAGAACATGTGCTGACTATGACCATCTTACAAAACTGCTTGAATAGCAGCACACTCGAGGAGACGTGCTGACTATGACCCTCTTACATGTGCTGACTAAGACCATCTTACAAAACTGCTTCAATAGCGGCAAGCTCGAGGACATACGCTGACTTTGCCCATCTTACAAAAGTGCTTGAATAGAGGCACGCTCGAGGACATGCGCTGATTATGCCCATCTTCCAAGACTGCTTGAATAGCGAACTCCCGAGGACATGCGCCAACTATGCCCATCTTACAAAACTGCTTAAATAGCGGCACACTCGAGGACATGCGCTGACTTTGCCCATCTTAAAAAACTGCTTGAGTAGTGGCATGCTGGAGGACATGTTCTGACTATGACCATCTTACAAAACAGCTTGATAGGCGGCACGCTCGATGTCATGTGCTGACTATGACCATCTTACAAAAACTGCTTTTATAGAGGCACACTCAATGACATGTGCTGACTATACCCATCTTCCGTAACTGATTGAATAGCGGCACACTCAAGGACATGTGGTGACTATGACCATCTTACATGTTCTGACTATGACCATCTTACAAAAGTGCTTGAAAAGCAGCACGCTCAAGGACATCTGCTGACTATGACCATCTTACAAAACTGCTTGAATAACGGCACGCTCGAGGACATGTGCTGACTATGACCATCTTACAAAACTGCTTTTATAGAGGCACACTCAATGACATGTGCTGACTATGACCATCTTACAAAACTGCTTGAATAGCGGCACGCTCTAGGACATGTGCTGACTATGACCATTTTACGTGTGCTGACTATGACCATCTTATCAAACTTCTTGAATAGTGGCACGCTCGAGGACATGTGCTGACAATGACCATCTTGCAAAACTGCTTCAATAGCGGCACACTCGAGGACATGTGCTGAATATGCCCAGCTTCCAAAACTGCTTGAATAGCGCACCCTCGAGGACATGCGCCGACTATGCCCATCTTACAAAACTGTTGAATAGCGGCACACTCAACGACATGTGCGGATTATGACCATCTTACATGTGCTGACTATGACCATCTTACATGTGCTGACTATGACCATCTTACACTTGCTGACTATAACCATCTTACACAACTGCTTGAATAGCGGCATGCTCGAGGACATATGGTGACTATGACCATCTTACAAAACTGCTTTTATAGAGGAAAGCTCGACGACAGGTGCTGACTATGACCATCTTACAAAACTGCTTGAATAGAGGCACGCTCGAGGACATCTGCTGACTATGACCATCTTCCGAAACTGCTTGAATAGCGGCACACCCAAGGACATGTGCTGACTATGACCATCTTACATGTGCTGACTATGACCATCTTACAAAACTGCTTGAATAGCGGCACGCTCGAGGACATGTGCTGACTATGACCATCTTAGAAAACTGCTTGAATAGCGACACACTCAAGGACATGTGCTGACTATGAACATCTTACATGTGCTGACTAGGACCATCTTACAAAACTGCGTGAATAGCGGCAAGCTCGAGGACATATGCTGACTATGCTCATTTTGCTAAACTGCTTGAATAGCGGCACGCTCAAGTACATGCTCTAACTATGCCCATCGTACAAAACTGCTTGACTAGCGGCATGCTAGAGGACATGTTCTGACTATGCCCATCTTACAAACCTGCTTGAATAGAGGCACGCTCGAGGACATGTGCTGACTATGCCCATCTTACAAAACTGCTTGAATAGAGGCACGCTTGAGGACATGTGATGACTATGCCCATCTTACAAAACTGCTTGAATAGAGGCACGCTCGCGGACATGTGCTGACTATGACCATCTTACAAAACTGCTTGAATAGAGGCATACTCGAGGACATTTGCTGACTATGCCCATCTTACAAAACTGATTGAATGGCGGCACACTCAAGGACATGTGGTGACTATGACCATCTTACATGTGCTGACTATGACCATCTTACAAAACTGCTTGAATAACGGCACGCTCGAGGACATGTGCTGACTATGACCATCTTACAAAACTGCTTTTATAGAGGCACGCTCAATGACATGTGCTGACTATGACCATCTTACAAAACTGCTTGAATAGCGGCACGCTCGAGGACATGTGCTGACTATGACCATTTTACGTGTGCTGACTATGACCATCTTACCAAACTTCTTGAATAGTGGCACGCTCGAGGACATGTGCTGACAATGACCATCTTGCAAAACTGCTTCAATAGCGGCACGCTCGAGGACATGTGCTGACTGTGCCCATCTTACAAAACTGCTTGAATAGAGGCAGGCTTGAGGACATGTGCTGACTATGCCCATCTTACAAAACTGCTTGAATAGAGGCACGCTCGAGGACATGTGCTGACTATGCCCATCTTAAAAAACTGCTTGAATAGCGGCACACTCGAGGACATGTGCTGACTTTGCCCATCTTACAAAACTGCTTAAATAGAGGCACGCTCGAGGACATGTGCTGACTATGACCATCTTACAAAACTGCTTGAATAAAGGCATGCTCGAGGACATGTGCTGACCATGCCCATCTTATAAATCTGATTGAATAGCGGCACACTCAAGGACATGTGTTGACTATGAAAATCTTACATGTGCTGACTATGACCATCTTACAAAACTGCTTGAATAGAGGCACGCTCAAGGACATGTGCTGACTATGCCCATCTTACAAAACTGCTTGAATAGAGGCACGCTCGAGGACATTGTCTGAATATGACCATCTTACAAAACTGCTGGAATAGAGGCATGCTCGAGGACATGTGCTGACTATGCCCATCTTACAAAACTGATTGAATAGCGGTACACTCAAGGACATGTGGTGACTATCACCATCTTACATGTGCTGACTATGACCATCTTACAAAACTGCTTGAAAAGCGGCACGCTCAAGGACATCTGCAGACTATGACCATCTTACAAAACTGCTTGAATAATGGCACGCTCGAGGACATGTGCTGACTATGACCATCTTACAAAACTGCTTTTATAGAGGCACACTCGATGACATGTGCTGACTATGACCATCTTAAAAAACTGCTTGAATAGCGGCACGCTCGAGGACATGTGCTGACTATGACCATTTTACGTGTGCTGACTATGACCATCTTACAAAACTGCTTGAATAGTGGCACGCTCGAGGACATGTGCTGACAATGACCATCTTGCAAAACTGCTTCAATAGCGGCACGCTCGAGGACATGTGCTGACTATGACCATCTTACATGTTCTGACTATGACTATCTTACAAAACTGCTTGAATTGCGGCAAGCTCGAGGACATGCGCTGACTATGACCATCTCACAAAATTGCTTGAATAGCGGCACGCTCGAGGACATGTGCTCACTATGACCATCTTAAAAAACTGCTTGAATAGCGGCACGCTCGAGGGCATGCGCCGACTATGCCTATCTTACAAAACTGCTTGAATAGCAGCACGCTCGAGGACATGTGCTGACTATGCCCATCTTACAAAACTGCTTGCCTAGCGGCATGCTCGAGGACATGTTCTGACTATGCCCATCTTACAAAACTGCTTGAATAGCGGCATGATTGAGGACATGTGCTGAGTGTGCCCATCCTACAAATCTGCTTGAAAAGAGGAATGCTCGAGGACATGTGCTGACTCTGACCATCTTACAAAACTGCTTGAATAGCGGAACGCACAAGGACATGTGCGGACTATGCCCATCTTACATAACTGCTTGAATAGCGGCACACTCAAGGACATGTGCTGACTATGACCATCTTACATGTGCTGACTATGACCATCTTACACAACTGCTTGAATAGCGGCACGCTCGAGGACATGTGCTGACTATGACCATGTTACAAAACTGCTTGAATAGCGGCATGCTCGAGAACATGTGCTGACTATGACCATCTTACAAAACTGCTTGAATAGCAGCACACTCGAGGAGACGTGCTGACTATGACCCTCTTACATGTGCTCACTAAGACCATCTTATAAAACTGCTTCAATAGCGGCAAGCTCGAGGACATACGCTGACTTTGCCCATCTTACAAAAGTGCTTGAATAGAGGCACGCTCGAGGACATGCGCTGACTATGCCCATCTTCCAAGACTGCTTGAATACCGCACTCCCGAGGACATGCGCCAACTATGCCCATCTTACAAAACTGCTTAAATAGCGGCACACTCGAGGACATGCGCTGACTTTGCCCATCTTAAAAAACTGCTTGAGTAGTGGCATGCTGGAGGACATGTTCTGACTATGACCATCTTACAAAACAGCTTGATAGGCGGCACGCTCGATGTCATGTGCTGACTATGACAATCTTACAAAACTGCTTGAATAACGGTACGCTCGAGGACATGTGCTGACTATGACCATCTTACAAAACTGCTTTTATAGAGGCACGCTCAATGACATGTGCTGACTATGACCATCTTACAAAACTGCTTGAATAGCGGCACGCTCGAGGACATGTGCTGACTATGACCATTTTACGTGTGCTGACTATGACCATCTTACCAAACTTCTTGAATAGTGGCACGCTCGAGGACATGTGCTGACAATGACCATCTTGCAAAACTGCTTCAATAGCGGCACGCTCGAGGACATGTGCTGACTGTGCCCATCTTACAAAACTGCTTGAATAGAGGCAGGCTTGAGGACATGTGCTGACTATGCCCATCTTACAAAACTGCTTGAATAGCGGCACACTCAAGGACATGTGTTGACTATGAAAATCTTACATGTGCTGACTATGACCATCTTACAAAACTGCTTGAATAGAGGCACACTCAAGGACATGTGCTGACTATGACCATCTTACATGTGCTGACTATGACTATCTTACAAAACTGCTTGAATTGCGGCAAGCTCGAGGACATGCGCTGACTATGACCATCTTACAAAACTGCTTGAATAGCGGCATGATTGAGGACATGTGCTGAGTGTGCCCATCCTACAAAACTGCTTGAAAAGAGGAATGCTCGAGGACATGTGCTGACTATGACCATCTTACAAAACTGCTTGAATAGCGGAACGCACAAGGACATGTGCTGACTATGCCCATCTTACATAACTGCTTGAATAGCGGCACACTCAAGGACATGTGCTGACTATGACCATCTTACATGTGCTGACTATGACCATCTTACACAACTGCTTGAATAGCGGCACGCTCGAGGACATGTGCTGACTATGACCATGTTACAAAACTGCTTGAATAGCGGCATGCTCGAGAACATGTGCTGACTATGACCATCTTACAAAACTGCTTGAATAGCAGCACACTCGAGGAGACGTGCTGACTATGACCCTCTTACATGTGCTCACTAAGACCATCTTACAAAACTGCTTCAATAGCGGCAAGCTCGAGGACATACGCTGACTTTGCCCATCTTACAAAAGTGGTTGAATAGAGGCACGCTCGAGGACATGCGCTGACTATGCCCATCTTCCAAGACTGCTTGAATACCGCACTCCCGAGGACATGCGCCAACTATGCCCATCTTACAAAACTGCTTAAATAGCGGCACACTCAAGGACATGCGCTGACTTTGCCCATCTTAAAAAACTGCTTGAGTAGTGGCATGCTGGAGGACATGTTCTGACTATGACCATCTTACAAAACAGCTTGATAGGCGGCACGCTCGATGTCATGTGCTGACTATGACCATCTTACAAAACTGCTTGAATAACGGCACGCTCGGGGACATGTGCTGACTATGACCATCTTACAAAACTGCTTTTATAGAGGCACGCTCAATGACATGTGCTGACTATGTCCATCTTACAAAACTGCTTGAATAGCGGCACGCTCGAGGACATGTGCTGACTATGACCATTTTACATGTGCTGACTATGACCATCTTACCAAACTTCTTGAATAGTGGCACGCTCGAGGACATGTGCTGACAATGACCATCTTGCAAAACTGCTTCAATAGCGGCACGCTCAAGGACATGTGCTGACTGTGCCCATCTTACAAAACTGCTTGAATAGAGGCAGGCTTGAGGACATGTGCTGACTATGCCCATCTTACAAAACTGCTTGAATAGAGGCACGCTCGAGGACATGTGCTGACTATGCCCATCTTAAAAAACTGCTTGAATAGCGGCACGCTCGTGGACATGTGCTGACTTTGCCCATCTTACAAAACTGCTTAAATAGAGGCACGCTCGAGGACATGTGCTGACTAAGCCCATCTTACAAAACTGCTTGAATAAAGGCATGCTCGAGGACATGTGCTGACCATGCCCATCTTATAAATCTGATTGAATAGCGGCACACTCAAGGACATGTGTTGACTATGAAAATCTTACATGTGCTGACTATGACCATCTTACAAAACTGCTTGAATAGAGGCATGCTCGAGGACATGTGCTGACTATGCCCATCTTACAAAACTGATTGAATAGCGGCACACTCAAGGACATGTGGTGACTATGACCATCTTACATGTGCTGACTATGACCATCTTACAAAACTGCTTGAAAAGCGGCATGCTCAAGGACATCTGCTGACTATGACCATCTTACAAAACTGCTTGAATAATGGCACGCTCGAGGACATGTGCTGACTATGACCATCTTACAAAACTGCTTTTATAGAGGCACACTCGATGACATGTGCTGACTATGACCATCTTACAAAACTGCTTGAATAGCGGCACGCTCGAGGACATGTGCTGACTATGACCATTTTACGTGTGCTGACTATGACCATCTTACAAAACTGCTTGAATAGTGGCACGCTCGAGGACATGTGCTGACAATGACCATCTTGCAAAACTGCTTCAATAGCGGTACGCTCGAGGACATGTGCTGACTATGACCATCTTACATGTGCTGACTATGACCATCTTACAAAACTGCTTGAATTGCGGCAAGCTCGAGGACATGCGCTGAATATGACCATCTCACAAAATTGCTTGAATAGCGGCACGCTCGAGGACATGTGCTCACTATGACCATCTTACAAAACTGCTTGAATAGCGGCACGCTCTGGGACATGTGCTGACTATGACCATCTTAAAAAACTGCTTGAATAGCGGCACGCTCGAGGGCATGCGCTGACTATGCCCATCTTACAAAACTGCTTGAATAGCGCACGCTGGAGGACATACGCCGACTATGCCTATCTTACAAAACTGCTTGAATAGCAGCACGCTCGAGGACATGTGCTGACTATGCCCATCTTACAAAACTGCTTGACTAGCGGTATGCTCGAGGACATGTTCTGACTATGCCCATCTTACAAAACTGCTTGAATAGCGGCATGATTGAGGACATGTGCTGAGTGTGCCCATCCTACAAAACTGCTTGAAAAGAGGAATGCTCGAGGACATGTGCTGACTATGACCATCTTACAAAACTGCTTGAATAGCGGAACACTCAAGGACATGTGCTGACTATGCCCATCTTACATAACTGCTTGAATAGCGGCACACTCAAGGACATGTGCTAACTATGACCATCTTACATGTGCTGACTATGACCATCTTACACAACTGCTTGAATAGCGGCACGTTCGAGGACATGTGCTGACTATGACCATCTTACAAAACTGCTTGAATAGCGGCATGCTCGAGAACATGTGCTGACTATGACCATCTTACAAAACTGCTTGAATAGCAGCACACTCGAGGAGACGTGCTGACTATGACCCTCTTACATGTGCTGACTAAGACCATCTTACAAAACTGCTTCAATAGCGGCAAGCTCGAGGACATACGCTGACTTTGCCCATCTTACAAAAGTGCTTGAATAGAGGCACGCTCGAGGACATGCGCTGATTATGCCCATCTTCCAAGACTGCTTGAATAGCGAACTCCCGAGGACATGCGCCAACTATGCCCATCTTACAAAACTGCTTAAATAGCGGCACACTCGAGGACATGCGCTGACTTTGCCCATCTTAAAAAACTGCTTGAGTAGTGGCATGCTGGAGGACATGTTCTGACTATGACCATCTTACAAAACAGCTTGATAGGCGGCACGCTCGATGTCATGTGCTGACTATGACCATCTTACAAAAACTGCTTTTATAGAGGCACACTCAATGACATGTGCTGACTATACCCATCTTCCGTAACTGATTGAATAGCGGCACACTCAAGGACATGTGGTGACTATGACCATCTTACATGTTCTGACTATGACCATCTTACAAAAGTGCTTGAAAAGCAGCACGCTCAAGGACATCTGCTGACTATGACCATCTTACAAAACTGCTTGAATAACGGCACGCTCGAGGACATGTGCTGACTATGACCATCTTACAAAACTGCTTTTATAGAGGCACACTCAATGACATGTGCTGACTATGACCATCTTACAAAACTGCTTGAATAGCGGCACGCTCTAGGACATGTGCTGACTATGACCATTTTACGTGTGCTGACTATGACCATCTTATCAAACTTCTTGAATAGTGGCACGCTCGAGGACATGTGCTGACAATGACCATCTTGCAAAACTGCTTCAATAGCGGCACACTCGAGGACATGTGCTGAATATGCCCAGCTTCCAAAACTGCTTGAATAGCGCACCCTCGAGGACATGCGCCGACTATGCCCATCTTACAAAACTGTTGAATAGCGGCACACTCAACGACATGTGCGGATTATGACCATCTTACATGTGCTGACTATGACCATCTTACATGTGCTGACTATGACCATTTTACACTTGCTGACTATAACCATCTTACACAACTGCTTGAATAGCGGCATGCTCGAGGACATATGGTGACTATGACCATCTTACAAAACTGCTTTTATAGAGGAAAGCTCGACGACAGGTGCTGACTATGACCATCTTACAAAACTGCTTGAATAGAGGCACGCTCGAGGACATCTGCTGACTATGACCATCTTCCGAAACTGCTTGAATAGCGGCACACCCAAGGACATGTGCTGACTATGACCATCTTACATGTGCTGACTATGACCATCTTACAAAACTGCTTGAATAGCGGCACGCTCGAGGACATGTGCTGACTATGACCATCTTAGAAAACTGCTTGAATAGCGACACACTCAAGGACATGTGCTGACTATGAACATCTTACATGTGCTGACTAGGACCATCTTACAAAACTGCGTGAATAGCGGCAAGCTCGAGGACATATGCTGACTATGCTCATTTTGCTAAACTGCTTGAATAGCGGCACGCTCAAGTACATGCTCTAACTATGCCCATCGTACAAAACTGCTTGACTAGCGGCATGCTAGAGGACATGTTCTGACTATGCCCATCTTACAAACCTGCTTGAATAGAGGCACGCTCGAGGACATGTGCTGACTATGCCCATCTTACAAAACTGCTTGAATAGAGGCACGCTTGAGGACATGTGATGACTATGCCCATCTTACAAAACTGCTTGAATAGAGGCACGCTCGCGGACATGTGCTGACTATGACCATCTTACAAAACTGCTTGAATAGAGGCATACTCGAGGACATTTGCTGACTATGCCCATCTTACAAAACTGATTGAATGGCGGCACACTCAAGGACATGTGGTGACTATGACCATCTTACATGTGCTGACTATGACCATCTTACAAAACTGCTTGAATAACGGCACGCTCGAGGACATGTGCTGACTATGACCATCTTACAAAACTGCTTTTATAGAGGCACGCTCAATGACATGTGCTGACTATGACCATCTTACAAAACTGCTTGAATAGCGGCACGCTCGAGGACATGTGCTGACTATGACCATTTTACGTGTGCTGACTATGACCATCTTACCAAACTTCTTGAATAGTGGCACGCTCGAGGACATGTGCTGACAATGACCATCTTGCAAAACTGCTTCAATAGCGGCACGCTCGAGGACATGTGCTGACTGTGCCCATCTTACAAAACTGCTTGAATAGAGGCAGGCTTGAGGACATGTGCTGACTATGCCCATCTTACAAAACTGCTTGAATAGAGGCACGCTCGAGGACATGTGCTGACTATGCCCATCTTAAAAAACTGCTTGAATAGCGGCACACTCGAGGACATGTGCTGACTTTGCCCATCTTACAAAACTGCTTAAATAGAGGCACGCTCGAGGACATGTGCTGACTATGACCATCTTACAAAACTGCTTGAATAAAGGCATGCTCGAGGACATGTGCTGACCATGCCCATCTTATAAATCTGATTGAATAGCGGCACACTCAAGGACATGTGTTGACTATGAAAATCTTACATGTGCTGACTATGACCATCTTACAAAACTGCTTGAATAGAGGCACGCTCAAGGACATGTGCTGACTATGCCCATCTTACAAAACTGCTTGAATAGAGGCACGCTCGAGGACATTGTCTGAATATGACCATCTTACAAAACTGCTGGAATAGAGGCATGCTCGAGGACATGTGCTGACTATGCCCATCTTACAAAACTGATTGAATAGCGGTACACTCAAGGACATGTGGTGACTATCACCATCTTACATGTGCTGACTATGACCATCTTACAAAACTGCTTGAAAAGCGGCACGCTCAAGGACATCTGCAGACTATGACCATCTTACAAAACTGCTTGAATAATGGCACGCTCGAGGACATGTGCTGACTATGACCATCTTACAAAACTGCTTTTATAGAGGCACACTCGATGACATGTGCTGACTATGACCATCTTAAAAAACTGCTTGAATAGCGGCACGCTCGAGGACATGTGCTGACTATGACCATTTTACGTGTGCTGACTATGACCATCTTACAAAACTGCTTGAATAGTGGCACGCTCGAGGACATGTGCTGACAATGACCATCTTGCAAAACTGCTTCAATAGCGGCACGCTCGAGGACATGTGCTGACTATGACCATCTTACATGTTCTGACTATGACTATCTTACAAAACTGCTTGAATTGCGGCAAGCTCGAGGACATGCGCTGACTATGACCATCTCACAAAATTGCTTGAATAGCGGCACGCTCGAGGACATGTGCTCACTATGACCATCTTAAAAAACTGCTTGAATAGCGGCACGCTCGAGGGCATGCGCCGACTATGCCTATCTTACAAAACTGCTTGAATAGCAGCACGCTCGAGGACATGTGCTGACTATGCCCATCTTACAAAACTGCTTGCCTAGCGGCATGCTCGAGGACATGTTCTGACTATGCCCATCTTACAAAACTGCTTGAATAGCGGCATGATTGAGGACATGTGCTGAGTGTGCCCATCCTACAAATCTGCTTGAAAAGAGGAATGCTCGAGGACATGTGCTGACTCTGACCATCTTACAAAACTGCTTGAATAGCGGAACGCACAAGGACATGTGCGGACTATGCCCATCTTACATAACTGCTTGAATAGCGGCACACTCAAGGACATGTGCTGACTATGACCATCTTACATGTGCTGACTATGACCATCTTACACAACTGCTTGAATAGCGGCACGCTCGAGGACATGTGCTGACTATGACCATGTTACAAAACTGCTTGAATAGCGGCATGCTCGAGAACATGTGCTGACTATGACCATCTTACAAAACTGCTTGAATAGCAGCACACTCGAGGAGACGTGCTGACTATGACCCTCTTACATGTGCTCACTAAGACCATCTTATAAAACTGCTTCAATAGCGGCAAGCTCGAGGACATACGCTGACTTTGCCCATCTTACAAAAGTGCTTGAATAGAGGCACGCTCGAGGACATGCGCTGACTATGCCCATCTTCCAAGACTGCTTGAATACCGCACTCCCGAGGACATGCGCCAACTATGCCCATCTTACAAAACTGCTTAAATAGCGGCACACTCGAGGACATGCGCTGACTTTGCCCATCTTAAAAAACTGCTTGAGTAGTGGCATGCTGGAGGACATGTTCTGACTATGACCATCTTACAAAACAGCTTGATAGGCGGCACGCTCGATGTCATGTGCTGACTATGACAATCTTACAAAACTGCTTGAATAACGGTACGCTCGAGGACATGTGCTGACTATGACCATCTTACAAAACTGCTTTTATAGAGGCACGCTCAATGACATGTGCTGACTATGACCATCTTACAAAACTGCTTGAATAGCGGCACGCTCGAGGACATGTGCTGACTATGACCATTTTACGTGTGCTGACTATGACCATCTTACCAAACTTCTTGAATAGTGGCACGCTCGAGGACATGTGCTGACAATGACCATCTTGCAAAACTGCTTCAATAGCGGCACGCTCGAGGACATGTGCTGACTGTGCCCATCTTACAAAACTGCTTGAATAGAGGCAGGCTTGAGGACATGTGCTGACTATGCCCATCTTACAAAACTGCTTGAATAGAGGCACGCTCGAGGACACGTGCTGACTATGCCCATCTTAAAAAACTGCTTGAATAGCGGCACGCTCGTGGACATGTGCTGACTTTGCCCATCTTACAAAACTGCTTAAATAGAGGCACGCTTGAGGACATGTGCTGACTAAGCCCATCTTACAAAACTGCTTGAATAAAGGCATGCTCGAGGACATGTGCTGACCATGCCCATCTTATAATTCTGATTGAATAGCGGCACACTCAAGGACATGTGCTGACTATGACCATCTTACATGTGCTGACTATGACCATCTTACACTTGCTGACTATAACCATCTTACACAACTGCTTGAATAGCGGCATGCTTGAGGACATATGATGACTATGACCATCTTACAAAACTGCTTTTATAGAGGAACGCTCGACGACAGGTGCTGACTATGACCATCTTACAAAGCTGCTTGAATAGAGGCACGCTCGAGGACATCTGCTGACTATGAGCATCTTCCGAAACTGCTTGAATAGCGGCACACCCAAGGACATGTGCTGACTATGACCATCTTACATGTGCTGACTATGACCATCTTACAAAACTGCTTGAATAGCGGCACGCTCGAGGACATGTGCTGACTATGAACATCTTACAAAACAGCTTGAATAGCGGCACGCTCAAGGACATGTGCTGACTATGACGATCTTAGAAAACTGCTTGAATAGCGACACACTCAAGGACATGTGCTGACTATGAACATCTTACATGTGCTGACTAGGACCATCTTACAAAACTGTGTGAATAGCGGCAAGCTCGAGGACATGTGCTGACTATGCTCATTTTGCTAAACTGCTTGAATAGCGGCACGCTCAAGTACATGCTCTGACTATGCCCATCGTACAAAACTGCTTGACTAGCGGCATGCTAGAGGACATGTTCTGACTATGCCCATCTTACAAACCTGCTTGAATAGAGGCACGCTCGAGGACATGTGCTGACTATGCCCATCTTACAAAACTGCTTGAAAAGAGGCACGCTTGAGGACATGTGATGACTATGCCCATCTTACAAAACTGCTTGAATAGAGGCACGCTCGCGGACATGTGCTGACTCTGTCCATCTTACATCTTACAAAACTGCTTGAAAAGCGGCACGCTCGAGGACATGTGCTGACTATGACCATCTTACAAAACTGCTTGAATGGAGGCATACTCGAGGACATTTGCTGACTATGCCCATCTTACAAAACTGATTGAATAGCGGCACACTCAAGGACATGTGGTGACTATGACCATCTTACATGTGCTGACTATGACCATCTTACAAAACTGCTTGAATAACGGTACGCTCGAGGACATGTGCTGACTATGACCATCTTACAAAACTGCTTTTATAGAGGCACGCTCGAGGACATGTGCTGACTATGACCATTTTATGTGTGCTGACTATGACCATCTTACCAAACTTCTTGAATAGTGGCACGCTCGAGGACATGTGCTGACAATGACCATCTTGCAAAACTGCTTCAATAGCGGCACACTCGAGGACATGTGCTGAATATGACCATCTTTCAAAACTGCTTAAATAGCGGCACGCTCGAGGACATGTGCTCACTATGACCATCTTACAAAACTGCTTGAATAGAAGCACGCTCGAGGACATGTTCTGACTATGCCCATCTTAAACAACTGCTGGAATAGCGGCATGCTCGAGGACATGGGCTGACTTTGCCTATCTTAAAAAACTGCATGAATAGCGGCACGCTCGAGCATATGTGCTGACCATGCCCATCTTACAAAACTGCTTGAATAGAGGCACGCTCGAGGACATGTGCTGACTATGCCCATCTTACAAAACTGCTTGAATAGAGGCAGGCTTGAGGACATGTGCTGACTATGCCCATCTTACAAAACTGCTTGAATAGAGGCACGCTCGAGGACATGTGCTGACTATGCCCATCTTACAAAACTGCTTGAATAGCGGCACGCTCGAGGACATGTGCTGACTATGACCATTTTACTTCTGCTGACTATGAGCATCTTACAAAATTGGTTGAATAGCGGCACGCTCGAGGACATGTGCTGACTATAACCATCTTATAAAACTGCTTGAATAGTGGCACGCTCGAGGACATGTGCTGACTATGAACATCTTACAAAACTGCTTGAATAGCGGCACACTCAAGGACATGTTCTGACTATGCCCATCTTACAAAACTGCTTGAAAAGAGGCATGATTGAGGACATGTGCTGAGTGTGCCCATCTTACAAAACTGCTTGAAAAGAGGAATGCTCGAGGACATGTACTGAGTATGACCATCTTACCAACTGCTTGAATAGCGGCACGCTCAAGGACATGTGCTGACTATGACCATTTTACTTCTGCTGACTATGAACGTTTTACAAAATTGGTTGAATAGCGGCACGCTCGAGGACATGTGCTGACTATAACCATGTTATAAAACTGCTTGAATAGTGGCACGCTCGAGGACATGTGCTGACTATGAACATCTTACAAAACTGCTTGAATAGCGGCACACTCAAGGACATGTTCTGACTATGCCCATCTTACAAAACTGCTTGAAAAGAGGCATGATTGAGGACTTGTGCTGAGTGTGCCCATCTTACAAAACTGCTTGAAAAGAGGAATGCTCGAGGACATGTACTGACTATGACCATCTTACCAACTGCTTGAATAGCGGCACGCTGAAGGACATGTGCTGACTATGCCCATCTTACATAACTGCTTGAATAGCGGCACACTCAAGGACATGTGCTGACTATGACCATCTTACACAACTGCTTAAATAGCGGCACGCTCGAGGACATGTGCTGACTATGACCATCTTACAAAACTGCTTGAATAGCGGCATGCTCGAGGACATGTGCTGACTATGAGCATCTTACAAAACTGCTTGAATAGTGGCACTCCCGAGGACATGTGCTGACTATGACCATCTTATATGTGCTGACTAAGACCATCTTACAAAACTGCTTGAATAGCGTCATGCTCGAGGACATGCGCTGACTATGCCCATCTTACAAAAGTGCTTGAATAGAGGCACGCTCGAGGACATGCGCTGACTATGCCCATCTTCCAAGACTGCTTGAATAGCGAACTCTCGAGGACATGCACCAACTATGCCCATCTTACAAAACTGCTTAAATAGCGGCACACTCGAGGACATGCGCCGACTTTGCCCATCTTAAAAAACTGCTTGACTAGCAGCGTGCTGGAGGACATGCTCTGACTATGACCATCTTACAAAACAGCTTGATAGGCGTCACGCTCGAGGACATGTGCTGACTTTGACCATCTTACAAAACTGCTTTTAAAGAGGCACGCTCGATGACATTTGCTGACTATGACCATCTTACAAAACCGCTTGAATAGCAGCACACTCGAGGACATGTACTGACTACTACCATCGTACATTTGCTGACTATGACCATCTTACAAAATTGGTTGAATAGAGGCACGCTCGAGGACATGTGCTGACTATAACCATCTTATAAAACTGCTTGAATAGTGGCACGCTCGAGGACATGTGCTGACTATGAACATCTTACAAAACTGCTTGAATAGCGGCACACTCAAGGACATGTGCTGACTATGACCATCTTACATGTGCTGACTATGACATCTTACAATTGCTGACTATGACCATCTTACACAACTGCTTGAATAGCGGCATGCTCGAGGACATATGGTGACTATGACCATCTTACAAAACTGCTTTTATAGAGGCACGCTCGACGACAGGTGCTGACTATGACCATCTTACGAAACTGCTTGAATAGCGGCACCCCCAAGGTCATGTGCTGACTTTGACCATCTTACATGTGCTGACTATGACCCTCTTACAAAACTGCTTGAATAGCGGCACGCTCGAGGACATGTGCTGACTATGAACATCTTACAAAACAGCTTGAATAGCGGCACGCTCAAGGATATGTGCTGACTATGACCATCTTACAAAACTACTTGAATAGAGGCACCCTGGAGGACATGTGCTGACTATGACCATCTTACGCAACTGCTTGAATAGCGGCACACCCAAGGTCATGTGCTGACTTTGACCATCTTACATGTGCTAACTAGGACCATCTTACAAAACTACTTGAATAGCGGCATGCTCGAGGACATGCGGTGACTATGCCCATCTTACAAAACTGCGTGAATGGCGGCAAGCTCGAGGACATGTGCTGACTATGCTCATCTTACTAAGCTGCTTGAATAGCGGCATGCTCAAGTACATGCTCTGACTATGCCCATCGTACAAAACTGCTTGACTAGCGGCACGCTCGAGGACATGTTCTGACTATGCCCATCTTACAAAACTGCTTAAATTCAGGCACGCTTGAGCACATGTGCTGACTATGCCCATCTTACAAAACTGCTTGAATAGAGGTACGCTCGAGGACATGTGCTGACGATACCCATCTTACAAAACTGCTTGAATAGCGGCACGCTCGAGGACATGTGCTGACTATGCCCATCTTACAAAACTGCTTGACTAGAGGCACGCTCGAGGACATGTGCTGACTATGACCATCTTACAAAACTGCTTGAATAGAGGCATACTCGAGGACATTTGCTGACTGTGCCCATCTTACAAAACTGATTGAATAGCGGCACACTCAAGGACATGTGGTGACTATGACCATCTTACATGTGCTGACTATGACCATCTTACAAAACTGCTTGAAAAGCAGCACGCTCAAGGACATCTGCTGACTATGACCATCTTACAAAACTGCTTGATTAACGGAATGCTCGAGGACATGTGCTGACTATGACCATCTTACAAAACTGCTTTTATAGAGGCACACTCGATGACATGTGCTGACTATGACCATCTTACAAAACTGCTTGAATAGCGGCACGCTCGAGGACATGTGCTGACTATGACCATTTTACGTGTGCTGACTATGACCATCTTACATGTGCTGACTATGACCATCTTACACTTGCTGACTATGACCATCTTACACAACTGCTTGAATAGCGGCACACCCAAGGACATGTGCTGACTATGACCATCTTACATGTGCTGACTATGACCATCTTACAAAACTGCTTGAATAGCGGCACGCTCGAGGACATGTGCTGACTATAAACATCTTACAAAACAGCTTGAATAGCGGCACGCTCAAGGACATGTGCTGACTATGACCATCTTAGAAAACTGCTTGAATAGAGACACACTCAAGGACATGTGCTGACTATGAACATCTTACATGTGCTGACTAGGACCATCTTACAAAACTGCGTGAATAGCGGCAAGCTCGAGGACACGTGCTGATTATCCTCATTTTGCTAAACTGCTTGAATAGCGGCACGCTCAGGTACATGCTCTGACTATGCCCATCGTACAAAACTGCTTGACTAGCGGCACGCTAGAGGACATGTTCTGACTATGCCCATCTTACAAACCTGCTTGAATAGAGGCACGCTCAATGACATTTGCTGACTATGACCATCTTACAAAACCGCTTGAATAGCAGCACACTCGAGGACATGTACTGACTACTACCATCGTACATTTGCTGACTATGACCATCTTACAAAATTGGTTGAATAGCGGCATGCTCGAGGACATGTGCTGACTATAACCATCTTATAAAACTGCTTGAATAGTGGCACGCTCGAGGACATGTGCTGACTATGAACATCTTACAAAACTGCTTGAATAGCGGCACACTCAAGGACATGTGCTGACTATGACCATCTTACATGTGCTGACTATGACATCTTACAATTGCTGACTATGACCATCTTACACAACTGCTTGAATAGCGGCATGCTTGAGGACATGTGCTGACTATGACCATCTTACAAAACTGCTTTTATAGAGGCACACTCGATGACATGTGCTGACTATGACCATCTTACAAAACTGCTTGAAAAGCAGCACGCTCAAGGACATCTGCTGACTATGACCATCTTACAAAACTGCTTGATTAACGGAATGCTCGAGGACATGTGCTGACTATGACCATCTTACAAAACTGCTTTTATAGAGGCACACTCGATGACATGTGCTGACTATGACCATCTTACAAAGCTGCTTGAATAGCGGCACGCTCGAGGACATGTGCTGACTATGACCATTTTACGTGTGCTGACTATGACCATCTTACATGTGCTGACTATGACCATCTTACACTTGCTGACTATGACCATCTTACACAACTGCTTGAATAGCGGCATGCTCGAGGACATATGGTGACTATGACCATCTTACAAAACTGCTTTTATAGAGGAACGCTCGACGACAGGTGCTGACTATGACCATCTTACAAAACTGCTTGAATAGAGGCACGCTCGAGGACATCTGCTGACTATGACCATCTTACGAAACTGCTTGTATAGCGGCACACCCAAGGACATGTGCTGACTATGACCATCTTACATGTGCTGACTATGACCATCTTACAAAACTGCTTGAATAGCGGCACGCTCGAGGACATGTGCTGACTATAAACATCTTACAAAACAGCTTGAATAGCGGCACGCTCAAGGACATGTGCTGACTATGACCATCTTAGAAAACTGCTTGAATAGCGACACACTCAAGGACATGTGCTGACTATGAACATCTTACATGTGCTGACTAGGACCATCTTACAAAACTGCGTGAATAGCGGCAAGCTCGAGGACATGTGCTGATTATCCTCATTTTGCTAAACTGCTTGAATAGCGGCACGCTCAGGTACATGCTCTGACTATGCCCATCGTACAAAACTGCTTGACTAGCGGCACGCTAGAGGACATGTTCTGACTATGCCCATCTTACAAACCTGCTTGAATAGAGGCACGCTCGATGACATTTGCTGACTATGACCATCTTACAAAACCGCTTGAATAGCAGCACACTCGAGGACATGTACTGACTACTACCATCGTACATTTGCTGACTATGACCATCTTACAAAATTGGTTGAATAGCGGCACGCTCGAGGACATGTGCTGACTATAACCATCTTATAAAACTGCTTGAATAGTGGCACGCTCGAGGACATGTGCTGACTATGAACATCTTACAAAACTGCTTGAATAGCGGCACACTCAAGGACATGTGCTGACTATGACCATCTTACATGTGCTGACTATGACATCTTACAATTGCTGACTATGACCATCTTACACAACTGCTTGAATAGCGGCATGCTCGAGGACATATGGTGACTATGACCATCTTACAAAACTGCTTTTATAGAGGCACGCTCGACGACAGGTGCTGACTATGCCCATCTTACAAAACTACTTGAATAGAGGCACCCTCGAGGACATGTGCTGACTATGACCATCTTACGAAACTGCTTGAATAGCGGCACACCCAAGGTCATGTGCTGACTTTGACCATCTTACATGTGCTGACTATGACCCTCTTACAAAACTGCTTGAATAGCGGCACGCTCGAGGACATGTGCTGACTATGAACATCTTACAAAACAGCTTGAATAGCGGCACGCTCAAGGATATGTGCTGACTATGACCATCTTACAAAACTACTTGAATAGAGGCACCCTCGAGGACATGTGCTGACTATGACCATCTTACGAAACTGCTTGAATAGCGGCACACCCAAGGTCATGTGCTGACTTTGACCATCTTACATGTGCTGACTAGGACCATCTTACAAAACTACTTGAATAGCGGCATGCTCAAGGACATGCGGTGACTATGCCCATCTTACAAAACTGCGTGAATAGCGGCAAGCTCGAGGACATGTGCTGACTATGCTCATCTTACTAAGCTGCTTGAATAGCGGCATGCTCAAGTACATGCTCTGACTATGCCCATCGTACAAAACTGCTTGACTAGCGGCACGCTAGAGGACATGTTCTGACTATGCCCATCTTACAAACCTGCTTGAATAGAGGCACGCTCGAGGACATGTGCTGACTATGCCCATCTTACAAAACTGCTTGAATAGAGGCACGCTTGAGGACATGTGATGACTATGCCCATCTTACAAAACTGCTTGAATAGAGGCACGCTCGAGGACATGTGCTGACTATGACCATATTACAAAACTGCTTGAATAGAGGCATACTCGAGGACATTTCCTGACTGTGCCCATCTTACAAAACAGATTGAATAGCGGCACACTCAAGGACATGTGGTGACTATGACCATCTTACAAGTGCTGACTATGACCATCTTACAAAACTGATTGAATAACGGCACGCTCGAGGACATGTGCTGACTATGACCATCTTACAAAACTGCTTTTATAGAGGCACGCTCGATGACATGTGCTGACTATGACCATCTTACAAAACTGCTTGGATAGCGGCACGCTCGAGGACATGTGCTGACTATGACCATTTTACGTGTGCTGACTATGACCATCTTATCAAACTTCTTGAATAGTGGTACGCTCGAGGACATGTGCTGACAATGACCATCTTGCAAAACTGCTTCAATAGCGGCACACTCGAGGACATGTGCTGAATATGACCATCTTTCAAAACTGCTTAAATAGCGGCACGCTCGAGGACATGTGCTCACTATGACCATCTTACAAAACTGCTTGAATAGAGGCACGCTCGAGGACATGTTCTGACTATGCCCATCTTAAACAACTGCTGGAATAGCGGCATGCTCGAGGACATGGGCTGACTTTGCCTATCTTACAAAACTGCGTGAATATCGGCACGCTCGACCACATGTGATGACCATGCCCATCTTACAAAACTGCTTGAATAGAGGCACGCTCGAGGACATGTGCTGACTATGCCCATCTTACAAAACTGCTTGAATAGAGGCAGGCTTGAGGACATGTGCTGACTATGCCCATCTTACAAAACTGCTTGAATAGAGGCACGCTAGAGGACATGTGCTGACTATGCCCATCTTACAAAACTGCTTGAATAGCGGCACGCTCGAGGACATGTGCTGACTATGCCCATCTTACAAAACTGCTTGAATAGCAGAACACTCAAGGACATGTGCTGACTATGACCATCTTACAAAACTGCTTTTATAGAGGCACACTCGATGACATGTGCTAATTATGACCATCTTACAAATCTGCTTGAATAGCCGCACGCTCGACGACATGTGCTGACTATGACCATTTTACGTGTGCTGACTATGACCATCTTACAAAACTGCTTGAATAGTGGCACGCTCGAGGACATGTGCTGACAATGACCATCTTGGAAAACTGCTTCAATAGCGGCACGCTCGAAGACATGTGCTGACTATGACCATCTTACATGTGCTGACTATGACCATCTTACAAAACTGCTTGAATTGCGGGAAGCTCGAGGACATGCGCTGACTATGACCATCTCACAAAATTGCTTGAATACTGGCACGCTTAAGGACATGTGCTGACTATGACCATCATACAAAACTGCTTTTATAGAGGCACGCTCGATGACATGTGCTGACTAGGACCATCTTACTGAACTGCTTGAATAGCGGCACGCTCGAGGACATGTGCTGACTATGACCATCTTACGTGTGCTGACTATGACCATCTTACAAAACTGCTTGAATAGTGGCACACTCGAGGACGTGTGCTGAATATGACCATCTTTGAAAACTGCTTGAATAGCGGCACGCTCGAGGACATGTGCTCACTATGACCATCTTACAAAACTGCTTGAATAGCGGCACGCTCAGGGACATGTGCTGTATATGACCATCTTAAAAAACTGCTTGAATAGCGGCATGCTCGAGGGCATGCGCTGACTATGCCCATCCTTCAAAACTGTTTGAATAGCGGCATGCTCGATGACATGCGCTGACTATGCCCATCTTACAAAACTGCTTGAATAGCGCATGCTGGAGGACATACGCCGACTATGCCTATCTTACAAAACTGCTTGAATAGCAGCACGCTCGAGGACATGCGCTGACTATGCCCATCTTACAAAACTGCTTGACTAGCGGCACGCTCGAGGACATGTTCTGACTATGCCCATCTTACAAAACTGCTTGAATAGAGGCATGATTGAGGACATGTGCTGAGTGTGCCCATCTTACAAAACTGCTTGAAAAGAGGAATGCTCGAGGACATGTGCTGACTATGACCATCTTACAAAACTGCTTGAATAGCGTCAGGCTCAAGGTCATGTGCTGACGATGCCCATCTTACATAACTGCTTGAATAGCGGCACACTCAAGGACATGTGCTGACTATGACCATCTTACATGTGCTGACTATGACCATCTTACACAACTGCTTGAATAGCGGCACGCTCGAGGACATGTGCTGACTATGACCATCTTACAAAACTGCTTGAATAGCGGCATGCTCGAGGACATGTGCTGACTATGAGCATCTTACAAAACTGCTTTTATAGAGGCACCCTTGATGACAAGTGCTGACTCTGACCATTTTACAAAACTGCTTGAATAGTGGCACTCTCGAGGACATGTGCTGACTATGACCATCTTACATGTGCTGACTATGACCATCTTACAAAACTGCTTGAATAGCAGCACGCTCATGGACATGTGCTGATTATGACCATCTTACAAAACTGCTTGAATAGTGGCACGCTCGAGGACATGTGCTGACTATGACATCTTACAAAACCGCTCGAATAGAGGTACGCTCGAGGACATGTGCTGACTATGCCCATCTTACAAAACTGCTTGAATAGCGGCACACTCAAGGACATGTGCTGACAATGACCATCTTACACGTGCTGACTATGACCATCTTACACAACTGCTTGAACAGCGGCACGCTCGAGGACATGTGCTGACTATGACCATCTTACAAAACTGCTTGAATAGCGGCACACTCCAGGAGACGTGCTGACTATGACCATCTTATATGTGCTGACTAAGACCATCTTACAAAACTGCTTGAATAGCGGCATGCTCGAGGACATGCGCTGACTATGCCCATCTTACAAATGTGCTTGAATAGAGGCACGCTCGAGGACATGCGCTGACTATGCCCATCTTCCAAGACTGCTTGAATAGCGCACTCTCGAGGACATGCACCAACTAGGGCCATCTTACAAAACTGCTTAAATAGCGGCACACTCTAGGACATGCGCTGACTTTGCCCATCTTAAAAAACTGCTTGACTAGCAGCATGCTGGAGGACATGCTCTGACTATGACCATCTTACAAAACAGCTTGATAGGCGGCACGCTCGAGGACATGTGCTGACTTTGACCATCTTACAAAACTGCTTTTATAGAGGCACGCTTGATGACATTTGCTGACTATGACCATCTTACAAAACTGCTTGAATAGCAGCACACTCGAGGACATGTACTGACTACTACCATCGTACATTTGCTGACTATGACCATCTTACAAAATTGGTTGAATAGCGGCACGCTCGAGGACATGTGCTGACTATAACCATCTTATACAACTGCTTGAATAGTGGCACGATCGAGGACAAGTGCTGACTATGAACATCTTACAAAACTGTTTGAATAGCGGCACACTCAAGGGCATGTGCTGACTATGACCATCTTACATGTGCTGACTATGACATCTTACAATTGCTGACTATGACCATCTTACACAACTGCTTGAATAGCGGCATGCTCGAGGACATATGGTGACTATGACCATCTTACAAAACTGCTTTTATAGAGGCAAGCTCGACGACAGGTGCTGACTATGACCATCTTACAAGACTACTTGAATAGAGGCACGCTCGAGGACATGTGCTGACTATGACCATCTTCCGAAACTGCTTGAATAGCGGCACACCCAAGGACATGTGCTGACTTTGACCATCTTACATGTGCTGACTATGACCATCTTACAAAACTGCTTGAATTGCGGCACGCTCGAGGACATGTGCTGACTATGAACATCTTACAAAACAGCTTGAATAGCGGCACGCTCAAGGATATGTGCTGACTATGACCATCTTACAAAACTGCTTGAATAGCGACACACTCAAGGACATGTGCTGACTATGAACATGTTACATGTGCTGACTAGGACCATCTTACAAAACTGCTTGAATAGCGGCATACTCGAGGACATGCTGTGACTATGCCCATCTTACAAAACTGCGTGAATAGCGGCAAGCTCGAGGACATGTGCTGACTATGCTCATCTTACTAAGCTGCTTGAATAGCGGCATGCTCAAGTACATGCTCTGACTATGCCAATCGTACAAAACTGCTTGACTAGCGGCACGCTCGAGGACATGTTCTGACTATGCCCATCTTACAAAACTGCTTGAATAGAGGTACGCTCGAGGACATGTGCTGACGATACCCATCTTACAAAACTGCTTGAATAGCGGCACGCTCGAGGACATGTGCTGACTATGCCCATCTTACAAAACTGCTTGAATAGAGGCACGCTCGAGGACATGTGCTGACTATGACCATCTTACAAAACTGCTTGAATAGAGGCATGCTCGAGGACATGTGCTGACTATGCCCATCTTACAAAACTGATTGAATAGCGGCACACTCAAGGACATATGGTGACTATGACCATCTTACATGTGCTGACTATGACCATCTTACAAAAGTGCTTGAAAAGCGGCACGCTCAAGGACATCTGCTGACTATGACCATCTTACAAAAGTGCTTGAATAACGGTACGCTCGAGGACATGTGCTGACTATGACCATCTTACAAAACTGCTTTTATAGAGGCACACTCGATGACATGTGCTGACTATGACCATCTTACACAACTGCTTGAATAGCGGCACGCTCGAGAACATGTGCTGACTATGACCATTTTACATGTGCTGACTATGACCATCTTACAAAACTGCTTGAATAGTGGCACGCTCGAGGACATGTGCTGACGATGACCATCTTGCAAAACTGCTTCAATAGCAGTACGCTCGAGGACATGTGCTGAGAATGACCATCTTACATGTGCTGACTATGACCATCTTACAAAACTGCTTGAATTGCGGCAAACTCGAGGACATGTGCTGACTATGACCATTTTACGTGTGCTGACTATGACCATCTTACCAAACTTCTTGAATAGTGGCACGCTCGAGGACATGTGCTGACAATGACCATCTTGCAAAACTGCTTCAATAGCGGCACACTCGAGGACATGTGCTGAATATGACCATCTTTCAAAACTGCTTAAATAGCGGCACGCTCGAGGACATGTGCTCACTATGACCATCGTACAAAACTGCTTGAATAGCGGCACACTCGAGGAGACGTGCTGACTATGACCATCTTATATGTGCTGACTAAGACCATCTTACAAAACTGCTTGAATAGCGGCGTGCTCGAGGACATGCGCTGACTATGCCCATCTTACAAAAGTGCTTGAATAGAGGCACGCTAGAGGACATGCGCTGACTATGCCCATCTTCCAAGACTGCTTGAATAGCGCACTCTCGAGGACATGCACCAACTAGGGCCATCTTACAAAACTGCTTAAATAGCGGCACACTCGAGGACATGCGCTGACTTTGCCCATCTTAAAAAACTGCTTGACTAGCAGCATGCTGGAGGACATGCTCTGACTATGACCATCTTACAAAACAGCTTGATAGGCGGCACGCTCGAGGACATGTGCTGACTTTGACTATCTTACAAAACTGCTTTTATAGAGGCACGCTTGATGACATTTGCTGACTATGACCATCTTACAAAACTGCTTGAATAGCAGCACACTCGAGGACATGTACTGACTACTACCATCGTACATTTGCTGACTATGACCATCTTACAAAATTGGTTGAATAGCGGCACGCTCGAGGACATGTGCTGACTATAACCATCTTATACAACTGCTTGAATAGTGGCACGCTCGAGGACAAGTGCTGACTATGAACATCTTACAAAACTGTTTGAATAGCGGCACACTCAAAGACATGTGCTGACTATGACCATCTTACATGTGCTGACTATGACATCTTACAATTGCTGACTATGACCATCTTACACAACTGCTTGAATAGCGGCATGCTCGAGGACATATGGTGACTATGACCATCTTACAAAACTGCTTTTATAGAGGCAAGCTCGACGACAGGTACTGACTATGACCATCTTACAAAACTACTTGAATAGAGGCACGCTCAAGGACATGTGCTGACTATGACCATCTTCCGAAACTGCTTGAATAGCGGCACACCCAAGGACATGTGCTGACTTTGACCATCTTACATGTGCTGACTATGACCATCTTACAAAACTGCTTGAATAGCAGCACGCTCATGGACATGTGCTGATTATGACCATCTTACAAAACTGCTTGAATAGTGGCACGCTCGAGGACATGTGCTGACTATGACATCTTACAAAACCGCTCGAATAGAGGTACGCTCGAGGACATGTGCTGACTATGCCCATCTTACAAAACTGCTTGAATAGCGGCACATTCAAGGACATGTGCTGACAATGACCATCTTACACGTGATGACTATGACCATCTTACACAACTGCTTGAACAGCGGCACGCTCGAGGACATGTGCTGACTATGACCATCTTACAAAACTGCTTGAATAGCGGCACACTCGAGGAGACGTGCTGACTATGACCATCTTATATGTGCTGACTAAGACCATCTTACAAAACTGCTTGAATAGCGGCATGCTCGAGGACATGCGCTGACTATGCCCATCTTACAAATGTGCTTGAATAGAGGCACGCTCGAGGACATGCGCTGACTATGCCCATCTTCCAAGACTGCTTGAATAGCGCACTCTCGAGGACATGCACCAACTAGGGCCATCTTACAAAACTGCTTAAATAGCGGCACACTCGAGGACATGCGCTGACTTTGCCCATCTTAAAAAACTGCTTGACTAGCAGCATGCTGGAGGACATGCTCTGACTATGACCATCTTACAAAACAGCTTGATAGGCGGCACGCTCGAGGACATGTGCTGACTTTGACCATCTTACAAAACTGCTTTTATAGAGGCACGCTTGATGACATTTGCTGACTATGACCATCTTACAAAACTGCTTGAATAGCAGCACACTCGAGGACATGTACTGACTACTACCATCGTACATTTGCTGACTATGACCATCTTACAAAATTGGTTGAATAGCGGCACGCTCGAGGACATGTGCTGACTATAACCATCTTATACAACTGCTTGAATAGTGGCACGCTCGAGGACAAGTGCTGACTATGAACATCTTACAAAACTGTTTGAATAGCGGCACACTCAAAGACATGTGCTGACTATGACCATCTTACATGTGCTGACTATGACATCTTACAATTGCTGACTATGACCATCTTACACAACTGCTTGAATAGCGGCATGCTCGAGGACATATGGTGACTATGACCATCTTACAAAACTGCTTTTATAGAGGCAAGCTCGACGACAGGTACTGACTATGACCATCTTACAAAACTACTTGAATAGAGGCACGCTCGAGGACATGTGCTGACTATGACCATCTTCCGAAACTGCTTGAATAGCGGCACACCCAAGGACATGTGCTGACTTTGACCATCTTACATGTGCTGACTATGACCATCTTACAAAACTGCTTGAATTGCGGCACGCTCGAGGACATGTGCTGACTATGCCCATCTTACAAAACTGCTTTTATAGAGGCAAGCTCGACGACAGGTGCTGACTATGACCATCTTACAAAACTACTTGAATAGCGACACACTCAAGGACATGTGCTGACAATGAACATCTTACATGTGCTGACTAGGACCATCTTACAAAACTGCTTGAATAGCGGCATGCTCGAGGACATGCTGTGACTATGCCCATCTTACAAAACTGCGTGAATAGCGGCAAGCTCGAGGACATGTGCTGACTATGCTCATCTTACTAAGCTGCTTGAATAGCGGCATGCTCAAGTACATGCTCTGACTATGCCAATCGTACAAAACTGCTTGACTAGCGGCATGCTCGAGGACATGTTCTGACTATGCCCATCTTACAAAACTGCTTGAATAGAGGTACGCTCGAGGACATGTGCTGACGATACCCATCTTACAAAACTGCTTGAATAGCGGCACGCTCGAGGACATGTGCTGACTATGCCCATCTTACAAAACTGCTTGAATACAGGCACGCTCGAGGACATGTGCTGACTATGACCATCTTACAAAACTGCTTGAATAGAGGCATGCTCGAGGACATGTGCTGACTATGCCCATCTTACAAAACTGATTGAATAGCGGCACACTCAAGGACATATGGTGACTATGACCATCTTACATGTGCTGACTATGACCATCTTACAAAAGTGCTTGAAAAGCGGCACGCTCAAGGACATCTGCTGACTATGACCATCTTACAAAAGTGCTTGAATAACGGTACGCTCGAGGACATGTGCTGACTATGACCATCTTACAAAACTGCTTTTATAGAGGCACACTCGATGACATGTGCTGACTATGACCATCTTACACAACTGCTTGAATAGCGGCACGCTCGAGGACATGTGCTGACTATTACCATTTTACATGTGCTGACTATGACCATCTTACAAAACTGCTTGAATAGTGGCACGCTCGAGGACATGTGCTGACAATGACCATCTTGCAAAACTGCTTCAATAGCGGTACGCTCGAGGACATGTGCTGAGAATGACCATCTTACATGTGCTGACTATGACCATCTTACAAAACTGCTTGAATTGCGGCAAACTCGAGGACATGTGCTGTCTACGACCATTTTACGTGTGCTGACTATGACCATTTTACCAAACTTCTTGAATAGTGGCACGCTCGAGGACATGTGCTGACAATGACCATCTTGCAAAACTGCTTCAATAGCAGCACACTCAAGGACATGTGCTGAATATGACCATCTTTCAAAACTGCTTAAATAGCGGCACGCTCGAGGACATGTGCTCCCTATGACCATCGTACAAAACTGCTTGAACAGCGGCACGCTCGAGGAGACGTGCTGACTATGACCATCTTATATGTGCTGACTAAGACCAGCTTACAAAACTGCTTGAATAGCAGCATGCTCGAGGACATGCGCTGACTATGCCCATCTTACAAAAGTGCTTGAATAGAGGCACGCTCGAGGACATGCGCTGACTATGCCCATCTTCCAAGACTGCTTGAATAGCGCACTCTCGAGGACATGCATCAACTATGGCCATCTTACAAAACTGCTTAAATAGCGGCACACTCGAGGACATGCGCTTACTTTGCCCATCTTAAAAAACTGCTTGACTAGCAGCACGCTGGAGGACATGCTCTGATTATGACCATCTTACAAAACAGCTTGATAGGCGGCACGCTCGAGGACATGTGCTGACTTTGACCATCTTACAAAACTGCTTTTTTAGAGGCACGCTTGATGACATTTGCTGACTATGACCATCTTACAAAACTGCTTGAATAGCAGCACACTCGAGGACATGTACTGACTACTACCATCGTACATTTGCTGACTATGACCATCTTACAAAATTGGTTGAATAGCGGCACGCTCGAGGACATGTGCTGACTATAACCATCTTATACAACTGCTTGAATAGCGGCATGCTCGAGGACATATGGTGACTATGACCATCTTACAAAACTGCTTTTATAGAGGCACGCTCGACGACAGGTGCTGACTATGACCATCTTACAAAACTACTTGAATAGAGGCACCCTCGAGGACATGTGCTGACTATGACCATCTTACGAAACTGCTTGAATAGCGGCACACTCGAGGAGACGTGCTGACTATGACCATCTTATATGTGCTGACTAAGACCATCTTACAAAACTGCTTGAATAGCGGCTTGCTCGAGGACATGCGCTGACTATGCCCATCTTACAAAAGTGCTTGAATAGAGGCACGCTAGAGGACATGCGCTGACTATGCCCATCTTCCAAGACTGCTTGAATAGCGCACTCTCGAGGACATGCACCAACTATGCCCATCTTACAAAACTGCTTAAATAGCGGCACACTCGAGGACATGCGCTGACTTTGCCCATCTTAAAAAACTGCTTGACAGGCAGCATGCTGGAGGACATGCTCGGACTATGACCATCTTACAAAACAGCTTGATAGGCGGCACGCTCGAGGACATGTGCTGACTTTGACCATCTTACAAAACTGCTTTTATAGAGGCACGCTCGATGACATTTGCTGACTATGACCATCTTACAAAACTGCTTGAATAGCAGCACACTCGAGGACATGTACTGACTACTACCATCGTACATTTGCTGACTATGACCATCTTACAAAATTGGTTGAATAGCGGCACGCTCGAGGACATGTGCTGACTATAACCATCTTATACAACTGCTTGAATAGTGGCACGCTCGAGGACATGTGCTGACTATGACCATCTTACATGTGCTGACTATGATATCTTACAAAACTGCTTGAAAAGTGGCACGCTCGAGGACATGTGCTGACAATGACCATCTTGGAAAACTGCTTCAATAGCGGCACGCTCGAAGACATGTGCTGACTATGACCATCTTACATGTGCTGACTATGACCATCTTACAAAACTGCTTGAATTGCGGGAAGGTCGAGGACATGCGCTGACTATGACCATCTCACAAAATTGCTTGAATACTGGCACGCTTAAGGACATGTGCTGACTATGACCATCGTACAAAACTGCTTTTATAGAGGCACGCTCGATGACATGTGCTGACTAGGACCATCTTACTGAACTGCTTGAATAGTGGCACACTCGAGGACGTGTGCTGAATATGACCATCTTTGAAAACTGCTTGAATAGCGGCACGCTCGAGGACATGTGCTCACTATGACCATCTTACAAAACTGCTTGAATAGCGGCACGCTCAGGGACATGTGCTGTCTATGACCATCTTAAAAAACTGCTTGAATAGCGGCATGCTCGAGGGCATGCGCTGACTATGCCCATCCTACAAAACTGTTTGAATAGCGGCATGCTCGATGACATGCGCTGACTATGCCCATCTTACAAAACTGCTTGAATAGCGCATGCTGGAGGACATACGCCGACTATGCCTATCTTACAAAACTGCTTGAATAGCAGCACGCTCGAGGACATGCGCTGACTATGCCCATCTTACAAAACTGCTTGACTAGCGGCACGCTCGAGGACATGTTCTGACTATGCCCATCTTACAAAACTGCTTGAATAGAGGCATGATTGAGGACATGTGCTGAGTGTGCCCATCTTACAAAACTGCTTGAAAAGAGGAATGCTCGAGGACATGTGCTGACTATGACCATCTTACAAAACTGCTTGAATAGCGTCAGGCTCAAGGACATGTGCTGACTATGCAATAAGGGAAAAGCTCTTTCAGGACCTATATAATTTTGTTTGAGACTACAAGGAGTTCTCACCTGCCAACAGCGAAAGAATTAAACAGAAAGATACATATATTTATTAACAGTTTTTATTTATATTTTTTTAAATTTTTTAAGTATTCATTAAAAGGATTTCTCTATTGTTCTCATTGCTTGGTCACATATATATTCTCATTTGATAATATCCAAAAAACCTTAACACATGATCCCGTGGCTAATCATATAAAAAAACACAAATCATACTCTCACACATACCTCAGTCATACTCATATTAAAATATAGCACTAAACATTTGGTTGTTTAACATAGTCTCCAGGACAAAGAAATAACAGCAAATACAGTTATATCAGGTGGTATCGAGTCTCTGGGGACCTCTCCTCTGGATGGAAAGGGGCCTACGCGCGTTTCGGTGACAAGACACCTTCTTCAGGGCCACCAACAGGAGGGGCAACAAGCCCTAAATGATGTGGGGGAATCTGTAAGGGGTTAGATATAATAAATATAATTATAGATAAGGCAGGTAATATATTTTGAAAAGTTTTTCTTTAGACTTCATACTATAATTTTTGGTCAAGGATAACTCATCAATTTTAACAAAAAACCAGCAAAGAATGGTTCTGTATGTATATAGCTTATATCTTTAGAGTGACTAAAAGAATAGCCCCTTCACCAAAAACACAAGTGAAATTCAATAGTAAATAGAAAAAGGAAAAGTAAAAAGGTTTATAAACAACAAAGTACCTTAATAATTTGATTCAGAAAAATGTAATTTTTGACAAAAACCAGTCTTGCTCGGTAACTGCTTTTTAGGAAATTCTGCGTCTGTGCTGAGAAAATGTTTATAGTTGATATTCTGACTTGCTCTGAGTAATTACAATGTTATACATACTCTACGTAAAAGGAAAATACTTACCTTTACAAAGATACTCTTAGTTTCACTATTATAGAGGACATGTAGAGGTGCAGATAAATTGCTACCACTTCTATCTTAGCGCAGCGTCCCAATGGGTCCGAGATGTAGATGTGGTTTAATACGTTCTATGGAGAGTGTCAGAAAATAGAATGAAATCGATTGCACCATATAGATAGTCAGTCTGATGTTTGGCTTAGCTGTGCAGCATTTACACAAATGTGTCTAGTCTCTTACCCTTATGCGGGCTTCAAGCGTCCCAGAATAGAGGTTTCTAGTGGATCCTTAAGATATTTATTGCGGTGCTCTGATTTTGTTCGATCGGTTTACTCTTGCTGGTAATCTCGATGTCTATAGAAAGAAGACACGCATGTTTGTAACTAATCAGGTCCTGTCGTTACTGATTGCGAAAATCGGTTGGTAGGCTAGGCTTCTATACAGAGGAAACACATCTGTTTGTTACTACCCAAGTCCTGTCTTTTCTGATTAAAAAAAGATGAATCTTTTATTTAATTTATACTACTAGCGGTTAAATTCTACGCACATTCCGAAGCGAAAAGCTCGTTCCTGTTTAAAGTACCCGGATTTTAACAGGTAAATACGATCTAGCGTCTGCGAACTAAATTCGTCACAGATCTGAAGTTCATGGGAAGGGATTCTACGTGGCGCCACTAATCCCGCAGACATCTAATGCCAAATATTAGGTATATCTTATTGACAAAATTTAAATGCTGCGTACCTAGTGTCAAACCATAGCAGTATTTACCAGCGCTTATTCGATGATTACAAAGTAACAACTCACAAACTATTCAGTCTTAGTGACGAAATGTATCCTAAGGCTTACCTGACATCCGCAGAGTACGGACCTCACGGGTACGTCCACTTCCGAGGAACAATCAGGGTGTATGGTGTTGGCGCCAGTTTTAAACGAAATACTGGGCGGATGATTGGCCAGACAATGAATCACATGGGCTTTACGATTGGAGCTAAGAGTAATTGGCCTAGTGAGTGGTCACGCGATGTATTACGCGATCACCGCACAGATATCAGCAATCTAGTACAAGGTCTGATATGTTGGCGCAGCCATTTTGTAGTGTGTGAATGGCTATGGTTTAGCTGCATCTATTAACTGCTTTTAGCGAGTATAGTCGTTATATAGTCTTCGCAGATGTCGAGTAACGATAGTCTCGTTTTTATAGATATTTATGTACCAGCCAAACAGATGATATTGGTTGGTAAAACATTTCATATTTTCTAAATTTAGATATAAGTGCTAAGGCAACACGAGTATAATGTCATCTGCCTCAGGCTTTTTAGAAAAAGGATAAGTATCTCAATATCGATATTTTTACTCACCACATAGGCATTATATATACACACAACCACACACAAATGTGATTATTATACTGTATTAGTCATCCGCTGGTGTGGCATGGACTAAGGGACTATTCAGAGAATATATGGATGCGATAAGGTTGAATTAAATACAATGGCGTAAATGAAGATTAGGCTAGTGGCTCAGCCATATGTCTAGTGGGCATATTAAGTAACTAGCCATATAATTTCCTCATTAAGCCCATGTCGTACTGTATCGAAATAGAAAATCCAAAAGGATTCTCGTTCTTTCCTCATCTTCTCTGTGTCTCGTCCCGCTTTTGGAGTGATCTTCTCCAATATCAGCCACCGAAGATCTATCTCAGAGTGGTGTTGGTCCAGGAAATGATTAACCATTGGAGCTTGTCTTTTTCCCGTTTTGATTGCGGATTTGTGTTCGGACAGTCTTGTTCTGAACTCACGGCTTGTTTCTCCTATGTAGCCTAGTCCACAAGGGCACAATATCATGTAGACTAGGTTACTGCTTCTGCAATTAGTGTGGCTCTTCAATTTAGCTGTTTTAGAGCCATAGTTGCAGATTTGGGTGGTGATCGCTGAGGGGCAAGCATGGCAATTACCACATCTGTGGTTGCCTAGGATGGGAGGGAGTCCATCAATAGTCATCTGCTGTCCTTGTCGTAGTCGCGGCCTGCTGTGAACCAATTTGTCTCTAAGGTTTGTATTTCTTCTGAATGCTACGATGGGGGGAGCTAGAGCACTATCTTCTTCGCAGACATTCAGTATTTTCCAATTCCTGTGTAACACCTTCTGGATCTTATTGTTCAGACTAGAATGGTTGATTACGCAGACGATTTTGTCCAAAGCTGGTTTTTGTCTACCAGAGATTAGGGCGTCTCTGTTGTAATACTTAGCACGCTTCATTGAGTGCCTCACTAATCGTCTGGGGTATCCTCTAGCGAGGAGTCTTTTATGGAGTTCTTCTGCATGGATATTGAACTCACTTATGTTGGTACAGTTACGCCTGATCCTTAAAAATTCTCCAAAAGGAATGGAGTCCTTTTGACAACTGGGATGGAAGCTGCCATGTTGTAAAATTGTGTTTTTCGCAGTTGGTTTTCTAAAGAGGCTAACTGCAATTTTGCCTCCACAATCCATAATCCAGATGTCTAGGAATTCCACTTTTTCTGTGGAGTATTTAGCTGTAAATTTAAGGTTTACGTCGCTAAGGTTAAGCCATTCAATATATTCTAGAAGATTTTGTTCATTTCCTGTCCAGATGAAAAAGATATCATCTATAAATCTGTGCCATACCTGTATGTTTTCGTAAAAGGGGGCCACTTCATTAAAAATGTGCTTAAGTTCGAATTCGCCCATATAGATATTCGCTACACTAGGAGCACATGAAGCTCCCATACTGGTGCCTTTGATCTGATGGAAAAGTGTCTCTCCAAATTCAAAAAAATTGTTATGGAGTACTATGTCCAGGCAGTCCAGTATGAATCCGTTCGGTCTGTTACCCGGGGTTCTAGTAAGGAGCGCTGCCACCGCTTCTAAAGCTAGATCTTGGGGGATGTTTGTATACAGAGATTCAATATCTAGTGTAACTAGATATTGAGTCTTATGATTGAACGGCAAGTGCTCTATGGTCGTAATCATGTGTCCTGTGTCTTTAATATAGGAAGCATACAGCTTGGTAAGGGGACAGAGGAAAGTATCTACATATTTTGAAAGAGGCTCTGTGCAGGAATTGATAGAAGAGACAATAGGTCTCATGGGAGGATTGTCTGCATTTTTATGCGTCTTAGGTACTCCGTACAGAGCAGGGACAACTGTATGTGTCTGATTTAAAAAGTCCAGCTCTTTTTGACATATATAGCCGTCTCTGAATGCTCTAGTTGTGCAATTTTCAATCAGTTTCTTTAATTCTGGTAGGACTGATCTATTAGCCCTACAATAATGATCTGAAATCGATAGCATGGATTTCATTTTATCATTATAGATGTCACTATCCATGACGACTATACCTCCTGCTTTGTCGCAGGGTTTAATGGTGATGGAGTCATTGTTCTGTAGGTTATTGAGGGCAATTTTCTCCGAGACCGTTAGGTTGGAATGGGTAGACGGGATATACTTAAGAATTCTTTCAATTTCTTTAAGGACTGATTTTTCGAAGATTGTAACTTCAGGTCCCACCATGTCTAAGGATGGAGTAAATTTTGACGGTGGTTTACAGCCTGAGTAGTTCACTTCTGATTCTGATGGAACTACATCCATCATGTATTTTTTCAGTCTAACTTTCCGAAAGAAAGAAAAAAGATCTCTATGTAACTTAAATATGTCAGGTTGGGTGCTTGGTACGAATGACAACCCTTTACTCAGAATGTTAATCTCATCCGAAGATAGCAGATGTTTAGACAGATTAAAAATAGGAATATTGTCATGTGATTTGATTTCTTTATCTATGACTTCCAATATTGGTGGTTCCGTGTCCTCATATATTGTTGCGGATGTACTTGCTCTGTTTGAGGATAGTGATTCCTTTCTGATCTCTGGAATCTGACTCGTCCTCTGCCTCTCCCTGACCGTAAAAAAGGTGACTGACCCTGTTGATGTGGATTGCGAAATTGTCCTGAAAATGGTCTGTAATTTGACTCACTCGTGTTAGGACCCTCAGGGTCGGAGTCCGATGAGTTAGTGTCAGAAAAATTCACAATCTTTGGACGTCTAGTATTTTGTGGATTATATACTCCATAATCTATTGACTCACCTTGATAGAACGTACTCTGTAAGTAGGGATAGGCCTTTTCTTGAGTGAACCAACGGAGATCTTTCTTCAACTTATCTGTCTTTTTCTTAATAAGGTAGTCTTCGAATTCTAAGAGTTCATGATTGATCTTACCTAGTTTGTCTTTGGCCTCTTCTACACTGTTGTTCTTTTTAAGCTTTTCCTCAAGTTCTAAGATCTCCTGGTTAAGTGTCTGAATCATCTCTTTAACTGTTTCAATGATGAGGATCATCCAGTCCCTGGAGCAGCGGTTGGCAATGTGTGACCACCGCTCCAGGAACTGGCGTACCTCAACAAACAGGGCTGGCACATTTCTTACTCTCAGACCTGAGGGAATGGCTCCAGCTTTTAAGTACTCTAACATAAAGTGAGCGTGCGATTCCATTCTTTTGGCTTTTTTGCGTAGATTTTGCAATTTCATCCACTCACTATTATCACCTATCTTTTCTCTGGCATCTCCGTTGGTACCTGCTATTTGTCCAATGAGAGTAGAAAAGAGTTCATCAGAGAAGCCAAATGTTTTAAACCCCTCCATTCTGTAGTGCTGAAAACACCCGTGAGTTAGATCTAGAAAAACAGACAGGGAGGAGAGAAGGGAAAAAATTATATTAGTTCTTGAAAAGTCAAAAAAGAGCTCAACATATAAGCAACTAAAGAAATAAGGCTACAAATCCTAACTGCTGGAATAGTAACCGGTATGAAGTCAAAGAACTAAATGTGATATATGAACCTTCGGTAAAAACCGAGGAAGAAATAAATCTAAACACAAGGCCCCCCTTAGTATACTTTGAGGTCCAAGAGAAAGGGGGAAGGACTAAACAATAAGGGAAAAGCTCTTTCAGGACCTATATAATTTTGTTTGAGACTACAAGGAGTTCTCACCTGCCAACAGCGAAAGAATTAAACAGAAAGATACATATATTTATTAACAGTTTTTATTTATATTTTTTTAAATTTTTTAAGTATTCATTAAAAGGATTTCTCTATTGTTCTCATTGCTTGGTCACATATATATTCTCATTTGATAATATCCAAAAAACCTTAACACATGATCCCGTGGCTAATCATATAAAAAAACACAAATCATACTCTCACACATACCTCAGTCATACTCATATTAAAATATAGCACTAAACATTTGGTTGTTTAACATAGTCTCCAGGACAAAGAAATAACAGCAAATACAGTTATATCAGGTGGTATCGAGTCTCTGGGGACCTCTCCTCTGGATGGAAAGGGGCCTACGCGCGTTTCGGTGACAAGACACCTTCTTCAGGGCCACCAACAGGAGGGGCAACAAGCCCTAAATGATGTGGGGGAATCTGTAAGGGGTTAGATATAATAAATATAATTATAGATAAGGCAGGTAATATATTTTGAAAAGTTTTTCTTTAGACTTCATACTATAATTTTTGGTCAAGGATAACTCATCAATTTTAACAAAAAACCAGCAAAGAATGGTTCTGTATGTATATAGCTTATATCTTTAGAGTGACTAAAAGAATAGCCCCTTCACCAAAAACACAAGTGAAATTCAATAGTAAATAGAAAAAGGAAAAGGAAAAAGGTTTATAAACAACAAAGTACCTTAATAATTTGATTCAGAAAAATGTAATTTTTGACAAAAACCAGTCTTGCTCGGTAACTGCTTTTTAGGAAATTCTGCGTCTGTGCTGAGAAAATGTTTATAGTTGATATTCTGACTTGCTCTGAGTAATTACAATGTTATACATACTCTACGTAAAAGGAAAATACTTACCTTTACAAAGATACTCTTAGTTTCACTATTATAGAGGACATGTAGAGGTGCAGATAAATTGCTACCACTTCTATCTTAGCGCAGCGTCCCAATGGGTCCGAGATGTAGATGTGGTTTAATACGTTCTATGGAGAGTGTCAGAAAATAGAATGAAATCGATTGCACCATATAGATAGTCAGTCTGATGTTTGGCTTAGCTGTGCAGCATTTACACAAATGTGTCTAGTCTCTTACCCTTATGCGGGCTTCAAGCGTCCCAGAATAGAGGTTTCTAGTGGATCCTTAAGATATTTATTGCGGTGCTCTGATTTTGTTCGATCGGTTTACTCTTGCTGGTAATCTCGATGTCTATAGAAAGAAGACACGCATGTTTGTAACTAATCAGGTCCTGTCGTTACTGATTGCGAAAATCGGTTGGTAGGCTAGGCTTCTATACAGAGGAAACACATCTGTTTGTTACTACCCAAGTCCTGTCTTTTCTGATTAAAAAAAGATGAATCTTTTATTTAATTTATACTACTAGCGGTTAAATTCTACGCACATTCCGAAGCGAAAAGCTCGTTCCTGTTTAAAGTACCCGGATTTTAACAGGTAAATACGATCTAGCGTCTGCGAACTAAATTCGTCACAGATCTGAAGTTCATGGGAAGGGATTCTACGTGGCGCCACTAATCCCGCAGACATCTAATGCCAAATATTAGGTATATCTTATTGACAAAATTTAAATGCTGCGTACCTAGTGTCAAACCATAGCAGTATTTACCAGCGCTTATTCGATGATTACAAAGTAACAACTCACAAACTATTCAGTCTTAGTGACGAAATGTATCCTAAGGCTTACCTGACATCCGCAGAGTACGGACCTCACGGGTACGTCCACTTCCGAGGAACAATCAGGGTGTATGGTGTTGGCGCCAGTTTTAAACGAAATACTGGGCGGATGATTGGCCAGACAATGAATCACATGGGCTTTACGATTGGAGCTAAGAGTAATTGGCCTAGTGAGTGGTCACGCGATGTATTACGCGATCACCGCACAGATATCAGCAATCTAGTACAAGGTCTGATATGTTGGCGCAGCCATTTTGTAGTGTGTGAATGGCTATGGTTTAGCTGCATCTATTAACTGCTTTTAGCGAGTATAGTCGTTATATAGTCTTCGCAGATGTCGAGTAACGATAGTCTCGTTTTTATAGATATTTATGTACCAGCCAAACAGATGATATTGGTTGGTAAAACATTTCATATTTTCTAAATTTAGATATAAGTGCTAAGGCAACACGAGTATAATGTCATCTGCCTCAGGCTTTTTAGAAAAAGGATAAGTATCTCAATATCGATATTTTTACTCACCACATAGGCATTATATATACACACAACCACACACAAATGTGATTATTATACTGTATTAGTCATCCGCTGGTGTGGCATGGACTAAGGGACTATTCAGAGAATATATGGATGCGATAAGGTTGAATTAAATACAATGGCGTAAATGAAGATTAGGCTAGTGGCTCAGCCATATGTCTAGTGGGCATATTAAGTAACTAGCCATATAATTTCCTCATTAAGCCCATGTCGTACTGTATCGAAATAGAAAATCCAAAAGGATTCTCGTTCTTTCCTCATCTTCTCTGTGTCTCGTCCCGCTTTTGGAGTGATCTTCTCCAATATCAGCCACCGAAGATCTATCTCAGAGTGGTGTTGGTCCAGGAAATGATTAACCTTGACCAAAAATTATAGTATGAAGTCTAAAGAAAAACTTTTCAAAATATATTACCTGCCTTATCTATAATTATATTTATTATATCTAACCCCTTACAGATTCCCCCACATCATTTAGGGCTTGTTGCCCCTCCTGTTGGTGGCCCTGAAGAAGGTGTCTTGTCACCGAAACGCGCGTAGGCCCCTTTCCATCCAGAGGAGAGGTCCCCAGAGACTCGATACCACCTGATATAACTGTATTTGCTGTTATTTCTTTGTCCTGGAGACTATGTTAAACAACCAAATGTTTAGTGCTATATTTTAATATGAGTATGACTGAGGTATGTGTGAGAGTATGATTTGTGTTTTTTTATATGATTAGCCACGGGATCATGTGTTAAGGTTTTTTGGATATTATCAAATGAGAATATATATGTGACCAAGCAATGAGAACAATAGAGAAATCCTTTTAATGAATACTTAAAATTTTTTAAAAAATATAAATAAAAACTGTTAATAAATATATGTATCTTTCTGTTTAATTCTTTCGCTGTTGGCAGGTGAGAACTCCTTGTAGTCTCAAACAAAATTATATAGGTCCTGAAAGAGCTTTTCCCTTATTGTTTAGTCCTTCCCCCTTTCTCTTGGACCTCAAAGTATACTAAGGGGGGCCTTGTGTTTAGATTTATTTCTTCCTCGGTTTTTACCGAAGGTTCATATATCACATTTAGTTCTTTGACTTCATACCGGTTACTATTCCAGCAGTTAGGATTTGTAGCCTTATTTCTTTAGTTGCTTATATGTTGAGCTCTTTTTTGACTTTTCAAGAACTAATATAATTTTTTCCCTTCTCTCCTCCCTGTCTGTTTTTCTAGATCTAACTCACGGGTGTTTTCAGCACTACAGAATGGAGGGGTTTAAAACATTTGGCTTCTCTGATGAACTCTTTTCTACTCTCATTGGACAAATAGCAGGTACCAACGGAGATGCCAGAGAAAAGATAGGTGATAATAATGAGTGGATGAAATTGCAAAATCTACGCAAAAAAGCCAAAAGAATGGAATCGCACGCTCACTTTATGTTAGAGTACTTAAAAGCTGGAGCCATTCCCTCAGGTCTGAGAGTAAGAAATGTGCCAGCCCTGTTTGTTGAGGTACGCCAGTTCCTGGAGCGGTGGTCACACATTGCCAACCGCTGCTCCAGGGACTGGATGATCCTCATCATTGAAACAGTTAAAGAGATGATTCAGACACTTAACCAGGAGATCTTAGAACTTGAGGAAAAGCTTAAAAAGAACAACAGTGTAGAAGAGGCCAAAGACAAACTAGGTAAGATCAATCATGAACTCTTAGAATTCGAAGACTACCTTATTAAGAAAAAGACAGATAAGTTGAAGAAAGATCTCCGTTGGTTCACTCAAGAAAAGGCCTATCCCTACTTACAGAGTACGTTCTATCAAGGTGAGTCAATAGATTATGGAGTATATAATCCACAAAATACTAGACGTCCAAAGATTGTGAATTTTTCTGACACTAACTCATCGGACTCCGACCCTGAGGGTCCTAACACGAGTGAGTCAAATTACAGACCATTTTCAGGACAATTTCGCAATCCACATCAACAGGGTCAGTCACCTTTTTTACGGTCAGGGAGAGGCAGAGGACGAGTCAGATTCCAGAGATCAGAAAGGAATCACTATCCTCAAACAGAGCAAGTACATCCGCAACAATATATGAGGACACGGAACCACCAATATTGGAAGTCATAGATAAAGAAATCAAATCACATGACAATATTCCTATTTTTAATCTGTCTAAACATCTGCTATCTTCGGATGAGATTAACATTCTGAGTAAAGGGTTGTCATTCGTACCAAGCACCCAACCTGACATATTTAAGTTACATAGAGATCTTTTTTCTTTCTTTCGGAAAGTTAGACTGAAAAAATACATGATGGATGTAGTTCCATCAGAATCAGAAGTGAACTACTCAGGCTGTAAACCACCGTCAAAATTTACTCCATCCTTAGACATGGTGGGACCTGAAGTTACAATCTTCGAAAAATCAGTCCTTAAAGAAATTGAAAGAATTCTTAAGTATATCCCGTCTACCCATTCCAACCTAACGGTCTCGGAGAAAATTGCCCTCAATAACCTACAGAACAATGACTCCATCACCATTAAACCCTGCGACAAAGCAGGAGGTATAGTCGTCATGGATAGTGACATCTATAATGATAAAATGAAATCCATGCTATCGATTTCAGATCATTATTGTAGGGCTAATAGATCAGTCCTACCAGAATTAAAGAAACTGATTGAAAATTGCACAACTAGAGCATTCAGAGACGGCTATATATGTCAAAAAGAGCTGGACTTTTTAAATCAGACACATACAGTTGTCCCTGCTCTGTACGGAGTACCTAAGACGCATAAAAATGCAGACAATCCTCCCATGAGACCTATTGTCTCTTCTATCAATTCCTGCACAGAGCCTCTTTCAAAATATGTAGATACTTTCCTCTGTCCCCTTACCAAGCTGTATGCTTCCTATATTAAAGACACAGGACACATGATTACGACCATAGAGCACTTGCCGTTCAATCATAAGACTCAATATCTAGTTACACTAGATATTGAATCTCTGTATACAAACATCCCCCAAGATCTAGCTTTAGAAGCGGTGGCAGCGCTCCTTACTAGAACCCCGGGTAACAGACCGAACGGATTCATACTGGACTGCCTGGACATAGTACTCCATAACAATTTTTTTGAATTTGGAGAGACACTTTTCCATCAGATCAAAGGCACCAGTATGGGAGCTTCATGTGCTCCTAGTGTAGCGAATATCTATATGGGCGAATTCGAACTTAAGCACATTTTTAATGAAGTGGCCCCCTTTTACGAAAACATACAGGTATGGCACAGATTTATAGATGATATCTTTTTCATCTGGACAGGAAATGAACAAAATCTTCTAGAATATATTGAATGGCTTAACCTTAGCGACGTAAACCTTAAATTTACAGCTAAATACTCCACAGAAAAAGTGGAATTCCTAGACATCTGGATTATGGATTGTGGAGGCAAAATTGCAGTTAGCCTCTTTAGAAAACCAACTGCGAAAAACACAATTTTACAACATGGCAGCTTCCATCCCAGTTGTCAAAAGGACTCCATTCCTTTTGGTGAATTTTTAAGGATCAGGCGTAACTGTACCAACATAAGTGAGTTCAATATCCATGCAGAAGAACTCCATAAAAGACTCCTCGCTAGAGGATACCCCAGACGATTAGTGAGGCACTCAATGAAGCGTGCTAAGTATTACAACAGAGACGCCCTAATCTCTGGTAGACAAAAACCAGCTTTGGACAAAATCGTCTGCGTAATCAACCATTCTAGTCTGAACAATAAGATCCAGAAGGTGTTACACAGGAATTGGAAAATACTGAATGTCTGCGAAGAAGATAGTGCTCTAGCTCCCCCCATCGTAGCATTCAGAAGAAATACAAACCTTAGAGACAAATTGGTTCACAGCAGGCCGCAACTACGACAAGGACAGCAGATGACTATTGATGGACTCCCTCCCATCCTAGGCAACCACAGATGTGGTAATTGCCATGCTTGCCCCTCAGCGATCACCACCCAAATCTGCAACTATGGCTCTAAAACAGCTAAATTGAAGAGCCACACTAATTGCAGAAGCAGTAACCTAGTCTACATGATATTGTGCCCTTGTGGACTAGGCTACATAGGAGAAACAAGCCGTGAGTTCAGAACAAGACTGTCCGAACACAAATCCGCAATCAAAACGGGAAAAAGACAAGCTCCAATGGTTAATCATTTCCTGGACCAACACCACTCTGAGATAGATCTTCGGTGGCTGATATTGGAGAAGATCACTCCAAAAGCGGGACGAGACACAGAGAAGATGAGGAAAGAACGAGAATCCTTTTGGATTTTCTATTTCGATACAGTACGACATGGGCTTAATGAGGAAATTATATGGCTAGTTACTTAATATGCCCACTAGACATATGGCTGAGCCACTAGCCTAATCTTCATTTACGCCATTGTATTTAATTCAACCTTATCGCATCCATATATTCTCTGAATAGTCCCTTAGTCCATGCCACACCAGCGGATGACTAATACAGTATAATAATCACATTTGTGTGTGGTTGTGTGTATATATAATGCCTATGTGGTGAGTAAAAATATCGATATTGAGATACTTATCCTTTTTCTAAAAAGCCTGAGGCAGATGACATTATACTCGTGTTGCCTTAGCACTTATATCTAAATTTAGAAAATATGAAATGTTTTACCAACCAATATCATCTGTTTGGCTGGTACATAAATATCTATAAAAACGAGACTATCGTTACTCGACATCTGCGAAGACTATATAACGACTATACTCGCTAAAAGCAGTTAATAGATGCAGCTAAACCATAGCCATTCACACACTACAAAATGGCTGCGCCAACATATCAGACCTTGTACTAGATTGCTGATATCTGTGCGGTGATCGCGTAATACATCGCGTGACCACTCACTAGGCCAATTACTCTTAGCTCCAATCGTAAAGCCCATGTGATTCATTGTCTGGCCAATCATCCGCCCAGTATTTCGTTTAAAACTGGCGCCAACACCATACACCCTGATTGTTCCTCGGAAGTGGACGTACCCGTGAGGTCCGTACTCTGCGGATGTCAGGTAAGCCTTAGGATACATTTCGTCACTAAGACTGAATAGTTTGTGAGTTGTTACTTTGTAATCATCGAATAAGCGCTGGTAAATACTGCTATGGTTTGACACTAGGTACGCAGCATTTAAATTTTGTCAATAAGATATACCTAATATTTGGCATTAGATGTCTGCGGGATTAGTGGCGCCACGTAGAATCCCTTCCCATGAACTTCAGATCTGTGACGAATTTAGTTCGCAGACGCTAGATCGTATTTACCTGTTAAAATCCGGGTACTTTAAACAGGAACGAGCTTTTCGCTTCGGAATGTGCGTAGAATTTAACCGCTAGTAGTATAAATTAAATAAAAGATTCATCTTTTTTTAATCAGAAAAGACAGGACTTGGGTAGTAACAAACAGATGTGTTTCCTCTGTATAGAAGCCTAGCCTACCAACCGATTTTCGCAATCAGTAACGACAGGACCTGATTAGTTACAAACATGCGTGTCTTCTTTCTATAGACATCGAGATTACCAGCAAGAGTAAACCGATCGAACAAAATCAGAGCACCGCAATAAATATCTTAAGGATCCACTAGAAACCTCTATTCTGGGACGCTTGAAGCCCGCATAAGGGTAAGAGACTAGACACATTTGTGTAAATGCTGCACAGCTAAGCCAAACATCAGACTGACTATCTATATGGTGCAATCGATTTCATTCTATTTTCTGACACTCTCCATAGAACGTATTAAACCACATCTACATCTCGGACCCATTGGGACGCTGCGCTAAGATAGAAGTGGTAGCAATTTATCTGCACCTCTACATGTCCTCTATAATAGTGAAACTAAGAGTATCTTTGTAAAGGTAAGTATTTTCCTTTTACGTAGAGTATGTATAACATTGTAATTACTCAGAGCAAGTCAGAATATCAACTATAAACATTTTCTCAGCACAGACGCAGAATTTCCTAAAAAGCAGTTACCGAGCAAGACTGGTTTTTGTCAAAAATTACATTTTTCTGAATCAAATTATTAAGGTACTTTGTTGTTTATAAACCTTTTTCCTTTTCCTTTTTCTATTTACTATTGAATTTCACTTGTGTTTTTGGTGAAGGGGCTATTCTTTTAGTCACTCTAAAGATATAAGCTATATACATACAGAACCATTCTTTGCTGGTTTTTTGTTAAAATTGATGAGTTATCCTTGACCAAAAATTATAGTATGAAGTCTAAAGAAAAACTTTTCAAAATATATTACCTGCCTTATCTATAATTATATTTATTATATCTAACCCCTTACAGATTCCCCCACATCATTTAGGGCTTGTTGCCCCTCCTGTTGGTGGCCCTGAAGAAGGTGTCTTGTCACCGAAACGCCCGTAGGCCCCTTTCCATCCAGAGGAGAGGTCCCCAGAGACTCGATACCACCTGATATAACTGTATTTGCTGTTATTTCTTTGTCCTGGAGACTATGTTAAACAACCAAATGTTTAGTGCTATATTTTAATATGAGTATGACTGAGGTATGTGTGAGAGTATGATTTGTGTTTTTTTATATGATTAGCCACGGGATCATGTGTTAAGGTTTTTTGGATATTATCAAATGAGAATATATATGTGACCAAGCAATGAGAACAATAGAGAAATCCTTTTAATGAATACTTAAAAAATTTTAAAAAATATAAATAAAAACTGTTAATAAATATATGTATCTTTCTGTTTAATTCTTTCGCTGTTGGCAGGTGAGAACTCCTTGTAGTCTCAAACAAAATTATATAGGTCCTGAAAGAGCTTTTCCCTTATTGTTTAGTCCTTCCCCCTTTCTCTTGGACCTCAAAGTATACTAAGGGGGGCCTTGTGTTTAGATTGACATGTGCTGACTATGCCCATCTTACATAACTGCTTGAATAGCGGCACACTCAAGGACATGTGCTGACTATGACCATCTTACATGTGCTGACTATGACCATCTTACACAACTGCTTGAATAGCGGCACGCTCGAGGACATGTGCTGACTATGAGCATCTTACAAAACTGCTTTTATAGAGGCACCCTTGAGGACAAGTGCTGACTCTGACCATTTTACAAAACTGCTTGAATAGTGGCACTCTCGAGGACATGTGCTGACTATGACCATCTTACATGTGCTGACTATGACCATCTTACAAAACTACTTGAATAGCAGCACGCTCATGGACATGTGCTGATTATGACCATCTTACAAAACTGCTTGAATAGTGGCACGCTCGAGGACATGTGCTGACTATGACATCTTACAAAACCGCTCGAATAGAGGTACGCTCGAGGACATGTGCTGACTATGCCCATCTTACAAAACTGCTTGAATAGCGGCACACTCAAGGACATGTGCTGACAATGACCATCTTACACGTGCTGACTATGACCATCTTACACAACTGCTTGAACAGCGGCACGCTCTAGGACATGTGCTGACTATGACCATCTTACAAAACTGCTTGAATAGCGGCACACTCGAGGAGACGTGCTGACTATGACCATCTTATATGTGCTGACTAAGACCATCTTACAAAACTGCTTGAATAGCGGCATGCTCGAGGACATGCGCTGACTATGCCCATCTTACAAAAGTGCTTGAATAGAGGCACGCTCGAGGACATGCGCTGAGTATGCCCATCTTCCAAGACTGCTTGAATAGCGCACTCTCGAGGACATGCACCAACTAGGGCCATCTTACAAAACTGCTTAAATAGCGGCACACTCGAGGACATGCGCTGACTTTGCCCATCTTAAAAAACTGCTTGACTAGCAGCATGCTGGAGGACATGCTCTGACTATGACCATCTTACAAAACAGCTTGATAGGCGGCACGCTCGAGGACATGTGCTGACTTTGACCATCTTACAAAACTGCTTTTATAGAGGCACGCTTGATGACATTTGCTGACTATGACCATCTTACAAAACTGCTTGAATAGCAGCACACTCGAGGACATGTACTGACTACTTCCATCGTACATTTGCTGACTATGACCATCTTACAAAATTGGTTGAATAGCGGCACGCTCGAGGACATGTGCTGACTATAACCATCTCATACAACTGCTTGAATAGTGGCACGCTCGAGGACACGTGCTGACTATGAACATCTTACAAAACTGTTTGAATAGCGGCACACTCAAGGATATGTGCTGACTATGACCATCTTACATGTGCTGACTATGACATCTTACAATTGCTGACTATGACCATCTTACACAACTGCTTGAATAGCGGCATGCTCGAGGACATATGGTGACTATGACCATCTTACAAAACTGCTTTTATAGAGGCAAGCTCGACGACAGGTGCTGACTATGACCATCTTACAAAACTACTTGAATAGAGGCACGCTCGAGGACATGTGCTGACTATGACCATCTTCCGAAACTGCTTGAATAGCGGCACACCCAAGGACATGTGCTGACTTTGACCATCTTACATGTGCTGACTATGACCATCTTACAAAACTGCTTGAATTGCGGCACGCTCGAGGACATGTGCTGACTATGAACATCTTACAAAACAGCTTGAATAGCGGCACGCTCAAGGATATGTGCTGACTATGACCATCTTACAAAACTGCTTGAATAGCGACACACTCAAGGACATGTGCTGACTATGAACATCTTACATGTGCTGACTAGGACCATCTTACAAAACTGCTTGAATAGCGGCATGCTCGAGGACATGCGGTGACTATGCCCATCTTACAAAACTGCGTGAATAGCGGCAAGCTTGAGGACATGTGCTGACTATGCTCATCTTACTAAGCTGCTTGAATAGCGGCACGCTCGAGGACATGTGCTGACTATGCCCATCTTACAAAACTGCTTGAATAGAGGCACGCTCGAGGACATGTGCTGACTATGACCATCTTACAAAACTGCTTGAATAGAGGCATGCTCGAGGACATGTGCTGACTATGCCCATCTTACAAAACTGATTGAATAGCGGCACACTCAAGGACATATGGTGACTATGACCATCTTACATGTGCTGACTATTACCATCTTACAAAAGTGCTTGAAAAGCGGCACGCTCAAGGACATCTGCTGACTATGACCATCTTACAAAAGTGCTTGAATAACGGTACGCTCGAGGACATGTGCTGACTATGACCATCATACAAAACAGCTTTTATAGAGGCACATTCGATGACCTGTGCTGACTATGACCATCTTACACAACTGCTTGAATAGCGGCACGCTCGAGGACATGTGCTGACTATGACCATTTTACATGTGCTGACTATGACCATCTTACAAAACTGCTTGAATAGTGGCACGCTCGAGGACATGTGCTGACAATGACCATCTTGCAAAACTACTTCAATAGCGGTACGCTCGAGGACATGTGCTGAGAATGACCATCTTACATGTGCTGACTATGACCATCTTACAAAACTGCTTGAATTGCGGCAAACTCGAGGACATGTGCTGACTATGACCATTTTACGTGTGCTGACTATGACCATCTTACCAAACTTCTTGAATAGTGGCACGCTCGAGGACATGTGCTGACAATGACCATCTTGCAAAACTGCTTCAATAGCGGCACACTCGAGGACATGTGCTGAATATGACCATCTTTCAAAACTGCTTAAATAGCGGCACGCTCGAGGACATGTGCTCACCATGACCATCGTACAAAACTGCTTGAATAGCGGCACACTCGAGGAGACGTGCTGACTATGACCATCTTATATGTGCTGACTAAGACCATCTTACAAAACTGCTTGAATAGCGGCGTGCTCGAGGATATGCGCTGACTATGCCCATCTTACAAAAGTGCTTGAATAGAGGCACGCTAGAGGACATGCGCTGACTATGCCCATCTTCCAAGACTGCTTGAATAGCGCACTCTCGAGGACATGCACCAACTATGCCCATCTTACAAAACTGCTTAAATAGCGGCACACTCGAGGACATGCGCTGACTTTGCCCATCTTAAAAAACTGCTTGACTAGCAGCATGCTGGAGGACATGCTCTGACTATGACCATCTTACAAAACAGCTTGATAGGCGGCACGCTCGAGGACATGTGCTGACTTTGACCATCTTACAAAACTGCTTTTATAGAGGCACACTCGATGACATTTGCTGACTATGACCATCTTACGAAACTGCTTGAATAGCAGCACACTCGAGGACATGTACTGACTACTACCATCGTACATTTGCTGACTATGACCATCTTACAAAATTGGTTGAATAGCGGCACGCTCGAGGACATGTGCTGACTATAACCATCTTATACAACTGCTTGAATAGTGGCACGCTCGAGGACATGTGCTGACTATGAACATCTTACAAAACTGTTTGAATAGCGGCACACTCAAGGACATGTGCTGACTATGACCATCTTACATGTGCTGACTATGACATCTTACAATTGCTGACTATGACCATCTTACACAACTGCTTGAATAGCGGCATGCTCGAGGACATATGGTGACTATGAACATCTTACAAAACTGCTTTTATAGAGGCAAGCTCAACGACAGGTGCTGACTATGACCATCTTACAAAACTACTTGAATAGAGGCACGCTCGAGGACATGTGCTGACTATGACCATCTTCCGAAACTGCTTGAATAGCGGCACACCCAAGGACATGTGCTGACTTTGACCATCTTACATGTGCTGACTAGGACCATCTTACAAAACTGCTTGAATAGTGGCATGCTCGAGGACATGCTGTGACTATGCCCATCTTACAAAACTGCGTGAATAGCGGCAAGCTCGAGGACATGTACTGACTATGCTCATCTTACTAAGCTGCTTGAATAGCGGCATGCTCAAGTACATGCTCTGACTATGCCCATCGTACAAAACTGCTTGACTAGCGGCACGCTCGAGGACATGTTCTGACTATGCCCATCTTACAAAACTGCTTGAATAGAGGTACGCTCGAGGACATGTGCTGACGATACCCATCTTACAAAACTGCTTGAATAGCGGCACGCTCGAGGACATGTGCTGACTATGCCCATCTTACAAAACTGCTTGAATAGAGGCACGCTCGAGGACATGTGCTGACTATGACCATCTTACAAAACTGCTTGAATAGAGGCATGCTCGAGGACATGTGCTGACTATGCCCATGTTACAAAACTGATTGAATAGCGGCACACTCAAGGACATATGGTGACTATGACCATCTTACATGTGCTGACTATGACCATCTTACAAAAGTGCTTGAAAAGCGGCACGCTCAAGGACATCTGCTGACTATGACCATCTTACAAAAGTGCTTGAATAACGGTACGCTCGAGGACATGTGCTGACTATGACCATCTTACAAAAGTGCTTGAATAACGGTACGCTCGAGGACATGCGCTGACTATGCCCATCTTACAAAACTGCTTGACTAGCGGCACGCTCGAGGACATGTTCTGACTATGCCCATCTTACAAAACTGCTTGAATAGAGGCATGATTGAGGACATGTGCTGAGTGTGCCCATCTTTCAAAACTGCTTGAAAAGAGGAATGCTCGAGGACATGTGCTGACTATGACCATCTTACAAAACTGCTTGAATAGCGTCAGGCTCAAGGACATGTGCTGACTATGCCCATCTTACATGTGCTGACTATGACCATCTTACACAACTGCTTGAATAGCGGCACGCTCGAGGACATGTGTTGACTATGACCATCTTACAAAACTGCTTGAATAGCGGCATGCTCGAGGACATGTGCTGACTATGAGCATCTTACAAAACTGCTTGAATAGCGTCAGGCTCAAGGACATGTGCTGACTATGACCATCTTACATGTGCTGACTATGACCATCTTACACAACTGCTTGAATAGCGGCACGCTTGAGGACATGTGCTGACTATGACCATCTTACAAAACTGCTTGAATAGCGGCATGCTCGTAGACATGTGCTGACTATGAGCATCTTACAAAACTGCTTTTATAGAGGCACCCTTGAGGACAAGTGCTGACTCTGACCATTTTACAAAACTGCTTGAATAGTGGCACTCTCGAGGACATGTGCTGACTATGACCATCTTACATGTGCTGACTATGACCATCTTACAAAACTGCTTGAATAGCAGCACGCTCATGGACATGTGCTGATTATGACCATCTTACAAAACTGCTTGAATAGTGGCACGCTCGAGGACATGTGCTGACTCTGACATCTTACAAAACCGCTCGAATAGAGGTACGCTCGAGGACATGTGCTGACTATGCCTATCTTACAAAACTGCTTGAATAGCGGCACACTCAAGCACATGTGCTGACAATGACCATCTTACATGTGCTGACTATGACCAGCTTACACAACTGCTTGAACAGCGGCACGCTCGAGGAGACGTGCTGACTATGACCATCTTATATGTGCTGACTAAGACCAGCTTACAAAACTGCTTGAATAGCAGCATGCTCGAGGACATGCGCTGACTATGCCCATCTTACAAAAGTGCTTGAATAGAGGCACGCTCGAGGACATGCGCTGACTATGCCCATCTTCCAAGACTGCTTGAATAGCGCACTCTCGAGGACATGCACCAACTATGGCCATCTTACAAAACTGCTTAAATAGCGGCACACTCGAGGACATGCGCTGACTTTGCCCATCTTAAAAAACTGCTTGACTAGCAGCATGCTGGAGGACATGCTCTGATTATGACCATCTTACAAAACAGCTTGATAGGCGGCACGCTCGAGGACATGTGCTGACTTTGACCATCTTACAAAACTGCTTTTATAGAGGCACGCTTGATGACATTTGCTGACTATGACCATCTTACAAAACTGCTTGAATAGCAGCACACTCGAGGACATGTACTGACTACTACCATCATACATTTGCTGACTATGACCATCTTACAAAATTGGTTGAATAGCGGCACGCTCGAGGACATGTGCTGACTATAACCATCTTATACAACTGCTTGAATAGTGGCACGCTCGAGGACATGTGCTGACTATGAACATCTTACAAAACTGTTTGAATAGCGGCACACTCAAGGACATGTGCTGACTATGACCATCTTACATGTGCTGACTATGACATCTTACAATTGCTGACTATGACCATCTTACACAACTGCTTGAATAGCGGCATGCTCGAGGGCATATGGTGACTATGACCATCTTACAAAACTGCTTTTATAGAGGCAAGCTCGACGACAGGTGCTGACTATGACCATCTTACAAAACTACTTGAATAGAGGCACGCTCGAGGACATGTGCTGACTATGACCATCTTCCGAAACTGCTTGAATAGCGGCACACCCAAGGACATGTGCTGACTTTGACCATCTTACATGTGCTGACTATGACAATCTTACAAAACTGCTTGAATTGCCGCACGCTCGAGGACATGTGCTGACTACGAACATCTTACAAAACAGCTTGAATAGCGGCACGCTCAAGGATATGTGCTGACTATGACCATCTTACAAAACTGCTTGAATAGCGACACACTCAAGGACATGTGCTGACTATGAACATCTTACATGTGCTGACTAGGACCATCTTACAAAACTGCTTGAATAGCGGCATGCTCGAGGACATGCGGTGACTATGCCCATCTTACAAAACTGCGTGAATAGCGGCAAGCTCGAGGACATGTGCTGACTATGCTCATCTTACTAAGCTGCTTGAATAGCGGCATGCTCAAGTACATGCTCTGACTATGCCCATCGTACAAAACTGCTTGACTAGCGGCACGCTCGAGGACATGTTCTGACTATGCCCATCTTACAAAACTGCTTGAATAGAGGTACGCTCGAGGACATGTGCTGACGATACCCATCTTACAAAACTGCTTGAATAGCGGCACACTCGAGGACATGTGCTGACTATGCCCATCTTACAAAACTGCTTGAATAGAGGCACGCTCGAGGACATGTGCTGACTATGACCATCTTACAAAACTGCTTGAATAGAGGCATGCTCGAGGACATGTGCTGACTATGCCCATCTTACAAAACTGATTGAATAGCGGCACACTCAAGAACATATTGTGACTATGACCATCTTACATGTGCTGACTATGACCATCTTACAAAAGTGCTTGAAAAGTGGCACGCTCAAGGACATCTGTTGACTATGACCATCTTACAAAAGTGCTTGAATAACGGTACGCTCGATGACATGTGCTGACTATGACCATCTTACAAAACTGCTTTTATAGAGGCACACTCGATGACATGTGCTGACTATGACCATCTTACACAACTGCTTGAATAGCGGCACGCTCGAGGACATGTGCTGACTATGACCATTTTACATGTGCTGACTATGAGACTCTTACAAAACTGCTTGAATAGTGGCACGCTCGAGGACATGTGCTGACAATGACCATCTTGCAAAACTGCTTCAATAGCGGTACGCTCGAGGACATGTGCTGAGAATGACCTTGTTACATGTGCTGACTATGACCATCTTACAAAAGTGCTTGAATTGCTGCAAACTCGAGGACATGTGCTGACTATGACCATTTTATGTGTGCTGACTATGACCATCTTACCAAACTTCTTGAATAGTGGAACGCTCGAGGACATGTGCTGACAATGACCATCTTGCAAAACTGCTTCAATAGCGGCACACTCGAGGACATGTGCTGAATATGACCATCTTTCAAAACTGCTTAAATAGCGGCACGCTCGAGGACATGTGCTCACTATGACCATCTTACAAAATTGCTTGAATAGCGGCACACTCGAGGAAACGTGCTGACTATGACCATCTTATATGTGCTGACTAAGACCATCTTACAAAACTGCTTGAATAGCGGCGTGCTCGAGGACATGCGCTGACTATGCCCATCTTACAAAAGTGCTTGAATAGAGGCACGCTCGAGGACATGCGCTGACTATGCCCATCTTCCAAGACTGCTTGAATATCGCACTCTCGAGGACATGCACCTACTATGCCCATCTTACAAAACTGCTTAAATAGCGGCACACTCGAGGATATGCGCTGACTTTGCCCATCTTAAAAAACTGCTTGACTAGCAGCATGCTGGAGGACATGCTCTGACTATGACCATCTTACAAAACAGCTTGATAGGCGGCACGCTCGAGGACATGTGCTGACTTTGACCATCTTACAAAACTGCTTTTATAGAGGCACGCTCGATGACATTTGCTGACTATGACCATCTTACAAAACTGCTTGAATAGCAGCACACTCGAGGACATGTACTGACTACTACCATCGTACATTTGCTGACTATGATCATCTTACAAAATTGGTTGAATAGCGGCACGCTCGAGGACATGTGCTGACTATAACCATCTTACAAAACTGCTTTTATAGAGGCAAGCTCAACGACAGGTGCTGACTATGACCATCTTACAAAACTACTTGAATAGAGGCACGCTCGAGGACATGTGCTGACTGTGACCATCTTCCGAAACTGCTTGAATAGCGGCACACCCAAGGACATGTGCTGACTTTGACCATCTTACATGTGCTGACTATGACCATCTTACAAAACTGCTTGAATTGCGGCACGCTCGAGGACATGTGCTGACTAAGAACATCTTACAAAACAGCTTGAATAGCGGCACGCTCAAGGATATGTGCTGACTATGACCATCTTACAAAACTGCTTGAATAGCGACACACTCAAGGACATGTGCTGATTATGAACATCTTACATGTGCTGACTAGGACTATCTTACAAAACTGCTTGAATAGCGGCATGCTCGAGGACATGCGGTGACTATGCCCATCTTACAAAACTGCGTGAATAGCGGCAAGCTCGAGGACATGTACTGACTATGCTCATCTTACTAAGCTGCTTGAATAGCGGCATGCTCAAGTACATGCTCTGACTATGCCCATCGTACAAAACTGCTTGACTAGCGGCACGCTCGAGGACATGTTCTGACTATGCCCATCTTACAAAACTGCTTGAATAGAGGTACGCTCGAGGACATGTGCTGACGATACCCATCTTACAAAACTGCTTGAATAGCGGCACGCTCGAGGACATGTGCAGACTATGCCCATCTTACAAAACAGCTTGAATAGAGGCACGCTCGAGGACATGTGCTGACTATGACCATCTTACAAAACTGCTTGAATAGAGGCATGCTCGAGGACATGTGCTGACTATGCCCATCTTACAAAACTGATTGAATAGCGGCACACTCAAGGACAGATGGTGACTATGACCATCTTACATGTGCTGACTATGACCATCTTACAAAAGTGCTTGAAAAGCGGCACGCTCAAGGACATCTGCTGACTATGACCATCTTACAAAAGTGCTTGAATAACGGTACGCTCGAGGACATGTGCTGACTATGACCATCTTACAAAAGTGCTTGAATAACGGTACGCTCGAGGACATGCGCTGACTATGCCCATCTTACAAAACTGCTTGACTAGCGGCACGCTCGAGGACATGTTCTGACTATGCCCATCTTACAAAACTGCTTGAATAGAGGCATGATTGAGGACATGTGCTGAGTGTGCCCATCTTACAAAACTGCTTGAAAAGAGGAATGCTCGAGGACATGTGCTGACTATGACCATCTTACAAAACTGCTTGAATAGCGTCAGGCTCAAGGACATGTGCTGACTATGCCCATCTTACATGTGCTGACTATGACCATCTTACACAACTGCTTGAATAGCGGCACGCTCGAGGACATGTGCTGACTATGACCATCTTACAAAACTGCTTGAATAGCGGCATGCTCGAGGACATGTGCTGACTATGAGCATCTTACAAAACTGCTTGAATAGCGTCAGGCTCAAGGACATGTGCTGACTATGACCATCTTACATGTGCTGACTATGACCATCTTACACAACTGCTTGAATAGCGGCACGCTCGAGGACATGTGCTGACTATGACCATCTTACAAAACTGCTTGAATAGCGGCATGCTCGAGGACATGTGCTGACTATGAGCATCTTACAAAACTGCTTTTATAGAGGTACCCTTGAGGACAAGTGCTGACTCTGACCATTTTACAAAACTACGTGAATAGTGGCACTCTCGAGGACATGTGCTGACTATGACCATCTTACATGTGCTGACTATGACCATCTTACAAAACTGCTTGAATAGCAGCACGCTCATGGACATGTGCTGATTATGACCATCTTACAAAACTGCTTGAATAGTGGCACGCTCGAGGACATGTGCTGACTATGACATCTTACAAAACCGCTCGAATAGAGGTACGCTCGAGGACATGTGCTGACTATGCCCATCTTACAAAACTGCTTGAATAGCGGCACACTCAAGGACATGTGCTGACAATGACCATCTTACATGTGCTGACTATGACCATCTTACACAACTGCTTGAACAGCGGCACGCTCGCAGAGATGTGCTGACTATGACCATCTTATATGTGCTGACTAAGACCATCTTACAAAACTGCTTGAATAGCGGCATGCTCGAGGACATGCGCTGACTATGCCCATCTTACAAAAGTGCTTGAATAGAGACACGCTCGAGGACATGCGCTGACTATGCCCATCTTACAAAACTGCTTGAATAGCGCACTCTCGAGGACATGCACCAACTATGGCCATCTTACAAAACTGCTTAAATAGCGGCACACTCGAGGACATGCGCTGACTTTGCCCATCTTAAAAAACTGCTTGACTAGCAGCATGCTGGAGGACATGCTCTGATTATGACCATCTTACAAAACAGCTTGATAGGCGGCACGCTCGAGGACATGTGCTGACTTTGACCATCTTACAAAACTGCTTTTATAGAGGCACGCTTGATGACATGTGCTGACTATGACCATCTTACAAAAGTGCTTGAATAACGGTACGCTCGAGGACATGCGCTGACTATGCCCATCTTACAAAACTGCTTGACTAGCGGCTCGCTCGAGGACATGTTCTGACTATGCCCATCTTACAAAACTGCTTGAATAGAGGCATGATTGAGGACATGTGCTGAGTGTGCCCATCTTACAAAACTGCTTGAAAAGAGGAATGCTCGAGGACATGTGCTGACTATGACCATCTTACAAAACTGCTTGAATAGCGTCAGGCTCAAGGACATGTGCTGACTATGCCCATCTTACATGTGCTGACTATGACCATCTTACACAACTGCTTGAATAGCGGCACGCTCGAGGACATGTGCTGACTATGACCATCTTACAAAACTGCTTGAATAGCGGCATGCTCGAGGACATGTGCTGACTATGAGCATCTTACAAAACTGCTTTTATAGAGGCACCCTTGAGGACAAGTGCTGACTCTGACCATTTTACAAAACTGCGTGAATAGTGGCACTCTCGAGGACATGTGCTGACTATGACCATCTTACATGTGCTGACTATGACCATCTTACAAAACTGCTTGAATAGCAGCACGCTCATGGACATGTGCTGATTATGACCATCTTACAAAACTGCTTGAATAGTGGCACGCTCGAGGACATGTGCTGACTATGACATCTTACAAAACCGCTCGAATAGAGGTACGCTCGAGGACATGTGCTGACTATGCCCATCTTACAAAACTGCTTGAATAGCGGCACACTCAAGGACATGTGCTGACAATGACCATCTTACATATGCTGACTATGACCATCTTACACAACTGCTTGAACAGCGGCACGCTCGAAGAGATGTGCTGACTATGACCATCTTATATGTGCTGACTAAGACCATCTTACAAAACTGCTTGAATAGCGGCATGCTCGAGGACATGCGCTGACTATGCCCATCTTACAAAACTGCGTGAATAGCGGCACACCCAAGGACATGTGCTGACTTTGACCATCTTACATGTGCTGACTATGACCATCTTACAAAACTGCTTGAATTGCCGCACGCTCGAGGACATGTGCTGACTATAAACATCTTACAAAACAGCTTGAATAGCGGCACGCTCAAGGATATGTGCTGACTATGACCATCTTACAAAACTGCTTGAATAGCGACACACTCAAGGACATGTGCTGACTATGAACATCTTACATGTGCTGACTAGGACCATCTTACAAAACTGCTTGAATAGCGGCATGCTCGAGGACATGCGGTGACTATGCCCATCTTACAAAACTGCGTGAATAGCGGCAAGCTTGAGGACATGTGCTGACTATGCTCATCTTACTAAGCTGCTTGAATAGCGGCATGCTCAAGTACATGCTCTGACTATGCCCATCGTACAAAACTGCTTGACTAGCGGCACGCTCGAGGACATGTTCTGACTATGCCCATCTTACAAAACTGCTTAAATTCAGGCACGCTTGAGCACATGTGCTGACTATGCCCATCTTACAAAACTGCTTGAATAGAGGTACGCTCGAGGACATGTGCTGACGATACCCATCTTACAAAACTGCTTGAATAGCGGCACGCTCGAGGACATGTGCTGACTATGCCCATCTTACAAAACTGCTTGACTAGAGGCACGCTCGAGGACATGTGCTGACTATGACCATCTTACAAAACTGCTTGAATAGTGGCATACTCGAGGACATTTGCTGACTGTGCCCATCTTACAAAACTGATTGAATAGCGGCACACTCAAGGACATGTGGTGACTATGACCATCTTACATGTGCTGACTATGACCATCTTACAAAACTGCTTGAAAAGCAGCACGCTCAAGGACATCTGCTGACTATGACCATCTTACAAAACTGCTTGATTAACGGAATGCTCGAGGACATGTGCTGACTATGACCATCTTACAAAACTGCTTTTATAGAGGCACACTCGATGACATGTGCTGACTATGACCATCTTACAAAACTGCTTGAATAGCGGCACGCTCGAGGACATGTGCTGACTATGACCATTTTACGTGTGCTGACTATGACCATCTTACATGTGCTGACTATGACCATCTTACACTTGCTGACTATGATAATCTTACACAACTGCTTGAATAGCGGCATGCTCGAGGACATATGGTGACTATGACCATCTTACAAAACTGCTTTTATAGAGGAACGCTCGACGACAGGTGCTGACTATGACCATCTTACAAAACTGCTTGAATAGAGGCACGCTCGAGGACATCAGCTGACTATGACCATCTTACGAAACTGCTTGAATAGCAGCACACCCAAGGACATGTGCTGACTATGACCATCTTACATGTGCTGACTATGACCATCTTACAAAACTGCTTGAATAGCGGCACGCTCGAGGACATGTGCTGACTATAAACATCTTACAAAACAGCTTGAATAGCGGCACGCTCAAGGACATGTGCTGACTATGACCATCTTAGAAAACTGCTTGAATAGAGACACACTCAAGGACATGTGCTGACTATGAACATCTTACATGTGCTGACTAGGACCATCTTACAAAACTGCGTGAATAGCGGCAAGCTCGAGGACACGTGCTGATTATCCTCATTTTGCTAAACTGCTTGAATAGCGGCACGCTCAGGTACATGCTCTGACTATGCCCATCGTACAAAACTGCTTGACTAGCGGCACGCTAGAGGACATGTTCTGACTATGCCCATCTTACAAACCTGCTTGAATAGAGGCACGCTCAATGACATTTGCTGACTATGACCATCTTACAAAACCGCTTGAATAGCAGCACACTCGAGGACATGTACTGACTACTACCATCGTACATTTGCTGACTATGACCATCTTACAAAATTGGTTGAATAGCGGCATGCTCGAGGACATGTGCTGACTATAACCATCTTATAAAACTGCTTGAATAGTGGCACGCTCGAGGACATGTGCTGACTATGAACATCTTACAAAACTGCTTGAATAGCGGCACACTCAAGGACATGTGCTGACTATGACCATCTTACATGTGCTGACTATGACATCTTACAATTGCTGACTATGACCATCTTACACAACTGCTTGAATAGCGGCATGCTCGAGGACATGTGCTGACTATGACCATCTTACAAAACTGCTTTTATAGAGGCACACTCGATGACATGTGCTGACTATGACCATCTTACAAAACTGCTTGAAAAGCAGCACGCTCAAGGACATCTGCTGACTATGACCATCTTACAAAACTGCTTGATTAACGGAATGCTCGAGGACATGTGCTGACTATGACCATCTTACAAAACTGCTTTTATAGAGGCACACTCGATGACATGTGCTGACTATGACCATCTTACAAAACTGCTTGAATAGCGGCACGCTCGAGGACATGTGCTGACTATGACCATTTTACGTGTGCTGACTATGACCATCTTACATGTGCTGACTATGACCATCTTACACTTGCTGACTATGACCATCTTACACAACTGCTTGAATAGCGGCATGCTCGAGGACATATGGTGACTATGACCATCTTACAAAACTGCTTTTATAGAGGAACGCTCGACGACAGGTGCTGACTATGACCATCTTACAAAACTGCTTGAATAGAGGCACGCTCGAGGACATCTGCTGACTATGACCATCTTACGAAACTGCTTGTATAGCGGCACACCCAAGGACATGTGCTGACTATGACCATCTTACATGTGCTGACTATGACCATCTTACAAAACTGCTTGAATAGCGGCACGCTCGAGGACATGTGCTGACTATAAACATCTTACAAAACAGCTTGAATAGCGGCACGCTCAAGGACATGTGCTGACTATGACCATCTTAGAAAACTGCTTGAATAGCGACACACTCAAGGACATGTGCTGACTATGAACATCTTACATGTGCTGACTAGGACCATCTTACAAAACTGCGTGAATAGCGGCAAGCTCGAGGACATGTGCTGATTATCCTCATTTTGCTAAACTGCTTGAATAGCGGCACGCTCAGGTACATGCTCTGACTATGCCCATCGTACAAAACTGCTTGACTAGCGGCACGCTAGAGGACATGTTCTGACTATGCCCATCTTACAAACCTGCTTGAATAGAGGCACGCTCGATGACATTTGCTGACTATGACCATCTTACAAAACCGCTTGAATAGCAGCACACTCGAGGACATGTACTGACTACTACCATCGTACATTTGCTGACTATGACCATCTTACAAAATTGGTTGAATAGCGGCACGCTCGAGGACATGTGCTGACTATAACCATCTTATAAAACTGCTTGAATAGTGGCACGCTCGAGGACATGTGCTGACTATGAACATCTTACAAAACTGCTTGAATAGCGGCACACTCAAGGACATGTGCTGACTATGACCATCTTACATGTGCTGACTATGACATCTTACAATTGCTGACTATGACCATCTTACACAACTGCTTGAATAGCGGCATGCTCGAGGACATATGGTGACTATGACCATCTTACAAAACTGCTTTTATAGAGGCACGCTCGACGACAGGTGCTGACTATGCCCATCTTACAAAACTACTTGAATAGAGGCACCCTCGAGGACATGTGCTGACTATGACCATCTTACGAAACTGCTTGAATAGCGGCACACCCAAGGTCATGTGCTGACTTTGACCATCTTACATGTGCTGACTATGACCCTCTTACAAAACTGCTTGAATAGCGGCACGCTCGAGGACATGTGCTGACTATGAACATCTTACAAAACAGCTTGAATAGCGGCACGCTCAAGGATATGTGCTGACTATGACCATCTTACAAAACTACTTGAATAGAGGCACCCTCGAGGACATGTGCTGACTATGACCATCTTACGAAACTGCTTGAATAGCGGCACACCCAAGGTCATGTGCTGACTTTGACCATCTTACATGTGCTGACTAGGACCATCTTACAAAACTACTTGAATAGCGGCATGCTCAAGGACATGCGGTGACTATGCCCATCTTACAAAACTGCGTGAATAGCGGCAAGCTCGAGGACATGTGCTGACTATGCTCATCTTACTAAGCTGCTTGAATAGCGGCATGCTCAAGTACATGCTCTGACTATGCCCATCGTACAAAACTGCTTGACTAGCGGCACGCTAGAGGACATGTTCTGACTATGCCCATCTTACAAACCTGCTTGAATAGAGGCACGCTCGAGGACATGTGCTGACTATGCCCATCTTACAAAACTGCTTGAATAGAGGTACGCTCGAGGACATGTGCTGACGATACCCATCTTACAAAACTGCTTGAATAGCGGCACGCTCGAGGACATGTGCTGACTATGCCCATCTTACAAAACTGCTTGAATAGAGGCACGCTCGAGGACATGTGCTGACTATGACCATCTTACAAAACTGCTTGAATAGAGGCATGCTCGAGGACATGTGCTGACTATGCCCATCTTACAAAACTGATTGAATAGCGGCACACTCAAGGACATATGGTGACTATGACCATCTTACATGTGCTGACTATGACCATCTTACAAAAGTGCTTGAAAAGCGGCACGCTCAAGGACATCTGCTGACTATGACCATCTTACAAAAGTGCTTGAATAACGGTACGCTCGAGGACATGTGCTGACTATGACCATCTTACAAAACTGCTTTTATAGAGGCACACTCGATGACATGTGCTGACTATGACCATCTTACACAACTGCTTGAATAGCGGCACGCTCGAGAACATGTGCTGACTATGACCATTTTACATGTGGTGACTATGACCATCTTACAAAACTGCTTGAATAGTGGCACGCTCGAGGACATGTGCTGACGATGACCATCTTGCAAAACTGCTTCAATAGCAGTACGCTTGAGGACATGTGCTGAGAATGACCATCTTACATGTGCTGACTATGACCATCTTACAAAACTGCTTGAATTGTGGCAAACTCGAGGACATGTGCTGACTATGACCATTTTACGTGTGCTGACTATGACCATCTTACCAAACTTCTTGAATAGTGGCACGCTCGAGGACATGTGCTGACAATGACCATCTTGCAAAACTGCTTCAATAGCGGCACACTCGAGGACATGTGCTGAATATGACCATCTTTCAAAACTGCTTAAATAGCGGCACGCTCGAGGACATGTGCTCACTATGACCATCGTACAAAACTGCTTGAATAGCGGCACACTCGAGGAGACGTGCTGACTATGACCATCTTATATGTGCTGACTAAGACCATCTTACAAAACTGCTTGAATAGCGGCGTGCTCGAGGACATGCGCTGACTATGCCCATCTTACAAAAGTGCTTGAATAGAGGCACGCTAGAGGACATGCGCTGACTATGCCCATCTTCCAAGACTGCTTGAATAGCGCACTCTCGAGGACATGCACCAACTAGGGCCATCTTACAAAACTGCTTAAATAGCGGCACACTCGAGGACATGCGCTGACTTTGCCCATCTTAAAAAACTGCTTGACTAGCAGCATGCTGGAGGACATGCTCTGACTATGACCATCTTACAAAACAGCTTGATAGGCGGCACGCTCGAGGACATGTGCTGACTATGACCATCTTACAAAACTGCTTGAATAGCAGCACACTCGAGGACATGTACTGACTACTACCATCGTACATTTGCTGACTATGACCATCTTACAAAATTGGTTGAATAGCGGCACGCTCGAGGACAGGTGCTGACTATAAACATCTTATACAACTGCTTGAATAGTGGCACGCTCGAGGACAAGTGCTGACTATGAACATCTTACAAAACTGTTTGAATAGCGGCACACTCAAAGACATGTGCTGACTATGACCATCTTACATGTGCTGACTATGACATCTTACAATTGCTGACTATGACCATCTTACACAACTGCTTGAATAGCGGCATGCTCGAGGACATATGGTGACTATGACCATCTTACAAAACTGCTTTTATAGAGGCAAGCTCGACGACAGGTGCTGACTATGACCATCTTACAAAACTACTTGAATAGAGGCACGCTCGAGGACATGTGCTGACTATGACCATCTTCCGAAACTGCTTGAATAGCGGCACACCCAAGGACATGTGCTGACTTTGACCATCTTACATGTGCTGACTATGACCATCTTACAAAACTGCTTGAATAGCAGCACGCTCATGGACATGTGCTGATTATGACCATCTTACAAAACTGCTTGAATAGTGGCACGCTCGAGGACATGTGCTGACTATGACATCTTACAAAACCGCTCGAATAGAGGTACGCTCGAGGACATGTGCTGACTATGCCCATCTTACAAAACTGCTTGAATAGCGGCACACTCAAGGACATGTGCTGACAATGACCATCTTACACGTGATGACTATGACCATCTTACACAACTGCTTGAACAGCGGCACGCTCGAGGACATGTGCTGACTATGACCATCTTACAAAACTGCTTGAATAGCGGCACACTCGAGGAGACGTGCTGACTATGACCATCTTATATGTGCTGACTAAGACCATCTTACAAAACTGCTTGAATAGCGGCATGCTCGAGGACATGCGCTGACTATGCCCATCTTACAAATGTGCTTGAATAGAGGCACGCTCGAGGACATGCGCTGACTATGCCCATCTTCCAAGACTGCTTGAATAGCGCACTCTCGAGGACATGCACCAACTATGGCCATCTTACAAAACTGCTTAAATAGCGGCACACTCGAGGACATGCGCTGACTTTGCCCATCTTAAAAAACTGCTTGACTAGCAGCACGCTGGAGGACATGCTCTGATTATGACCATCTTACAAAACAGCTTGATAGGCGGCACGCTCGAGGACATGTGCTGACTTTGACCATCTTACAAAACTGCTTTTATAGAGGCACGCTTGATGACATTTGCTGACTATGACCATCTTACAAAACTGCTTGAATAGCAGCACACTCGAGGACATGTACTGACTACTACCATCGTACATTTGCTGACTATGACCATCTTACAAAATTGGTTGAATAGCGGCACGCTCGAGGACATGTGCTGACTATAACCATCTTATACAACTGCTTGAATAGCGGCATGCTCAAGGACATATGGTGACTATGACCATCTTACAAAACTGCTTTTATAGAGGCACGCTCGACGACAGGTGCTGACTATGACCATCTTACAAAACTACTTGAATAGAGGCACCCTCGAGGACATGTGCTGACTATGACCATCTTACGAAACTGCTTGAATAGCGGCACACTCGAGGAGACGTGCTGACTATGACCATCTTATATGTGCTGACTAAGACCATCTTACAAAACTGCTTGAATAGCGGCGTGCTCGAGGACATGCGCTGACTATGCCCATCTTACAAAAGGGCTTGAATAGAGGCACGCTAGAGGACATGCGCTGACTATGCCCATCTTCCAAGACTGCTTGAATAGCGCACTCTCGAGGACATGCACCAACTATGCCCATCTTACAAAACTGCTTAAATAGCGGCACACTCGAGGACATGCGCTGACTTTGCCCATCTTAAAAAACTGCTTGACTAGCAGCATGCTGGAGGACATGCTCTGACTATGACCATCTTACAAAACAGCTTGATAGGCGGCACGCTCGAGGACATGTGCTGACTTTGACCATCTTACAAAACTGCTTTTATAGAGGCACGCTCGATGACATTTGCTGACTATGACCATCTTACAAAACTGCTTGAATAGTGGCACGCTCGAGGACATGTGCTGACTATGAACATCTTACAAAACTGTTTGAATAGCGGCACACTCAAGGACATGTGCTGACTATGACCATCTTACATGTGCTGACTATGACATCTTACAATTGCTGACTATGACCATCTTACACAACTGCTTGAATAGCGGCATGCTCGAGGACATATGGTGACTATGAACATCTTACAAAACTGCTTTTATAGAGGCAAGCTCAACGACAGGTGCTGACTATGACCATCTTACAAAACTACTTGAATAGAGGCACGCTCGAGGACATGTGCTGACTATGACCATCTTCCGAAACTGCTTGAATAGCGGCACACCCAAGGACATGTGCTGACTTTGACCCTCTTACATGTGCTGACTATGACCATCTTACAAAACTGCTTGAATAGAGGCACGCTCGAGGACATGTGCTGACTATGACCATCTTCCGAAACTGCTTGAATAGCGGCACACCCAAGGACATGTGCTGACTTTGACCATCTTACATGTGCTGACTAGGACCATCTTACAAAACTGCTTGAATAGTGGCATGCTCGAGGACATGCTGTGACTATGCCCATCTTACAAAACTGCGTGAATAGCGGCAAGCTCGAGGACATGTACTGACTATGCTCATCTTACTAAGCTGCTTGAATAGCGGCATGCTCAAGTACATGCTCTGACTATGCCCATCGTACAAAACTGCTTGACTAGCGGCACGTTCGAGGACATGTTCTGACTATGCCCATCTTACAAAACTGCTTGAATAGAGGTACGCTCGAGGACATGTGCTGACGATACCCATCTTACAAAACTGCTTGAATAGCGGCACGCTCGAGGACATGTGCTGACTATGTCCATCTTACAAAACTGCTTGAATAGAGGCACGCTCGAGGACATGTGCTGACTATGACCATCTTACAAAACTGCTTGAATAGAGGCATGCTCGAGGACATGTGCTGACTATGCCCATGTTACAAAACTGATTGAATAGCGGCACACTCAAGGACATATGGTGACTATGACCATCTTACATGTGCTGACTATGACCATCTTACAAAAGTGCTTGAAAAGCGGCACGCTCAAGGACATCTGCTGACTATGACCATCTTACAAAAGTGCTTGAATAACGGTACGCTCGAGGACATGTGCTGACTATGACCATCTTACAAAAGTGCTTGAATAACGGTACGCTCGAGGACATGCGCTGACTATGCCCATCTTACAAAACTGCTTGACTAGCGGCACGCTCGAGGACATGTTCTGACTATGCCCATCTTACAAAACTGCTTGAATAGAGGCATGATTGAGGACATGTGCTGAGTGTGCCCATCTTACAAAACTGCTTGAAAAGAGGAATGCTCGAGGACATGTGCTGACTATGACCATCTTACAAAACTGCTTGAATAGCGTCAGGCTCAAGGACATGTGCTGACCATGCCCATCTTACATGTGCTGACTATGACCATCTTACACAACTGCTTGAATAGCGGCACGCTCGAGGACATGTGTTGACTATGACCATCTTACAAAACTGCTTGAATAGCGGCATGCTCGAGGACATGTGCTGACTATGAGCATCTTACAAAACTGCTTGAATAGCGTCAGGCTCAAGGACATGTGCTGACTATGACCATCTTACATGTGCTGACTATGACCATCTTACACAACTGCTTGAATAGCGGCACGCTTGAGGACATGTGCTGACTATGACCATCTTACAAAACTGCTTGAATAGCGGCATGCTCGTAGACATGTGCTGACTATGAGCATCTTACAAAACTGCTTTTATAGAGGCACCCTTGAGGACAAGTGCTGACTCTGACCATTTTACAAAACTGCTTGAATAGTGGCACTCTCGAGGACATGTGCTGACTATGACCATCTTACATGTGCTGACTATGACCATCTTACAAAACTGCTTGAATAGTGGCACGCTCGAGGACATGTGCTGACAATGACCATCTTGCAAAACTGCTTGAATAGCGGCACACTCGAGGAGACGTGCTGACTATGACCATCTTATATGTGCTGACTAAGACCATCTTACAAAACTGCTTGAATAGCGGCATGCTCGAGGACATGCGCTGACTATGCCCATCTTACAAATGTGCTTGAATAGAGGCACGCTCGAGGACATGCGCTGACTATGCCCATCTTCCAAGACTGCTTGAATAGCGCACTCTCGAGGACATGCACCAACTATGGCCATCTTACAAAACTGCTTAAATAGCGGCACACTCGAGGACATGCGCTGACTTTGCCCATCTTAAAAAACTGCTTGACTAGCAGCACGCTGGAGGACATGCTCTGATTATGACCATCTTACAAAACAGCTTGATAGGCGGCACGCTCGAGGACATGTGCTGACTTTGACCATCTTACAAAACTGCTTTTATAGAGGCACGCTTGATGACATTTGCTGACTATGACCATCTTACAAAACTGCTTGAATAGCAGCACACTCGAGGACATGTACTGACTACTACCATCGTACATTTGCTGACTATGACCATCTTACAAAATTGGTTGAATAGCGGCACGCTCGAGGACATGTGCTGACTATAACCATCTTATACAACTGCTTGAATAGCGGCATGCTCAAGGACATATGGTGACTATGACCATCTTACAAAACTGCTTTTATAGAGGCACGCTCGACGACAGGTGCTGACTATGACCATCTTACAAAACTACTTGAATAGAGGCACCCTCGAGGACATGTGCTGACTATGACCATCTTACGAAACTGCTTGAATAGCGGCACACTCGAGGAGACGTGCTGACTATGACCATCTTATATGTGCTGACTAAGACCATCTTACAAAACTGCTTGAATAGCGGCGTGCTCGAGGACATGCGCTGACTATGCCCATCTTACAAAAGGGCTTGAATAGAGGCACGCTAGAGGACATGCGCTGACTATGCCCATCTTCCAAGACTGCTTGAATAGCGCACTCTCGAGGACATGCACCAACTATGCCCATCTTACAAAACTGCTTAAATAGCGGCACACTCGAGGACATGCGCTGACTTTGCCCATCTTAAAAAACTGCTTGACTAGCAGCATGCTGGAGGACATGCTCTGACTATGACCATCTTACAAAACAGCTTGATAGGCGGCACGCTCGAGGACATGTGCTGACTTTGACCATCTTACAAAACTGCTTTTATAGAGGCACGCTCGATGACATTTGCTGACTATGACCATCTTACAAAACTGCTTGAATAGCAGCACACTCGAGGACATGTACTGACTACTACCATCGTACATTTGCTGACTATGACCATCTTACAAAATTGGTTGAATAGCGGCACGCTCGAGGACATGTGCTGACTATAACCATCTTATACAACTGCTTGAATAGTGGCACGCTCGAGGACATGTGCTGACTATGAACATCTTACAAAACTGTTTGAATAGCGGCACACTCAAGGACATGTGCTGACTATGACCATCTTACATGTGCTGACTATGACATCTTACAATTGCTGACTATGACCATCTTACACAACTGCTTGAATAGCGGCATGCTCGAGGACATATGGTGACTATGAACATCTTACAAAACTGCTTTTATAGAGGCAAGCTCAACGACAGGTGCTGACTATGACCATCTTACAAAACTACTTGAATAGAGGCACGCTCGAGGACATGTGCTGACTATGACCATCTTCCGAAACTGCTTGAATAGCGGCACACCCAAGGACATGTGCTGACTTTGACCCTCTTACATGTGCTGACTATGACCATCTTACAAAACTGCTTGAATAGAGGCACGCTCGAGGACATGTGCTGACTATGACCATCTTCCGAAACTGCTTGAATAGCGGCACACCCAAGGACATGTGCTGACTTTGACCATCTTACATGTGCTGACTAGGACCATCTTACAAAACTGCTTGAATAGTGGCATGCTCGAGGACATGCTGTGACTATGCCCATCTTACAAAACTGCGTGAATAGCGGCAAGCTCGAGGACATGTACTGACTATGCTCATCTTACTAAGCTGCTTGAATAGCGGCATGCTCAAGTACATGCTCTGACTATGCCCATCGTACAAAACTGCTTGACTAGCGGCACGTTCGAGGACATGTTCTGACTATGCCCATCTTACAAAACTGCTTGAATAGAGGTACGCTCGAGGACATGTGCTGACGATACCCATCTTACAAAACTGCTTGAATAGCGGCACGCTCGAGGACATGTGCTGACTATGTCCATCTTACAAAACTGCTTGAATAGAGGCACGCTCGAGGACATGTGCTGACTATGACCATCTTACAAAACTGCTTGAATAGAGGCATGCTCGAGGACATGTGCTGACTATGCCCATGTTACAAAACTGATTGAATAGCGGCACACTCAAGGACATATGGTGACTATGACCATCTTACATGTGCTGACTATGACCATCTTACAAAAGTGCTTGAAAAGCGGCACGCTCAAGGACATCTGCTGACTATGACCATCTTACAAAAGTGCTTGAATAACGGTACGCTCGAGGACATGTGCTGACTATGACCATCTTACAAAAGTGCTTGAATAACGGTACGCTCGAGGACATGCGCTGACTATGCCCATCTTACAAAACTGCTTGACTAGCGGCACGCTCGAGGACATGTTCTGACTATGCCCATCTTACAAAACTGCTTGAATAGAGGCATGATTGAGGACATGTGCTGAGTGTGCCCATCTTACAAAACTGCTTGAAAAGAGGAATGCTCGAGGACATGTGCTGACTATGACCATCTTACAAAACTGCTTGAATAGCGTCAGGCTCAAGGACATGTGCTGACCATGCCCATCTTACATGTGCTGACTATGACCATCTTACACAACTGCTTGAATAGCGGCACGCTCGAGGACATGTGTTGACTATGACCATCTTACAAAACTGCTTGAATAGCGGCATGCTCGAGGACATGTGCTGACTATGAGCATCTTACAAAACTGCTTGAATAGCGTCAGGCTCAAGGACATGTGCTGACTATGACCATCTTACATGTGCTGACTATGACCATCTTACACAACTGCTTGAATAGCGGCACGCTTGAGGACATGTGCTGACTATGACCATCTTACAAAACTGCTTGAATAGCGGCATGCTCGTAGACATGTGCTGACTATGAGCATCTTACAAAACTGCTTTTATAGAGGCACCCTTGAGGACAAGTGCTGACTCTGACCATTTTACAAAACTGCTTGAATAGTGGCACTCTCGAGGACATGTGCTGACTATGACCATCTTACATGTGCTGACTATGACCATCTTACAAAACTGCTTGAATAGTGGCACGCTCGAGGACATGTGCTGACAATGACCATCTTGCAAAACTGCTTCAATAGCGGTACGCTCGAGGACATGTGCTGAGAATGACCATCTTACATGTGCTGACTATGACCATCTTACAAAACTGCTTGAATTGCGGCAAACTCGAGGACATGTGCTGTCTATGACCATTTTACGTGTGCTGACTATGACCATCTTACCAAACTTCTTGAATAGTGGCACGCTCGAGGACATGTGCTGACAATGACCATCTTGCAAAACTGCTTCAATAGCGGCACACTCGAGGACATGTGCTGAATATGACCATCTTTCAAAACTGCTTAAATAGCGGCACGCTCGAGGACATGTGCTCCCTATGACCATCGTACAAAACTGCTTGAACAGCGGCACGCTCGAGGAGACGTGCTGACTATGACCATCTTATATGTGCTGACTAAGACCAGCTTACAAAACTGCTTGAATAGCAGCATGCTCGAGGACATGCGCTGACTATGCCCATCTTACAAAAGTGCTTGAATAGAGGCACGCTCGAGGACATGCGCTGACTATGCCCATCTTCCAAGACTGCTTGAATAGCGCACTCTCGAGGACATGCACCAACTATGGCCATCTTACAAAACTGCTTAAATAGCGGCACACTCGAGGACATGCGCTGACTTTGCCCATCTTAAAAAACTGCTTGACTAGCAGCACGCTGGAGGACATGCTCTGATTATGACCATCTTACAAAACAGCTTGATAGGCGGCACGCTCGAGGACATGTGCTGACTTTGACCATCTTACAAAACTGCTTTTATAGAGGCACGCTTGATGACATTTGCTGACTATGACCATCTTACAAAACTGCTTGAATAGCAGCACACTCGAGGACATGTACTGACTACTACCATCGTACATTTGCTGACTATGACCATCTTACAAAATTGGTTGAATAGCGGCACGCTCGAGGACATGTGCTGACTATAACCATCTTATACAACTGCTTGAATAGCGGCATGCTCGAGGACATATGGTGACTATGACCATCTTACAAAACTGCTTTTATAGAGGCACGCTCGACGACAGGTGCTGGCTATGACCATCTTACAAAACTACTTGAATAGAGGCACCCTCGAGGACATGTGCTGACTATGACCATCTTACGAAACTGCTTGAATAGCGGCACACTCGAGGAGACGTGCTGACTATGTCCATCTTATATGTGCTGACTAAGACCATCTTACAAAACTGCTTGAATAGCGGCGTGCTCGAGGACATGCGCTGACTATGCCCATCTTACAAAAGTGCTTGAATAGAGGCACGCTAGAGGACATGCGCTGACTATGCCCATCTTCCAAGACTGCTTGAATAGCGCACTCTCGAGGACATGCACCAACTATGCCCATCTTACAAAACTGCTTAAATAGCGGCACACTCGAGGACATGCGCTGACTTTGCCCATCTTAAAAAACTGCTTGACTAGCAGCATGCTGGAGGACATGCTCTGACTATGACCATCTTACAAAACAGCTTGATAGGCGGCACGCTCGAGGACATGTGCTGACTTTGACCATCTTACAAAACTGCTTTTATAGAGGCACGCTCGATGACATTTGCTGACTATGACCATCTTACAAAACTGCTTGAATAGCAGCACACTCGAGGACATGTACTGACTACTACCATCGTACATTTGCTGACTATGACCATCTTACAAAATTGGTTGAATAGCGGCACGCTCGAGGACATGTGCTGACTATAACCATCTTATACAACTGCTTGAATAGTGGCACGCTCGAGGACATGTGCTGACTATGACCATCTTACATGTGCTGACTATGATATCTTACAAAACTGCTTGAAAAGTGGCACGCTCGAGGACATGTGCTGACAATGACCATCTTGGAAAACTGCTTCAATAGCGGCACGCTCGAAGACATGTGCTGACTATGACCATCTTACATGTGCTGACTATGACCATCTTACAAAACTGCTTGAATTGCGGGAAGGTCGAGGACATGCGCTGACTATGACCATCTCACAAAATTGCTTGAATACTGGCACGCTTAAGGACATGTGCTGACTATGACCATCGTACAAAACTGCTTTTATAGAGGCACGCTCGATGACATGTGCTGACTAGGACCATCTTACTGAACTGCTTGAATAGTGGCACACTCGAGGATGTGTGCTGAATATGACCATCTTTGAAAAGTGCTTGAATAGCGGCACGCTCGAGGACATGTGCTCACTATGACCATCTTACAAAACTGCTTGAATAGCGGCACGCTCAGGGACATGTGCTGTCTATGACCATCTTAAAAAACTGCTTGAATAGCGGCATGCTCGAGGGCATGCGCTGACTATGCCCATCCTACAAAACTGTTTGAATAGCGGCATGCTCGATGACATGCGCTGACTATGCCCATCTTACAAAACTGCTTGAATAGCGCATGCTGGAGGACATACGCCGACTATGCCTATCTTACAAAACTGCTTGAATAGCAGCACGCTCGAGGACGTGCGCTGACTATGCCCATCTTACAAAACTGCTTGACTAGCGGCACGCTCGAGGACATGTTCTGACTATGCCCATCTTACAAAACTGCTTGAATAGAGGCATGATTGAGGACATGTGCTGAGTGTGCCCATCTTACAAAACTGCTTGAAAAGAGGAATGCTCGAGGACATGTGCTGACTATGACCATCTTACAAAACTGCTTGAATAGCGTCAGGCTCAAGGACATGTGCTGACTATGCCCATCTTACATAACTGCTTGAATAGCGGCACACTCAAGGACATGTGCTGACTATGACCATCTTACATGTGCTGACTATGACCATCTTACACAACTGCTTGAATAGCGGCACGCTCGAGGACATGTGCTGACTATGAGCATCTTACAAAACTGCTTTTATAGAGGCACCCTTGAGGACAAGTGCTGACTCTGACCATTTTACAAAACTGCTTGAATAGTGGCACTCTCGAGGACATGTGCTGACTATGACCATCTTACATGTGCTGACTATGACCATCTTACAAAACTACTTGAATAGCAGCACGCTCATGGACATGTGCTGATTATGACCATCTTACAAAACTGCTTGAATAGTGGCACGCTCGAGGACATGTGCTGACTATGACATCTTACAAAACCGCTCGAATAGAGGTACGCTCGAGGACATGTGCTGACTATGCCCATCTTACAAAACTGCTTGAATAGCGGCACACTCAAGGACATGTGCTGACAATGACCATCTTACACGTGCTGACTATGACCATCTTACACAACTGCTTGAACAGCGGCACGCTCTAGGACATGTGCTGACTATGACCATCTTACAAAACTGCTTGAATAGCGGCACACTCGAGGAGATGTGCTGACTATGACCATCTTATATGTGCTGACTAAGACCATCTTACAAAACTGCTTGAATAGCGGCATGCTCGAGGACATGCGCTGACTATGCCCATCTTACAAAAGTGCTTGAATAGAGGCACGCTCGAGGACATGCGCTGAGTATGCCCATCTTCCAAGACTGCTTGAATAGCGCACTCTCGAGGACATGCACCAACTAGGGCCATCTTACAAAACTGCTTAAATAGCGGCACACTCGAGGACATGCGCTGACTTTGCCCATCTTAAAAAACTGCTTGACTAGCAGCATGCTGGAGGACATGCTCTGACTATGACCATCTTACAAAACAGCTTGATAGGCGGCACGCTCGAGGACATGTGCTGACTTTGACCATCTTACAAAACTGCTTTTATAGAGGCACGCTTGATGACATTTGCTGACTATGACCATCTTACAAAACTGCTTGAATAGCAGCACACTCGAGGACATGTACTGACTACTTCCATCGTACATTTGCTGACTATGACCATCTTACAAAATTGGTTGAATAGCGGCACGCTCGAGGACATGTGCTGACTATAACCATCTCATACAACTGCTTGAATAGTGGCACGCTCGAGGACACGTGCTGACTATGAACATCTTACAAAACTGTTTGAATAGCGGCACACTCAAGGATATGTGCTGACTATGACCATCTTACATGTGCTGACTATGACATCTTACAATTGCTGACTATGACCATCTTACACAACTGCTTGAATAGCGGCATGCTCGAGGACATATGGTGACTATGACCATCTTACAAAACTGCTTTTATAGAGGCAAGCTCGACGACAGGTGCTGACTATGACCATCTTACAAAACTACTTGAATAGAGGCACGCTCGAGGACATGTGCTGACTATGACCATCTTCCGAAACTGCTTGAATAGCGGCACACCCAAGGACATGTGCTGACTTTGACCATCTTACATGTGCTGACTATGACCATCTTACAAAACTGCTTGAATTGCGGCACGCTCGAGGACATGTGCTGACTATGAACATCTTACAAAACAGCTTGAATAGCGGCACGCTCAAGGATATGTGCTGACTATGACCATCTTACAAAACTGCTTGAATAGCGACACACTCAAGGACATGTGCTGACTATGAACATCTTACATGTGCTGACTAGGACCATCTTACAAAACTGCTTGAATAGCGGCATGCTCGAGGACATGCGGTGACTATGCCCATCTTACAAAACTGCGTGAATAGCGGCAAGCTTGAGGACATGTGCTGACTATGCTCATATTACTAAGCTGCTTGAATAGCGGCACGCTCGAGGACATGTGCTGACTATGCCCATCTTACAAAACTGCTTGAATAGAGGCACGCTCGAGGACATGTGCTGACTATGACCATCTTACAAAACTGCTTGAATAGAGGCATGCTCGAGGACATGTGCTGACTATGCCCATCTTACAAAACTGATTGAATAGCGGCACACTCAAGGACATATGGTGACTATGACCATCTTACATGTGCTGACTATGACCATCTTACAAAAGTGCTTGAAAAGCGGCACGCTCAAGGACATCTGCTGACTATGACCATCTTACAAAAGTGCTTGAATAACGGTACGCTCGAGGACATGTGCTGACTATGACCATCATACAAAACAGCTTTTATAGAGGCACATTCGATGACCTGTGCTGACTATGACCATCTTACACAACTGCTTGAATAGCGGCACGCTCGAGGACATGTGCTGACTATGACCATTTTACATGTGCTGACTATGACCATCTTACAAAACTGCTTGAATAGTGGCACGCTCGAGGATATGTGCTGACAATGACCATCTTGCAAAACTACTTCAATAGCGGTACGCTCGAGGACATGTGCTGAGAATGACCATCTTACATGTGCTGACTATGACCATCTTACAAAACTGCTTGAATTGCGGCAAACTCGAGGACATGTGCTGACTATGACCATTTTACGTGTGCTGACTATGACCATCTTACCAAACTTCTTGAATAGTGGCACGCTCGAGGACATGTGCTGACAATGACCATCTTGCAACACTGCTTCAATAGCGGCACACTCGAGGACATGTGCTGAATATGACCATCTTTCAAAACTGCTTAAATAGCGGCACGCTCGAGGACATGTGCTCACTATGACCATCGTACAAAACTGCTTGAATAGCGGCACACTCGAGGAGACGTGCTGACTATGACCATCTTATATGTGCTGACTAAGACCATCTTACAAAACTGCTTGAATAGCGGCGTGCTCGAGGATATGCGCTGACTATGCCCATCTTACAAAAGTGCTTGAATAGAGGCACGCTAGAGGACATGCGCTGACTATGCCCATCTTCCAAGACTGCTTGAATAGCGCACTCTCGAGGACATGCACCAACTATGCCCATCTTACAAAACTGCTTAAATAGCGGCACACTCGAGGACATGCGCTGACTTTGCCCATCTTAAAAAACTGCTTGACTAGCAGCATGCTGGAGGACATGCTCTGACTATGACCATCTTACAAAACAGCTTGATAGGCGGCACGCTCGAGGACATGTGCTGACTTTGACCATCTTACAAAACTGCTTTTATAGAGGCACACTCGATGACATTTGCTGACTATGACCATCTTACAAAACTGCTTGAATAGCAGCACACTCGAGGACATGTACTGACTACTACCATCGTACATTTGCTGACTATGACCATCTTACAAAATTGGTTGAATAGCGGCACGCTCGAGGACATGTGCTGACTATAACCATCTTATACAACTGCTTGAATAGTGGCACGCTCGAGGACATGTGCTGACTATGAACATCTTACAAAACTGTTTGAATAGCGGCACACTCAAGGACATGTGCTGACTATGACCATCTTACATGTGCTGACTATGACATCTTACAATTGCTGACTATGACCATCTTACACAACTGCTTGAATAGCGGCATGCTCGAGGACATATGGTGACTATGAACATCTTACAAAACTGCTTTTATAGAGGCAAGCTCAACGACAGGTGCTGACTATGACCATCTTACAAAACTACTTGAATAGAGGCACGCTCGAGGACATGTGCTGACTATGACCATCTTCCGAAACTGCTTGAATAGCGGCACACCCAAGGACATGTGCTGACTTTGACCCTCTTACATGTGCTGACTATGACCATCTTACAAAACTGCTTGAATAGAGGCACGCTCGAGGACATGTGCTGACTATGACCATCTTCCGAAACTGCTTGAATAGCGGCACACCCAAGGACATGTGCTGACTTTGACCATCTTACATGTGCTGACTAGGACCATCTTACAAAACTGCTTGAATAGTGGCATGCTCGAGGACATGCTGTGACTATGCCCATCTTACAAAACTGCGTGAATAGCGGCAAGCTCGAGGACATGTACTGACTATGCTCATCTTACTAAGCTGCTTGAATAGCGGCATGCTCAAGTACATGCTCTGACTATGCCCATCGTACAAAACTGCTTGACTAGCGGCACGTTCGAGGACATGTTCTGACTATGCCCATCTTACAAAACTGCTTGAATAGAGGTACGCTCGAGGACATGTGCTGACGATACCCATCTTACAAAACTGCTTGAATAGCGGCACGCTCGAGGACATGTGCTGACTATGCCCATCTTACAAAACTGCTTGAATAGAGGCACGCTCGAGGACATGTGCTGACTATGACCATCTTACAAAACTGCTTGAATAGAGGCATGCTCGAGGACATGTGCTGACTATGCCCATGTTACAAAACTGATTGAATAGCGGCACACTCAAGGACATATGGTGACTATGACCATCTTACATGTGCTGACTATGACCATCTTACAAAACTGCTTGAATTGCGGCAAACTCGAGGACATGTGCTGACTATGACCATTTTACGTGTGCTGACTATGACCATCTTACCAAACTTCTTGAATAGTGGCACGCTCGAGGACATGTGCTGACAATGACCATCTTGCAAAACTGCTTCAATAGCGGCACACTCGAGGACATGTGCTGAATATGACCATCTTTCAAAACTGCTTAAATAGCGGCACGCTCGAGGACATGTGCTCACTATGACCATCGTACAAAACTGCTTGAATAGCGGCACACTCGAGGAGACGTGCTGACTATGACCATCTTATATGTGCTGACTAAGACCATCTTACAAAACTGCTTGAATAGCGGCGTGCTCGAGGATATGCGCTGACTATGCCCATCTTACAAAAGTGCTTGAATAGAGGCACGCTAGAGGACATGCGCTGACTATGCCCATCTTCCAAGACTGCTTGAATAGCGCACTCTCGAGGACATGCACCAACTATGCCCATCTTACAAAACTGCTTAAATAGCGGCACACTCGAGGACATGCGCTGACTTTGCCCATCTTAAAAAACTGCTTGACTAGCAGCATGCTGGAGGACATGCTCTGACTATGACCATCTTACAAAACAGCTTGATAGGCGGCACGCTCGAGGACATGTGCTGACTTTGACCATCTTACAAAACTGCTTTTATAGAGGCACACTCGATGACATTTGCTGACTATGACCATCTTACAAAACTGCTTGAATAGCAGCACACTCGAGGACATGTACTGACTACTACCATCGTACATTTGCTGACTATGACCATCTTACAAAATTGGTTGAATAGTGGCACGCTCGAGGACATGTGCTGACTATAACCATCTTATACAACTGCTTGAATAGTGGCACGCTCGAGGACATGTGCTGACTATGAACATCTTACAAAACTGTTTGAATAGCGGCACACTCAAGGACATGTGCTGACTATGACCATCTTACATGTGCTGACTATGACATCTTACAATTGCTGACTATGACCATCTTACACAACTGCTTGAATAGCGGCATGCTCGAGGACATATGGTGACTATGAACATCTTACAAAACTGCTTTTATAGAGGCAAGCTCAACGACAGGTGCTGACTATGACCATCTTACAAAACTACTTGAATAGAGGCACGCTCGAGGACATGTGCTGACTATGACCATCTTCCGAAACTGCTTGAATAGCGGCACACCCAAGGACATGTGCTGACTTTGACCCTCTTACATGTGCTGACTATGACCATCTTACAAAACTGCTTGAATAGAGGCACGCTCGAGGACATGTGCTGACTATGACCATCTTCCGAAACTGCTTGAATAGCGGCACACCCAAGGACATGTGCTGACTTTGACCATCTTACATGTGCTGACTAGGACCATCTTACAAAACTGCTTGAATAGTGGCATGCTCGAGGACATGCTGTGACTATGCCCATCTTACAAAACTGCGTGAATAGCGGCAAGCTCGAGGACATGTACTGACTATGCTCATCTTACTAAGCTGCTTGAATAGCGGCATGCTCAAGTACATGCTCTGACTATGCCCATCGTACAAAACTGCTTGACTAGCGGCACGTTCGAGGACATGTTCTGACTATGCCCATCTTACAAAACTGCTTGAATAGAGGTACGCTCGAGGACATGTGCTGACGATACCCATCTTACAAAACTGCTTGAATAGCGGCACGCTTGAGGACATGTGCTGACTATGCCCATCTTACAAAACTGCTTGAATAGAGGCACGCTCGAGGACATGTGCTGACTATGACCATCTTACAAAACTGCTTGAATAGAGGCATGCTCGAGGACATGTGCTGACTATGCCCATGTTACAAAACTGATTGAATAGCGGCACACTCAAGGACATATGGTGACTATGACCATCTTACATGTGCTGACTATGACCATCTTACAAAAGTGCTTGAAAAGCGGCACGCTAAAGGACATCTGCTGACTATGACCATCTTACAAAAGTGCTTGAATAACGGTACGCTCGAGGACATGTGCTGACTATGACCATCTTACAAAAGTGCTTGAATAACGGTACGCTCGAGGACATGCGCTGACTATGCCCATCTTACAAAACTGCTTGACTAGCGGCACGCTCGAGGACATGTTCTGACTATGCCCATCTTACAAAACTGCTTGAATAGAGGCATGATTGAGGACATGTGCTGAGTGTGCCCATCTTACAAAACTGCTTGAAAAGAGGAATGCTCGAGGACATGTGCTGACTATGACCATTTTACGTGTGCTGACTATGACCATCTTACATGTGCTGACTATGACCATCTTACACTTGCTGACTATGATAATCTTACACAACTGCTTGAATAGCGGCATGCTCGAGGACATATGGTGACTATGACCATCTTACAAAACTGCTTTTATAGAGGAACGCTCGACGACAGGTGCTGACTATGACCATCTTACAAAACTGCTTGAATAGAGGCACGCTCGAGGACATCAGCTGACTATGACCATCTTACGAAACTGCTTGAATAGCAGCACACCCAAGGACATGTGCTGACTATGACCATCTTACATGTGCTGACTATGACCATCTTACAAAACTGCTTGAATAGCGGCACGCTCGAGGACATGTGCTGACTATAAACATCTTACAAAACAGCTTGAATAGCGGCACGCTCAAGGACATGTGCTGACTATGACCATCTTAGAAAACTGCTTGAATAGAGACACACTCAAGGACATGTGCTGACTATGAACATCATACATGTGCTGACTAGGACCATCTTACAAAACTGCGTGAATAGCGGCAAGCTCGAGGACACGTGCTGATTATCCTCATTTTGCTAAACTGCTTGAATAGCGGCACGCTCAGGTACATGCTCTGACTATGCCCATCGTACAAAACTGCTTGACTAGCGGCACGCTAGAGGACATGTTCTGACTATGCCCATCTTACAAACCTGCTTGAATAGAGGCACGCTCAATGACATTTGCTGACTATGACCATCTTACAAAACCGCTTGAATAGCAGCACACTCGAGGACATGTACTGACTACTACCATCGTACATTTGCTGACTATGACCATCTTACAAAATTGGTTGAATAGCGGCATGCTCGAGGACATGTGCTGACTATAACCATCTTATAAAACTGCTTGAATAGTTGCACGCTCGAGGACATGTGCTGACTATGAACATCTTACAAAACTGCTTGAATAGCGGCACACTCAAGGACATGTGCTGACTATGACCATCTTACATGTGCTGACTATGACATCTTACAATTGCTGACTATGACCATCTTACACAACTGCTTGAATAGCGGCATGCTCGAGGACATGTGCTGACTATGACCATCTTACAAAACTGCTTTTATAGAGGCACACTCGATGACATGTGCTGACTATGACCATCTTACAAAACTGCTTGAAAAGCAGCACGCTCAAGGACATCTGCTGACTATGACCATCTTACAAAACTGCTTGATTAACGGAATGCTCGAGGACATGTGCTGACTATGACCATCTTACAAAACTGCTTTTATAGAGGCACACTCGATGACATGTGCTGACTATGACCATCTTACAAAACTGCTTGAATAGCGGCACGCTCGAGGACATGTGCTGACTATGACCATTTTACGTGTGCTGACTATGACCATCTTACATGTGCTGACTATGACCATCTTACACTTGCTGACTATGACCATCTTACACAACTGCTTGAATAGCGGCATGCTCGAGGACATATGGTGACTATGACCATCTTACAAAACTGCTTTTATAGAGGAACGCTCGACGACAGGTGCTGACTATGACCATCTTACAAAACTGCTTGAATAGAGGCACGCTCGAGGACATCTGCTGACTATGACCATCTTACGAAACTGCTTGTATAGCGGCACACCCAAGGACATGTGCTGACTATGACCATCTTACATGTGCTGACTATGACCATCTTACAAAACTGCTTGAATAGCGGCACGCTCGAGGACATGTGCTGACTATAAACATCTTACAAAACAGCTTGAATAGCGGCACGCTCAAGGACATGTGCTGACTATGACCATCTTAGAAAACTGCTTGAATAGCGACACACTCAAGGACATGTGCTGACTATGAACATCTTACATGTGCTGACTAGGACCATCTTACAAAACTGCGTGAATAGCGGCAAGCTCGAGGACATGTGCTGATTATCCTCATTTTGCTAAACTGCTTGAATAGCGGCACGCTCAGGTACATGCTCTGACTATGCCCATCGTACAAAACTGCTTGACTAGCGGCACGCTAGAGGACATGTTCTGACTATGCCCATCTTACAAACCTGCTTGAATAGAGGCACGCTCGATGACATTTGCTGACTATGACCATCTTACAAAACCGCTTGAATAGCAGCACACTCGAGGACATGTACTGACTACTACCATCGTACATTTGCTGACTATGACCATCTTACAAAATTGGTTGAATAGCGGCACGCTCGAGGACATGTGCTGACTATAACCATCTTATAAAACTGCTTGAATAGTGGCACGCTCGAGGACATGTGCTGACTATGAACATCTTACAAAACTGCTTGAATAGCGGCACACTCAAGGACATGTGCTGACTATGACCATCTTACATGTGCTGACTATGACATCTTACAATTGCTGACTATGACCATCTTACACAACTGCTTGAATAGCGGCATGCTCGAGGACATATGGTGACTATGACCATCTTACAAAACTGCTTTTATAGAGGCACGCTCGACGACAGGTGCTGACTATGCCCATCTTACAAAACTATTTGAATAGAGGCACCCTCGAGGACATGTGCTGACTATGACCATCTTACGAAACTGCTTGAATAGCGGCACACCCAAGGTCATGTGCTGACTTTGACCATCTTACATGTGCTGACTATGACCCTCTTACAAAACTGCTTGAATAGCGGCACGCTCAAGGACATGTGCTGACTATGAACATCTTACAAAACAGCTTGAATAGCGGCACGCTCAAGGATATGTGCTGACTATGACCATCTTACAAAACTACTTGAATAGAGGCACCCTCGAGGACATGTGCTGACTATGACCATCTTACGAAACTGCTTGAATAGCGGCACACCCAAGGTCATGTGCTGACTTTGACCATCTTACATGTGCTGACTAGGACCATCTTACAAAACTACTTGAATAGCGGCATGCTCAAGGACATGCGGTGACTATGCCCATCTTACAAAACTGCGTGAATAGCGGCAAGCTCGAGGACATGTGCTGACTATGCTCATCTTACTAAGCTGCTTGAATAGCGGCATGCTCAAGTACATGCTCTGACTATGCCCATCGTACAAAACTGCTTGACTAGCGGCACGCTAGAGGACATGTTCTGACTATGCCCATCTTACAAACCTGCTTGAATAGAGGCACGCTCGAGGACATGTGCTGACTATGCCCATCTTACAAAACTGCTTGAATAGAGGTACGCTCGAGGACATGTGCTGACGATACCCATCTTACAAAACTGCTTGAATAGCGGCACGCTCGAGGACATGTGCTGACTATGCCCATCTTACAAAACTGCTTGAATAGAGGCACGCTCGAGGACATGTGCTGACTATGACCATCTTACAAAACTGCTTGAATAGAGGCATGCTCGAGGACATGTGCTGACTATGCCCATCTTACAAAACTGATTGAATAGCGGCACACTCAAGGACATATGGTGACTATGACCATCTTACATGTGCTGACTATGACCATCTTACAAAAGTGCTTGAAAAGCGGCACGCTCAAGGACATCTGCTGACTATGACCATCTTACAAAAGTGCTTGAATAACGGTACGCTCGAGGACATGTGCTGACTATGACCATCTTACAAAACTGCTTTTATAGAGGCACACTCGATGACATGTGCTGACTATGACCATCTTACACAACTGCTTGAATAGCGGCACGCTCGAGAACATGTGCTGACTATGACCATTTTACATGTGGTGACTATGACCATCTTACAAAACTGCTTGAATAGTGGCACGCTCGAGGACATGTGCTGACGATGACCATCTTGCAAAACTGCTTCAATAGCAGTACGCTTGAGGACATGTGCTGAGAATGACCATCTTACATGTGCTGACTATGACCATCTTACAAAACTGCTTGAATTGTGGCAAACTCGAGGACATGTGCTGACTATGACCATTTTACGTGTGCTGACTATGACCATCTTACCAAACTTCTTGAATAGTGGCACGCTCGAGGACATGTGCTGACAATGACCATCTTGCAAAACTGCTTCAATAGCGGCACACTCGAGGACATGTGCTGAATATGACCATCTTTCAAAACTGCTTAAATAGCGGCACGCTCGAGGACATGTGCTCACTATGACCATCGTACAAAACTGCTTGAATAGCGGCACACTCGAGGAGACGTGCTGACTATGACCATCTTATATGTGCTGACTAAGACCATCTTACAAAACTGCTTGAATAGCGGCGTGCTCGAGGACATGCGCTGACTATGCCCATCTTACAAAAGTGCTTGAATAGAGGCACGCTAGAGGACATGCGCTGACTATGCCCATCTTCCAAGACTGCTTGAATAGCGCACTCTCGAGGACATGCACCAACTAGGGCCATCTTACAAAACTGCTTAAATAGCGGCACACTCGAGGACATGCGCTGACTTTGCCCATCTTAAAAAACTGCTTGACTAGCAGCATGCTGGAGGACATGCTCTGACTATGACCATCTTACAAAACAGCTTGATAGGCGGCACGCTCGAGGACATGTGCTGACTATGACCATCTTACAAAACTGCTTGAATAGCAGCACACTCGAGGACATGTACTGACTACTACCATCGTACATTTGCTGACTATGACCATCTTACAAAATTGGTTGAATAGCGGCACGCTCGAGGACAGGTGCTGACTATAAACATCTTATACAACTGCTTGAATAGTGGCACGCTCGAGGACAAGTGCTGACTATGAACATCTTACAAAACTGTTTGAATAGCGGCACACTCAAAGACATGTGCTGACTATGACCATCTTACATGTGCTGACTATGACATCTTACAATTGCTGACTATGACCATCTTACACAACTGCTTGAATAGCGGCATGCTCGAGGACATATGGTGACTATGACCATCTTACAAAACTGCTTTTATAGAGGCAAGCTCGACGACAGGTGCTGACTATGACCATCTTACAAAACTACTTGAATAGAGGCACGCTCGAGGACATGTGCTGACTATGACCATCTTCCGAAACTGCTTGAATAGCGGCACACCCAAGGACATGTGCTGACTTTGACCATCTTACATGTGCTGACTATGACCATCTTACAAAACTGCTTGAATAGCAGCACGCTCATGGACATGTGCTGATTATGACCATCTTACAAAACTGCTTGAATAGTGGCACGCTCGAGGACATGTGCTGACTATGACATCTTACAAAACCGCTCGAATAGAGGTACGCTCGAGGACATGTGCTGACTATGCCCATCTTACAAAACTGCTTGAATAGCGGCACACTCAAGGACATGTGCTGACAATGACCATCTTACACGTGATGACTATGACCATCTTACACAACTGCTTGAACAGCGGCACGCTCGAGGACATGTGCTGACTATGACCATCTTACAAAACTGCTTGAATAGCGGCACACTCGAGGAGACGTGCTGACTATGACCATCTTATATGTGCTGACTAAGACCATCTTACAAAACTGCTTGAATAGCGGCATGCTCGAGGACATGCGCTGACTATGCCCATCTTACAAATGTGCTTGAATAGAGGCACGCTCGAGGACATGCGCTGACTATGCCCATCTTCCAAGACTGCTTGAATAGCGCACTCTCGAGGACATGCACCAACTAGGGCCATCTTACAAAACTGCTTAAATAGCGGCACACTCGAGGACATGCGCTGACTTTGCCCATCTTAAAAAACTGCTTGACTAGCAGCATGCTGGAGGACATGCTCTGACTATGACCATCTTACAAAACAGCTTGATAGGCGGCACGCTCGAGGACATGTGCTGACTTTGACCATCTTACAAAACTGCTTTTATAGAGGCACGCTTGATGACATTTGCTGACTATGACCATCTTACAAAACTGCTTGAATAGCAGCACACTCGAGGACATGTACTGACTACTACCATCGTACATTTGCTGACTATGACCATCTTACAAAATTGGTTGAATAGCGGCACGCTCGAGGACATGTGCTGACTATAACCATCTTATACAACTGCTTGAATAGTGGCACTCTCGAGGACAAGTGCTGACTATGAACATCTTACAAAACTGTTTGAATAGCGGCACACTCAAAGACATGTGCTGACTATGACCATCTTACATGTGCTGACTATGACATCTTACAATTGCTGACTATGACCATCTTACACAACTGCTTGAATAGCGGCATGCTCGAGGACATATGGTGACTATGACCATCTTACAAAACTGCTTTTATAGAGGCAAGCTCGACGACAGGTGCTGACTATGACCATCTTACAAAACTACTTGAATAGAGGCACGCTCGAGGACATGTGCTGACTATGACCATCTTCCGAAACTGCTTGAATAGCGGCACACCCAAGGACATGTGCTGACTTTGACCATCTTACATGTGCTGACTATGACCATCTTACAAAACTGCTTGAATTGTGGCACGCTCGAGGACATGTGCTGACTATGCCCATCTTACAAAACTGCTTTTATAGAGGCAAGCTCGACGACAGGTGCTGACTATGACCATCTTACAAAACTACTTGAATAGAGGCACGCTCGAGGACATGTGCTGACTATGACCATCTTCCGAAACTGCTTGAATAGCGGCACACCCAAGGACATGTGCTGACTTTGACCATCTTACATGTGCTGACTATGACCATCTTACAAAACTGCTTGAATTGCGGCACGCTCGAGGACATGTGCTGACTATGAACATCTTACAAAACAGCTTGAATAGCGGCACGCTCAAGGATATGTGCTGACTATGACCATCTTACAAAACTGCTTGAATAGCGACACACTCAAGGACATGTGCTGACAATGAACATCTTACATGTGCTGACTAGGACCATCTTACAAAACTGCTTGAATAGCGGCATGCTCGAGGACATGCTGTGACTATGCCCATCTTACAAAACTGCGTGAATAGCGGCAAGCTCGAGGACATGTGCTGACTATGCTCATCTTACTAAGCTGCTTGAATAGCGGCATGTTCAAGTACATGCTCTGACTATGCCAATCGTACAAAACTGCTTGACTAGCGGCATGCTCGAGGACATGTTCTGACTATGCCCATCTTACAAAACTGCTTGAATAGAGGTACGCTCGAGGACATGTGCTGACGATACCCATCTTACAAAACTGTTCGAATAGCGGCACGCTCGAGGACATGTGCTGACTATGCCCATCTTACAAAACTGCTTGAATACAGGCACGCTCGAGGACATGTGCTGACTATGACCATCTTACAAAACTGCTTGAATAGAGGCATGCTCGAGGACATGTGCTGACTATGCCCATCTTACAAAACTGATTGAATAGCGGCACACTCAAGGACATATGGTGACTATGACCATCTTACATGTGCTGACTATGACCATCTTACAAAAGTGCTTGAAAAGCGGCACGCTCAAGGACATCTGCTGACTATGACCATCTTACAAAAGTGCTTGAATAACGGTACGCTCGAGGACATGTGCTGACTATGACCATCTTACAAAACTGCTTTTATAGAGGCACACTCGATGACATGTGCTGACTATGACCATCTTACACAACTGCTTGAATAGCGGCACGCTCGAGGACATGTGCTGACTATTACCATTTTACATGTGCTGACTATGACCATCTTACAAAACTGCTTGAATAGTGGCACGCTCGAGGACATGTGCTGACAATGACCATCTTGCAAAACTGCTTCAATAGCGGTAAGCTCGAGGACATGTGCTGAGAATGACCATCTTACATGTGCTGACTATGACCATCTTACAAAACTGCTTGAATTGCGGCAAACTCGAGGACATGTGCTGTCTATGACCATTTTACGTGTGCTGACTATGACCATCTTACCAAACTTCTTGAATAGTGGCACGCTCGAGGACATGTGCTGACAATGACCATCTTGCAAAACTGCTTCAATAGCGGCACACTCGAGGACATGTGCTGAATATGACCATCTTTCAAAACTGCTTAAATAGCGGCACGCTCGAGGACATGTGCTCCCTATGACCATCGTACAAAACTGCTTGAACAGCGGCACGCTCGAGGAGACGTGCTGACTATGACCATCTTATATGTGCTGACTAAGACCAGCTTACAAAACTGCTTGAATAGCAGCATGCTCGAGGACATGCGCTGACTATGCCCATCTTACAAAAGTGCTTGAATAGAGGCACACTCGAGGACATGCGCTGACTATGCCCATCTTCCAAGACTGCTTGAATAGCGCACTCTCGAGGACATGCACCAACTATGGCCATCTTACAAAACTGCTTAAATAGCGGCACACTCGAGGACATGCGCTGACTTTGCCCATCTTAAAAAACTGCTTGACTAGCAGCACGCTGGAGGACATGCTCTGATTATGACCATCTTACAAAACAGCTTGATAGGCGGCACGCTCGAGGACATGTGCTGACTTTGACCATCTTACAAAACTGCTTTTATAGAGGCACGCTTGATGACATTTGCTGACTATGACCATCTTACAAAACTGCTTGAATAGCAGCACACTCGAGGACATGTACTGACTACTACCATCGTACATTTGCTGACTATGACCATCTTACAAAATTGGTTGAATAGCGGCACGCTCGAGGACATGTGCTGACTATAACCATCTTATACAACTGCTTGAATAGCGGCATGCTCAAGGACATATGGTGACTATGACCATCTTACAAAACTGCTTTTATAGAGGCACGCTCGACGACAGGTGCTGACTATGAACATCTTACAAAACTACTTGAATAGAGGCACCCTCGAGGACATGTGCTGACTATGACCATCTTACGAAACTGCTTGAATAGCGGCACACTCGAGGAGACGTGCTGACTATGACCATCTTATATGTGCTGACTAAGACCATCTTACAAAACTGCTTGAATAGCGGCGTGCTCGAGGACATGCGCTGACTATGCCCATCTTACAAAAGGGCTTGAATAGAGGCACGCTAGAGGACATGCGCTGACTATGCCCATCTTCCAAGACTGCTTGAATAGCGCACTCTCGAGGACATGCACCAACTATGCCCATCTTACAAAACTGCTTAAATAGCGGCACACTCGAGGACATGCGCTGACTTTGCCCATCTTAAAAAACTGCTTGACTAGCAGCATGCTGGAGGACATGCTCTGACTTTGACCATCTTACAAAACTGCTTTTATAGAGGCACGCTCGATGACATTTGCTGACTATGACCATCTTACAAAACTGCTTGAATAGCAGCACACTCGAGGACATGTACTGACTACTACCATCGTACATTTGCTGACTATGACCATCTTACAAAATTGGTTGAATAGCGGCACGCTCGAGGACATGTGCTGACTATAACCATCTTATACAACTGCTTGAATAGTGGCACGCTCGAGGACATGTGCTGACTATGAACATCTTACAAAACTGTTTGAATAGCGGCACACTCAAGGACATGTGCTGACTATGACCATCTTACATGTGCTGACTATGACATCTTACAATTGCTGACTATGACCATCTTACACAACTGCTTGAATAGCGGCATGCTCGAGGACATATGGTGACTATGAACATCTTACAAAACTGCTTTTATAGAGGCAAGCTCAACGACAGGTGCTGACTATGACCATCTTACAAAACTACTTGAATAGAGGCACGCTCGAGGACATGTGCTGACTATGACCATCTTCCGAAACTGCTTGAATAGCGGCACACCCAAGGACATGTGCTGACTTTGACCCTCTTACATGTGCTGACTATGACCATCTTACAAAACTGCTTGAATAGAGGCACGCTCGAGGACATGTGCTGACTATGACCATCTTCCGAAACTGCTTGAATAGCGGCACACCCAAGGACATGTGCTGACTTTGACCATCTTACATGTGCTGACTAGGACCATCTTACAAAACTGCTTGAATAGTGGCATGCTCGAGGACATGCTGTGACTATGCCCATCTTACAAAACTGCGTGAATAGCGGCAAGCTCGAGGACATGTACTGACTATGCTCATCTTACTAAGCTGCTTGAATAGCGGCATGCTCAAGTACATGCTCTGACTATGCCCATCGTACAAAACTGCTTGACTAGCGGCACGTTCGAGGACATGTTCTGACTATGCCCATCTTACAAAACTGCTTGAATAGAGGTACGCTCGAGGACATGTGCTGACGATACCCATCTTACAAAACTGCTTGAATAGCGGCACGCTCGAGGACATGTGCTGACTATGTCCATCTTACAAAACTGCTTGAATAGAGGCACGCTCGAGGACATGTGCTGACTATGACCATCTTACAAAACTGCTTGAATAGAGGCATGCTCGAGGACATGTGCTGACTATGCCCATGTTACAAAACTGATTGAATAGCGGCACACTCAAGGACATATGGTGACTATGACCATCTTACATGTGCTGACTATGACCATCTTACAAAAGTGCTTGAAAAGCGGCACGCTCAAGGACATCTGCTGACTATGACCATCTTACAAAAGTGCTTGAATAACGGTACGCTCGAGGACATGTGCTGACTATGACCATCTTACAAAAGTGCTTGAATAACGGTACGCTCGAGGACATGCGCTGACTATGCCCATCTTACAAAACTGCTTGACTAGCGGCACGCTCGAGGACATGTTCTGACTATGCCCATCTTACAAAACTGCTTGAATAGAGGCATGATTGAGGACATGTGCTGAGTGTGCCCATCTTACAAAACTGCTTGAAAAGAGGAATGCTCGAGGACATGTGCTGACTATGACCATCTTACAAAACTGCTTGAATAGCGTCAGGCTCAAGGACATGTGCTGACCATGCCCATCTTACATGTGCTGACTATGACCATCTTACACAACTGCTTGAATAGCGGCACGCTCGAGGACATGTGTTGACTATGACCATCTTACAAAACTGCTTGAATAGCGGCATGCTCGAGGACATGTGCTGACTATGAGCATCTTACAAAACTGCTTGAATAGCGTCAGGCTCAAGGACATGTGCTGACTATGACCATCTTACATGTGCTGACTATGACCATCTTACACAACTGCTTGAATAGCGGCACGCTTGAGGACATGTGCTGACTATGACCATCTTACAAAACTGCTTGAATAGCGGCATGCTCGTAGACATGTGCTGACTATGAGCATCTTACAAAACTGCTTTTATAGAGGCACCCTTGAGGACAAGTGCTGACTCTGACCATTTTACAAAACTGCTTGAATAGTGGCACTCTCGAGGACATGTGCTGACTATGACCATCTTACATGTGCTGACTATGACCATCTTACAAAACTGCTTGAATAGTGGCACGCTCGAGGACATGTGCTGACTATGACATCTTACAAAACCGCTCGAATAGAGGTACGCTCGAGGACATGTGCTGACTATGCCTATCTTACAAAACTGCTTGAATAGCGGCACACTCAAGCACATGTGCTGACAATGACCATCTTACATGTGCTGACTATGACCAGCTTACACAACTGCTTGAACAGCGGCACGCTCGAGGAGACGTGCTGACTATGACCATCTTATATGTGCTGACTAAGACCAGCTTACAAAACTGCTTGAATAGCAGCATGCTCGAGGACATGCGCTGACTATGCCCATCTTACAAAAGTGCTTGAATAGAGGCACGCTCGAGGACATGCGCTGACTATGCCCATCTTCCAAGACTGCTTGAATAGCGCACTCTCGAGGACATGCACCAACTATGGCCATCTTACAAAACTGCTTAAATAGCGGCACACTCGAGGACATGCGCTGACTTTGCCCATCTTAAAAAACTGCTTGACTAGCAGCATGCTGGAGGACATGCTCTGATTATGACCATCTTACAAAACAGCTTGATAGGCGGCACGCTCGAGGACATGTGCTGACTTTGACCATCTTACAAAACTGCTTTTATAGAGGCACGCTTGATGGCATTTGCTGACTATGACCATCTTACAAAACTGCTTGAATAGCAGCACACTCGAGGACATGTACTGACTACTACCATCATACATTTGCTGACTATGACCATCTTACAAAATTGGTTGAATAGCGGCACGCTCGAGGACATGTGCTGACTATAACCATCTTATACAACTGCTTGAATAGTGGCACGCTCGAGGACATGTGCTGACTATGAACATCTTACAAAACTGTTTGAATAGCGGCACACTCAAGGACATGTGCTGACTATGACCATCTTACATGTGCTGACTATGACATCTTACAATTGCTGACTATGACCATCTTACGCAACTGCTTGAATAGCGGCATGCTCGAGGACATATGGTGACTATGAACATCTTACAAAACTGCTTTTATAGAGGCAAGCTCAACGACAGGTGCTGACTATGACCATCTTACAAAACTACTTGAATAGAGGCACGCTCGAGGACATGTGCTGACTATGACCATCTTCCGAAACTGCTTGAATAGCGGCACACCCAAGGACATGTGCTGACTTTGACCCTCTTACATGTGCTGACTATGACCATCTTACAAAACTGCTTGAATAGCGACACACTCAAGGACATGTGCTGACAATGAACATCTTACATGTGCTGACTAGGACCATCTTACAAAACTGCTTGAATAGCGGCATGCTCGAGGACATGCTGTGACTATGCCCATCTTACAAAACTGCGTGAATAGCGGCAAGCTCGAGGACATGTGCTGACTATGCTCATCTTACTAAGCTGCTTGAATAGCGGCATGCTCAAGTACATGCTCTGACTATGCCAATCGTACAAAACTGCTTGACTAGCGGCATGCTCGAGGACATGTTCTGACTATGCCCATCTTACAAAACTGCTTGAATAGAGGTACGCTCGAGGACATGTGCTGACGATACCCATCTTACAAAACTGCTTGAATAGCGGCACGCTCGAGGACATGTGCTGACTATGCCCATCTTACAAAACTGCTTGAATACAGGCACGCTCGAGGACATGTGCTGACTATGACCATCTTACAAAACTGCTTGAATAGAGGCATGCTCGAGGACATGTGCTGACTATGCCCATCTTACAAAACTGATTGAATAGCGGCACACTCAAGGACATACGGTGACTATGACCATCTTACATGTGCTGACTATGACCATCTTACAAAAGTGCTTGAAAAGCGGCACGCTCAAGGACATCTGCTGACTATGACCATCTTACAAAAGTGCTTGAATAACGGTACGCTCGAGGACATGTGCTGACTATGACCATCTTACAAAACTGCTTTTATAGAGGCACACTCGATGACATGTGCTGACTATGACCATCTTACACAACTGCTTGAATAGCGGCACGCTCGAGGACATGTGCTGACTATTACCATTTTACATGTGCTGACTATGACCATCTTACAAAACTGCTTGAATAGTGGCACGCTCGAGGACATGTGCTGACAATGACCATCTTGCAAAACTGCTTCAATAGCGGTACGCTCGAGGACATGTGCTGAGAATGACCATCTTACATGTGCTGACTATGACCATCTTACAAAACTGCTTGAATTGCGGCAAACTCGAGGACATGTGCTGTCTATGACCATTTTACGTGTGCTGACTATGACCATCTTACCAAACTTCTTGAATAGTGGCACGCTCGAGGACATGTGCTGACAATGACCATCTTGCAAAACTGCTTCAATAGCGGCACACTCGAGGACATGTGCTGAATATGACCATCTTTCAAAACTGCTTAAATAGCGGCACGCTCGAGGACATGTGCTCCCTATGACCATCGTACAAAACTGCTTGAACAGCGGCACGCTCGAGGAGACGTGCTGACTATGACCATCTTATATGTGCTGACTAAGACCAGCTTACAAAACTGCTTGAATAGCAGCATGCTCGAGGACATGCGCTGACTATGCCCATCTTACAAAAGTGCTTGAATAGAGGCACGCTCGAGGACATGCGCTGACTATGCCCATCTTCCAAGACTGCTTGAATAGCGCACTCTCGAGGACATGCACCAACTATGGCCATCTTACAAAACTGCTTAAATAGCGGCACACTCGAGGACATGCGCTGACTTTGCCCATCTTAAAAAACTGCTTGACTAGCAGCACGCTGGAGGACATGCTCTGATTATGACCATCTTACAAAACAGCTTGATAGGCGGCACGCTCGAGGACATGTGCTGACTTTGACCATCTTACAAAACTGCTTTTATAGAGGCACGCTTGATGACATTTGCTGACTATGACCATCTTACAAAACTGCTTGAATAGCAGCACACTCGAGGACATGTACTGACTACTACCATCGTACATTTGCTGACTATGACCATCTTACAAAATTGGTTGAATAGCGGCACGCTCGAGGACATGTGCTGACTATAACCATCTTATACAACTGCTTGAATAGCGGCATGCTCGAGGACATATGGTGACTATGACCATCTTACAAAACTGCTTTTATAGAGGCACGCTCGACGACAGGTGCTGGCTATGACCATCTTACAAAACTACTTGAATAGAGGCACCCTCGAGGACATGTGCTGACTATGACCATCTTACGAAACTGCTTGAATAGCGGCACACTCGAGGAGACGTGCTGACTATGTCCATCTTATATGTGCTGACTAAGACCATCTTACAAAACTGCTTGAATAGCGGCGTGCTCGAGGACATGCGCTGACTATGCCCATCTTACAAAAGTGCTTGAATAGAGGCACGCTAGAGGACATGCGCTGACTATGCCCATCTTCCAAGACTGCTTGAATAGCGCACTCTCGAGGACATGCACCAACTATGCCCATCTTACAAAACTGCTTAAATAGCGGCACACTCGAGGACATGCGCTGACTTTGCCCATCTTAAAAAACTGCTTGACTAGCAGCATGCTGGAGGACATGCTCTGACTATGACCATCTTACAAAACAGCTTGATAGGCGGCACGCTCGAGGACATGTGCTGACTTTGACCATCTTACAAAACTGCTTTTATAGAGGCACGCTCGATGACATTTGCTGACTATGACCATCTTACAAAACTGCTTGAATAGCAGCACACTCGAGGACATGTACTGACTACTACCATCGTACATTTGCTGACTATGACCATCTTACAAAATTGGTTGAATAGCGGCACGCTCGAGGACATGTGCTGACTATAACCATCTTATACAACTGCTTGAATAGTGGCACGCTCGAGGACATGTGCTGACTATGACCATCTTACATGTGCTGACTATGATATCTTACAAAACTGCTTGAAAAGTGGCACGCTCGAGGACATGTGCTGACAATGACCATCTTGGAAAACTGCTTCAATAGCGGCACGCTCGAAGACATGTGCTGACTATGACCATCTTACATGTGCTGACTATGACCATCTTACAAAACTGCTTGAATTGCGGGAAGGTCGAGGACATGCGCTGACTATGACCATCTCACAAAATTGCTTGAATACTGGCACGCTTAAGGACATGTGCTGACTATGACCATCGTACAAAACTGCTTTTATAGAGGCACGCTCGATGACATGTGCTGACTAGGACCATCTTACTGAACTGCTTGAATAGTGGCACACTCGAGGATGTGTGCTGAATATGACCATCTTTGAAAACTGCTTGAATAGCGGCACGCTCGAGGACATGTGCTCACTATGACCATCTTACAAAACTGCTTGAATAGCGGCACGCTCAGGGACATGTGCTGTCTATGACCATCTTAAAAAACTGCTTGAATAGCGGCATGCTCGAGGGCATGCGCTGACTATGCCCATCCTACAAAACTGTTTGAATAGCGGCATGCTCGATGACATGCGCTGACTATGCCCATCTTACAAAACTGCTTGAATAGCGCATGCTGGAGGACATACGCCGACTATGCCTATCTTACAAAACTGCTTGAATAGCAGCACGCTCGAGGACGTGCGCTGACTATGCCCATCTTACAAAACTGCTTGACTAGCGGCACGCTCGAGGACATGTTCTGACTATGCCCATCTTACAAAACTGCTTGAATAGAGGCATGATTGAGGACATGTGCTGAGTGTGCCCATCTTACAAAACTGCTTGAAAAGAGGAATGCTCGAGGACATGTGCTGACTATGACCATCTTACAAAACTGCTTGAATAGCGTCAGGCTCAAGGACATGTGCTGACTATGCCCATCTTACATAACTGCTTGAATAGCGGCACACTCAAGGACATGTGCTGACTATGACCATCTTACATGTGCTGACTATGACCATCTTACACAACTGCTTGAATAGCGGCACGCTCGAGGACATGTGCTGACTATGAGCATCTTACAAAACTGCTTTTATAGAGGCACCCTTGAGGACAAGTGCTGACTCTGACCATTTTACAAAACTGCTTGAATAGTGGCACTCTCGAGGACATGTGCTGACTATGCCCATCTTACATGTGCTGACTATGACCATCTTACAAAACTACTTGAATAGCAGCATGCTCATGGACATGTGCTGATTATGACCATCTTACAAAACTGCTTGAATAGTGGCACGCTCGAGGACATGTGCTGACTATGACATCTTACAAAACCGCTCGAATAGAGGTACGCTCGAGGACATGTGCTGACTATGCCCATCTTACAAAACTGCTTGAATAGCGGCACACTCAAGGACATGTGCTGACAATGACCATCTTACACGTGCTGACTATGACCATCTTACACAACTGCTTGAACAGCGGCACGCTCTAGGACATGTGCTGACTATGACCATCTTACAAAACTGCTTGAATAGCGGCACACTCGAGGAGACGTGCTGACTATGACCATCTTATATGTGCTGACTAAGACCATCTTACAAAACTGCTTGAATAGCGGCATGCTCGAGGACATGCGCTGACTATGCCCATCTTACAAAAGTGCTTGAATAGAGGCACGCTCGAGGACATGCGCTGAGTATGCCCATCTTCCAAGACTGCTTGAATAGCGCACTCTCGAGGACATGCACCAACTAGGGCCATCTTACAAAACTGCTTAAATAGCGGCACACTCGAGGACATGCGCTGACTTTGCCCATCTTAAAAAACTGCTTGACTAGCAGCATGCTGGAGGACATGCTCTGACTATGACCATCTTACAAAACAGCTTGATAGGCGGCACGCTCGAGGACATGTGCTGACTTTGACCATCTTACAAAACTGCTTTTATAGAGGCACGCTTGATGACATTTGCTGACTATGACCATCTTACAAAACTGCTTGAATAGCAGCACACTCGAGGACATGTACTGACTACTTCCATCGTACATTTGCTGACTATGACCATCTTACAAAATTGGTTGAATAGCGGCACGCTCGAGGACATGTGCTGACTATAACCATCTCATACAACTGCTTGAATAGTGGCACGCTCGAGGACACGTGCTGACTATGAACATCTTACAAAACTGTTTGAATAGCGGCACACTCAAGGATATGTGCTGACTATGACCATCTTACATGTGCTGACTATGACATCTTACAATTGCTGACTATGACCATCTTACACAACTGCTTGAATAGCGGCATGCTCGAGGACATATGGTGACTATGACCATCTTACAAAACTGCTTTTATAGAGGCAAGCTCGACGACAGGTGCTGACTATGACCATCTTACAAAACTACTTGAATAGAGGCACGCTCGAGGACATGTGCTGACTATGACCATCTTCCGAAACTGCTTGAATAGCGGCACACCCAAGGACATGTGCTGACTTTGACCATCTTACATGTGCTGACTATGACCATCTTACAAAACTGCTTGAATTGCGGCACGCTCGAGGACATGTGCTGACTATGAACATCTTACAAAATAGCTTGAATAGCGGCACGCTCAAGGATATGTGCTGACTATGACCATCTTACAAAACTGCTTGAATAGCGACACACTCAAGGACATGTGCTGACTATGAACATCTTACATGTGCTGACTAGGACCATCTTACAAAACTGCTTGAATAGCGGCATGCTCGAGGACATGCGGTGACTATGCCCATCTTACAAAACTGCGTGAATAGCGGCAAGCTTGAGGACATGTGCTGACTATGCTCATCTTACTAAGCTGCTTGAATAGCGGCACGCTCGAGGACATGTGCTGACTATGCCCATCTTACAAAACTGCTTGAATAGAGGCACGCTCGAGGACATGTGCTGACTATGACCATCTTACAAAACTGCTTGAATAGAGGCATGCTCGAGGACATGTGCTGACTATGCCCATCTTACAAAACTGATTGAATAGCGGCACACTCAAGGACATATGGTGACTATGACCATCTTACATGTGCTGACTATGACCATCTTACAAAAGTGCTTGAAAAGCGGCACGCTCAAGGACATCTGCTGACTATGACCATCTTACAAAAGTGCTTGAATAACGGTACGCTCGAGGACATGTGCTGACTATGACCATCATACAAAACAGCTTTTATAGAGGCACATTCGATGACCTGTGCTGACTATGACCATCTTACACAACTGCTTGAATAGCGGCACGCTCGAGGACATGTGCTGACTATGACCATTTTACATGTGCTGACTATGACCATCTTACAAAACTGCTTGAATAGTGGCACGCTCGAGGATATGTGCTGACAATGACCATCTTGCAAAACTACTTCAATAGCGGTACGCTCGAGGACATGTGCTGAGAATGACCATCTTACATGTGCTGACTATGACCATCTTACAAAACTGCTTGAATTGCGGCAAACTCGAGGACATGTGCTGACTATGACCATTTTACGTGTGCTGACTATGACCATCTTACCAAACTTCTTGAATAGTGGCACGCTCGAGGACATGTGCTGACAATGACCATCTTGCAACACTGCTTCAATAGCGGCACACTCGAGGACATGTGCTGAATATGACCATCTTTCAAAACTGCTTAAATAGCGGCACGATCGAGGACATGTGCTCACTATGACCATCGTACAAAACTGCTTGAATAGCGGCACACTCGAGGAGACGTGCTGACTATGACCATCTTATATGTGCTGACTAAGACCATCTTACAAAACTGCTTGAATAGCGGCGTGCTCGAGGATATGCGCTGACTATGCCCATCTTACAAAAGTGCTTGAATAGAGGCACGCTAGAGGACATGCGCTGACTATGCCCATCTTCCAAGACTGCTTGAATAGCGCACTCTCGAGGACATGCACCAACTATGCCCATCTTACAAAACTGCTTAAATAGCGGCACACTCGAGGACATGCGCTGACTTTGCCCATCTTAAAAAACTGCTTGACTAGCAGCATGCTGGAGGACATGCTCTGACTATGACCATCTTACAAAACAGCTTGATAGGCGGCACGCTCGAGGACATGTGCTGACTTTGACCATCTTACAAAACTGCTTTTATAGAGGCACACTCGATGACATTTGCTGACTATGACCATCTTACAAAACTGCTTGAATAGCAGCACACTCGAGGACATGTACTGACTACTACCATCGTACATTTGCTGACTATGACCATCTTACAAAATTGGTTGAATAGCGGCACGCTCGAGGACATGTGCTGACTATAACCATCTTATACAACTGCTTGAATAGTGGCACGCTCGAGGACATGTGCTGACTATGAACATCTTACAAAACTGTTTGAATAGCGGCACACTCAAGGACATGTGCTGACTATGACCATCTTACATGTGCTGACTATGACATCTTACAATTGCTGACTATGACCATCTTACACAACTGCTTGAATAGCGGCATGCTCGAGGACATATGGTGACTATGAACATCTTACAAAACTGCTTTTATAGAGGCAAGCTCAACGACAGGTGCTGACTATGACCATCTTACAAAACTACTTGAATAGAGGCACGCTCGAGGACATGTGCTGACTATGACCATCTTCCGAAACTGCTTGAATAGCGGCACACCCAAGGACATGTGCTGACTTTGACCCTCTTACATGTGCTGACTATGACCATCTTACAAAACTGCTTGAATAGAGGCACGCTCGAGGACATGTGCTGACTATGACCATCTTCCGAAACTGCTTGAATAGCGGCACACCCAAGGACATGTGCTGACTTTGACCATCTTACATGTGCTGACTAGGACCATCTTACAAAACTGCTTGAATAGTGGCATGCTCGAGGACATGCTGTGACTATGCCCATCTTACAAAACTGCGTGAATAGCGGCAAGCTCGAGGACATGTACTGACTATGCTCATCTTACTAAGCTGCTTGAATAGCGGCATGCTCAAGTACATGCTCTGACTATGCCCATCGTACAAAACTGCTTGACTAGCGGCACGTTCGAGGACATGTTCTGACTATGCCCATCTTACAAAACTGCTTGAATAGAGGTACGCTCGAGGACATGTGCTGACGATACCCATCTTACAAAACTGCTTGAATAGCGGCACGCTCGAGGACATGTGCTGACTATGCCCATCTTACAAAACTGCTTGAATAGAGGCACGCTCGAGGACATGTGCTGACTATGACCATCTTACAAAACTGCTTGAATAGAGGCATGCTCGAGGACATGTGCTGACTATGCCCATGTTACAAAACTGATTGAATAGCGGCACACTCAAGGACATATGGTGACTATGACCATCTTACATGTGCTGACTATGACCATCTTACAAAACTGCTTGAATTGCGGCAAACTCGAGGACATGTGCTGACTATGACCATTTTACGTGTGCTGACTATGACCATCTTACCAAACTTCTTGAATAGTGGCACGCTCGAGGACATGTGCTGACAATGACCATCTTGCAAAACTGCTTCAATAGCGGCACACTCGAGGACATGTGCTGAATATGACCATCTTTCAAAACTGCTTAAATAGCGGCACGCTCGAGGACATGTGCTCACTATGACCATCGTACAAAACTGCTTGAATAGCGGCACACTCGAGGAGACGTGCTGACTATGACCATCTTATATGTGCTGACTAAGACCATCTTACAAAACTGCTTGAATAGCGGCGTGCTCGAGGATATGCGCTGACTATGCCCATCTTACAAAAGTGCTTGAATAGAGGCACGCTAGAGGACATGCGCTGACTATGCCCATCTTCCAAGACTGCTTGAATAGCGCACTCTCGAGGACATGCACCAACTATGCCCATCTTACAAAACTGCTTAAATAGCGGCACACTCGAGGACATGCGCTGACTTTGCCCATCTTAAAAAACTGCTTGACTAGCAGCATGCTGGAGGACATGCTCTGACTATGACCATCTTACAAAACAGCTTGATAGGCGGCACGCTCGAGGACATGTGCTGACTTTGACCATCTTACAAAACTGCTTTTATAGAGGCACACTCGATGACATTTGCTGACTATGACCATCTTACAAAACTGCTTGAATAGCAGCACACTCGAGGACATGTACTGACTACTACCATCGTACATTTGCTGACTATGACCATCTTACAAAATTGGTTGAATAGTGGCACGCTCGAGGACATGTGCTGACTATAACCATCTTATACAACTGCTTGAATAGTGGCACGCTCGAGGACATGTGCTGACTATGAACATCTTACAAAACTGTTTGAATAGCGGCACACTCAAGGACATGTGCTGACTATGACCATCTTACATGTGCTGACTATGACATCTTACAATTGCTGACTATGACCATCTTACACAACTGCTTGAATAGCGGCATGCTCGAGGACATATGGTGACTATGAACATCTTACAAAACTGCTTTTATAGAGGCAAGCTCAACGACAGGTGCTGACTATGACCATCTTACAAAACTACTTGAATAGAGGCACGCTCGAGGACATGTGCTGACTATGACCATCTTCCGAAACTGCTTGAATAGCGGCACACCCAAGGACATGTGCTGACTTTGACCCTCTTACATGTGCTGACTATGACCATCTTACAAAACTGCTTGAATAGAGGCACGCTCGAGGACATGTGCTGACTATGACCATCTTCCGAAACTGCTTGAATAGCGGCACACCCAAGGACATGTGCTGACTTTGACCATCTTACATGTGCTGACTAGGACCATCTTACAAAACTGCTTGAATAGTGGCATGCTCGAGGACATGCTGTGACTATGCCCATCTTACAAAACTGCGTGAATAGCGGCAAGCTCGAGGACATGTACTGACTATGCTCATCTTACTAAGCTGCTTGAATAGCGGCATGCTCAAGTACATGCTCTGACTATGCCCATCGTACAAAACTGCTTGACTAGCGGCACGTTCGAGGACATGTTCTGACTATGCCCATCTTACAAAACTGCTTGAATAGAGGTACGCTCGAGGACATGTGCTGACGATACCCATCTTACAAAACTGCTTGAATAGCGGCACGCTCGAGGACATGTGCTGACTATGCCCATCTTACAAAACTGCTTGAATAGAGGCACGCTCGAGGACATGTGCTGACTATGACCATCTTACAAAACTGCTTGAATAGAGGCATGCTCGAGGACATGTGCTGACTATGCCCATGTTACAAAACTGATTGAATAGCGGCACACTCAAGGACATATGGTGACTATGACCATCTTACATGTGCTGACTATGACCATCTTACAAAAGTGCTTGAAAAGCGGCACGCTAAAGGACATCTGCTGACTATGACCATCTTACAAAAGTGCTTGAATAACGGTACGCTCGAGGACATGTGCTGACTATGACCATCTTACAAAAGTGCTTGAATAACGGTACGCTCGAGGACATGCGCTGACTATGCCCATCTTACAAAACTGCTTGACTAGCGGCACGCTCGAGGACATGTTCTGACTATGCCCATCTTACAAAACTGCTTGAATAGAGGCATGATTGAGGACATGTGCTGAGTGTGCCCATCTTACAAAACTGCTTGAAAAGAGGAATGCTCGAGGACATGTGCTGACTATGACCATCTTACAAAACTGCTTGAATAGCGTCAGGCTCAAGGACATGTGCTGACTATGCCCATCTTACATGTGCTGACTATGACCATCTTACACAACTGCTTGAATAGCGGCACGCTCGAGGACATGTGTTGACTATGACCATCTTACAAAACTGCTTGAATAGCGGCATGCTCGAGGACATGTGCTGACTATGAGCATCTTACAAAACTGCTTGAATAGCGTCAGGCTCAAGGACATGTGCTGACTATGACCATCTTACATGTGCTGACTATGACCATCTTACACAACTGCTTGAATAGCGGCACGCTTGAGGACATGTGCTGACTATGACCATCTTACAAAACTGCTTGAATAGCGGCATGCTCGTAGACATGTGCTGACTATGAGCATCTTACAAAACTGCTTTTATAGAGGCACCCTTGAGGACAAGTGCTGACTCTGACCATTTTACAAAACTGCTTGAATAGTGGCACTCTCGAGGACATGTGCTGACTATGACCATCTTACATGTGCTGACTATGACCATCTTACAAAACTGCTTGAATAGCAGCACGCTCATGGACATGTGCTGATTATGACCATCTTACAAAACTGCTTGAATAGTGGCACGCTCGAGGACATGTGCTGACTATGACATCTTACAAAACCGCTCGAATAGAGGTACGCTCGAGGACATGTGCTGACTATGCCTATCTTACAAAACTGCTTGAATAGCGGCACACTCAAGCACATGTGCTGACAATGACCATCTTACATGTGCTGACTATGACCAGCTTACACAACTGCTTGAACAGCGGCACGCTCGAGGAGACGTGCTGACTATGACCATCTTATATGTGCTGACTAAGACCAGCTTACAAAACTGCTTGAATAGCAGCATGCTCGAGGACATGCGCTGACTATGCCCATCTTACAAAAGTGCTTGAATAGAGGCACGCTCGAGGACATGCGCTGACTATGCCCATCTTCCAAGACTGCTTGAATAGCGCACTCTCGAGGACATGCACCAACTATGGCCATCTTACAAAACTGCTTAAATAGCGGCACACTCGAGGACATGCGCTGACTTTGCCCATCTTAAAAAACTGCTTGACTAGCAGCATGCTGGAGGACATGCTCTGATTATGACCATCTTACAAAACAGCTTGATAGGCGGCACGCTTGAGGACATGTGCTGACTTTGACCATCTTACAAAACTGCTTTTATAGAGGCACGCTTGATGACATTTGCTGACTATGACCATCTTACAAAACTGCTTGAATAGCAGCACACTCGAGGACATGTACTGACTACTACCATCATACATTTGCTGACTATGACCATCTTACAAAATTGGTTGAATAGCGGCACGCTCGAGGACATGTGCTGACTATAACCATCTTATACAACTGCTTGAATAGTGGCACGCTCGAGGACATGTGCTGACTATGAACATCTTACAAAACTGTTTGAATAGCGGCACACTCAAGGACATGTGCTGACTATGACCATCTTACATGTGCTGACTATGACATCTTACAATTGCTGACTATGACCATCTTACGCAACTGCTTGAATAGCGGCATGCTCGAGGACATATGGTGACTATGAACATCTTACAAAACTGCTTTTATAGAGGCAAGCTCAACGACAGGTGCTGACTATGACCATCTTACAAAACTACTTGAATAGAGGCACGCTCGAGGACATGTGCTGACTATGACCATCTTCCGAAACTGCTTGAATAGCGGCACACCCAAGGACATGTGCTGACTTTGACCCTCTTACATGTGCTGACTATGACCATCTTACAAAACTGCTTGAATAGCGACACACTCAAGGACATGTGCTGACAATGAACATCTTACATGTGCTGACTAGGACCATCTTACAAAACTGCTTGAATAGCGGCATGCTCGAGGACATGCTGTGACTATGCCCATCTTACAAAACTGCGTGAATAGCGGCAAGCTCGAGGACATGTGCTGACTATGCTCATCTTACTAAGCTGCTTGAATAGCGGCATGCTCAAGTACATGCTCTGACTATGCCAATCGTACAAAACTGCTTGACTAGCGGCATGCTCGAGGACATGTTCTGACTATGCCCATCTTACAAAACTGCTTGAATAGAGGTACGCTCGAGGACATGTGCTGACGATACCCATCTTACAAAACTGCTTGAATAGCGGCACGCTCGAGGACATGTGCTGACTATGCCCATCTTACAAAACTGCTTGAATACAGGCACGCTCGAGGACATGTGCTGACTATGACCATCTTACAAAACTGCTTGAATAGAGGCATGCTCGAGGACATGTGCTGACTATGCCCATCTTACAAAACTGATTGAATAGCGGCACACTCAAGGACATATGGTGACTATGACCATCTTACATGTGCTGACTATGACCATCTTACAAAAGTGCTTGAAAAGCGGCACGCTCAAGGACATCTGCTGACTATGACCATCTTACAAAAGTGCTTGAATAACGGTACGCTCGAGGACATGTGCTGACTATGACCATCTTACAAAACTGCTTTTATAGAGGCACACTCGATGACATGTGCTGACTATGACCATCTTACACAACTGCTTGAATAGCGGCACGCTCGAGGACATGTGCTGACTATTACCATTTTACATGTGCTGACTATGACCATCTTACAAAACTGCTTGAATAGTGGCACGCTCGAGGACATGTGCTGACAATGACCATCTTGCAAAACTGCTTCAATAGCGGTACGCTCGAGGACATGTGCTGAGAATGACCATCTTACATGTGCTGACTATGACCATCTTACAAAACTGCTTGAATTGCGGCAAACTCGAGGACATGTGCTGTCTATGACCATTTTACGTGTGCTGACTATGACCATCTTACCAAACTTCTTGAATAGTGGCACGCTCGAGGACATGTGCTGACAATGACCATCTTGCAAAACTGCTTCAATAGCGGCACACTCGAGGACATGTGCTGAATATGACCATCTTTCAAAACTGCTTAAATAGCGGCACGCTCGAGGACATGTGCTCCCTATGACCATCGTACAAAACTGCTTAAACAGCGGCACGCTCGAGGAGACGTGCTGACTATGACCATCTTATATGTGCTGACTAAGACCAGCTTACAAAACTGCTTGAATAGCAGCATGCTCGAGGACATGCGCTGACTATGCCCATCTTACAAAAGTGCTTGAATAGAGGCACGCTCGAGGACATGCGCTGACTATGCCCATCTTCCAAGACTGCTTGAATAGCGCACTCTCGAGGACATGCACCAACTATGGCCATCTTACAAAACTGCTTAAATAGCGGCACACTCGAGGACATGCGCTGACTTTGCCCATCTTAAAAAACTGCTTGACTAGCAGCACGCTGGAGGACATGCTCTGATTATGACCATCTTACAAAACAGCTTGATAGGCGGCACGCTCGAGGACATGTGCTGACTTTGACCATCTTACAAAACTGCTTTTATAGAGGCACGCTTGATGACATTTGCTGACTATGACCATCTTACAAAACTGCTTGAATAGCAGCACACTCGAGGACATGTACTGACTACTACCATCGTACATTTGCTGACTATGACCATCTTACAAAATTGGTTGAATAGCGGCACGCTCGAGGACATGTGCTGACTATAACCATCTTATACAACTGCTTGAATAGCGGCATGCTCGAGGACATATGGTGACTATGACCATCTTACAAAACTGCTTTTATAGAGGCACGCTCGACGACAGGTGCTGGCTATGACCATCTTACAAAACTACTTGAATAGAGGCACCCTCGAGGACATGTGCTGACTATGACCATCTTACGAAACTGCTTGAATAGCGGCACACTCGAGGAGACGTGCTGACTATGACCATCTTATATGTGCTGACTAAGACCATCTTACAAAACTGCTTGAATAGCGGCGTGCTGGAGGACATGCGCTGACTATGCCCATCTTACAAAAGTGCTTGAATAGAGGCACGCTAGAGGACATGCGCTGACTATGCCCATCTTCCAAGACTGCTTGAATAGCGCACTCTCGAGGACATGCACCAACTATGCCCATCTTACAAAACTGCTTAAATAGCGGCACACTCGAGGACATGCGCTGACTTTGCCCATCTTAAAAAACTGCTTGACTAGCAGCATGCTGGAGGACATGCTCTGACTATGACCATCTTACAAAACAGCTTGATAGGCGGCACGCTCGAGGACATGTGCTGACTTTGACCATCTTACAAAACTGCTTTTATAGAGGCACGCTCGATGACATTTGCTGACTATGACCATCTTACAAAACTGCTTGAATAGCAGCACACTCGAGGACATGTACTGACTACTACCATCGTACATTTGCTGACTATGACCATCTTACAAAATTGGTTGAATAGCGGCACGCTCGAGGACATGTGCTGACTATAACCATCTTATACAACTGCTTGAATAGTGGCACGCTCGAGGACATGTGCTGACTATGACCATCTTACATGTGCTGACTATGATATCTTACAAAACTGCTTGAAAAGTGGCACGCTCGAGGACATGTGCTGACAATGACCATCTTGGAAAACTGCTTCAATAGCGGCACGGTCGAAGACATGTGCTGACTATGACCATCTTACATGTGCTGACTATGACCATCTTACAAAACTGCTTGAATTGCGGGAAGGTCGAGGACATGCGCTGACTATGACCATCTCACAAAATTGCTTGAATACTGGCACGCTTAAGGACATGTGCTGACTATGACCATCGTACAAAACTGCTTTTATAGAGGCACGCTCGATGACATGTGCTGACTAGGACCATCTTACTGAACTGCTTGAATAGTGGCACACTCGAGGATGTGTGCTGAATATGACCATCTTTGAAAACTGCTTGAATAGCGGCACGCTCGAGGACATGTGCTGTCTATGACCATCTTAAAAAACTGCTTGAATAGCGGCATGCTCGAGGGCATGCGCTGACTATGCCCATCCTACAAAACTGTTTGAATAGCGGCATGCTCGATGACATGCGCTGACTATGCCCATCTTACAAAACTGCTTGAATAGCGCATGCTGGAGGACATACGCCGACTATGCCTATCTTACAAAACTGCTTGAATAGCAGCACGCTCGAGGACGTGCGCTGACTATGCCCATCTTACAAAACTGCTTGACTAGCGGCACGCTCGAGGACATGTTCTGACTATGCCCATCTTACAAAACTGTTTGAATAGAGGCATGATTGAGGACATGTGCTGAGTGTGCCCATCTTACAAAACTGCTTGAAAAGAGGAATGCTCGAGGACATGTGCTGACTATGACCATCTTACAAAACTGCTTGAATAGCGTCAGGCTCAAGGACATGTGCTGACTATGCCCATCTTACATAACTGCTTGAATAGCGGCACACTCAAGGACATGTGCTGACTATGACCATCTTACATGTGCTGACTATGACCATCTTACACAACTGCTTGAATAGCGGCACGCTCGAGGACATGTGCTGACTATGAGCATCTTACAAAACTGCTTTTATAGAGGCACCCTTGAGGACAAGTGCTGACTCTGACCATTTTACAAAACTGCTTGAATAGTGGCACTCTCGAGGACATGTGCTGACTATGACCATCTTACATGTGCTGACTATGACCATCTTACAAAACTACTTGAATAGCAGCACGCTCATGGACATGTGCTGATTATGACCATCTTACAAAACTGCTTGAATAGTGGCACGCTCGAGGACATGTGCTGACTATGACATCTTACAAAACCGCTCGAATAGAGGTACGCTCGAGGACATGTGCTGACTATGCCCATCTTACAAAACTGCTTGAATAGCGGCACACTCAAGGACATGTGCTGACAATGACCATCTTACACGTGCTGACTATGACCATCTTACACAACTGCTTGAACAGCGGCACGCTCTAGGACATGTGCTGACTATGACCATCTTACAAAACTGCTTGAATAGCGGCACACTCGAGGAGACGTGCTGACTATGACCATCTTATATGTGCTGACTAAGACCATCTTACAAAACTGCTTGAATAGCGGCATGCTCGAGGACATGCGCTGACTATGCCCATCTTACAAAAGTGCTTGAATAGAGGCACGCTCGAGGACATGCGCTGAGTATGCCCATCTTCCAAGACTGCTTGAATAGCGCACTCTCGAGGACATGCACCAACTAGGGCCATCTTACAAAACTGCTTAAATAGCGGCACACTCGAGGACATGCGCTGACTTTGCCCATCTTAAAAAACTGCTTGACTAGCAGCATGCTGGAGGACATGCTCTGACTATGACCATCTTACAAAACAGCTTGATAGGCGGCACGCTCGAGGACATGTGCTGACTTTGACCATCTTACAAAACTGCTTTTATAGAGGCACGCTTGATGACATTTGCTGACTATGACCATCTTACAAAACTGCTTGAATAGCAGCACACTCGAGGACATGTACTGACTACTTCCATCGTACATTTGCTGACTATGACCATCTTACAAAATTGGTTGAATAGCGGCACGCTCGAGGACATGTGCTGACTATAACCATCTCATACAACTGCTTGAATAGTGGCACGCTCGAGGACACGTGCTGACTATGAACATCTTACAAAACTGTTTGAATAGCGGCACACTCAAGGATATGTGCTGACTATGACCATCTTACATGTGCTGACTATGACATCTTACAATTGCTGACTATGACCATCTTACACAACTGCTTGAATAGCGGCATGCTCGAGGACATATGGTGACTATGACCATCTTACAAAACTGCTTTTATAGAGGCAAGCTCGACGACAGGTGCTGACTATGACCATCTTACAAAACTACTTGAATAGAGGCACGCTCGAGGACATGTGCTGACTATGACCATCTTCCGAAACTGCTTGAATAGCGGCACACCCAAGGACATGTGCTGACTTTGACCATCTTACATGTGCTGACTATGACCATCTTACAAAACTGCTTGAATTGCGGCACGCTCGAGGACATGTGCTGACTATGAACATCTTACAAAACAGCTTGAATAGCGGCACGCACAAGGATATGTGCTGACTATGACCATCTTACAAAACTGCTTGAATAGCGACACACTCAAGGACATGTGCTGACTATGAACATCTTACATGTGCTGACTAGGACCATCTTACAAAACTGCTTGAATAGCGGCATGCTCGAGGACATGCGGTGACTATGCCCATCTTACAAAACTGCGTGAATAGCGGCAAGCTTGAGGACATGTGCTGACTATGCTCATCTTACTAAGCTGCTTGAATAGTGGCACGCTCGAGGACATGTGCTGACTATGCCCATCTTACAAAACTGCTTGAATAGAGGCACGCTCGAGGACATGTGCTGACTATGACCATCTTACAAAACTGCTTGAATAGAGGCATGCTCGAGGACATGTGCTGACTATGCCCATCTTACAAAACTGATTGAATAGCGGCACACTCAAGGACATATGGTGACTATGACCATCTTACATGTGCTGACTATGACCATCTTACAAAAGTGCTTGAAAAGCGGCACGCTCAAGGACATCTGCTGACTATGACCATCTTACAAAAGTGCTTGAATAACGGTACGCTCGAGGACATGTGCTGACTATGACCATCATACAAAACAGCTTTTATAGAGGCACATTCGATGACCTGTGCTGACTATGACCATCTTACACAACTGCTTGAATAGCGGCACGCTCGAGGACATGTGCTGACTATGACCATTTTACATGTGCTGACTATGACCATCTTACAAAACTGCTTGAATAGTGGCACGCTCGAGGATATGTGCTGACAATGACCATCTTGCAAAACTACTTCAATAGCGGTACGCTCGAGGACATGTGCTGAGAATGACCATCTTACATGTGCTGACTATGACCATCTTACAAAACTGCTTGAATTGCGGAAAACTCGAGGACATGTGCTGACTATGACCATTTTACGTGTGCTGACTATGACCATCTTACCAAACTTCTTGAATAGTGGCACGCTCGAGGACATGTGCTGACAATGACCATCTTGCAACACTGCTTCAATAGCGGCACACTCGAGGACATGTGCTGAATATGACCATCTTTCAAAACTGCTTAAATAGCGGCACGCTCGAGGACATGTGCTCACTATGACCATCGTACAAAACTGCTTGAATAGCGGCACACTCGAGGAGACGTGCTGACTATGACCATCTTATATGTGCTGACTAAGACCATCTTACAAAACTGCTTGAATAGCGGCGTGCTCGAGGATATGCGCTGACTATGCCCATCTTACAAAAGTGCTTGAATAGAGGCACGCTAGAGGACATGCGCTGACTATGCCCATCTTCCAAGACTGCTTGAATAGCGCACTCTCGAGGACATGCACCAACTATGCCCATCTTACAAAACTGCTTAAATAGCGGCACACTCGAGGACATGCGCTGACTTTGCCCATCTTAAAAAACTGCTTGACTAGCAGCATGCTGGAGGACATGCTCTGACTATGACCATCTTACAAAACAGCTTGATAGGCGGCACGCTCGAGGACATGTGCTGACTTTGACCATCTTACAAAACTGCTTTTATAGAGGCACACTCGATGACATTTGCTGACTATGACCATCTTACAAAACTGCTTGAATAGCAGCACACTCGAGGACATGTACTGACTACTACCATCGTACATTTGCTGACTATGACCATCTTACAAAATTGGTTGAATAGCGGCACGCTCGAGGACATGTGCTGACTATAACCATCTTATACAACTGCTTGAATAGTGGCACGCTCGAGGACATGTGCTGACTATGAACATCTTACAAAACTGTTTGAATAGCGGCACACTCAAGGACATGTGCTGACTATGACCATCTTACATGTGCTGACTATGACATCTTACAATTGCTGACTATGACCATCTTACACAACTGCTTGAATAGCGGCATGCTCGAGGACATATGGTGACTATGAACATCTTACAAAACTGCTTTTATAGAGGCAAGCTCAACGACAGGTGCTGACTATGACCATCTTACAAAACTACTTGAATAGAGGCACGCTCGAGGACATGTGCTGACTATGACCATCTTCCGAAACTGCTTGAATAGCGGCACACCCAAGGACATGTGCTGACTTTGACCCTCTTACATGTGCTGACTATGACCATCTTACAAAACTGCTTGAGTAGAGGCACGCTCGAGGACATGTGCTGACTATGACCATCTTCCGAAACTGCTTGAATAGCGGCACACCCAAGGACATGTGCTGACTTTGACCATCTTACATGTGCTGACTAGGACCATCTTACAAAACTGCTTGAATAGTGGCATGCTCGAGGACATGCTGTGACTATGCCCATCTTACAAAACTGCGTGAATAGCGGCAAGCTCGAGGACATGTACTGACTATGCTCATCTTACTAAGCTGCTTGAATAGCGGCATGCTCAAGTACATGCTCTGACTATGCCCATCGTACAAAACTGCTTGACTAGCGGCACGTTCGAGGACATGTTCTGACTATGCCCATCTTACAAAACTGCTTGAATAGAGGTACGCTCGAGGACATGTGCTGACGATACCCATCTTACAAAACTGCTTGAATAGCGGCACGCTCGAGGACATGTGCTGACTATGCCCATCTTACAAAACTGCTTGAATAGAGGCACGCTCGAGGACATGTGCTGACTATGACCATCTTACAAAACTGCTTGAATAGAGGCATGCTCGAGGACATGTGCTGACTATGCCCATGTTACAAAACTGATTGAATAGCGGCACACTCAAGGACATATGGTGACTATGACCATCTTACATGTGCTGACTATGACCATCTTACAAAACTGCTTGAATTGCGGCAAACTCGAGGACATGTGCTGACTATGACCATTTTACGTGTGCTGACTATGACCATCTTACCAAACTTCTTGAATAGTGGCACGCTCGAGGACATGTGCTGACAATGACCATCTTGCAAAACTGCTTCAATAGCGGCACACTCGAGGACATGTGCTGAATATGACCATCTTTCAAAACTGCTTAAATAGCGGCACGCTCGAGGACATGTGCTCACTATGACCATCGTACAAAACTGCTTGAATAGCGGCACACTCGAGGAGACGTGCTGACTATGACCATCTTATATGTGCTGACTAAGACCATCTTACAAAACTGCTTGAATAGCGGCGTGCTCGAGGATATGCGCTGACTATGCCCATCTTACAAAAGTGCTTGAATAGAGGCACGCTAGAGGACATGCGCTGACTATGCCCATCTTCCAAGACTGCTTGAATAGCGCACTCTCGAGTACATGCACCAACTATGCCCATCTTACAAAACTGCTTAAATAGCGGCACACTCGAGGACATGCGCTGACTTTGCCCATCTTAAAAAACTGCTTGACTAGCAGCATGCTGGAGGACATGCTCTGACTATGACCATCTTACAAAACAGCTTGATAGGCGGCACGCTCGAGGACATGTGCTGACTTTGACCATCTTACAAAACTGCTTTTATAGAGGCACACTCGATGACATTTGCTGACTATGACCATCTTACAAAACTGCTTGAATAGCAGCACACTCGAGGACATGTACTGACTACTACCATCGTACATTTGCTGACTATGACCATCTTACAAAATTGGTTGAATAGCGGCACGCTCGAGGACATGTGCTGACTATAACCATCTTATACAACTGCTTGAATAGTGGCACGCTCGAGGACATGTGCTGACTATGAACATCTTACAAAACTGTTTGAATAGCGGCACACTCAGGGACATGTGCTGACTATGACCATCTTACATGTGCTGACTATGACATCTTACAATTGCTGACTATGACCATCTTACACAACTGCTTGAATAGCGGCATGCTCGAGGACATATGGTGACTATGAACATCTTACAAAACTGCTTTTATAGAGGCAAGCTCAACGACAGGTGCTGACTATGACCATCTTACAAAACTACTTGAATAGAGGCACGCTCGAGGACATGTGCTGACTATGACCATCTTCCGAAACTGCTTGAATAGCGGCACACCCAAGGACATGTGCTGACTTTGACCCTCTTACATGTGCTGACTATGACCATCTTACAAAACTGCTTGAATAGAGGCACGCTCGAGGACATGTGCTGACTATGACCATCTTCCGAAACTGCTTGAATAGCGGCACACCCAAGGACATGTGCTGACTTTGACCATCTTACATGTGCTGACTAGGACCATCTTACAAAACTGCTTGAATAGTGGCATGCTCGAGGACATGCTGTGACTATGCCCATCTTACAAAACTGCGTGAATAGCGGCAAGCTCGAGGACATGTACTGACTATGCTCATCTTACTAAGCTGCTTGAATAGCGGCATGCTCAAGTACATGCTCTGACTATGCCCATCGTACAAAACTGCTTGACTAGCGGCACGTTCGAGGACATGTTCTGACTATGCCCATCTTACAAAACTGCTTGAATAGAGGTACGCTCGAGGACATGTGCTGACGATACCCATCTTACAAAACTGCTTGAATAGCGGCACGCTCGAGGACATGTGCTGACTATGCCCATCTTACAAAACTGCTTGAATAGAGGCACGCTCAAGGACATGTGCTGACTATGACCATCTTACAAAACTGCTTGAATAGAGGCATGCTCGAGGACATGTGCTGACTATGCCCATGTTACAAAACTGATTGAATAGCGGCACACTCAAGGACATATGGTGACTATGACCATCTTACATGTGCTGACTATGACCATCTTACAAAAGTGCTTGAAAAGCGGCACGCTAAAGGACATCTGCTGACTATGACCATCTTACAAAAGTGCTTGAATAACGGTACGCTCGAGGACATGTGCTGACTATGACCATCTTACAAAAGTGCTTGAATAACGGTACGCTCGAGGACATGCGCTGACTATGCCCATCTTACAAAACTGCTTGACTAGCGGCACGCTCGAGGACATGTTCTGACTATGCCCATCTTACAAAACTGCTTGAATAGAGGCATGATTGAGGACATGTGCTGAGTGTGCCCATCTTACAAAACTGCTTGAAAAGAGGAATGCTCGAGGACATGTGCTGACTATGACCATCTTACAAAACTGCTTGAATAGCGTCAGGCTCAAGGACATGTGCTGACTATGCCCATCTTACATGTGCTGACTATGACCATCTTACACAACTGCTTGAATAGCGGCACGCTCGAGGACATGTGTTGACTATGACCATCTTACAAAACTGCTTGAATAGCGGCATGCTCGAGGACATGTGCTGACTATGAGCATCTTACAAAACTGCTTGAATAGCGTCAGGCTCAAGGACATGTGCTGACTATGACCATCTTACATGTGCTGACTATGACCATCTTACACAACTGCTTGAATAGCGGCACGCTTGAGGACATGTGCTGACTATGACCATCTTACAAAACTGCTTGAATAGCGGCATGCTCGTAGACATGTGCTGACTATGAGCATCTTACAAAACTGCTTTTATAGAGGCACCCTTGAGGACAAGTGCTGACTCTGACCATTTTACAAAACTGCTTGAATAGTGGCACTCTCGAGGACATGTGCTGACTATGACCATCTTACATGTGCTGACTATGACCATCTTACAAAACTGCTTGAATAGCAGCACGCTCATGGACATGTGCTGATTATGACCATCTTACAAAACTGCTTGAATAGTGGCACGCTCGAGGACATGTGCTGACTATGACATCTTACAAAACTGCTTGAATAGCAGCATGCTCGAGGACATGCGCTGACTATGCCCATCTTACAAAAGTGCTTGAATAGAGGCACGCTCGAGGACATGCGCTGACTATGCCCATCTTCCAAGACTGCTTGAATAGCGCACTCTCGAGGACATGCACCAACTATGGCCATCTTACAAAACTGCTTAAATAGCGGCACACTCGAGGACATGCGCTGACTTTGCCCATCTTAAAAAACTGCTTGACTAGCAGCATGCTGGAGGACATGCTCTGATTATGACCATCTTACAAAACAGCTTGATAGGCGGCACGCTCGAGGACATGTGCTGACTTTGACCATCTTACAAAACTGCTTTTATAGAGGCACGCTTGATGACATTTGCTGACTATGACCATCTTACAAAACTGCTTGAATAGCAGCACACTCGAGGACATGTACTGACTACTACCATCATACATTTGCTGACTATGACCATCTTACAAAATTGGTTGAATAGCGGCACGCTCGAGGACATGTGCTGACTATAACCATCTTATACAACTGCTTGAATAGTGGCACGCTCGAGGACATGTGCTGACTATGAACATCTTACAAAACTGTTTGAATAGCGGCACACTCAAGGACATGTGCTGACTATGACCATCTTACATGTGCTGACTATGACATCTTACAATTGCTGACTATGACCATCTTACACAACTGCTTGAATAGCGGCATGCTCGAGGGCATATGGTGACTATGACCATCTTACAAAACTGCTTTTATAGAGGCAAGCTCGACGACAGGTGCTGACTATGACCATCTTACAAAACTACTTGAATAGAGGCACGCTCGAGGACATGTGCTGACTATGACCATCTTCCGAAACTGCTTGAATAGCGGCACACCCAAGGACATGTGCTGACTTTGACCATCTTACATGTGCTGACTATGACCATCTTACAAAACTGCTTGAATTGCCGCCCGCTCGAGGACATGTGCTGACTATGAACATCTTACAAAACAGCTTGAATAGCGGCACGCTCAAGGATATGTGCTGACTATGACCATCTTACAAAACTGCTTGAATAGCGACACACTCAAGGACATGTGCTGACTATGAACATCTTACATGTGCTGACTAGGACCATCTTACAAAACTGCTTGAATAGCGGCATGCTCGAGGACATGCGGTGACTATGCCCATCTTACAAAACTGCGTGAATAGCGGCAAGCTCGAGGACATGTGCTGACTATGCTCATCTTACTAAGCTGCTTGAATAGCGGCATGCTCAAGTACATGCTCTGACTATGCCCATCGTACAAAACTGCTTGACTAGCGGCACGCTCGAGGACATGTTCTGACTATGCCCATCTTACAAAACTGCTTGAATAGAGGTACGCTCGAGGACATGTGCTGACGATACCCATCTTACAAAACTGCTTGAATAGCGGCACACTCGAGGACATGTGCTGACTATGCCCATCTTACAAAACTGCTTGAATAGAGGCACGCTCGAGGACATGTGCTGACTATGACCATCTTACAAAACTGCTTGAATAGAGGCATGCTCGAGGACATGTGCTAACTATGCCCATCTTACAAAACTGATTGAATAGCGGCACACTCAAGGACATATTGTGACTATGACCATCTTACATGTGCTGACTATGACCATCTTACAAAAGTGCTTGAAAAGTGGCACGCTCAAGGACATCTGCTGACTATGACCATCTTACAAAAGTGGTTGAATAACGGTACGCTCGATGACATGTGCTGACTATGACCATCTTACAAAACTGCTTTTATAGAGGCACACTCGATGACATGTGCTGACTATGACCATCTTACACAACTGCTTGAATAGCGGCACGCTCGAGGACATGTGCTGACTATGACCATTTTACATGTGCTGACTATGAGACTCTTACAAAACTGCTTGAATAGTGGCACGCTCGAGGACATGTGCTGACAATGACCATCTTGCAAAACTGCTTCAATAGCGGTACGCTTGAGGACATGTGCTGAGAATGACCTTGTTACATGTGCTGACTATGACCATCTTACAAAAGTGCTTGAATTGCTGCAAACTCGAGGACATGTGCTGACTATGACCATTTTATGTGTGCTGACTATGACCATCTTACCAAACTTCTTGAATAGTGGAACGCTCGAGGACATGTGCTGACAATGACCATCTTGCAAAACTGCTTCAATAGCGGCACACTCGAGGACATGTGCTGAATATGACCATCTTTCAAAACTGCTTAAATAGCGGCACGCTCGAGGACATGTGCTCACTATGACCATCTTACAAAACTGCTTGAATAGCGGCACACTCGAGGAGACGTGCTGACTATGACCATCTTATATGTGCTGACTAAGACCATCTTACAAAACTGCTTGAATAGCGGCGTGCTCGAGGACATGCGCTGACTATGCCCATCTTACAAAAGTGCTTGAATAGAGGCACGCTCGAGGACATGCGCTGACTATGCCCATCTTCCAAGACTGCTTGAATATCGCACTCTCGAGGACATGCACCTACTATGCCCATCTTACAAAACTGCTTAAATAGCGGCACACTCGAGGATATGCGCTGACTTTGCCCATCTTAAAAAACTGCTTGACTAGCAGCATGCTGGAGGACATGCTCTGACTATGACCATCTTACAAAACAGCTTGATAGGCGGCACGCTCGAGGACATGTGCTGACTTTGACCATCTTACAAAACTGCTTTTATAGAGGCACGCTCGATGACATTTGCTGACTATGACCATCTTACAAAACTGCTTGAATAGCAGCACACTCGAGGACATGTACTGACTACTACCATCGTACATTTGCTGACTATGACCATCTTACAAAATTGGTTGAATAGCGGCACGCTCGAGGACATGTGCTGACTATAACCATCTTATACAACTGCTTGAATAGTGGCACGCTCGAGGACATGTGCTGACTATGACCATCTTACATGTGCTGACTATGATATCTTACAAAACTGCTTGAAAAGTGGCACGCTCGAGGACATGTGCTGACAATGACCATCTTGGAAAACTGCTTCAATAGCGGCACGCTCGAAGACATGTGCTGACTATGACCATCTTACATGTGCTGACTATGACCATCTTACAAAACTGCTTGAATTGTGGGAAGGTCGAGGACATGCGCTGACTATGACCATCTCACAAAATTGCTTGAATACTGGCACGCTTAAGGACATGTGCTGACTATGACCATCGTACAAAACTGCTTTTATAGAGGCACGCTCGATGACATGTGCTGACTAGGACCATCTTACTGAACTGCTTGAATAGTGGCACACTCGAGGACGTGTGCTGAATATGACCATCTTTGAAAACTGCTTGAATAGCGGCACGCTCGAGGACATGTGCTCACTATGACCATCTTACAAAACTGCTTGAATAGCGGCACGCTCAGGGACATGTGCTGACTATGCCCATCTTACAAAACTGCTTGAATAGCGCATGCTGGAGGACATACGCCGACTATGCCTATCTTACAAAACTGCTTGAATAGCAGCACGCTCGAGGACATGCGCTGACTATGCCCATCTTACAAAACTGCTTGACTAGCGGCACGCTCGAGGACATGTTCTGACTATGCCCATCTTACAAAACTGCTTGAATAGAGGCATGATTGAGGACATGTGCTGAGTGTGCCCATCTTACAAAACTGCTTGAAAAGAGGAATGATCGAGGACATGTGCTGACTATGACCATCTTACAAAACTGCTTGAATAGCGTCAGGCTCAAGGACATGTGCTGACTATGCCCATCTTACATAACTGCTTGAATAGCGGCACACTCAAGGACATGTGCTAACTATGACCATCTTACATGTGCTGACTATGACCATCTTACACAACTGCTTGAATAGCGGCACGCTCGAGGACATGTGCTGACTATGAGCATCTTACAAAACTGCTTTTATAGAGGCACCCTTGAGGACAAGTGCTGACTCTGACCATTTTACAAAACTGCTTGAATAGTGGCACTCTCGAGGACATGTGCTGACTATGACCATCTTACATGTGCTGACTATGACCATCTTACAAAACTACTTGAATAGCAGCACGCTCATGGACATGTGCTGATTATGACCATCTTACAAAACTGCTTGAATAGTGGCACGCTCGAGGACATGTGCTGACTATGACATCTTACAAAACCGCTCGAATAGAGGTACGCTCGAGGACATGTGCTGACTATGCCCATCTTACAAAACTGCTTGAATAGCGGCACACTCAAGGACATGTGCTGACAATGACCATCTTACACGTGCTGACTATGACCATCTTACACAACTGCTTGAACAGCGGCACGCTCTAGGACATGTACTGACTATGACCATCTTACAAAACTGCTTGAATAGCGGCACACTCGAGGAGACGTGCTGACTATGACCATCTTATATGTGCTGACTAAGACCATCTTACAAAACTGCTTGAATAGCGGCATGCTCGAGGACATGCGCTGACTATGCCCATCTTACAAAAGTGCTTGAATAGAGGCACGCTCGAGGACATGCGCTGAGTATGCCCATCTTCCAAGACTGCTTGAATAGCGCACTCTCGAGGACATGCACCAACTAGGGCCATCACTCAAAACTGCTTAAATAGCGGCACACTCGAGGACATGCGCTGACTTTGCCCATCTTAAAAAACTGCTTGACTAGCAGCATGCTGGAGGACATGCTCTGACTATGACCATCTTACAAAACAGCTTGATAGGCGGCATGCTCGAGGACATGTGCTGACTTTGACCATCTTACAAAACTGCTTTTATAGAGGCACGCTTGATGACATTTGCTGACTATGACCATCTTACAAAACTGCTTGAATAGCAGCACACTCGAGGACATGTACTGACTACTTCCATCGTACATTTGCTGACTATGACCATCTTACAAAATTGGTTGAATAGCGGCACGCTCGAGGACATGTGCTGACTATAACCATCTCATACAACTGCTTGAATAGTGGCACGCTCGAGGACACGTGCTGACTATGAACATCTTACAAAACTGTTTGAATAGCGGCACACTCAAGGATATGTGCTGACTATGACCATCTTACATGTGCTGACTATGACATCTTACAATTGCTGACTATGACCATCTTACACAACTGCTTGAATAGCGGCATGCTCGAGGACATATGGTGACTATGACCATCTTACAAAACTGCTTTTATAGAGGCAAGCTCGACGACAGGTGCTGACTATGACCATCTTACAAAACTACTTGAATAGAGGCACGCTCGAGGACATGTGCTGACTATGACCATCTTCCGAAACTGCTTGAATAGCGGCACACCCAAGGACATGTGCTGACTTTGACCATCTTACATGTGCTGACTATGACCATCTTACAAAACTGCTTGAATTGCGGCACGCTCGAGGACATGTGCTGACTATGAACATCTTACAAAACAGCTTGAATAGCGGCACGCTCAAGGATATGTGCTGACTATGACCATCTTACAAAACTGCTTGAATAGCGACACACTCAAGGACATGTGCTGACTATGAACATCTTACATGTGCTGACTAGGACCATCTTACAAAACTGCTTGAATAGCGGCATGCTCGAGGACATGCGGTGACTATGCCCATCTTACAAAACTGCGTGAATAGCGGCAAGCTTGAGGACATGTGCTGACTATGCTCATCTTACTAAGCTGCTTGAATAGCGGCACGCTCGAGGACATGTGCTGACTATGACCATCTTACAAAACTGCTTGAATAGAGGCATGCTCGAGGACATGTGCTGACTATGCCCATCTTACAAAACTGATTGAATAGCGGCACACTCAAGGACATATGGTGACTATGACCATCTTACATGTGCTGACTATGACCATCTTACAAAAGTGCTTGAAAAGCGGCACGCTCAAGGACATCTGCTGACTATGACCATCTTACAAAAGTGCTTGAATAACGGTACGCTCGAGGACATGTGCTGACTATGACCATCATACAAAACAGCTTTTATAGAGGCACATTCGATGACCTGTGCTGACTATGACCATCTTACACAACTGCTTGAATAGCGGCACGCTCGAGGACATGTGCTGACTGTGACCATTTTACATGTGCTGACTATGACCATCTTACAAAACTGCTTGAATAGTGGCACGCTCGAGGACATGTGCTGACAATGACCATCTTGCAAAACTACTTCAATAGCGGTACGCTCGAGGACATGTGCTGAGAATGACCATCTAACATGTGCTGACTATGACCATCTTACAAAACTGCTTGAATTGCGGCAAACTCGAGGACATGTGCTGACTATGACCATTTTACGTGTGCTGACTATGACCATCTTACCAAACTTCTTGAATAGTGGCACGCTCGAGGACATGTGCTGACAATGACCATCTTGCAAAACTGCTTCAATAGCGGCACACTCGAGGACATGTGCTGAATATGACCATCTTTCAAAACTGCTTAAATAGCGGCACGCTCGAGGACATGTGCTCACTATGACCATCGTACAAAACTGCTTGAATAGCGAAACACTCGAGGAGACGTGCTGACTATGACCATCTTTTATGTGCTGACTAAGACCATCTTACAAAACTGCTTGAATAGCGGCGTGCTCGAGGATATGCGCTGACTATGCCCATCTTACAAAAGTGCTTGAATAGAGGCACGCTAGAGGACATGCGCTGACTATGCCCATCTTCCAAGACTGCTTGAATAGCGCACTCTCGAGGACATGCACCAACTATGCCCATCTTACAAAACTGCTTAAATAGCGGCACACTCGAGGACATGCGCTGACTTTGCCCATCTTAAAAAACTGCTTGACTAGCAGCATGCTGGAGGACATGCTCTGACTATGACCATCTTACAAAACAGCTTGATAGGCGGCACGCTCGAGGACATGTGCTGACTTTGACCATCTTACAAAACTGCTTTTATAGAGGCACACTCGATGACATTTGCTGACTATGACCATCTTACAAAACTGCTTGAATAGCAGCACACTCGAGGACATGTACTGACTACTACCATCGTACATTTGCTGACTATGACCATCTTACAAAATTGGTTGAATAGCGGCACGCTCGAGGACATGTGCTGACTATAACCATCTTATACAACTGCTTGAATAGTGGCACGCTCGAGGACATGTGCTGACTATGAACATCTTACAAAACTGTTTGAATAGCGGCACACTCAAGGACATGTGCTGACTATGACCATCTTACATGTGCTGACTATGACATCTTACAATTGCTGATTATGACCATCTTACACAACTGCTTGAATAGCGGCATGCTCGAGGACATATGGTGACTATGAACATCTTACAAAACTGCTTTTATAGAGGCAAGCTCAACGACAGGTGCTGACTATGACCATCTTACAAAACTACTTGAATAGAGGCACGCTCGAGGACATGTGCTGACTATGACCATCTTCCGAAACTGCTTGAATAGCGGCACACCCAAGGACATGTGCTGACTTTGACCCTCTTACATGTGCTGACTATGACCATCTTACAAAACTGCTTGAATAGAGGCACGCTCGAGGACATGTGCTGACTATGACCATCTTCCGAAACTGCTTGAATAGCGGCACACCCAAGGACATGTGCTGACTTTGACCATCTTACATGTGCTGACTAGGACCATCTTACAAAACTGCTTGAATAGTGGCATGCTCGAGGACATGCTGTGACTATGCCCATCTTACAAAACTGCGTGAATAGCGGCAAGCTCGAGGACATGTACTGACTATGCTCATCTTACTAAGCTGCTTGAATAGCGGCATGCTCAAGTACATGCTCTGACTATGCCCATCGTACAAAACTGCTTGACTAGCGGCACGCTCGAGGACATGTTCTGACTATGCCCATCTTACAAAACTGCTTGAATAGAGGTACGCTCGAGGACATGTGCTGACGATACCCATCTTACAAAACTGCTTGAATAGCGGCACGCTCGAGGACATGTGCTGACTATGCCCATCTTACAAAACTGCTTGAATAGAGGCACGCTCGAGGACATGTGCTGACTATGACCATCTTACAAAACTGCTTGAATAGAGGCATGCTCGAGGACATGTGCTGACTATGCCCATGTTACAAAACTGATTGAATAGCGGCACACTCAAGGACATATGGTGACTATGACCATCTTACATGTGCTGACTATGACCATCTTACAAAAGTGCTTGAAAAGCGGCACGCTCAAGGACATCTGCTGACTATGACCATCTTACAAAAGTGCTTGAATAACGGTACGCTCGAGGACATGTGCTGACTATGACCATCTTACAAAAGTGCTTGAATAACGGTACGCTCGAGGACATGCGCTGACTATGCCCATCTTACAAAACTGCTTGACTAGCGGCACGCTCGAGGACATGTTCTGACTATGCCCATCTTACAAAACTGCTTGAATAGAGGCATGATTGAGGACATGTGCTGAGTGTGCCCATCTTACAAAACTGCTTGAAAAGAGGAATGCTCGAGGACATGTGCTGACTATGACAATCTTACAAAACTGCTTGAATAGCGTCAGGCTCAAGGACATGTGCTGACTATGCCCATCTTACATGTGCTGACTATGACCATCTTACACAACTGCTTGAAAAGCGGCACGCTCGAGGACATGTGTTGACTATGACCATCTTACAAAACTGCTTGAATAGCGGCATGCTCGAGGACATGTGCTGACTATGAGCATCTTACAAAACTGCTTGAATAGCGTCAGGCTCAAGGACATGTGCTGACTATGACCATCTTACATGTGCTGACTATGACCATCTTACACAACTGCTTGAATAGCGGCACGCTTGAGGACATGTGCTGACTATGACCATCTTACAAAACTGCTTGAATAGCGGCATGCTCGTAGACATGTGCTGACTATGAGCATCTTACAAAACTGCTTTTATAGAGGCACCCTTGAGGACAAGTGCTGACTCTGACCATTTTACAAAACTGCTTGAATAGTGGCACTCTCGAGGACATGTGCTGACTATGACCATCTTACATGTGCTGACTATGACCATCTTACAAAACTGCTTGAATAGCAGCACGCTCATGGACATGTGCTGATTATGACCATCTTACAAAACTGCTTGAATAGTGGCACGCTCGAGGACATGTGCTGACTATGACATCTTACAAAACCGCTCGAATAGAGGTACGCTCGAGGACATGTGCTGACTATGCCTATCTTACAAAACTGCTTGAATAGCGGCACACTCAAGCACATGTGCTGACAATGACCATCTTACATGTGCTGACTATGACCAGCTTACACAACTGCTTGAACAGCGGCACGCTCGAGGAGACGTGCTGACTATGACCATCTTATATGTGCTGACTAAGACCAGCTTACAAAACTGCTTGAATAGCAGCATGCTCGAGGACATGCGCTGACTATGCCCATCTTACAAAAGTGCTTGAATAGAGGCACGCTCGAGGACATGCGCTGACTATGCCCATCTTCCAAGACTGCTTGAATAGCGCACTCTCGAGGACATGCACCAACTATGGCCATCTTACAAAACTGCTTAAATAGCGGCACACTCGAGGACATGCGCTGACTTTGCCCATCTTAAAAAACTGCTTGACTAGCAGCATGCTGGAGGACATGCTCTGATTATGACCATCTTACAAAACAGCTTGATAGGCGGCACGCTCGAGGACATGTGCTGACTTTGACCATCTTATAAAACTGCTTTTATAGAGGCACGCTTGATGACATTTGCTGACTATGATCATCTTACAAAACTGCTTGAATAGCAGCACACTCGAGGACATGTACTGACTACTACCATCATACATTTGCTGACTATGACCATCTTATAAAATTGGTTGAATAGCGGCACGCTCGAGGACATGTGCTGACTATAACCATCTTATACAACTGCTTGAATAGTGGCACGCTCGAGGACATGTGCTGAATATGAACATCTTACAAAACTGTTTGAATAGCGGCACACTCAAGGACATGTGCTGACTATGACCATCTTACATGTGCTGACTATGACATCTTACAATTGCTGACTATGACCATCTTACACAACTGCTTGAATAGCGGCATGCTCGAGGGCATATGGTGACTATGACCATCTTACAAAACTGCTTTTATAGAGGCAAGCTCGACGACAGGTGCTGACTATGACCATCTTACAAAACTACTTGAATAGAGGCACGCTCGAGGACATGTGCTGACTATGACCATCTTCCGAAACTGCTTGAATAGCGGCACACCCAAGGACATGTGCTGACTTTGACCATCTTACATGTGCTGACTATGACCATCTTACAAAACTGCTTGAATTGCCGCACGCTCGAGGACATGTGCTGACTATGAACATCTTACAAAACAGCTTGAATAGCGGCACGCTCAAGGATATGTGCTGACTATGACCATCTTACAAAACTGCTTGAATAGCGACACACTCAAGGACATGTGCTGACTATGAACATCTTACATGTGCTGACTAGGACCATCTTACAAAACTGCTTGAATAGCGGCATGCTCGAGGACATGCGGTGACTATGCCCATCTTACAAAACTGCGTGAATAGCGGCAAGCTCGAGGACATGTGCTGACTATGCTCATCTTACTAAGCTGCTTGAATAGCGGCATGCTCAAGTACATGCTCTGACTATGCCCATCGTACAAAACTGCTTGACTAGCGGCACGCTCGAGGACATGTTCTGACTATGCCCATCTTACAAAACTGCTTGAATAGAGGTACGCTCGAGGACATGTGCTGACGATACCCATCTTACAAAACTGCTTGAATAGCGGCACACTCGAGGACATGTGCTGACTATGCCCATCTTACAAAACTGCTTGAATAGAGGCACGCTCGAGGACATGTGCTGACTATGACCATCTTACAAAACTGCTTGAATAGAGGCATGCTCGAGGACATGTGCTGACTATGCCCATCTTACAAAACTGATTGAATAGCGGCACACTCAAGGACATATTGTGACTATGACCATCTTACATGTGCTGACTATGACCATCTTACAAAAGTGCTTGAAAAGTGGCACGCTCAAGGACATCTGCTGACTATGACCATCTTACAAAAGTGCTTGAATACCGGTACGCTCGATGACATGTGCTGACTATGACCATCTTACAAAACTGCTTTTATAGAGGCACACTCGATGACATGTGCTGACTATGACCATCTTACACAACTGCTTGAATAGCGGCACGCTCGAGGACATGTGCTGACTATGACCATTTTACATGTGCTGACTATGAGACTCTTACAAAACTGCTTGAATAGTGGCACGCTCGAGGACATGTGCTGACAATGACCATCTTGCAAAACTGCTTCAATAGCGGTACGCTCGAGGACATGTGCTGAGAATGACCTTGTTACATGTGCTGACTATGACCATCTTACAAAAGTGCTTGAATTGCTGCAAACTCGAGGACATGTGCTGACTATGACCATTTTATGTGTGCTGACTATGACCATCTTACCAAACTTCTTGAATAGTGGAACGCTCGAGGACATGTGCTGACAATGACCATCTTGCAAAACTGCTTCAATAGCGGCACACTCGAGGACATGTGCTGAATATGACCATCTTTCAAAACTGCTTAAATAGCGGCACGCTCGAGGACATGTGCTCACTATGACCATCTTACAAAACTGCTTGAATAGCGGCACACTCGAGGAGACGTGCTGACTATGACCATCTTATATGTGCTGACTAAGACCATCTTACAAAACTGCTTGAATAGCGGCGTGCTCGAGGACATGCGCTGACTATGCCCATCTTACAAAAGTGCTTGAATAGAGGCACGCTCGAGGACATGCGCTGACTATGCCCATCTTCCAAGACTGCTTGAATATCGCACTCTCGAGGACATGCACCTACTATGCCCATCTTACAAAACTGCTTAAATAGCGGCACACTCGAGGATATGCGCTGACTTTGCCCATCTTAAAAAACTGCTTGACTAGCAGCATGCTGGAGGACATGCTCTGACTATGACCATCTTACAAAACAGCTTGATAGGCGGCACGCTCGAGGACATGTGCTGACTTTGACCATCTTACAAAACTGCTTTTATAGAGGCACGCTCGATGACATTTGCTGACTATGACCATCTTACAAAACTGCTTGAATAGCAGCACACTCGAGGACATGTACTGACTACTACCATCGTACATTTGCTGACTATGATCATCTTACAAAATTGGTTGAATAGCGGCACGCTCGAGGACATGTGCTGACTATAACCATCTTACAAAACTGCTTTTATAGAGGCAAGCTCAACGACAGGTGCTGACTATGACCATCTTACAAAACTACTTGAATAGAGGCACGCTCGAGGACATGTGCTGACTGTGACCATCTTCCGAAACTGCTTGAATAGCGGCACACCCAAGGAAATGTGCTGACTTTGACCATCTTACATGTGCTGACTATGACCATCTTACAAAACTGCTTGAATTGCGGCACGCTCGAAGACATGTGCTGACTAAGAACATCTTACAAAACAGCTTGAATAGCGGCACGCTCAAGGATATGTGCTGACTATGACCATCTTACAAAACTGCTTGAATAGCGACACACTCAAGGACATGTGCTGACTATGAACATCTTACATGTGCTGACTAGGACTATCTTACAAAACTGCTTGAATAGCGGCATGCTCGAGGACATGCGGTGACTATGCCCATCTTACAAAACTGCGTGAATAGCGGCAAGCTCGAGGACATGTACTGACTATGCTCATCTTACTAAGCTGCTTGAATAGCGGCATGCTCAAGTACATGCTCTGACTATGCCCATCGTACAAAACTGCTTGACTAGCGGCACGCTCGAGGACATGTTCTGACTATGCCCATCTTACAAAACTGCTTGAATAGAGGTACGCTCGAGGACATGTGCTGACGATACCCATCTTACAAAACTGCTTGAATAGCGGCACGCTCGAGGACATGTGCTGACTATGCCCATCTTACAAAACAGCTTGAATAGAGGCACGCTCGAGGACATGTGCTGACTATGACCATCTTACAAAACTGCTTGAATAGAGGCATGCTCGAGGACATGTGCTGACTATGCCCATCTTACAAAACTGATTGAATAGCGGCACACTCAAGGACAGATGGTGACTATGACCATCTTACATGTGCTGACTATGACCATCTTACAAAAGTGCTTGAAAAGCGGCACGCTCAAGGACATCTGCTGACTATGACCATCTTACAAAAGTGCTTGAATAACGGTACGCTCGAGGACATGTGCTGACTATGACCATCTTACAAAAGTGCTTGAATAACGGTACGCTCGAGGACATGCGCTGACTATGCCCATCTTACAAAACTGCTTGACTAGCGGCACGCTCGAGGACATGTTCTGACTATGCCCATCTTACAAAACTGCTTGAATAGAGGCATGATTGAGGACATGTGCTGAGTGTGCCCATCTTACAAAACTGCTTGAAAAGAGGAATGCTCGAGGACATGTGCTGACTATGACCATCTTCCGAAACTGCTTTTATAGCGGCACACCCACGGACATGTGCTGACTTTGACCATCTTACATGTGCTGACTATGACATCTTACAAAACTGCTTGAATAGCGGCATGCTCGAGGACATGTGCTGACTATGAGCATCTTACAAAACTGCTTGAATAGCGTCAGGCTCAAGGACATGTGCTGACTATGACCATCTTACATGTGCTGACTATGACCATCTTACACAACTGCTTGAATAGCGGCACGCTCGAGGACATGTGCTGACTATGACCATCTTACAAAACTGCTTGAATAGCGGCATGCTCGAGGACATGTGCTGACTATGAGCATCTTACAAAACTGCTTTTATAGAGGCACCCTTGAGGACAAGTGCTGACTCTGACCATTTTACAAAACTGCGTGAATAGTGGCACTCTCGAGGACATGTGCTGACTATGACCATCTTACATATGCTGACTATGACCATCTTACAAAACTGCTTGAATAGCAGCACGCTCATGGACATGTGCTGATTATGACCATCTTACAAAACTGCTTGTATAGTGGCACGCTCGAGGACATGTGCTGACTATGACATCTTACAAAACCGCTCGAATAGAGGTACGCTCGAAGACATGTGCTGACTATGCCCATCTTACATAACTGCTTGAATAGCGGCACACTCAAGGACATGTGCTGACAATGACCATCTTACATGTGCTGACTATGACCATCTTACACAACTGCTTGAACAGCGGCACGCTCGAAGAGATGTGCTGACTATGACCATCTTATATGTGCTGACTAAGACCATCTTACAAAACTGCTTGAATAGCGGCATGCTCGAGGACATGCGCTGACTATGCCCATCTTACAAAAGTGCTTGAATAGAGACACGCTCGAGGACATGCGCTGACTATGCCCATCTTCCAAGACTGCTTGAATAGCGCACACTCGAGGACATGCGCTGACTTTGCCCATCTTAAAAAACTGCTTGACTAGCAGCATGCTGGAGGACATGCTCTGACTATGACCATCTTACAAAACAGCTTGATAGGCGGCACGCTCGAGGACATGTGCTGACTTTGACCATCTTACAAAACTGCTTTTATAGAGGCACGCTTGATGACATTTGCTGACTATGACCATCTTACAAAACTGCTTGAATAGCAGCACACTCGAGGACATGTACTGACTACTACCATCGTACATTTGCTGACTATGACCATCTTACAAAATTGGTTGAATAGCGGCACGCTCGAGGACATGTGCTGACTATAACCATCTTATACAACTGCTTGAATAGTGGCACGCTCGAGGACATGTGCTGACTATGACCATCTTACAAAACTACTTGAATAGAGGCACGCTTGAGGACATGTGCTGACTATGACCATCTTCCGAAACTGCTTTTATAGCGGCACACCCACGGACATGTGCTGACTTTGACCATCTTACATGTGCTGACTATGACCATCTTACAAAACTGCTTGAATTGCGGCACGCTCGAGGACATGTGCTGACTATGAACATCTTACAAAACAGCTTGAATAGCGGCACGCTCAAGCATATGTGCTGACTATGACCATCTTAAAAAACTGCTTGAATAGCGACACACTCAAGGACATGTGCTGACTATGAACATCTTACATGTGCTGACTAGGACCATCTTACAAAACTGCTTGAATAGCGGCATGCTCGAGGACATGCGGTGACTATGCCCATCTTACAAAACTGCGTGAATAGCGGCAAGCTCGAGGACATGTGCTGACTATGCTCATCTTACTAAGCTGCTTGAATAGCGGCATGCTCAAGTACATGCTCTGACTATACCCATCGTACAAAACTGCTTGACTAGCGGCACGCTCGAGGACATGTTCTGACTATGCCCATCTTACAAAACTGCTTGAATAGAGGTACGCTCGAGGACATGTGCTGACGATACCCATCTTACAAAACTGCTTGAATAGCGGCACGCTCGAGGACATGTGCTGACTATGCCCATCTTACAAAACTGCTTGAATAGAGGCACGCTCGAGGACATGTGCTGACTATGACCATCTTACAAAACTGCTTGATTAGAGGCATGCTCGAGGACATGTGCTGACTATGCCCATCTTACAAAACTGATTGAATAGCGGCACACTCAAGGACATATGGTGACTATGACCATCTTACATGTGCTGACTATGACCATCTTACAAAAGTGCTTGAAAAGCGGCACGCTCAAGGACATCTGCTGACTATGACCATCTTACAAAAGTGCTTGAATAACGGTACGCTCGAGGACATGTGCTGACGATGACCATCTTACAAAACTGCTTTTATAGAGGCACACTCGATGACATGTGCTGACTATGACCATCTTACAAAACTGCTTCAATAGCGGCACACTCGAGGACATGTGCTGAATATGACCATCTTTCAAAACTGCTTAAATAGCGGCACGCTCGAGGACATGTGCTCACTATGACCATCTTACAAAACTGCTTGAATAGCGGCACACTCGAGGAGACGTGCTGACTATGACCATCTTATATGTGCTGACTAAGACCATCTTACAAAACTATTTAAATAGCGGCGTGCTCGAGGACATGCGCTGACTATGCCCATCTTACAAATGTGTTTGAATAGAGGCACGCTCGAGGACATGCGCTGACTATGCCCATCTTCCAAGACTGCTTGAATAGCACACTCTCGAGGACATGCACCAACTATGCCCATCTTACAAAACTGCTTAAATAGCGGCACACTCGAGGACATGCGCTGACTTTGCCCATCTTAAAAAACTGCTTGACTAGCAGCATGCTGGAGGATATGCTCTGACTATGACCATCTTACAAAACAGCTTGATAGGCGGCACGCTCGAGGACATGTGCTGACTTTGACCATCTTACAAAACTGCTTGAATAGCAGCACACTCGAGGACATGTACTGACTACTACCATCGTACATTTGCTGACTATGACCATCTTACAAAATTGGTTGAATAGCGGCACGCTCGAGGACATGTGCTGACTATAACCATCTTATAAAACTGCTTGAATAGTGGCACGATCGAGGACATGTGCTGACTATGAACATCTTACAAAACTGCTTGAATAGCGGCACACTCAAGGACATGTGCTGACTATGACCATCTTACATGTGCTGACTATGACATCTTACAATTGCTGACTATGACCATCTTATACAACTGCTTGAATAGCGGCATGCTCGAGGACATATGGTGACTATGACCATCTTACAAAACTGATTTTATAGAGGCACGCTCGACGACAGGTGCTGACTATGACCATCTTACAAAACTACTTGAATAGAGGCACCCTCGAGGACATGTGCTGACTATGACCATCTTACGAAACTGCTTGAATAGCGGCACACCCAAGGACATGTGCTGACTTTGACCATCTTACATGTGCTGACTATGACCCTCTTACAAAACTGCTTGAATAGCGGCACGCTCGAGGACATGTGCTGACTATGAACATCTTACAAAACAGCTTGAATAGCGGCACGCTCAAGGATATGTGCTGACTATGACCATCTTACAAAACTGCTTGAATAGCGACACACTCAACGACATGTGCTGACTATGAACATCTTACATGTGCTGACTAGGACCATCTTACAAAACTACTTGAATAGCGGCATGCTCGAGGACATGCGGTGACTGTGCCCATCTTACAAAACTGTGTGAATAGCGGCAAGCTCGAGGACATGTGCTGACTATGCTCATCTTACTAAGCTGCTTGAATAGCGGCATGCTCAAGTACATGCTCTGACTATGCCCATCGTACAAAACTGCTTGACTAGCGGCACGCTCGAGGACATGTTCTGACTATTCCCATCTTACAAAACTGCTTGAATTCAGGCATGCTTGAGCACATGTGCTGACTATGCCCATCTTAACAAACTGCTTGAAACTTGAGGTACGCTCGAGGACATGTGCTGACGATACCCATCTTACAAAACTGCTTGAATAGCGGCACGCTCGAGGACATGTGCTGACTATTCCCATCTTACAAAACTGCTTGAATAGAGGCACGCTCGAGGACATGTGCTGACCATGACCATCTTACAAAACTGCTTGAATAGAGGCATACTCGAGGACATTTGCTGACTATGCCCATCTTACAAAACTGATTGAATAGCGCCACACTCAAGGACATGTGGTGACTATGACCATCTTACATGTGCTGACTATGACCATCTTACAAAACTGCTTGAAAAGCAGCACGCTCAAGGACATCTGCTGACTATGACCATCTTACAAAACTGCTTGATTAACGGAATGCTCGAGGACATGTGCTTACTATGACCATCTTACAAAACTGCTTTTATAGAGGCACACTCGATGACATGTGCTGACTATGACCATCTTACAAAACTGCTTGAATAGCGGCACGCTCGAGGACATGTGCTGACTATGACCATTTTACGTGTGCTGACTATGACCATCTTATCAAACTTCTTGAATAGTGGCACGCTCGAGGACATGTGCTGACAATGACCATCTTGCAAAACTTCTTCAATAGCGGCACACTCGAGGACATGCGCCAACTATGCCCATCTTACAAAACTGTTGAATAGCGGCACACTCAAGTACATGTGCTGACTATGACAATCTTACATGTGCTGACTATGACCATCTTACATGTGCTGACTATGGCCATCTTACACTTGCTGACTATGACCATCTTACACAACTGCTTGAATAGTGGCATGCTCGAGGACATATGGTGACTATGACCATCTTACAAAACTGCTTTTATAGAGGAACGCTCGACGACAGGTGCTGACTATGACCATCTTACAAAACTGCTTGAATAGAGGCACGCTCGAGGACATCTGCTGACTATGACCATCTTACGAAACTGCTTGAATAGCGGCACACCCAAGGACATGTGCTGACTATGACCATCTTACATGTGCTGACTATGACCATCTTACAAAACTGCTTGAATAGCGGCACGCTCGAGGACATGTGCTGACTATGAACATCTTACAAAACAGCTTGAATAGCGGCACGCTCAAGGACATGTGCTGAATATGACCATCTTAGAAAACTGCTTGAATAGCGACACACTCAAGGACATGTGCTGACTATGAACATCTTACAGGTGCTGACTAGGACCATCTTACAAAACTGCGTGAATAGCGGCAAGCTCGAGGACATGTGCTGACTATCCTCATTTTGCTAAACTGCTTGAATAGCGGCACGCTCAGGTACATGCTCTAACTATTCCCATCGTACAGAACTGCTTGACTAGCGGCTCGCTAGAGGACATGTTCTGACTATGCCCATCTTACAAACCAGCTTAAATAGAGGCACGCTCGAGGACATGTGCTGACTATGCCCATCTTACAAAACTGCTTGAATAGAGGCACGCTTGAGGACATGTGATGACTATGCCCATCTTACAAAACTGCTTGAATAGAGGCACGCTCGAGGACATGTGCTGACTATGACCATCTTACAAAACTGCTTGAATAGAGGCATACTCGAGGACATTTGCTGACTGTGCCCATCTTACAAAACAGATTGAATAGCGGCACACTCAAGGGCATGTGGTGACTATGATCATCTCACAAGTGCTGACTATAACCGTCTTAGAAAACTGATTAAATAACGGCACGCTCGAGGACATGTGCTGACTATGACCATCTTACAAAACTGCTTTTATAGAGGCACGCTCGATGACATGTGCTGACAATGACCATCTTACAAAACTGCTTGAATAGCGGCACGCTCGAGGACATGTGCTGACTATGACCATTTTACGTGTGCTGACTATGACCATCTTATCAAACTTCTTGAATAGTGGCACGCTCGAGGAAATGTGCTGACAATGACCATCTTGCAAAACTGCTTCAATAGCGGCACACTCGAGGACATGTGCTGAATATGACCATCTTTCAAAACTGCCTAAATAGCGGCACGCTCGAGGACATGTGCTCACTATGACCATCTTACAAAACTGCTTGAATAGAGGCACGCTCGAGGACATGTTCTGACTATGCCCATCTTAAACAACTGCTGGAATAGCGGCATGCTCGAGGACATGGGCTGACTTTGCCTATCTTACAAAACTGCGTGAATAGCGGCACGCTCGAGCACATGTGCTGACCATGCCCATCTTACAAAACTGCTTGAATAGAGGCACGCTTGAGGACATGTGCTGACTATGCCCATCTTACAAAACTGCTTGAATAGAGGCAGGCTTGAGGACATGTGCTGACTATGCCCATCTTACAAAACTGCTTGAATAGAGGCACGCTTGAGGACATGTGCTGACTATGCCCATCTTACAAAACTGCTTGAATAGCGGCACTCTCGAGGACATGTGCTGACTATGCCCATCTTACAAAACTGCTTGAATAGCAGAACACTCAAGGACATGTGCTGACTATGACCATCTTACAAAACTGCTTTTATAGAGGCACACTCGATGACATGTGCTGACTATGACCATCTTACAAATCTGCTTGAATAGCCGCACACTCGAGGACATGTGCTGACTATGACCATTTTACGTGTGCTGACTATGACCATCTTACAAAACTGCTTGAATAGTGGCACGCTCGAGGACATGTGCTGACTATGACCATCTTACAAAACTGCTTGATTAGAGGCATGCTCGAGGACATGTGCTGACTATGCCCATCTTACAAAACTGATTGAATAGCGGCACACTCAAGGACATATGGTGACTATGACCATCTTACATGTGCTGACTATGACCATCTTACAAAAGTGCTTGAAAAGCGGCACGCTCAAGGACATCTGCTGACTATGACCATCTTACAAAAGTGCTTGAATAACGGTACGCTCGAGGACATGTGCTGACTATGACCATCTTACAAAACTGCTTTTATAGAGGCACACTCGATGACATGTGCTGACTATGACCATCTTACAAAACTGCTTCAATAGCGGCACACTCGAGGACATGTGCTGAATATGACCATCTTTCAAAACTGCTTAAATAGCGGCACGCTCGAGGACATGTGCTCACTATGACCATCTTACAAAACTGCTTGAATAGCGGCACACTCGAGGAGACGTGCTGACTATGACCATCTTATATGTGCTGACTAAGACCATCTTACAAAACTATTTAAATAGCGGCGTGCTCGAGGACATGCGCTGACTATGACCATCTTACAAATGTGTTTGAATAGAGGCACGCTCGAGGACATGCGCTGACTATGCCCATCTTCCAAGACTGCTTGAATAGCGGCACACTCGAGAACATGCGCTGACTTTGCCCATCTTAAAAAACTGCTTGACTAGCAGCATGCTGGAGGATATGCTCTGACTATGACCATCTTACAAAACAGCTTGATAGGCGGCACGCTCGAGGACATGTGCTGACTTTGACCATCTTACAAAACTGCTTGAATAGCAGCACACTCGAGGACATGTGCTGACTATGCCCATCTTACAAAACTGCTTGAATAGAGGCACGCTTGAGGACATGTGCTGACTATGCCCATCTTACAAAACTGCTTGAATAGCAGAACACTCAAGGACATGTGCTGACTATGACCATCTTACAAAACTGCTTTTATAGAGGCACACTCGATGACATGTGCTGACTATGACCATCTTACAAATCTGCTTGAATAGCCGCACACTCGAGGACATGTGCTGACTATGACCATTTTACGTGTGCTGACTATGACCATCTTACAAAACTGCTTGAATTGTGGCACGCTCGGGGACATGTGCTGACAATGACCATCTTGCAAAACTGCTTCAATAGCGGCACGCTCGAAGACATGTGCTGACTATGACCATCTTACATGTGCTGACTATGACCATCTTACAAAACTGCTTGAATTGCGGGAAGCTCTAGGACATGCGCTGACTATGACCATCTCACAAAATTGCTTGAATACCGGCACGCATAAGGACATGTGCTGACTATGAGCATCGTACAAAACTGCTTTTATAGAGGCACGCTCGATGACATGTGCTGACTAGGACCATCTTACTGAACTGCTTGAATAGCGGCACGCTCGAGGACATGTGCTGACTATGACCATCTTACGTGTGCTGACTATGACCATCTCACAAAACTGCTTGAATAGTGGCACACTCGAGGACGTGTGCTGAATATGACCATCTTTGAAAACTGCTTGAATAGCGGCACGCTCGAGGACATTTGCTCACTATGACCATCTTACAAAACTGCTTGAATAGCGGCACGCTCAGGGACATGTGCTGTCTATGACCATCTTAAAAAACTGCTTGAATAGCGGCACGCTTGAGGGCATGCGCTGACTATGCCCATCCTACAAAACTGTTTGAATAGCGGCATGCTCGAGGACATGCGCTGACTATGCCCATCTTACAAAACTGCTTGAATAGCGCATGCTGGAGGACATACGCCGACTATGCCTATCTTACAAAACTGCTTGAATAGCAGCACGCTCGAGGACATGCGCTGACTATGCCCATCTTACAAAACTGCTTGACTAGCGGCACGCTCGAGGACATGTTCTGACTATGCCCATCTTACAAAACTGCTTGAATAGAGGCATGATTGAGGACATGTGCTGTGTGTGCCCATCTTACAAAACTGCTTGAAAAGAGGAATGCTCGAGGACATGTGCTGACTATGACCATCTTACAAAACTGCTTGAATAGCGTCAGGCTCAAGGACATGTGCTGACTATGCCCATCTTACATGTGCTGACTATGACCATCTTACAAAACTGCTTGAAAAGAGGAATGCTCGAGGACATGTGCTGACTATGACCATCTTACAAAACTGCTTGAATAGCGTCAGGCTCAAGGACATGTGCTGACTATGCCCATCTTACATAACTGCTTGAATAGCGGCACACTCAAGGACATGTGCTGACTATGACCATCTTACATGTGCTGACTATGACCATCTTACACAACTTCTTGAATAGCGGCACGCTTGAGGACATGTGCTGACTATGACCATCTTACAAAACTGCTTGAATAGCGGCATGCTCGAGGACATATGCTGACTATGAGCATCTTACAAAACTGGTTGAATAGTGGCACTCTCGAGGACATGTGCTGACTATGACCATCTTACATGTGCTGACTATGACCATCTTACAAAACTGCTTGAATAGCAGCACGCTCATGGACATGTGCTGATTATGACCATCTTACAAAACTGCTTGAATAGTGGCACGCTCGAGGACATGTGCTGACTATGACATCTTACAAAACCGCTCGAATAGAGGTACGCTCGAGGACATGTGCTGACTATGACCATCTTACATGTGCTGACTATGACCATCTTACAAAACTGCTTGAATAGCAGCACGCTCACGGACATGTGCTGATTATGACCATCTTACAAAACTGCTTGAATAGTGGCACGCTCGAGGACATGTGCTGACTATGACCATCTTACAAAACCGCTCGAATAGAGGTACGCTCGAGGACATGTGCTGACTATGACCATCTTACACAACTGCTTGAACAGCGGCACGCTTGAGGACATGTACTGACTATGACCATCATAAAAAACTGCTTGAATAGCGGCACACTCGAGGATACGTGCTGACTATGACCATCTTATATGTGCTGACTAAGACCATCTTACAAAACTGCTTGAATAGCGGCATGCTCGAGGACATGCGCTGACTATGCCCATCTTACAAAAGTGCTTGAATAGAGGCACGCTCGAGGACATGCGCTGACTATGCCCATCTTCCAAGACTGCTTGAATAGCGCACTCTCGAGGACATACACCAACTATGGCCATCTTACAGAACTGCTTAAATAGCGGCACACTCAAGGACATGCGCTGACTTTGCCCATCTTAAAAACTGCTTGACTAGCAGCATGCTGGATGACATGCTCTGACTATGACCATCTTACAAAACAGCTTGATAGGCGGCACGCTCGAGGACATGTGCTGACTTTGACCATCTTACAAAACTGCTTTTATAGAGGCACGCTTGATGACATTTGCTGACTATGACCATCTTACAAAACTGCTTGAATAGCAGCACACTCGAGGACATGTACTGACTACTACCATCGTACATTTGCTGACTATGACCATCTTACAAAATTGGTTGAATAGCGGCACGCTCGAGGACATGTGCTGACTATAGCCATCTTATACAACTGCTTGAATAGTGGCACGCTCGAGGACATCTGCTGACTATGAATATCTTACAAAACTGTTTGAATAGCGGCACACTCAAGGACATGTGCTGACTATGACCATCTTACATGTGCTGACTATGACATCTTACAATTGCTGACTATGACCATCTTACACAACTGCTTGAATAGCGGCATGCTCGAGGACATATGGTGACTATGACCATCTTACAAAACTGCTTTTATAGAGGCAAGCTCAACGACATGTGCTGACTATGACCATCTTACAAAACTACTTGAATAGAGGCACGCTCGAGGACATGTGCTGACTATGACCATCTTCCGAAACTGCTTGAATAGCGGCACACCCAAGGATATGTGCTGACTTTGACCATCTTACATGTGCTGACTATGACCATCTTACAAAACTGCTTGAATTGCGGCACGCTCGAGGACATGTGCTGACTATGAACATCTTACAAAACAGCTTGAATAGCGGCACGCTCAAGGATATGTGCTGACTATGACCATCTTACAAAACTGTTTGAATAGCGACACACTCAAGAACATGTGCTGACTATGAACATCTTACATGTGCTGACTAGGACCATCTTACAAAACTGCTTGAAAAGCGGCATGCTCGAGGAAATGCGGTGACTATGCCCATCTTACAAAACTGCGTGAATAGCGGCAAGCTCGATGACATGTGCTGACTATGCTCATCTTACTAAGCTGCTTGAATAGCGGCATGCTCAAGTACATCCTCTGACTATGCCCATCGTACAAAACTGCTTGACTAGCGGCACGCTCGAGGACATGTTCTGACTATGCCCATCTTACAAAACTGCTTGAATAGAGGTACGCTCGAGGACATGTGCTGACGATACCCATCTTACAAAACTGCTTGAATAGTTGCACGCTCGAGGACATGTGCTGACTATGCCCATCTTACAAAACTGCTTGAATAGAGGCACGCTCGAGGACATGTGCTGACTATGACCATCTTACAAAACTGCTTGAATAGAGGCATGCTCGAGGACATGTGCTGACTATGCCCATCTTACAAAACTGATTAAATAGCGGCACACTCAAGGACATATGGTGACTATGACCATCTTACATGTGCTGACTATGACCATCTTACAAAAGTGCTTGAAAAGCGGCACGCTCAAGGACATCTGCTGACTATGACCATCTTACAAAAGTGCTTGAATAACGGTACGCTCGAGGACATGTGCTGACTATGACCATCTAACAAAACTGTTTTTATAGAGGCACACTCGATGACATGTGCTGACTATGACCATCTTACACAACTGCTTGAATAGCGGCACGATCGAGGACATGTGCTGACTATGACCATTTTACATGTGCTGACTATGACCATCTTACAAAACTGCTTGAATAGTGGCACGCTCGAGGACATGTGCTGACAATGACCATCTTGCAAAACTGCTTCAATAGCGGTACGCTCGAGGACATGTGATAAGAATGACCATCTTACATCTGCTGACTATGACTACTTACAAAACTGCTTGAATTGCGGCAAACTCGAGGACATGTGCTGACTATGACCATTTTACGTGTGCTGACTATGACCATCTTACCAAACTTCTTGAATAGTGGCACGCTCGAGGACATGTGCTGACAATGACCATCTTTCAAAACTGCTTCAATAGCGGCACACTCGAGGACATGTGCTGAATATGACCATCTTTCAAAACTGCTTAAATAGCGGCACACTCGAGGACATGTGCTCACTATGACCATCTTACAAAACTGCTTGAATAGAGGCACGCTCGAGGACATGTTCTGACTATGCCCATCTTAAACAGCTGCTGGAATAGCGGCATGCTCGAGGACATGGGCTGACTTTGCCTATCGTACAAAACTGTGTGAATAGCGGCATGATCGAGCACATGTGCTGACCATGCCCATCTTACAAAACTGCTTGAATAGAGGCACGCTCGAGGACATGTGCTGACTATGCCCATCTTACAAAACTGCTTGAATAGAGGCAGGCTTGAGGACATGTGCTGACTATGCCCATCTTACAAAACTGCTTGAATAGAGGCACGCTCGAGGACATGTGCTGACTATGCCCATCTTACAAAACTGCTTGAATAGCGGCACGCTCGAGGACATGTGCTGACTATGCCCATCTTACAAAACTGCTTGAATAGCAGAACACTCAAGGACATGTGCTGATTATGACCATCTTACAAAACTGCTTTTATAGAGGCACACTCGATGACATGTGCTGACTATGACCATCTTACAAATCTGCTTGAATAGCAGCACGCTCTAGGACATGTGCTGACTATGACCATTTTACGTGTGCTGACTATGACCATCTTACAAATCTGCTTGAATACTGGCACGCTCGAGGACATGTGCTGACAATGACCATCTTGCAAAACTGCTTCAATAGCGGCACGCTCGAGGACATGTGCTGACTATGACCATCTTACATGTGCTGACTATGACCATCTTACAAAACTGCTTGAATTGCGGGAAGCTCGAGGACATGCGCTGACTTTGACCATCTCACAAAATTGCTTGAATACCGGCAAGCTTAAGGACATGTGCTGACTATGACCATCTTACAAAACTGCTTTTATAGAGGCACGCTCGATGACATGTGCTGACTAGGACCATCTTACTGAACTGCTTGAATAGCGGCACGCTCGAGGACATGTGCTGACTATGACCATCTTACGTGTGCTGACTATGACCATCTTACAAAACTGCTTGAAAAGTGGCACACTCGAGGACGTGTGCTGAATATGACCATCTTTGAAAACTTCTTGAATAGTGGCACGCTCGAGGACATGTGCTGACAATGACCATCTTGCAAAACTGCTTCAATAGCGGCACACTCGAGGACATGTGCTGAATATGACCATCTTTCAAAACTGCTTAAATAGCGGCACGCTCGAGGACATGTGCTCACTATGACCATCTTACAAAACTGCTTGAATAGAGGCACGCTCGAGGACATGTTCTGACTATGCCCATCTTAAACAGCTGCTGGAATAGCGGCATGCTCGAGGACATGGGCTGACTTTGCCTATCTTCCAAAACTGTGTGAATAGCGGCACGATCGAGCACATGTGCTGACCATGCCCATCTTACTAAACTGCTTGAATAGAGGCACGCTCGAGGACATGTGCTGACTATGCCCATCTTACAAAACTGCTTGAATAGAGGCAGGCTTGAGGACATGTGCTGACTATGCTCATCTTACAAAACTGCTTGAATAGAGGCACGCTCGAGGACATGTGCTGACTATGCCCATCTTACAAAACTGCTTGAATAGCGGCACGCTCGAGGACATGTGCTGACTATGCCCATCTTACAAAACTGCTTGAATGGCAGAACACTCAAGGACATGTGCTGACTATGACCATCTTACAAAACTGCTTTTATAGAGGCACACTCGATGACATGTGCTGACTATGACCATCTTACAAATCTGCTTGAATAGCCGCACGCTCGAGGACATGTGCTGACTATGACCATTTTACGTGTGCTGACTATGACCATCTCACAAATCTGCTTGAATACTGGCACGCTCGAGGACATGTGCTGAAAATGACCATCTTGCAAAACTGCTTCACTAGCAGCACGCTCGAGGACATGTGCTGACTATGACCATCTTACATGTGCTGACTATGACCATCTTACAAAACTGCTTGAATTGCGGGAAGGTCGAGGACATGCGCTGACTATGACCATCTCACAAAATTGCTTGAATACCGGCACGCTTAAGGACATGTGCTTACTATGACCATCTTACAAAACTGCTTTTATAGAGGCACGCTCGATGACATGTGCTGACTAGGACCATCTTACTGAACTGCTTGAATAGCGGCACGCTCGAGGACATTTGCTGACTATGACCATCTTACGTGTGCTGACTAAGACCATCTTACAAAACTGCTTGAAAAGTGGCACACTCGAGGACGTGTGCTGAATATGACCATCTTTGAAAACTGCTTGAATAGCGGCACGCTTGAGGACATGTGCTGACTATGACCATCTTACAAAACTGCTTGAATAGCGGCACGCTCAGGGACATGTGCTGTCTATGACCATCTTAAAAAACTGCTTGAATAGCGGCACGCTCGAGGGCATGCGCTGACTATGCCCATCCTACAAAACTGTTTGAATAGCGGCATGCTCGAGGAGACGTGCTGACTATGACCATCTTATATGTGCTGACTAAGACCATCTTACAAAACTGCTTGAATAGCGGCATGCTCGAGGACATGCGCTGACTATGCCCATCTTACAAAAGTGCTTGAATAGAGGCACGCTCGAGGACATGCGCTGAGTATGCCCATCTTCCAAGACTGCTTGAATAGCGCACTCTCGAGGACATGCACCAACTAGGGCCATCTTACAAAACTGCTTAAATAGCGGCACACTCGAGGACATGCGCTGACTTTGCCCATCTTAAAAAACTGCTTGACTAGCAGCATGCTGGAGAACATGCTCTGACTATGACCATCTTACAAAACAGCTTGATAGGCGGCACGCTCGAGGACATGTGCTGACTTTGACCATCTTACAAAACTGCTTTTATAGAGGCACGCTTGATGACATTTGCTGACTATGACCATCTTACAAAATTGGTTGAATAGCGGCACGCTCGAGGACATGTGCTGACTATAACCATCTTATACAACTGCTTGAATATTGGCACGCTCGAGGACAAGTGCTGACTATGAACATCTTACAAAACTGTTTGAATAGCGGCACACTCAATGACATGTGCTGACTATGACCATCTTACATGTGCTGACTATGACATCTTACAATTGCTGACTATGACCATCTTACACAACTGCTTGAATAGCGGCATGCTCGAGGACATATGGTGACTATGACCATCTTACAAAACTGCTTTTATAGAGGCAAGCTCGACGACAGGTGCTGACTATGACCATCTTACAAAACTACTTGAATAGAGGCACGCTCGAGGAAATGTGCTGACTATGACCATCTTCCGAAACTGCTTGAATAGCGGCACACCCAAGGACATGTGCTGACTTTGACCATCTTACATGTGCTGACTATGACCATCTTACAAAACTGCTTGAATTGCGGCACGCTCGAGGACATGTGCTGACTATGAACATTTTACAAAACAGCTTGAATAGCGGCACGCTCAAGGATATATGCTGACTATGACCATCTTACAAAACTGCTTGAATAGCGACACACTCAAGGACATGTGCTGACTATGAACATCTTACATGTGCTGACTAGGACCATCTTACAAAACTGCTTGAATAGCGGCATGCTCGAGGACATGCGCTGACTATGACCATCTTACAAAACTGCTTGAATAGCGCACGCTGGAGGACATACGCCGACTGTGCCTATCTTACAAAACTGCTTGAATAGCAGCACGCTCGAGGACATGCGCTGACTATGCCCATCTTACAAAACTGCTTGACTAGCGGCACGCTCGAGGACATGTTCTGACTATGCCCATCTTAAAAAACTGCTTGAATAGAGGCATGATTGAGGACATGTGCTGAGTGTGCCCATCTTACAAAACTGCTTGAAAAGAGCAATGCTCGAGGACATGTGCTGACTATGCCCATCTTACAAAACTGCTTGAATAGCGGCACGCTCAAGGACATGTGCTGACTATGTCCATCTTACATAACTGCTTGAATAGCGGCACACTCAAGGACATGTGCTGACTATGAACATCTTACATGTGCTACAATGAAGTGGGTCGCACACCGCTCGTCATACTAGCAAGTAGCCCCATAGGATTCTGGAGAATGAAGTAGCAGCGGCGAGTACACCTATGCTACGAGTGTAAAGTAAAATGCCATCCCTGGACACGTGTTTCGAGGTAGTTGCCTCTCGTCAGCAGGGAGCAGGTCTGTATGTGGGGTGCCGGTAGACTGCCAAATATACACGGTTAAATACCTTTCACGGCGCGCGGGTGCGGGATCCTGACTCGTCAGCCAATAGCTCGAGGGAGCTTTAAATACAACAATGAAGTGGGTCGCACACCGCTCGTCATACTAGCAAGTAGCCCCATAGGATTCTGGAGAATGAAGTAGCAGCGGCGAGTACACCTATGCTACGAGTGTAAAGTAAAATGCCATCCCTGGACACGTGTTTCGAGGTAGTTGCCTCTCGTCAGCAGGGAGCAGGTCTGTATGTGGGGTGCCGGTAGACTGCCAAATATACACGGTTAAATACCTTTCACGGCGCGCGGGTGCGGGATCCTGACTCGTCAGCCAATAGCTCGAGGGAGCTTTAAATACAACAATGAAGTGGGTCGCACACCGCTCGTCATACTAGCAAGTAGCCCCATAGGATTCTGGAGAATGAAGTAGCAGCGGCGAGTACACCTATGCTACGAGTGTAAAGTAAAATGCCATCCCTGGACACGTGTTTCGAGGTAGTTGCCTCTCGTCAGCAGGGAGCAGGTCTGTATGTGGGGTGCCGGTAGACTGCCAAATATACACGGTTAAATACCTTTCACGGCGCGCGGGTGCGGGATCCTGACTCGTCAGCCAATAGCTCGAGGGAGCTTTAAATACAACAATGAAGTGGGTCGCACACCGCTCGTCATACTAGCAAGTAGCCCCATAGGATTCTGGAGAATGAAGTAGCAGCGGCGAGTACACCTATGCTACGAGTGTAAAGTAAAATGCCATCCCTGGACACGTGTTTCGAGGTAGTTGCCTCTCGTCAGCAGGGAGCAGGTCTGTATGTGGGGTGCCGGTAGACTGCCAAATATACACGGTTAAATACCTTTCACGGCGCGCGGGTGCGGGATCCTGACTCGTCAGCCAATAGCTCGAGGGAGTTTTAAATACAACAATGAAGTGGGTCGCACACCGCTCGTCATACTAGCAAGTAGCCCCGTAGGATTCTGGAGAATGAAGTAGCAGCGGCGAGTACACCTATGCTACGAGTGTAAAGTAAAATGCCATCCCTGGACACGTGTTTCGAGGTAGTTGCCTCTCGTCAGCAGGGAGCAGGTCTGTATGTGGGGTGCCGGTAGACTGCCAAATATACACGGTTAAATACCTTTCACGGCGCGCGGGTGCGGGATCCTGACTCGTCAGCCAATAGCTCGAGGGAGCTTTAAATACAACAATGAAGTGGGTCGCACACCGCTCGTCATACTAGCAAGTAGCCCCATAGGATTCTGGAGAATGAAGTAGCAGCGGCGAGTACACCTATGCTATGAGTGTAAAGTAAAATGCCATCCCTGGACACGTGTTTCGAGGTAGTTGCCTCTCGTCAGCAGGGAGCAGGTCTGTATGTGGGGTGCCGGTAGACTGCCAAATATACACGGTTAAATACCTTTCACGGCGCGCGGGTGCGGGATCCTGACTCGTCAGCCAATAGCTCGAGGGAGCTTTAAATACAACAATGAAGTGGGTCGCACACCGCTCGTCATACTAGCAAGTAGCCCCATAGGATTCTGGAGAATGAAGTAGCAGCGGCGAGTACACCTATGCTACGAGTGTAAAGTAAAATGCCATCCCTGGACACGTGTTTCGAGGTAGTTGCCTCTCGTCAGCAGGGAGCAGGTCTGTATGTGGGGTGCCGGTAGACTGCCAAATATACACGGTTAAATACCTTTCACGGCGCGCGGGTGCGGGATCCTGACTCGTCAGCCAATAGCTCGAGGGAGCTTTAAATACAACAATGAAGTGGGTCGCACACCGCGCGCCGTGAGAGGTACTAGACCTGATAATTTTTGGCAGTCTACAGCACCCCGCATACGTACCTGCTCCCTGCTGACGATAGGCAATTACCTCGAAACACGTGTCCAGTGATGGCATTTTAAACTTTTTACTCGTGGCATAGGTGTACCCGCCGCTGTCACTACATCCTCCAGAATCCTATGGGGCTATTTGCTAGTATGACGAGCGGTGTGCGACCCACTTCGCATTTTGTATTTAAAGCTCCCTGAGCTATGGGTTGACGAGCCCGGATCCCGCACCCGCGCGCCGTGAGAGGTACTAGACCTGATAATTTTTGGCAGTCTACAGCACCCCGCATACGTACCTGCTCCCTGCTGACGAGAGGCAATTACCTCGAAACACATGTCCAGGGATGGCATTTTAAACTTTTTACTCGTGGCATAGGTGTACCCACCGCTGTCACTACATCCTCCAGAATCCTATGGGGCTATTTGCTAGTATGACGAGCGGTGTGCGACCCACTTCGCATTTTGTATTTAAAGCTCCCTGAGCTATGGGTTGACGAGCCCGGATCCCGCACCCGCGCGCCGTGAGAGGTACTAGACCTGATAATTTTTGGCAGTCTACAGCACCCCGCATACGTACCTGCTCCTTGCTGACGAGAGGCAATTACCTCGAAACACGTGTCCAGGGATGGCATTTTAAACTTTTTACTCGTGGCATAGGTGTACCCGCCGCTGTCACTACATCCTCCAGAATCCTATGGGGCTATTTGCTAGTATGACGAGCGGTGTGCGACCCACTTCGCATTTTGTATTTAAAGCTCCCTGAGCTATGGGTTGACGAGCCCGGATCCCGCACCCGCGCGCCGTGAGAGGTACTAGACCTGATAATTTTTGGCAGTCTACAGCACCCCGCATACGTACCTGCTCCCTGCTGACGAGAGGCAATTACCTCGAAACACGTGTCCAGGGATGGCATTTTAAACTTTTTACTCGTGGCATAGGTGTACCCGCCGCTGTCACTACATCCTCCAGAATCCTATGGGGCTATTTGCTAGTATGACGAGCGGTGTGCGACCCACTTCGCATTTTGTATTTAAAGCTCCCTGAGCTATGGGTTGACGAGCCCGGATCCCGCACCCGCGCGCCGTGAGAGGTACTAGACCTGATAATTTTTGGCAGTCTACAGCACCCCGCATACGTACCTGCTCCCTGCTGACGAGAGGCAATTACCTCGAAACACGTGTCCAGGGATGGCATTTTAAACTTTTTACTCGTGGCATAGGTGTACCCGCCGCTGTCACTACATCCTCCAGAATCCTATGGGGCTATTTGCTAGTATGACGAGCGGTGTGCGACCCACTTCGCATTTTGTATTTAAAGCTCCCTGAGCTATGGGTTGACGAGCCCGGATCCCGCACCCGCGCGCCGTGAGAGGTACTAGACCTGATAATTTTTGGCAGTCTACAGCACCCCGCATACGTACCTGCTCCCTGCTGACGAGAGGCAATTACCTCGAAACACGTGTCCAGGGATGGCATTTTAAACTTTTTACTCGTGGCATAGGTGTACCCGCCGCTGTCACTACATCCTCCAGAATCCTATGGGGCTATTTGCTAGTATGACGAGCGGTGTGCGACCCACTTCGCATTTTGTTTTTAAAGCTCCCTGAGCTATGGGTTGACGAGCCCGGATCCCGCACCCGCGCGCCGTGAGAGGTACTAGACCTGATAATTTTTGGCAGTCTACAGCACCCCGCATACGTACCTGCTCCCTGCTGACGAGAGGCAATTACCTCGAAACACGTGTCCAGGGATGGCATTTTAAACTTTTTACTCGTGGCATAGGTGTACCCGCCGCTGTCACTACATCCTCCAGAATCCTATGGGGCTATTTGCTAGTATGACGAGCGGTGTGCGACCCACTTCGCATTTTGTATTTAAAGCTCCCTGAGCTATGGGTTGACGAGCCCGGATCCCGCACCCGCGCGCCGTGAGAGGTACTAGACCTGATAATTTTTGGCAGTCTACAGCACCCCGCATACGTACCTGCTCCCTGCTGACGAGAGGCAATTACCTCGAAACACGTGTCCAGGGATGGCATTTTAAACTTTTTACTCGTGGCATAGGTGTACCCGCCGCTGTCACTACATCCTCCAGAATCCTATGGGGCTATTTGCTAGTATGACGAGCAGTGTGCGACCCACTTCGCATTTTGTATTTAAAGCTCCCTGAGCTATGGGTTGACGAGCCCGGATCCCGCACCCGCGCGCCGTGAGAGGTACTAGACCTGATAATTTTTGGCAGTCTACAGCACCCCGCATACGTACCTGCTCCCTGCTGACGAGAGGCAATTACCTCGAAACACGTGTCCAGGGATGGCATTTTAAACTTTTTACTCGTGGCATAGGTGTACCCGCCGCTGTCACTACATCCTCCAGAATCCTATGGGGCTATTTGCTAGTATGACAAGCGGTGTGCGACCCACTTCGCATTTTGTATTTAAAGCTCCCTGAGCTATGGGTTGACGAGCCCGGATCCCGCACCCGCGCGCCGTGAGAGGTACTAGACCTGATTATTTTTGGCAGTCTACAGCACCCCGCATACGTACCTGCTCCCTGCTGACGAGAGGCAATTACCTCGAAACACGTGTCCAGGGATGGCATTTTAAACTTTTTACTCGTGGCATAGGTGTACCCGCCGCTGTCACTACATCCTCCAGAATCCTATGGGGCTATTTGCTAGTATGACGAGCGGTGTGCGACCCACTTCGCATTTTGTATTTAAAGCTCCCTGAGCTATGGGTTGACGAGCCCGGATCCCGCACCCGCGCGCCGTGAGAGGTACTAGACCTGATAATTTTTGGCAGTCTACAGCACCCCGCATACGTACCTGCTCCCTGCTGACGAGAGGCAATTACCTCGAAACACGTGTCCAGGGATGGCATTTTAAACTTTTTACTCGTGGCATAGGTGTACCCGCCGCTG